>NC_060119.1:933301582-934501582 GCF_021461395.2 Schistocerca americana
CCAGCATTATTATCATTTTATGGTCTCATATATCTGTACTCAACTACTGGAGTATTGCCTATGAAAACGGCCTACAATAAATGCTAAGGAAACTTAGTAAGCTGCGGTGATGAGCCATAGTAATTTCTTGTAAGGGCCATGAAGTCATTACTGACAATACCCTATCAGTAAAGGCTACGCTATCTACATAAGACGACACTTACTGGCAGCAAATTTCGTTGTACAAAGAATCTCTGTTACCTAGGGATCAATTTAAAATAACGTTACTATGAGTAAAGTAAAAGAAGGTCAAAGTTAGGTGAAAGTTTTAGTAATCTAAGATACAAATTGCTTTTTGTGGTGAAATATCCATCATTAGCTTTTACAAGAGTACATAAGATATCTTTTCATCTAGATTTGGCTCGTTCGAAAGGTCTAGTTTTTCAGAACGACGAAAGCCAAAGAAACTTCCTCAAATGCCTGTCAGCAACCAGGCTTAACGTTCGTCGGTGCGGAAAATATACGACGTAAGCTGCAATGTTGCGATACGCCTTAACATTTATCATGAGTTCCTGTACTTCAGTTTTCTTTGAAGAAAAAATACTGGATGACTATTAAACAGAAGTTTCTAGATCTACTGCAATAATTAGATGACTAGATGCTATTTTGATAAGATGATTAACTTCAAATATTTCCGTGTGTGGGACTGAGAAGTGATTTCTATTGCAAATATCTACACGGAAGAAGATGTATTCTTACCTATCAAGCAAATAGGCTTTATTATGAATATATGAAATTTTAGCAGCTGTGTGCGTGGTTCATGTCTCCTTCTACAAATCTCGTTGAAATATTCATCACTGAATGGAATTTGGAAATGTATAGGAAGCCCATAATTTCAAGGACGTTCGAATAAACTTAAATGACAAAATGATATCACCGCGGTTCCTTTTATTACGACGATCAATAAGTGAAGATTCTTACTGACTTAGCCAAACTGTTGTACTTCAGTTACAATTAAATAACCGTATTTTGTGGACAAATCTTGACATAATTATTCAACTCTAAATGGGTTTACGCACTATAAAATAGCAGAAATCGTTAGCGCCACTTAAAATTCGGTACTAGCAGCCTAAAAAACATGTTCACATGTACAAATAAGTACACTATAACGGGAGGTCCTCAAAAGCTCTAAGAGAAGGTACTGCATTACCAACACATGCTGAATAGTAACCAGGCTCCACGTCAGATGACAGATGTCATGGATGCAGGGTCAGAGATATTTTGGTGGACACAGCTCATTCGTAAGGAAGTTCGAGTTTCAAGTACGTACTACCTTTTTTTCTTTGTGTTGATATTATTGCCTGTTTCTTTGTATGCAACAAATGGCTCTGGTTCAAATGGCTCTGAGCACTATGGGACTTAACATCTGAGGTTATCAGTCCCCTAGAACTTAGAACTACTTAAACCTAACTAACCTACGGACATCACACACATCCATGCCCGAGGCAGGATTCGAACCTACGACCGTAACGGTCGCGCGGCTCCATACTGTAGCGCCTAGAACCGCTCGGCCACTTCGGCCGGTGTATGCAACAAATTAGCTTATTTTTTCCGAAGACTACTTCGCTTATTTGGCATTGATTTCGGCTGTTTGAGACGTAATAAAGGTTATGAAATTGGGCTGGATTATGATAATAATGTTATGACCACTCACTAAAGCTGTTGAACGATGTGCCTCGCAGAACTATTTTCGTAGTTTCCACAGTGATGCGCACGGCGTTATATTTCGGCACGTAGCCACATCTTCCGTCTAATAGATTGGCTGGTCTCAGTAGTAAGCTGTCAAAGGTTATCCGTATTTGCGGGCTGCTGTGCGTAATCTCCATGTTAAACAAACCGGGTGTCCATAACTAAAGTTTCAAAGCGCTATAGAAGCTGTAGAAAGAGAACCACCGCTCAGAATGACGTAAAATTTGAACAGCAATAAATGAATAAATAAATATAAATGTAAATATAAATAAATAATAAAAAACTAACATTTTACCAAAATATGGCGCTCTGAGCGTCCGTGTCAGGATATGCACACCAACAGACGCGCAGCAAACGGCTGTTCCTCAATTTGCGTTCCAGACGCCCAACGGGACTGTCTTCTTGAAGGATCGCGCGCTGCTGGTAGAGCTCTTTTACAAGAACGGTGACTGTGCCCCAGTATCCCTCCAAAAGTTCCGGATTCTCAAGGCTATGCCAAAAAGAAGGCGTCCACTGTCTGCTAAGGGTCTGGAAAAAATGATCATAGAATTTGAAAAGACAGATTCTTTTGAAGTGCAGCGTGGCAGAGGGAGGAAAGCAGTCGATCCGACGTCTGTCGAAAGAGTGCCCACAGCAGTACAGAAGAGGTTGCGCGGTGGTATGCAAAAATGCAGAGCGCGGAAAACTGCCCGAACATTGAACATACCTGCGAGCATGGTGCGTAACGTGGTATAAAACATCCTGCACTGCTATCTACACAAATTCAACCATGTTCAGCGGTTGCTCCCCGCTGACTCGCTAACAAGACAAACGTTCGCTCTGCTATTTCTTCCTCGAGTGGAAGTGGAGAATGAATGGCTGTGGAAAGTGCTGTAGACAGACGTAGCTCATTTCCATCTCCAAGAACATGTCAGTTAACAGAAATGCACAATCTGGGCAACGGAACATACGCACACACATCAACCGGTACTATTTCATTCTGCAAAGGTATCTGTGTCGTGCGGGATGACGGAATCGTTTATCGTAGGGCTGTACTTTTTCGAAGAGAAGAGTCTTGAGGGTACTTCTTCCTGTGCCGTCACTGGAAAAGGCTATGAGAGTCTTTGCTTACCAACGTCATTCCAATCCTTTAATAGTGTGGATGTGAGGGTAGTATCATTTTTATGCAAAATAGTTCCCCTCCGCGCATTGCACTGCCAGTGAAGCGGCTGCTCCAGAGGCATTTCGGAAACGCTACAATCATCAATCGACATTTCCTTACATCTTGGCCGTCCAGATCGCCTGTTTTTAATCCGTGTGACTTCTCAATGTGGATTTATCTGAAAGATGTTGTGTTCATTGCTCCAATCACGAACATTGCTGAATTGAAGGCATGCACTGCGCAACATATTCTGAACGTGATCACCGAGACATACCGTTATGTTGTGGTAGACGCTGTTTCTCGATTTCAGCTTGTGGCAGCATATTGAACATGTTTTGTGTCAGTCACACGACAATTATAAACTGATCTTTTTGTGCGGCTTTTGGCATCAAAACAATTAACAACCGATTTTTTCCATCCGATGCAGTACGACCAAGCCGCGGTGGATGAGATTACCTAAGTAACAGGGCCACAACTGTTTACTGCGGAACATTGAACAGTACGGATGGTGTAATGTGCAACTCAAACCATTGCCGCTGTACTGCGATTCATCTGCCATTTATAGTCGACCCCCTTTATTTTCAGATGCTTACAACGCCATCTATTGGTCAAATTTTCTTAAGATTCTTTTCTTTTTATTTACATTACTGATTTACTTTTCATTTATTTATTTTTTCAGTGGCATTTCCCGCTGTGTCAGTATTATGCTGCTAAAATTTGACGTCATTCTGAGCATTGGTACTCTTTCTATAGCGTTTTGAAACTGGAACTTTAATTACGGACATCTTGCAAGTGCGTAGGTCAATGTCTGTTGGCATGGGGTCTGACTTACTGGTAGGCCAGCGGGCCGTTTCTCTCCCTCCAATACAGGTATACCCCACGAACGAGATGATTCTAGACGATCAACATCGTGCAGGGTGTCCCGTCGTGCTGCAACCACATCCTGCAGAAAAACAGAACTGCCAAATGTTCCTCGCACAGGTCACGTAATTCGCGTAAATAACGAGCCGCTGATTTGCGTACGCGGTGATGGCGCCTGCGCATCTCGTGGTCGTGCGGTAGCGTTCTCGCTTCCCACGCCCGGGTTCCCGTGTTCGATTCCCGGCGGGGTCAGGGATTTTCTCTGCCTCGTGATGGCTGGGTGTTGTGTGCTGTCCTTAGGTTAGTTAGGTTCAAGTAGTTCTAAGTTCTAGGGGACTGATGACCATAGATGTTAAGTCCCATAGTGCTCAGAGCCATTTGAACCATTTTTTTGATGGCGCCTGATAGCGGCCCAGATGGGTTCCATAGGATTTACATCAGGCTAATTGGGCCCCGAGACATCAACGTGAGTTCCCTTTAATGCTCCTCAGACCACTGCAGCACTGTTCCGGCTCCGAGACACGGACAGCTATACACGGTCAGTTATACTGCTGAAATATGACATCGCTGTCGGGATGGAAAAACTGCAAGCTTCGTGCTCCTCTCACATTACCGGCAAAGAAATGGTGATCACCCAAAATTCTACATCATCACACGTTTACACCCCACTATCTTCGCTGTCCCTTCCGCCATTCTTGGGGACATATGGCATGGAAGTCATTCTGGACGACCACAACTGACTGCGATGGAGCTCTTTCATGTTGAAAAAACATCCCATAAAAAAACAAGCGTTGTGGCAATGGTGAGAAAACACATGTGGTGTACTTGTGTTACATGACCAGCAAATAACGGGGAATTTCTGAAATGATAGCTGAAGATTCTGCAGCGCACGTCTGCAAACCACAGAATCTGAAAAGCTATCTGACATAGAGAATGGCGATTATTTAGTATCATATACAGCGGAATCACATCAGCGCCAGAAATAGGAAAAGTAAACTTGCAACGTGATGACACTGGGGTGATAAAAGTCGTGGGATAATTTCTAACAACATTTTCTCCGGCGCAGTGCTGCAACTCGATGTGGCATGGACTCTACAAGGCGTTGGAAGTCCTTCTATAGCTGTCTATAATTGCGAAAGTGTTGCCGGTGCAGGATTTTTTGCGCAAACTGACCTCTCGATTATGTGTCATGGGTGACCTGGGTGGCCAAATCGTTCACTCCAATTGTCCAGAATGTTCCTCAAACCAACCGCGAACAACTGCATCCCGGTGACATGGCGCATTGTCATCCATAAAAATTCCAAAAAATGGTTCAAATGGCTCTGAGCACTATGGGACTCAACTGCTGTGGTCATCAGTCCCCTAGAACTTAGAACTACTTAAACCTAACTAACCTAAGGACATCACACAACACCCAGCCATCACGAGGCAGAGAAAATCCCTGACCCCGCCGGGAATCGAACCCGGGAACCCGAGCGTGGGAAGCGAGAACGCTACCGCACGACCACGAGATGCGGGCTATAAAAATTCCACTGCTGTTTGGAAACATGATGTCAATGAATGGCTGCAGATGGTCTCCAAGTAGCCGAACATAACCATTTCCAGTCAATAATCACTTCAGTTGAACCAGAGAACCCAGCCCATTCGGTGCAAACACAGCCCACACTATTATGGAGCCACCATAAGCTTGCACACTACCTTATTGACAACTTGGATTCATGGCTTCGTGGGATCTGCACCACACTCGAACACTACCAACAGCTCTTACCATCTGGAATCGAAACTCACCTCACACGGTCACGGTTTTTCAGTCGCCTGGGGTCCAATCGATATAGTCACAAGCCCAGGAGAGGCGCCTTAGGTATGTCGTCTGCTTCCATAGCCCATTAACGCCTAATTTCGCCGCACTGTCCTAACGCAAAGATTCATCGTATGTTCCGCATTGATTTTCTGGCCGTTATTTCACGCAGTGTTGCTTGTCTGTTAGCACTGACAACTCCAAGAAACGCCGCGGCTATCGGTAGTTAAGTAAAGGCAGTCAGCCGCTGCATTGTCCATGGTGAGAGGTAATTCCTAAAATTTGGTATTCTCACCACATTCTCGAATTTCCTCAATTTCCGAAATGGAATGGCCCAAGTGTCTAGCTCCAACTACAGTTCCACGTTCAGAGTCTGTTAATTCCCGTCGTGTGGCTATAATCACGTAGGACAGCTTTTCACATGAATCACCTGAGTACAAATGACAGGTCCAACAATGCAGTGCCCCTTCATACCTTGTGTGCGCGATACTACCGCCACCTGTATATATGCATATCGCTGTCCCATGACTTTTATCACCTCAGAGTAGTATCATGGACATCTGCCCTTTGTGTTGGATATACAGACCGTATCGCACAGAACACCAAAATATCAGAAGTGCAGGTACCATGTTACGATATGAAAACAGAGAACAACAGCAGCGCTCCTAGTGGCCTTGCAGAGGACTTTCAATACGAGGAAACATGCTCCCTGAAGCCGTATTTTTTAATTAGAAACTCCATGTTGGCAGCTTTTGACAGAACTGATATTCAACTATATTACATATTGTCACGGAATGAGCAGAGCCTATACCGGTATATTTCTTCTTTGAATGGTGTTGCTTCTTGTCGCTGAGTATGCCTTGGCATTATAGTGACTAAGAAAATCTACTTTGAAAATGCTAAAACCGCAACAGTAGTTGTCAAAATGTGTTCACACGTTATTAACAAGTACTAAAAACAATACAAACCAGTGTACAACAGTCAAACTTCCAATCCAATGAAAATTTAAAAGCAAATGATACACATCGTCACCTTTTCATCGTTCGATCTACACTGTTGAGGTAAAAAATTATGACCATCTGCTTAATTGTTCGTTTGTCCGTCTTTGGAACGAAATACGTCACTGATTCTGCATGTCAAGGATCCGACAGTTCGTTGGCAGCTTTGTGGCATTAGATGTCTACGCACAGGTCATGCAACTCGCGTAAATAACGAGCCGCTGATTTGCGTACGCGGTGATGGCGCCTGATAGCGATCCAGATGGGTTCCATAGGATTTACATCAGTCGAATTTGGTCGCCGAGACATCAACGTGAGTTCCCGATAACGCTCCTCAAACCACTGCAGCACTGTTCCGGCTCCGAGACACGGACAGTTATACCGCTAAAATATGACATCGCCGTCGTGGAAGACATCAACCGTGAAGGGATGTAGGTGGTTCGCAGCTGTCAGCGTGTCTTCGATTACTACCACAAGTCCAATGAAAGCGCAGGAGAATGTCTCCCGTAACATAACACTGCTCCCACCAGCCTGCGCCCGTGGCGCGCTGCAAGTTTCGAACCGCCGTTCACGTTGATGACGGCGTTTGTGGAGTTTCCCATCGACCAGATAACATAGTGTTCTTAATTAAATGCGAGAAATTACGGAAAACGGTTGCGAATTAAAGTAAAATGGAATACGAATAATGTACTTACAATGCCTTTAAATCTAGCAGTTCACACACGGATTTGTAGTTTAGAGTAAATGTCCTCAGAACATATCCGACGAAACTAGTTTCTCTGTTATGAAACAGAACTATGAAATAATTTACTCCATCTAGCATTATGAACGTGAGCAAAAATCAGGCAAAATACAAACAACATATTCACGATGCAGTTAAATATGTAAAATATACACAATAAGTTATGATCAGGGACACATTGGAACGGATCAGCTTGTCTCTACTACGAAACGAAAACAGGTATGAACGACTTTAAGTCACCCAGTAGAAACGGAGATGATGGACTGGCAGTGAACCAAGGTCGTATTACCAGAAGTTTCTGTACGAGTTTCCTCCCCCTGCTGTATCGTAATTAATAGCGAAAACTGTTACGAGTAAAAATGGACGACAACACAAGCAGAATGTTCCAGTAAACATAGGACCACAAGCGAGGAGTTTGAGAGGTAACTGCGAAAGTGTTGTTAGGAACCATAAATGAATGTGAAATATTATCCTAATTAACACAAAACGTATTTGAAACATAGACGTATAGATTAAGTCACCATATAATTGATCTCAGATCTCACACATGGCCTACCTTACAAGACATATGTCACTGCTTCATCTCGTTACATGTTACCATTTACTGTAAACTCTTAACCGTTGAAAGAGGTGTTCCAAGCTTCGTCTTCGTATTTGGATGCCATCCTGCACTCATCTCTACTGTGGTTTACGAATTCTTCCAAGCACCCCTGACCACCTCATAAAGCTTCACAAGACAATGCAGTTTACTACCCCAATTCTTCAACCACATCAACGGTAGTGCTATGTGCTTCACTTTTGAGATGACCTCGACAGAAAGCTCCACGGGATTGAGGTGAGGTTATCCTGAAGGCTAATGTACAAGCCCCTGCTCAACGACTTCAATCTTGCAATCTTGGACGATACTGCCACGTTAGATGTTTTCTTAAATCAGCAACAAAATTTACCTGACCCCTATCATGCTTGTACCACCCTCACAAACCCCGGGCACCAAGGGTGATATCTGAGCCCAGTTACATGGACTTAAGGGGATAGTCCTTTTTTTCTCAAAATGTTCTCTGGGATGTATTCATCCCTAGTTCGTCAGAAACTCCCTTACCGAGTAACAAAGCGATTTGTGAGAAAGTTTCTCCGAAAATCATTCACAACGGAAAAATATAGTCAACATGTAATTTCAACTACGACCAAAGAAGTATTATGTAAATTATGGTTGTGGTCGAACTTGAGACAGGACCAACCTTTTACAACTTCTGCACAAAATCGGACGAAAAGCCTATCGAACGAGCAGTGTAGCCGATGAAAGAAGAAGCCAAAGAAGCCTACAGGACAACTGCTGCCATGAAGCAGATGGAGAAGTAAATTCCTTTGAATCTAGAAGGGTTGGTTGCTGTGTGGTCCATGGATCGCTGACTAGAGGTACGTTTAACTTAACCATAAAAAATGTAACCCAAAACTTTAAGCTCATTTTCCTCGATACCGCGTTTTATATTGGAGGGAAATATAACTTCAGAACGGTACATATGATCGGAATTTTATAGTCGCATACTAAACTGAATTCTCTGTCAGCGTTTGCTGACATTTTCAGATATCTTCTTAAGTCTGTTTTCGGTGCACACTTTTGTATCGATTTTCTGGGCGAAGAAAATGAAATTTGTTAAAAAAAGTGGTTCAAATGGCTCTCAGCCATCTTAGGTCATCAGTCCCCTAGAACTTAGGACTACTTAAACCTAACTAACCTAAGGACATTACACACATCCATGCCCGAGACAGGATTCGAACCTGCGACCGTAGCAGTCGCTCGGTTCCGGACTGAAGCGCCTAGAACGAAATTCGTTTCAACACGTTGCCATTTTTACCAATTATTCTATGTATGCTGATACAACATATATTGAAAATGACCTAGAGAAAATAATTTGTTACACGTCCAATAAGAGGGCGTTAGGACTTCCACACGACGTCCATTTTTCCAACTGCAGGTGTTGCTTCCAGTTGGTGCAGCGAATAGAGGGAGCTTCTGATGTGGAGACAAAACTGATTTCTTAACCACAAAGGTGTACGGAATCAAAGGGCCATATCGTCAGATTTAGCATTACTTTTTATTTCACTTGGAAAAAAATCGCGAAAGTCACGTATTTTTCATGCGTTCAAAGAGGAAACCCCCCTTAATAAAGAATTTTCTATTTCAAACACATTTGTGCTAACTAGAACACTGCTTCATACTGAATTCTGTGGGGGATCGCTACCACACATTCATAGTTATCTCACAAACGGTTGAAGATGTTACGTATGTGGACTCATACTTACTGGAACGATTTTTCTTCTATTATCGTATACTATAGGCCGCGTCAGTTTTTGCTACTAATTATGACGCTTCCAATACGAACAAATGCAGTGGCCAGTCTACGCGTTTCTCCTGATGTAGTCAAGCATCGCTGATTTCCTCCTAGTCTCCCAATGATCAGCTGAAATTCACTATGACTTTCTGTACTTTCTTCAGATGACAAAAACTCGCTTCAGCGCGGATCTTGTTGACCTCTTTTGTAGGAGTTTCTGCCATGGTGCTACATTTAGTTTTTGTGGAAACAAAAGATTTGTATAAAATCTTCAGAGGTGATGAGGTAAGGAAAAACCACACACAATGTATCTGCTGAGTAGGAAGTTGTGGCAGCAACATATGCTACTCACAACACAACAACAGCAACAAAACTAGTCTGCTGCCATGCCTTGTGACAGAGCAACGCAACAAGCATCTCAGCTACTTATGACTACAGCTCGCAAAGACGTCATCCATGATTCCGCACGTGACATGAAGATAATGCTTTCTGGCAATCAGTTTCAACCAGGGCAGCAGAGCAATTTGCTTATCGATGGGCTCAGTCCGAACTGCTCCATTTGTTCCATTAACTTTTATAGAACTTCACAAGTATTCGTTGAATATCATTAGAAAATGTGCCATATGATCCCTGGTACACTCAAATCTGATCGCTGTCATATGAAAAGTGATCAATCCAAAAAAATTAAAAAAATACATGCAAGTTTACCACTCAGAACTCATAGTTGTCGTAATTCAGCATACACCAGCCGAGTAAGTCGTCCAAGGAGTATTCAAACTGCGAAACCTTTGGCTATAACAAGAAGCTAAAATTTCCCAAGTGTTAGAAATTTCACAAGTGCCAAACAGTACGCAGGAGTAACTACTATAAATAACGCTAGTGCATCTTTCGGCAAGAGAAGATAAAGCGAACAAACACCCGCAGCACGTCATAGCCCGAACGAGGCGCTAGTATCTCTCCAGAAAGAACTGTAGACCACCTAGCGCAGGATAACTTGTGCAACACAAACACCCGGAGCAGTGAAAATAGCTTGAGGAGTGCACCTGACGCAGACAGCAGAAACCGCAGTTTCTGGTCTGCCCTCAGTGTTTCTAAACGCACCCTAAAGGGGAGTGTTCGCATACACAGGACTGAAGTACAACGGGCGACCGAACCGGTAATATTAATAGCGTATGCGCACGAGCACATTCACACAGGAGTACACAGACATACAAGAACGGCATCAAGCGCGTAAGAATCATGAAGTCATCACGCCAGTTTCCATGATACAGCATATAACAATCAAAAAATTTGAATTATGGTAACCTTACGTCCGTACACAAGAGCACCGGCAGAGCTAACAGCCCTGTGGATCTATATAATTTAAGCTCACACCCGGCTAACGAGAAGATTACAACGCATTGTCGGCTGTCAGTGCAATCAGACACGCGTACAAAGAATGTTCTCGGCTTGACCATTATTTAAACAAGCCGCGAGACCAATTCACATTCTAGAGTGGATCAAATAGTCGCACCCATTGTACACTATGCGATCAAAAGTATCCGGACACCCCCTCTGCTGCCATCTAGTGCCAGGCACTCCATATCAGCGACCTCAGTAGTCATCAGACATCGTGAGAGAGCAGAACGGGGCGCTCTGCGGAACTCACGGACTTCGAACGTGGTCAGGTGACTGGGTGTCATTTGTGTCATACGTCTGCACGCGAGATTTCCACACTCCTAAACATCCCTTGGTCCACTGTTTCCGATGTGACAGTGAAGTGAAAACGTGAACGATCACGTACAGCACAAAAGCGTACAGACCGCCGACAGTTGAAGAGGGTCGTAATGTGTAATAGGAAGACATCTATCAAGACCACCACACAGGAATTCCAAATTGCATCAGGATCCACTGCAAGTAAAATGACAGTGAGGCGGGAGGTGAGAAAACTTGGGTGTTATGGTCAAGCGGCTGTTCATAAGCCGCACATCACGCCGGTAAATATCAAACGACGCCTCGCTTGGTGTAAGAAGGGTAAAACAGTAGATAAACGTTGTGTGGAGTGACGAATCACAGTACACAATGTGGCGATCCGATGGCAGGTTATGGATATGACGAATGCCCGGTGAACGTCATCTGCCATCGTGTATAGTGCCAACAGTAAAATTCGGAGGCGGTGGTGTTATGATGTGGCCGTGTTTTCCATGGAGAGGGCTTGCACCTCTTGTTGCGTGGCACTGTCACAGCACTGTTTTAAGCACCTCCTTCCTTTCCTCTGTTGAAAAGCATTTCGGGGATGGCGATTGCATCTTTCAACACGATCGAGCACCTGTTGATAATGAACGGCCTGTGGCGAAAGAGTTACAGGGCAATAACATCCCTGTAATGGGCTGGCCTGCACAGAGTCGTGACCTGAATTCTATACAACATCTTTGGGATGTTATGGAACACGGATTTCTTACCAGTCCTCACCGATCGACATCGATACCTCTCCTCAGTGTTGCACTCCGTGAAGAATGGGCTGCCATTCACCAAGAAACATTCCAGCACCTGTTTTAAAGTATGCCTGCGAGAGTGGAAATTGTCATCAAGGCTAAGGGTGGGCCAACACCAATTAAATCCCACAATTACAGATGGAGGGCGCCACGAACTTTTAAGGCATTTTCAACCAGGTGTGCGGATTCCTTTGATCACATAGAGTATTTGTCATTGACGCATTCGACACAATATGGTTCACAATTCCAGATTTGATTAATTTTATTTAAGAAATAACTATAGCTTATCCATAATTAGGAAATAGTTACATAGAAATTGTTCAAACATGAGGTGATCTAAGCTCGGTTTTCACAGCGAGTGTGCCGTTTCCGTTTGCGCTGAAATAACAGGTAAGACAAGAAACTAACCGATTCAATGAACAATGTTTCTGCAAGCAAGAGGCCGCCTGGAGTGGCCGAGCGGTTCTAGGCGCTACATTCTGGAATCGCGCGACCGCTACGGTCGCAGGTTCGCATCCTGCCTCGGGCATGGGTGTGTGTGATGTCTTTAGGTTAGTTAGGTTTAAGTAGTTCTAAGTTCTAGTCCCATAGTGCTCAGAGCCATTTGAATAATTTTGCAAGCAGGAGCTTCCATATCATTGTGCATCAAACAAACAACTTTACAGCAGCGCTTATTATCCTGTCTGCCTCGAGCTAGGATCTTGTTCACCTTTTCATTGTGTTATCACATGCCCAAATTACACATCTTTGGGAGTAAGACACCTTTTTGGAGTAACGGACCCGTTGCATTTTTGTAGTCTTCTCTCTCCTCCACGCTAATGGAGGCACGTCGCCACTGGCTGACCAATAAGAAATCAAGAAAGCACCATCCCTCGCGGTTGATTCAGCCTTCTTCAAGGACTGGACCTCTTTCCTAAAGCAATGTTGTTGACATGAGCTCCGCCATCTCGCATCACAAGGAATGCATCGGATAAAGTGATGGCTCGCACCCACAGAGTGCGCCGCTTCTGTATGCAAACAGACGCCATAGTGCGAGCGGGCGCGTGCTTGGTGGCAGCTTTTAGCGACGCGTCCACAACGTCACTTTTATCGATATCGTTTCAGCAGAGAATCGAAAGCACTATATCATCAGGGTTTCTCACAAAAATTTTAGTTCTAACTGCATAAGCATGCAATCCTTCATTTCTGTGAGTAAAATAACAGATTAATTAATAAATAAATAGGTTCCAAACTAGTACACATCACTACCAAAGAACTAGCGGTAATCAGAAGCTCTTCTTTTGAAAACGATTTTCTCGTTGGTGATCGAAGACTCTCACATACAGAAAGCGAAGCTGAAGTATAACATGGCGATGAATGATTTAAGAACGGATTTCGTTTACCTGCGCCAATGATCATAAAACTTTTCGTCCTTTGACTACCGGTTTCTTTCAGCAATGGCCATCTTCAGATCTGCAGCAAAACTTGGGAAATAAAATACAACTAGGAGACAGTCTACATCTTAAAATAAGAAAATACGCCATAATGAAAGTATCATTTTCATAGATATAGACTCATGCGCTAAAGATATGACGAGGTATACCTGTTTCACAAGTCCTAATATAATGAAGCCATAGTAGCATCGTCACAAAATACATACAAAATCCGCTTATCATAGTTGCAGGTATTAAAAGTATAGTGTAAACTACGCCACAGAGCCGGCGAAGACATACTGTTAATAGCGCTACTGTTCATAAACACCTGCATTACAGTAGCCACAAAATATTTTTGTGTCGTAATCTCGTTAGATGTCGCTGCTGTAGGTCTACACATATCCGTCAATTATAAGGTTATGTAGAATGCAGTAAAGTGAAGAACACGATAGGAGAAACTACAGTGGGCTTACCATGCGTATACGTTACTAAAGTGATTCAATGTAATAAATTAGAAACACAAATAAACTTAAATTTAAAATTGCTAAAAAGGAAATGTTTATGTGACAATATGTGATTCTGAGATGTTCTTGTGGTCGTTTTAGATAAAAAAAAATAGATATACAACAACAAACTTAAGGAGCCAATAAAATAATATAAAACTGATAAAATTACTAGAGAAAGAAGCGAAATGGATGAAAAAAGACGAACGTAAGTAATGAGCGCCCTGTGTTGGTGTAGTCGCCGGAATGCAACATAGGCGAGGCGTTGGAGGAACTTGACAGCCAGAGGGCCTCTCGTTCCCTGTGACACGCCGTTCCAAGTAAAGTATAGTGAGATATTCTGTCAGTCACATAACAAGTTTATCTTATTAACGAAATATATTAAACAGCAAAGGGACAATCAAACACGACATTAGTTTGATCAGTGTTAAAAAATGGAGCAAGCATTTGGTCCACTCTATACCAGGTAACGACAGGACAAGATATACATAAGAGAGGGGCTCGAAAATCAGTGATCGTATCCGCTGACAGCCCACCCCCTGTCCAGATGGGGCGGTACGGGGCGGGACGAGGAGGGGGGATGAAATAACAATAAAGAAGAAAAAGTAATTAGTGGTACCATAAACCTCCTTAAAGAGGGCGCCCTCATATACCACCACCGCCTTAAGTTCGAAACATCGAAATCCCATCCTCCGTCCTACTGCTGTCAACAGTGTATTCGCTACAATGATCACCTAACCGCGGATTGTAAGCCCTACCCACTTGTCCACACTGCAAAGACTCCCATTTTCTTAAACAATGTCATAACCTTGCTTCCCCTCTACCTGCAACATCTACAAGACTCCCACACCACCTATTCCGCGAAATGCCAAGCTAAACCTCAACCAAACTAACATGAACTCACTGTCGCAATATGCCCTATTGATACCCCCATTCATTCCAAAAGTTCCCTCCAATCTGTCCCTGTATCCACTACTGTACAGGTAATACCCTTCCCCCGGCCAAAGGCAAAGTAGCACTTTGGCACCACAAAAAATCCCTATTCAGCCATAAACATTATATAACACTCCTACCAAACACCTTATTCTTAGCCTTATCCTTCAACACTACCCATTACCTAAGCCACTATTTATATCTGACCTAATTACCTCATCCCTTATGACTTTCTCACCCTCACCTTTTCGACCTATATTATTGCCAATGGCCTCAAGATTCAAAGTAGATCCCCTGCAGAACTCCATCAGTAACGCCAGTTTGCAGAGTCATTGCAAGGTGACATGGTCCCCATCCCATACTGCACCTGTCCTAAAAGCTACATCATCCTAGATGTCTTCCATCTACTCCCAACCGCCTTGGACACCTCACTGCAGAAGTCCTCAGTCCGAATGGAACTGGCCATCTACATGTTCTCCTTACTATCTCCTACACACTACCACATCCTAATGTGCCCCATCCCAATCTCCAAAGGGAGTTCTCCAACACTACTCCCGCACCAACTGGAATACCCACTGGGAATCCGCAGAAACCGAGATTTAAAGCTACCACATGACATGTTCTTCCTCTGGCATACATTTTCAGACTCTGTATCCATACACATTTCTTCCAAGACCATATATCCCCACCATCCCCTAAACAACTGTACTCTCTCTCTCTCTCTCTCTCTCTCTCTCTCTCTCTCTCTCTCTCTCTCTCTCTCTCTCTCTGTACTGCTTCTGCCTGCAGACTTGAGACTGAGATACACTCTCACGCCACTGGCAAGCACAAAAACACATCAAGAATTTAATAAATGCAAGAAAACGTCGGGATTGGCACCATACATGCATCAGACTTAACGCTACACTCCCCATTAACTCTTCCAAGTACTGGAAAACGTTCCATCGTCTCACTGGAAATAAGCTATACCTCATTAACCAGTCCTCCACAACACCATCACTTTCCTGACCAAAGCTGAGCACTTTGCATCCTACTTCTCTGACATTTTCTCCATCCCTGATGACCCCCATTTCGATTACTCTCTGGTCCCTATCATTCATTAATGCACAGATACCGCTGTTTCAGCCTGGCTCACAGCTTCCAGTACTTGGGCATCACACCACAAACAGTACTGAATACACCAATCACAGCACGTGGTATAAAACAAGTATTTCACGAAAAACGCAACACTTCCCCAGTTGTGACTGCATTACATACTGACACCTCAAATATCATCTCTCCTTACTAGTCACCCTTGCAACTCTGTACACCACTATCATCGCCATAGATGACTTTTCTCAACTGCAGAAAACCTATAAAACCCTACTTTTCCTCAAACTATATGAACCTCCTACTGATATCTCCTCCCACCGCCCCATCTGCCTCGCCTGTTGTTTAGCTAGGTCTTCAAATCTATCCTCCCCCGATGAAAAATACCAGTATGATTTCTGTCCCTATTTCTCCTCTGATGACCAGCTCCTACACCTCGCCCAGCGTCCATCTCACCAGATCTACTCCTGTAAATCCGCCACTTTTTTCTCCCTTGAACTAGAGAAAACCCTATGACTGTGTATGGCATTCCAGACTCCTTTCGAAACTCCAGACATGTGCACTTCCAATTAACTATGTCTGCCTTATTGCATACTTTCCGTCTAATCACACATACTTTGCCACTATTAATAATACCAATTCCTGTACCTTCCATCCCACTGCAGATGTGCCCCGAGTCACTGGGCTCTCTCCTCTCCTCTACAACCACCACCAGTCCACCTCCTTCAGTATGCTGATGGCACAGCTTTCCTTGCCCTCTACAGCTTTCCTCGCCTCCTACCCAAGACTCGAGAAATCATAATGATCCCTCCAAATCCACCTCAGTCAATTTACCTCCTGATGTTACTAATGGCTTCTTAAGATCAATCACTCCAAAACCTAGGCAATGATTATAGGACAAACCATGTGCACTTTCTGTCTCCAAGATTTATCTTACCATTTACAACCATCCTACTCATTTAACTAATACATTACACCTTGGAATGAGCCTGATGGCTAACTGATGTGGAAACATCACCTACTAAACATCTGACAAAAATTCCACAACAGGCTAGAGCTACTAACGGGTCGAACTTCAGAATTACACCCCTCAACTATTCTGCATATCTAAAAATCCCTGGTCTGACCCATCTTCTGCTTTGCAAAAGTTTCATGGACCTCCCCTATCAAAATTCTGTAAGTATTCCTGCCTAACATAGACCTATCTCTTCTATCCACACCCCTCAACGCTACAGAACTCTCCTCCTGAATCCTCTCTTCCAGTGCAGCTCTTTCAGTCCATTACCTTTCCCCACATCTGTGCAACATGATATTATTACTGTTATTACTATTATTACATAATTCCTCTACCACCTCATCACACTTCCTCACTCATCTCAGAAACCTCATCTCCTATACTATCCACAAAATAGTTTCCAATAAATCCCTTGTCTCTCCTCTGAGCACCAACCCAGGTTTGCTGCTGCACCACGCCTCCTCACACTCCATATCCTCTCTCAACGCAAATTCAACCAACTCCCTCTCCCAGGCAATGAGATCTGCCTAGATATTTATCCACTCTACCAACTTTAACTCTTCACCACATATCACTCTCCACACCAGGTCACCTTCTCACTCTTTCACTCTCCATCCATCTCCATTTCTTTTCTTTTGTTACCACCACCCTACCCACACAACAGATTCTCCCTCAACCTATGTCGTTCCAACCATCTGTATTTCCACTATCAATTAAACACCTACCTTCATAGCCATAGTATTCCTACCTAACATAGACCTATCTTTTCTATCCACACCCCTCAACGCTGCAGAACTCTCCTCCCGAATCCTCTCTTCCAGTGCAGCTCTTTCAGATTTTAAGTGAAAGAACAGTGATTTTGTGCTTTATCTTCAAAGAATTTCATCATTCTGCGATGCGTTATAAAATGTATATATTTTCGCTTTTTTAGCTATCTATCCTTGATTTTTAATTTAAAAAAGAACGACAGTCCTAACGTTCTCTTTTCTCACCTCTGCTATATTTTTAAAAATTCTCTTGGAATATTGTGCCACCGACAGCCCCCGTCCCTCACCAATATGGAGCTAGACAGATGAGATAACAATAAAGGAAAAAAATTATGTAAAAATTATCAAATAAAGTGAAGTAGGTATTGGGCACAAAATCGCGAACACTTTTGCTGGGTCTTGTCATTTTGCTCTGTAAATTTCAAGATCTTCCAACAAATCCAGAGCATAGCTTTCTTGGACTCTATGGTGTAATGTTTCCCTCCTCAAAACCTTAGTACGTCAGTTGAAATGTTCGATTCGGAATAAATTTGGAATAACTTGAATTAATTTTTATACTTAAATTATATGTTACACAATCAATGGTAATTTTCTATATATTTGATCAATAAAACGCAATTTTCTGATAATGTTTTTCATTTACCAAATCGATCACTTTAGCAACATCGATCATGAGCCATGAAAATTAGTAGTTACGTTTCTAACTTAAATGAGTCAAAAACCACATTACAGTGAAATTAATATTATTATGATTCAGTTTTCATGTAAGCAAAATTTCTGTTTTCATTTGCAATTTTTCTGATTTTACGATCGACAATTATTCAAAGACAGGAGGCTGATAGTTTTTATATTGTCGTAACTTGCAATCTTCGTTATTAATTATTAACTGTATAAATAAACAATACCTGAAAAATAATTTCAATTAAGACACTCATTATGAAATTCGTTTGACCCACATCCTGCTGTAGAAGGATCTGAAAGCTATTGTACATTATGTGATCAAAAGTATCCAGACACTCCCAAAAAACATACGTTTTTCATATTAGGTGCACTGTGCTGCCACCTATTACCAGGTACTCCATATCAGTGGCCTCAGTAGTCATTAGACATCGTGAGACAGCAGAATGGGGAGCTCCGCGGAACTCACGGTTTTCGAACATCGTCAGGTGAGTGGGTGTCACTTGTGTCATACGTCCGTAAGCTAGATTTCCACACTCCTAAACACCCCTAGGTCCACTGTCTCCGATGCGACAGTGAAGTGAAAACGTGAACGGGCACGTACAGCACAATAAAGCGTAGAGGCCGACCTCGTCTGTTGACTGACAGAGATCTCCGAGCAGTTGAAGAGGATCGTGATGTGTAATAGGCAAACATCTATCAAGACCACAACACAGGAATTCTAAACTGCATCAGGACCCACTGCAAGTACTATGACAGTTAGGCGGGAGGTGAGACAACTTGGATTTCACGGTCAAGGGGCTGCTCATGAGCCACACATCACGCCGGTAATTACCAAACGACGCCTCTCTTGGTGTAAGGAGCGTAAACATTGGACGATTGAACAGTAGATAAACGTTGTGAGGAGTGACGAATCACGGTACACAACGTGGCCATCCGATGGCAGGGTGTGGGTATGGCGAATACCCGTGAACGTCATCTGTCAGCGTGTGTAGTGCCTACAGTAAAATTCGAAGGCGGTAGTGTTATAGCGTGGTCGTGTTTTGCATGGAGGGGGCTTGCATCCCTTGTTGTTTTGCATGGCACGATCACAACACAGGCCTATATCGATGTTTTAAGCATCTTCTTGCTTCCCACTGTTCAAGGGCAATTCGACGATGGCGAATTGCGTCTTTCAACAGGACCGAGTACCTGTTCATAATGCACGGCCTGTGGCAAAGTGGTTACACGGCAATAACATCCCTGTAATTGACTGGCCTGCACAGAGTCCTGACCTGAATCCTGTACATCACATTTGAGATATTTTGGAACGCCGACTTTGTGCCAGGCTTCACCGACTGACATCGATACCTCTTCTCAGTGCAGCACTCCGTGGAGAATGGACTGCCATTCCCCAAGAAACCTTCCAGCACCTGATTGAACGTAAGCCTGCGAAAGTGTAAGCTGTCATCAAGGCTAATAGGAGTCCAACACCATATTGAATTCCACCATTACCGATGGAGGGCGCCACGAACTTTTAAGTCATTTTGAGCCTGATGTCCGGATACTTTCGATCACATAGTGTGTATAATACTTATAGATATTTTAGGCGTAGTATCAGTTGTCACCGATATTGGACACTGTAGACTAACTGTCAAGTTCTTTGTGTTGTGTTAAAATGTTACATATGCATTTAATCACCAAGTGGTGTTGCAGAAAGTGCCAAGAATCTATGAATAAATACTGATGATATAAAAAAGCAATAATATTCTAGATACTTTTACTGAAACAAAATATCTTGAACCTGTTAACTGGAAATCAAAAGCAGGAACCGATACCCTAGACAACAAAAAAGCCATAGCAAGATAAGTAACATTTATCTGCTAATATAATGTTTCTGCCCTTACGAAACTATATAAACGTTGACAACACTAGAATAGTTGCTGCAGTGTTGGATATTTACTTTCTATACATCTACGAACATTTTGATAGTAAGGGATATATAACATTATAATGGACAATAGGCACACTTTTCTCTTTGCTCCGTATAGTATGGCCTGTTCCTGCTAAATGCAACCCTTAAGGCGGTTTGCGGTTTTGTTTGTTGTCTGTAAATGGTCCTTAAAACTCATATAAAAAGATTTGCCGGTTTGGGTGATGTAATACTTATCAAATTTATTACATTCAATCCTGTGTACACCATAGCCATCAAATTTGTCAGGTGCACTTCTCAGTTTATGTTGTACGTGAAGTTTTAGTGTGTTGTTAACTCGAGAATTACATCTAATTTTAGATTTTATAAACCATTTCTGTATTTGCTGGGATATTGCCTAGAAACTACATACAGACGGTTTTCATTCTTTCTTTATTAGTAATGTTTCCTGCTGTGTGTGTGTTTGCCTCTTATTTGTTTTTTCTTTCTTTAGGCTATAGTACGGCTACAAAACATTATTTACAGAAAAATCATTAGCTGCTGTAGTCTGCTTTAAAATGCTGAGATCCTAAAGTAATTAATTGTTGGTCAAAGGTAACTGAATAATTGCTGAAGCATTGAGGTGAAGAAGGCTTTTTTATCGTGGAGTAAAGTATGATTGGCCATTGATGATTATATCTGTGCATGTAGAGTTTCTGAAATTGGAAAATTTATATTTGTTGTCAAGTTTGTTAATAGTAAGTTCTAGGCAACTTATGGAGTCCTTTAAAATACTGAGTTCCATCGTATTTCATTGTCAGTCAAATGATGATAGTACCTCTCTGCATGTGGGTTTTCTGAAAGTGGAAAATTTATGTTTGTTGTCAACTTTTGTTATTAGTAAGGCCAAGGTAATTTATAGAGTTTTGTTCTTGTAAATACGGAGTAGAAGTTATTTTTAGGTGCTTGGTGCCTTTTGCTTGGGCAAATGTGTTAACATCACTAGCTGATATTTTTGTGAATGATGAATTCATCAGCATCACCCTCTATTAGTGGTAAAATAGCGTCGATATAGAATATACATTAAATAGCTTTCTTCTTGTCTGTAGAAACTAGACAAAAAATTTACATTCTAAATCATTCACAAAAATATATGCTAATGATGTTAACACATTTGCAATAGGCAGCATGTACCCAAAAATAACTTTTTCTACATGTTTAGAAGAAGAGAACTCTATAAATTACCTAGGCCTTACTATTAGCAAAGTTGACAACAAACATAAATTTTACATTTTCAGAAAACTCACATGCAGAGGTACTGTCATCATTTGACTGACAATGAAATGAGGTGGAACTCAGTATTTTAAAGGAGACTGCAATAGCCAACGGTTTTTCTGTAAATTATATGATGCGTCTGTACAGTAGCCTAAAAAATAAAAAATAAAAAAATGAGATGCAAACGCACAACGAGGAAACTGTTTTAGTACAGAAAGAATGAAAAACACCCTAGTGACACTTCACAGCAAAATATTCCAGCAAACAGAGCAATGTTTTATAAAATCTAAAGTTAGATTTTTTTTCATTGATTTTCGATTCCCCTCATCTGGGGAGGGGTGGGCTGACAGCAGCTTAATATGCTTCTCCACAGCCAAGAGGAAGTTAAACAAAACAATGGTTAGAGAACAAACAATATAAAAAAGGCGACAAAATCGTGATTTTGTTAATAACAGTAAAATGGCGGGAAGTTGCGGAACTTAGAATGCAAACACGGCGCTGACGGTGCGGATGAAGACACACAGGAAGGAGAACACACAATTAAACAAACACGGCAACAGTCTGGTTTCTGTTCGCACGAAATAAAACCACAACTAGCGACAGTATGGTGGTTGCTCATAACATTGACAGGGGACGCACAATACTGAACGCTCACTTATAACAGCATTATACAGGTGACTCGGCGGCACATCGGCAGATGGGGGGTGGGGGAGGACTCGGACCTATGAGGGGGAAAAGGGGGATGGAGAGGAAAAGAAAAGGGAGCCAATGGAGGGAGTGGACATAGAAGAGGGGGTGGGTAGATATGAGAAGGAGGGGGAAAGGCAGTGGAGGGGAGAACAAAAAGGACTTGGGGGAGAGAAGCAAGGCAGAGAGAGGGTAGGTGGGGAAAAAACCGGATGGAAGAGGGGAGGAGGGACCCCAGGGAAGGACAGAGGAAGGGAGGGGGAGATGAGGATCAGAGTTAATAGGAGGGATAGATGGAGGGAGAGAGGGCATCATCCAGGAGGGGGAGTCGGCGGAAGCCACCTTGAGAACGGAGATGAAGGGTGTAGAGGTGAAGGGTAGGAGGGACACAACAGTGAAGGTGCGACAGAGGGCGGAGGTTGGAGAGGAGAGGAGCAACAATGGGATGAGGGGGATCAAGACGGCGGGAGGTGTAGAGTATGCGGATATGTTCGAGGAAGAGGAGCAGATGGGGGAAAGGAATCAGGTCGTAGAGAATCTGCGTGGGGGAGAGGAGACGTATACAGAGGGTAAGGCGAAGGGCATGGTGCTCGAGGATCTGGAGGTACTTATAGAATTTGGGGGGGGGGGGGCGGATATACAGGTGGGACTGGCATAACACAGGATGGGACGGATTAAGGATTTGTAGGTGTGGAGGATGGTAGAGGGGTTCAGCCCCCATGTCTGGCCAGAGAGGAGTTAGAGGAGTCAAAGGTGGTTGTGGGCTTTGGATTGGATAGAGCGGAGATGAGGGATCCCTGTGAGATGAAACGAGATGTGGTGTTTCAATAACAACACTAAAACTTATATAAAATAGGCTGAGAAGTACACGTGACAAATTAAATGGCTGTAGTGTATGGAGAGTCGTGTGTAATAATTGTGGTAAGTACGAGGGGCTTTCAGTAACTAATGCAATAAATTATTTTTCTCAGCCAATTTCGGTTGAAAACTGCCTTATTTGTTGTGAGACATCGTGTAATATTCCCTATAGTTTCGTGAAGTTCCGATAGGTGGTGGCACTATATGTAGACTTGAAAATGGCGTCTGTAATGAAGGTACGTTCCAATCAGAGAGCTGTCACTGAGTTTCTTTTCGTGAAAAACCAGAGCATCGCAGGTACTCATAGGAGCTTTCAGAATGTCTACAGACACTTGACAGTGAGTCGTTGGGCTAAGTGTCTTTCACCATCGCAAGGTCGCGCAAACCTGTCCGATGTCCCACGTGCTGGCCGGCCGCGCACAGCTGTGCTTCGCTCAGGAAATCGAAGAAACGACTTCAAGTGTGTTCGCTGTCACAAAAATGCAAACGAACTTCTTCTCCGTGACAACGCAAGGCCTCACACAAGTGTGCGCACCTAGCAGGAGCTCACAAAACTTCACCGGACAATTCTTCCTCAACCACGTTACATCCTGAATCTCGCACCTTCCGACTAACATCCTTCTAGTCCAATGAAGGATGCACTCCGAAGGAAGCAGTACTGTAAGCACAAACTAAGTTGACACTTAGCGCAGTGGTTTGTGGGAGTGACTCAAGTCGTTTCTCATTTACAGTAGCCCGCATCAGCCACCGCGCCGAGTTTCAAACCGCGCCGAGTGTCAACTTAGTTTGCTCGTACAATATGTAGATGATGAGGGGGTTATTGATGCACCAAGACGCTGGCTCAGACGTCGACCAGTGGAGTGGCACGAAGCGGTCATTCAGACCCTCACAATAGGGTGCCGCAAGGTCGTCACGTTGAACGGTGATTATGTTGAAGAATGGGGTTTTGTAGTCAAAGGATTGGAGGGTTATGTCGCGCATTAGAACCGTGAGTAAAGCTGACCTCCTTTCAGAAAAGAAACGTGTTACATTGCCTACTAAAGGCCCCTCGTATTATATCGGCCAAACCGGCAGTTCTTTTAATGTGAGGAATAAGAAGTATTTACTGCCAAATAACAAAACTGCCTTTGTGTTGCATTTGGCAGAAACTAGACATACTATAGGTATCATTGAGTAAAGTATGCGTAATCTCCGCACAGCACAAAAATACCGTACTCTCGATTTATTGAGTGGATTTGAAATTTACAAAGCAACTCGGTTTTGTACCCAAGACCTACTTTGCTTTGTTTGACAATGGATCATATTAATTACTCAACGTCTCTCTTACATATGTCATGCCCTGTCATTATCTAGAATGCCTCACGTATTTGCTCCATTTTCTTGCGTTGATCGTATTAATCACGTGTTTTATTGTCACTTCCTAGTTTACGTAATATATTTCGTTAACAAGATAATCTTTTTAAGTGACTGATAGAATATTTTATTACACTTTTCTTGGAAGGGCGCTTCGCAGGATACGAGAGACCCTCTCGAGGTTAAGTTCCTCCGATTCCTCTCCCGTTCTCCATTCTCGCGGCTACGCCAACAGAGGGCGCTGATTACTTACTTTAGTATTTTGTTTTCAGCCATTTCGCCTCTTTCTCTAGTAATTTTATCAATTTTGTATTATTTTATTAGCTACATAAGCTTGTTCTATATATGGCACTATTTTAACCTAAAATGATCACAAGAGCGTCTCAGAATCACATATTGTCACTTAATCCTTTCCTTTTTAACAATTTTAAATTTAAGTTTATTCGTGTTTTTAATTTATCACATTATACACTTGGTAGGCCCACTACAGACTTCACCTGTCGTATTCTTGACTTTATTGCATCCTACACAACTTTATAATTGACGAATATATGTAGACTTACAACAATGACATCTAACATGCTTACGACACAAACGTATTTTGTGGCTACCGTACTGCAGGTTGTTATGGACAGTAATCCTTTTTAACACTATGAGTGCGTCGCTTCTGTGGCCTAGTTTACAGCGTATTTTAAAAATGTGCAACGATGATAAGCGAATTTTATACGTATTTTGTGACAATGCTACTATGGCTTCATTGTATTAGGACATGTAACACGGTATGCCTCATCGTATTTTAAGCGCACGTTTCCACATGTATGAAAATGATACTTTCCATTATGGCATATTTTATTCTTTTGAAATGTAAACTGTTTTCTAGTTGCATTTCATTTCCCATGTTTTGCTGTGGATCTGAAGATGGTCATTGCTGACCGAAAGCGATAGCCTAAGGACCAAAACCGTTTTGGTCATTGACGGAAATGCAAGATTTATTCTGCACTTCCTGCATCAGTTTTTTAATCCACGACCATGTCGCAGCTTGTAAAGTGATTTAAGTGCGTTGGTGATGCATTTGGTCACGATTTAAACGTGACGGCCGTGCGAGAACAGGGCCCTTAGTTGAGGTTCTACAATAATATACGTTTTTATGAGAAAAGTTTAAATAGTACCCTATACTGTGTGGTTTCGCAGATCTGCTTTGACAGATATCTCTAAGATGAAGTGCACTTTTGAATTTAATAAGTATTCACGTCTTTCACAGCTATTATATCCAACCTCCTCTAATAATTTATGGTATTTGGTTACAGACGAAGACTTTTTGTACAGCCCCTGTGTCTTTAACATATTTGCATCTCCACTGCGTTGTTTACATTGTGATTAATTGTGAGAATTCCATCGGATTTTTAACATTACACATTAACTTTTTCTCAAAGAACCTAATAGCGTTTGAACTAGCACGTCACCTCTTTACCGTAAACCTGAAATGAGAGTTGGCTTATTATTCTGGGTATGAATTTCAGAATTAAAAACAAGCACCGCAAGTGGTAGAACAATCCAGGAAGCAGATTAGTGTGCTGGAGAGCTTAATGTGTCTTCCACTTCAATCACTCCCGTTTAACAGAGAACAGCAAACTAGAGAGGAGTAATATGGAGCTACTAGAAAATTAATACCGTGTATCCTTCATTGGGACAGTCTAATAGTTACAGCAAGTTAAGATGCTACTATTCAGGTTTGCACCAGCATTGTAATGCTTGGCAGTGGAGAGCAGGCTAAGACTTCGAATTACTGTGTGGCTGAACCCAGCAGGAGTTAGAAAAAATTTATGCATGGAAAGCACAGATCTAGTCTGGAATCAGTTCCCTCGTGAAGCTTACTTAAAATGTCAAAAAATAAGAATTATCTACATTCAGTAGCTTAGAGCAGTATTCCAAATGGGAATTAATTTCTCGAAGAGGATAAAAGTCCACATCTAATCTTCATTTTCAGCGAGCACTGTTTCTTAGATTTCGTGTAGCATCGCGTGCCGTAGACGTTCCATCCCGTTACGGTTACAATTGCAAAACTGCAAGAGGAAAAATGGTATCGGTACTCCACTGTTCTTCGATTTCCCGTCCAGATAACAAAGCGCATTAACCCACCAGTTGGCAAATTTTTCGACACCTTTCTTTTACCAATGCAGTGTTGTGATTTAGTATAATATTTATTTTTAGTCTTATTGTCAATTAATACCTTCATTTAATATCGAAATACAGTTTTGCAATTTATTATTAGTCTCTAAAATGAAAATAGATAAAATTATTGTAAAATGAACGAACTCCAGCTTCAGGGTCCATTACGTTTGACCAACAATTTCTGGCTCCTATTAACATATTAAAGTACCTCGAACTAATTCTTGATTGTAAACTGTTATGGGAACGCTGTTCACTAATGATCCAACGGAAACCCAATAACAACAACGAACGAGCTGAACACGGAAATCGCAAAACCTTAAAGATATCCACACCTATAAGTCCAAGATGCAACCGATCCTCTCTCTTGCCAGTGTTACCTGAATAGCGATCCAGCCAGTTTCTATAATTTATTCCAAACCTTTCTACACGATGAACTTCATCTTGCTTACACCTTCGGATCAACCACTCCACTTCAATCCTTTAGGATTTCATTAAATTTTCGAATCTCGTCATCTAAACTGAACATCTCTGTACAGTCTATACGTTCAGCAAACATGATTCCAATAACTCCATCGTTTTCCCCTAGTTACCAATCCTGGCATCCTTTGAAACCAATACCAATACATTCCGCCGATCCTATACCTAAACAGCCTCCTTATCCTCTTCTAACGCAGCTTCAGCAGCCTCCTGCTCTTTCTGTCATATCAAATCCATTCCCACTGAGCGAGGTGGCACAATGGGTAGTACACTTGATTCGCGTTCGGGTTGACGACAGTTTAAATCCGCCTTGGGCAATGGAGATTTGGGTTTTTCCATCCTTTCCCTAAATCGGTCCAGGGTTGTTCCTCTGAATGGCACTGCCGATTTTCTTCCCCATCCTTCAATCAGCCCGACCTTGCACCCAATCTCTAATGACCTCGATAGAGCTTTAAACCCTAATCTTCCTTCTTCCAAATCCATTCTTCCCTTTCCTTCATCTCATTCGAGCTCCCTCCTTCTTTCCTATCCTATCCTATCCTTTGCTTCTCTATCCATACCTGGTTTCGATCCTAGATATAAATTCGTAAATCACAAGTGTCCTACCACCCAATCTCCGTATTACACATTCCCACATACCCAGCAACGAAATCTGTCGTCACCCTATTCCTTACAGTACCACAGCACCACAGTACCGTTTAACTCTCCAAATTCTAATTTATCCCCTCGTAGTGCATTTCCTGTCACATTTAGAGGACTGCTGTGAAGCGCGCTGACGGACCGCAGGCGAAACCTCTCATAAAAAATGTAAATGTCATATTGCATTTTTGGCTGAGATATCGTACGGGCTGAGTCCATTCGCCACCCGCAAAGCACGTCCTTGTTCTATGTACAGTGACTCCTTTCCTTGCAGAGTTCTGTTCAACCCGGTGCCGACACATAGAGGACCGACCGTTACCCATCCGACGGACAGATCCCATTAACAGTGTCACATGCCCTTACTTTATGAGATACTGCCGAGAAATTTGAAATTTAATGCGTGGTATTGGTTCTAAGACTGATGACGTGGAACTTTACGTCAAATACTCATCTCCCCTCGCTGGCCAAATATTGGCAGTGAAAATTTCATCCGCCACCGGGATTTGAACAGGCTCACCACAGAGTGGAGCACCACCGAACAGGTGTGCGTTAGGGGCCTCGATTATGGAGTCGAGCGGAAAGTTTCGCATTCAGGACAGGAGGTGACATACAACCCATCCACAACTCACCTCTGTTGCTGAAAGGGAGGTCTGGCCGCAGGCGACAGCCCATACAGCTAGAGCTTCGACGCCGTGTATCATAGATGAATGTCATTTACAAACTTTGGTTCCTCTCCTTAACTTATTTCTTATTACACCCTACACAATTCCTTGACGTATATAGGTATCGGTTTGTTACAGCCTGAAAATTCTTTTGTCTGTGTAGCAACAAATGCACAGCGGCCCGTCCACCCTTGACCGTTAGAATGAGATAATGAAATTATAATGAAGTAACGAAACACAGAAATGCCATTTTAGAGTCGCCGTTTGTCAGATATTCTCAGAAATGCTAGTAGCTTTTCTGCAGAGACGTGCAGTAAATTCCGTTTTTTCTGTTTCATATCATTAACTCTCCCAGGAAGACTCCTGTGTTTTATTCGTCAATAAGGTTTGGTCCAGTCATGTTTGGGAAGATATCGACTATTTTCGTTGTTTGACACTAAAAATGGGTGAAGTACGGGACTTTTCACAAGCTTAATAACAAGGAAGTTGCATTATACGCCTGTCTTATACGATTTCGTGAGTGAAGAGGGCGAACTGTACTTCGTGTGAGCAGCTGTTGGTACATCATAACTAGATTTTAAAGTAAGTGTGTCCTTTTCAAAGAAAGGAATAATCCTCTACCGGAAAATTTTCAAGACTCTGCAACAGCCTGCCATCTGTGTCACGAGGTTGCAATTTTGAAAAAAAGTTTTCTTTCTTTCCACAAACCAAGAGTGACGCAGCTAATTCTACTCTGCACACCACGTAATTAAGGCTGAAATTACTGCTATGACTAACTACACACATCTGAACTTTCCCTGCGTAGTTGACATTTGTCAATTGGAGCACAGATCTCAGCATAGGTAACCAGCACAATTAGATGTTTGCTCTCCGGTCCCGATGAAGATAACTGCGTTAAACGGTCATATATTTTGTGTATAAATGGAGTTCCAACCCGGCTGCATATTTGAAAACCAACAATACGCCATTATCACTAGTCATATATACCTCAACTATAAAGACTCAAGTACAGAAAATTACTTCTTTCTTCTTATATCGATTTCCCTTCGGACACTGTAACCTGACCAGCACCCTCTGGTATATTAATGACACGTGTGACCTAAAATACTGTAACTTCGAGAAAAGGCACCTATTCCGAAGAATATAATTTGATCAAAAGAATGTTGATGAGCGTACTACAGATCGTTAAAGCACGGATAGTAGTTGCACTGTACACCAACGATCGAACACAAACTGTGTAATCAAGTTAATTATTCTTATGTAGTATGTCAAGCTTGTAATTAATTACGTGATTGAAACTGATTGAAATATTAATTGCTGAACGAATATCCAGCCGCCAACTAGTGTCCGACAATGAGCAAAAGTTATGAATTTCTGCACGTTGGTTTGAAACTGATGTTACATATTGTAACAATTGCAGACTTGCGTTTAGGAGAAAACGGTAAATTCATACTTGGAAGCTCGAATGATAATGTCACGATAATGGCATAAAAAAAGTTAACTGTATTGAAAGACTTTATAGTCAGGTTTTGTGAAGCAATACCTGCGAGTAGTGAAGATTCCATACGAGGTTTTCTAAAACTGAAGCTCAATATGATTTCACAAGATGGAAGTAACCACTTTAGGCAACGCTGAAGTTATGAGTGCCAAGATCACACAACACATTTATATAACACAAATTATAATTACGTCTGTTATTCAAGAAATATCACTCCAGTTTGCAAGTAATTTGCTCTTACTTTTAATATCCACATCTTCAAATAAGTATAGAATTAAGGTAATATATCACAGTTGGTCAATGACTTCAGCTACTTATTACTGTTTTTCTTATCATGAAGAAGCAAAACTTAAAACTTACTTGCTTATTTCTTATTTTATTTTCTTATTTGCGCGTCAATTTCCGTAGGACCAAGTTCAGGAGCAACTCTCCAAGGTCATGGAACGTGTCAATACATGAAATTACAACATAAAAGTAATAAAAGACAAAAATAAAATGTTTATGAACCCGTAAAAAGTCGAGTCTTAAGTTTAAGTAAACGCAATTAACAATACAACAAGAATCAGCTTAATTTTTCAAGGAACTCCTCGACAGAATAGAAGTGACCCATGAGCAAATTTCAGTTTCGATTTGAAAGCGCGTAGATTACTGCTAAGATTTTTGAATTCGAGAGGGGGCTTATTGAAAATGGATGCAGCAGTACACTGCACACATTTTTGCACAATAGTTAAGTAACTCCGATCCAAATGCAGGTTGGCTTTCTGCCGAGTATTTACCGAGTGAAAGTTGCTTATTCTTGAGATTAAGCTAATATTGTTAAGAAATGACAGTAAGGAATATAAATATTGACAGGCCAACGTCTAAATACCCAGACTCGTGGACAGGGGTCGACAAGAGGTTCGAGAACTTACACCTCTTGTTGCCCGAACCACCCGCTTCTGAGCCAAAAATATCCTTTTAGAATGGGAAGAATTACCCAAGAATATAATACCATACGACATAACCGAATGAAAATAAGCAAAGTAGACTAATAAACGTGTCGAACGATCACTCACTTCTGATACCGTTCGAATAGTAAAAATGGCAGTATTAAGTCTTTGAACAGTATCCTGAACATGGGCTTTCCACACAGTTTTATATGTATCTGAACACCTAGAAATTTTAACTGTTCAGTTTTACTAATCATATCCCGTTCTTTAAAATTAAAATGTCATGTTTTGTTGGATTGTGTGTTAGAAACTGTAAAAACTGAGTCTTACTGTGGTTTAACGTTATTTTATTTTCTACGAGCCATGAACTTAGGCCATGAACTGCACTATTGGAAACCGAGCCAATGTTGCAACAACATCTTTTACTACCAAGCTAGTGTAATCAGCAAACAGAAATATTTTGGAGCTACCCATAATATTTAGGGCATATAATTTATATAAATAAGGAACAAGAGTGGCCCCAACACTGATCCCTGGGGCACACCCCTGACAGTGCCCCACTCAGATCCCACATGACAGCCATTATGAACATTGTGAATAATGACCCTTTGCTGCCTGCTGCTAAAGTAAGAGGTGAACCAATTGTGAGCAACTCCCCGTATTCTGTAATGGTCCAACTTCTGGAGCAATATTTTGCGATTAACACAATCAAATTCCTTAGTTAAATCAAAACATATGCCAAGCGTTCGAGACCTTTTGTTTAGTCCATCCAATACCTCACAGAGAAAAGAATATAGCATTTTCAGTTGCTAAACGACTTCTAAAGCCAAACTGTACATCTGATAGCAAATCGTCTGATATGAAATTATCAATTATCCTTACATACACAGCCTTTTCAATAACTTTTGCAAACACTGATGGCATAGAAATAGGTCTAAAATTATCTACATTATCCCTTTGTCCCTTTTTATAAAGCGGCTTTACTACTGAGTACTTCAATCGCTCAGGAAACTGACCATTCCTAAAGGAAAAATTACAAATATGTCTAAATACAGGGCTAACATGTACAGCACAGTACTTTAATATTCTGCTAGACACTCCATCATAACCATGAGAGTCCTTAGTCTTCAGTGATTTAATTATTGACTCAATCTCCCTCTTGTCTGTATCACAGACGATTATTTCAGACGTCAATCTCGGAAAGGCATTTGCCAAGAAAGTTATAAAGTTTCCTGTAGAAACTAAATTTTTATTTAATTCACCAGCAATGCTCAGAAAATGATTGTTAAATATTGTATGCATATCTGATTTATCAGTAACAGAAATATTTTTACTACGAACTGACTTTATATCGTCAATCTTGTGTTGCTGACCAGACACTTCCTTCACAACTGACAATATGTTTTAATTTCATCCTGTGAATTAGCTACCACCAGAATTAATAAAAATGTTCCCCTGTACCCTAGTTGGAAAAAAACACAGCTGCATCAGATCATATGAATTTAGATCTCCCAACATCCTTTTTCTTGCACCATCATATACAAAATTAATATTTAAGTCATCACACACAACTAATTTCTGGTACTTCCTGCAAAGTGAATCAAGAAACCTCTCTAACTTGAGCAGAAATGCTCTGAAGTCTGAGTTGGGGGACCTATAAACAAGAATTAGAAGTTTAGTTTCACTAAATTCAACTGCCCCTGCACAATATTCAAATATCTGTTCTGCACAATGCCGTGATACATCTATGGACTCAAATGGAATAATGTTTTTACAAACATAGCCACTCCCCCACCCCACAAGGAACTCCTTGAGAAACAGCCAGCGAATCTGTATCCTGATAGAAAAGAGCCTCTGAATTGTCAAATTATTTAAGTGATGCTCTGATGTACCAATAATTTCAGAGTCATCATCAATAAGCAGTTCACTAACTTTATCTCTAAAACCTCATATTTTGATGAAATATGCTAATTCCTTCTCTACTTGGAAACATTACATGCTCGAAAGGTGAGCCCTTAGTTAGAGGGACTGCCTTTAAGCAGGTATACCTATCAGCTGACTTCAATCTTAAAAAGGTGCAGCTACTACTACAGGAATTTTTCCATGAGTGACCAACCACCACCACCACCAGCCACTACACTGTCACCTATAAGCTTAGCCAGCCTCTCATTCCCATACCTATTGAGGTGCAGGCAATGCCTAGTGAAACCCGATCTACTGATAGACACAGCTGGCACCACTGCAATGTGACCCATGCCCTCTGCCATCAGCGCCCTCTCCAGTCCCACGTTAACGCGCCTAACAGCCGCATTAAGATGAGGCCTATCATGACGCTGAAATAGTTGCACGAAATGCACATTAGTGCCACCAGTTTGAGTAGCTATCTTTACCAGGTCGCCACAGAAAACTCTAAAAAACACAGCGAGCGAGCGTTTCCAAAGTTTATTAAATCGTTATTTCGCCACAAACGGCACGAAACACAGCTGAAAACTATTAAATTTAGTAACTGTATAACAGTGCACAAATAAGTTTTTCAGTACTTAGCTTTAGACTTCGTCTGAAGATAATGGGTACAAAACTCATTACAACTTTGCGACAAGACGACGCCACCACTCGGCTGTTAACCAGAGAAGAATTCATCAGTACTTAGCTTTATAAACGCTACATCTGCAGTGCACGCCGCTCAATGCAAACACACTGCTGAGGCGGGAGGCTTAGACGAACGGCGTAAGCACACTCACGAATAATCGACCACTCGAGTCAATAACACAGGAAGAAAGACAGATTAATGAAAATCCACGGTAATTTCCAAGAATGATTGCCTATCGAGGTCGCGGGGTCCAAACGGTACATATCTAACGTGTGATCGTAAATCGATCATGCGACTCTGGTGGCGGGTGTTGTATGTTTGCAGTGGTCCTTGTAGCAATGACAAAAGAAGAGCGTAACAAAAATACTTGTAATTGCAAAGGAGACGACTTAACCTTACTCGTCGTCGGTGTTGTCGTCATGTGATAGTCCATTACGGAAATCTGGATGGATAATTTGGAAGAATTGAACCATGTATTCTTCCTGATACTCGTTCGTTTTCCGCACTGTCTGCGATGAAACTGTAACAGTATTTCAGCATCGAAACTGTACTTACGAAGTTTTACACACTTCGCCACAGTCTACACAGCTCCTTCTTTCCTCGCCCGGTAGTACTCCACATTTGCGACAAAAATTCGAATAATTTTCTACGCTGGATACACATGGAATTCGATTTTTCCATATGAGAGAATCCGCTGAATAAGCGTCAAGAACACCAGGCATCCCACTCACTAACGACATAAATCGTCTGGGTTTCCCTAGCAACTCACAAATAATTCATGGAGGTATGTAATTTAGAGCAGCTAAGGGAACGACGGAAAACAGATAAAAATGACGATCACAAGTAATCGATCACAACACCCGCCACCGGAGCCGCATGATGGATTTACGATCGTACGTTTGATATGTATCGTTTGGACCCCGCGACTTCGATAGGCAATCATTCTTGGAAATTATCAAATCCACCAATAAGTTACTTTTACAGGTAATATTAACAGAAATAAACTTTCAAATAAGTAACTGAAGACTAAAATTTTATAAAATATTAAAGAGTAATTTCAACAGCAGTGCAGCACGCGTGACGTCACGTCTGAGCCTCTAGAGCTAGTACAGTCAAGTTCTTTTAGGTTACATAATATGTCTTTTAATAGTCAGTCACCCGGTAGCAATAAGGAAAAGGGTCCTACTGTTGGTTGATGACTTGGGAAAATCATTAACATTGAATTCTATTTATAGCTTGCAATAATGTTTTACAGTGATAGAAAATACTGAATCTACGACACCCGAAAGTCTTTTACAGTACTACACTGGTAAACAGTTCAGTCTTACATTGTACTGAAGGTGCAGTTGCGACGTAATTGGGAACATGCTAATGTTCCAGCAACGTGTGAACTGTATTAACTTTGGCCGAACAGTAGTCGTGCCTGCTCGTAAATTCACAATGCCTTTCGGCAATTTGGATACAAAATCGACAATGAACTTAACTGTGCAGGCTAACATCGCCACTCTACGTCCGCCATCAATCACTCTCAGCTTGCAACTCCTACACTCTCTGTCTAGGCACAGTCGTGTCTCTACCTTGTTAGTGTCATGCTCTTAGCAACGTTTTTGATTTCTAAATACCGAAAGGTCCCTGGCAATGCTAGTATGTCTACTACACCCCTTTACAATCTTGATTTCAAATTGTTTGGAGAAATATATATTACATCCCTTCAATTAATTATCATTAATAATAAAATTCGTACATTTATATTCAGAAAATAAAATGGATATTGTAATAATAAATAACATACAGAAGGCCGAGTGGAGATACCTCTGACTGAAGTGAGGATAGGTGCTGGGAACCTGTGGAACATCAAAGACGCCAGTAAAATATTATTGGAGTTTACTTATTTATTTATAATGTTTACAAGTCGTCGTTCTTCTGCAGCAGCCTCGCCTGTTTCTAATTCAGCTGCGTGTTGCACTCTAGCTGACGTCCGTCGAGTCAGCTCAGAGTTCACACGTCCAAGAGGTGATGTCAGCGACTCTGGCGGCACAGCGGCTGCCGGCGAGCGGGGTGGTGGTTGGCTGCCCAGCGCTGAGCGGATCCCGCACCGGTTGCGGAGTGTACTCGGTTCCACTATGAATTCTACGATGACCCTTGATGACCCATCCACGATGTACCTGGTGTCGGTAGTCGTGTGATCGGTTCACCTCCTCCCCCTTCCTGCTAGGTTTCAGCACACACAGGCGCCTGAGTGTTGAGCAGGAACGTGCACCACAAGAAGCCCTGTTGCTGGCTTACACGTTGAAGTCCGATTGAGGCAACACTCTACGATACGGCGTTGTCAGAAGACAGCCAGTTTCTCCATCACTAGATGGTAGGCGGCCAGCAGCATCCGGTGAAGGCCATCATCTTGAGTACATCTTCGGCTAGTTCACAGACTGTACTGGAGCATCTAAGACATAGATTCACTACAGTATCGTAATCATGGAATCTACTGGTATTACTGTGAATGCCATCGATCCCAATGACCAGCTTATGACAAGAACTGGAATATTTAAAGAGAGCTAGAATGAGGCTGTGACGCAAGGCTTGGTTCGTAATGTGTGCTACCATTCATTTAATAGGCTGTTAACTGCTGTGTGCTCTTATGAAATAGATACAGTTCCTTGAAACATGCCTTACGAGCTAAAGAATATGCTTGTCTTGCTTGCTTTGGTTTTCAGTCCTCTTTTCTGCTGAATGCTTATTCCTTACTCGACAGACAGTATTATAAACTTGACCCACATGCGACGTAATGACTCACTTCCTGTTTCGCCTCCGTCTCTGTGATAGGAATTTGCCCGAGGCAATGTGAGTGAGTTGTAATAAACTTGTTTCTGATTTCTACCCCTTACTATTCTGTGCCGTAACAAATTGTGACAATTATGAGGTACGGTGTTGTAGTGTTATAACACGTTTCATTAATAGTGTCTGCAATGAAATGACCTACTCTGGGGTCTCACTATATGATATCGCTCGCTTCACTATCGGTGTGACTAGGAATGAATGTCGAAATATGTAACATAATTCTGCTGAATTCTCTGCGGAGATATGTCCGAGTTCTGGCTGAATCCCTTTAAACAATATTCTTCTCATATTAATTCTGCCCTCTTGACTTGTAACGATAGTATCTACCATCAGACTCTGATTCCTTTTAGTGTACGGGATTTTTAATCCTTCATTCTCTGTTAACTGTCCGTGAAACGATGGCCTGGCACTGACAGTTCATGTTGCCGGATGTACGAGGACGTGCTGAACAGCGATGCCTTCGAATTTTTTATGTGAAAACTCTTCAGGCTTTTTAAATAAGAAAGCTGTGTTAACATTCTACATGTTTATCCTTCATGTTTACATATTTATTTCTCAACGTTGTTACCCAGAGGACGAATACATTATTCCCAACGAGAGGCCAGTTTGTTGATGCCATCACTGTAGAATGTCTGACTTTGTTGAGAGACCCACAACCTCACCTCTGCTTGCATCATTTCATCACTATCAAAATGCAGTCCTCTAAAGTGTTGTTTAAGTTTTGTAGTCACCTGTTAATCTAATGGGGCCCGGTTGGGACAGTATGAAGAATGGACGATGACAGTGAACACAAGACATCGGATTGTCACAGATGTTGCAGCGCTCGTGTGTGGTCTGACACTGTCATGTTAAAGAAGAGGGTGCTCTATATGTGGATGAACTCTTCAAATACGTGCTTCCAGATTTCTGAGAGTCTCGCAGCAACTTGCAGTATTTATGGTGGTGCCTTTAGGCATGAATATCATATGCACCACATCTTGAACATCCCAGAACACTAGGAGCATAAGTTTGCCTGCTGATGACATGGTCTTGAACATTTTTGGCGTCGGTAAACCTTTGTTGTGTAGCTCCAGTAATACTCTCTCATTTTCTGGGTAAAAATGGTGAACCCAGCTTTCGTCACCTTTCATAATGTTGTTAGAGAACACAGTCAAAATCAAAACTCAAAATAAATCGTTGACAGATGTCTAATCTCTTCTGTTTCGTGTTAGAAGTAAGCAATCAAGACACACATGCCCGCAATTTTCTGTACCGCAGTTATGCAGTGATGGCCTGTACACGCTCTCGTAATATGGCACACTTGCCTGAAAGCTGCGTCTCTGTTATGCGACGATTTTCCTTGATGAGTCCTTCAACCCGATTCCGAAGAGTCGCGTCGGTTGCCGTAAGCGGTCATCCCCTCAGAGTTCTGCTTAAACGTTGACGTTACCAACACCATTTCCTTCATTTCGAGCACAAACAATTCAACGTCACACATTACTGAAGTCGATACAATCATCACCGTACACAGCTTTCATTCTTCCATGGATTCAATTCGTCGCATAAATTTCAGTTACTGATTTTAATACATGAAATCGATAAGATAATTCAGTATCTATAATACTCATTAGCTTCGTTTTAATTTACAGTGTAAGTTGGAGATCGGTCTGAGATCCCGAAACAGTGTTGTGTTTAAAAGATCAGTAATAAAAATTGATACACCTGTAGCGGTATTTTCGATGACCAAGAATTTACAGAACAGCTGTGGATGTCTCTTTAGCAAAAATTTATATCATTTTCATTATTGAATTGTTCTACAATGAGCGACAGAATAACTTATCAGTATATTAGCAGCTATAATTAGAAGAAAGTACCCAATTCTCAGTTTCATGACAGGTCGATGGCATGTTCTCGTAAAAATGGCTCTGAGCACTATGGGACTTAACATCTGTGGTCATCAGTCCCCTAGAACTTAAGAACTACTTAAACCTAACTAACCTAAGGACATCACACACATCCATGCCCGAGGCAGGATTCGAACCTGCGACCGTAGCAGTCGCGCGGTTCCGGACTGAGCGCCTAGAACCGCTAGACCACCGCGGCCGGCGTTCTCCTAGTAAAGTACAGTTACAGTAATAGAACAAGTCGCTCACACTTTAGCGCAACGACACTTACCCGACTCGCCACGCATCGGGACGCACACGCTACAATTGGGTACTAACAAAGAAAGAAACTCTAAATAGTTAATAAACACGTCAGTGCATATTCTGGATCCGTTACTGGCTAATGACTCACTGGTGAACTTATAATCAGATTGTTAATTTAATTTTGAGGTTCCCCAACCATTAAATGCAAATTTACCCCTGATTTGAGAATTCAGAAAGAAAAGAAACCATAATAGACAAATTTCTGACTTACTGGAGCGCAGTTTTCCAGAACCTAAATTCTCGTGCATTTATTTTAAGAGGATTTAATTATTTGCTTGATACGGCGACAACTATCACATTCAGATAAATAAGACGCCAAACGACCTTTTGTCTTCCTCCAAGAGAGGAGTTAATGTTGGATGTGAAAGTACTGCGAAGAGAAAACGTTGTCGGTTCGCTGAGTAGTGCAGACAGTTCTTGGTCACCGCCCCAGCCAGGTGTTGGTACTAGTCCTAATTTTGGGTCTGGATATTCACCTGGGTGCGGGCTTTCTGAAGTCATAAAACCTCAGAGGGCAGCCACACCAACTCCAATTTACCAGCTTCTATTTGGACCAACAGTAGCTGCAACACGACTCAAGACGTGAACACCATTTGTTCGTGGCGCTTGTCACCTAGAGTCAGATTACAGTTTGCCTATGCATTTCTTCGAGCAGAAGCCACTGACGTCGATTGCGCGTCGGTGTCACTATTCTCAGTCGGTGCACGCGATTACGTCATGCCGTTACCGCGAGACGACGCCCTCCGCCAAGCAGTAAACAGTCATCAGAGCCACTTTCTCAACTTGGTCGCTATCTCATGGGTTCATTTCTCTCTCCAGCATGTTGGGATTCCCTCTTGAATTCGACTCTCTCGAGCATGTCAATAATCCAGGTGCTGTTTCCTACGTTCATTTATTGCAGTCTCTGTCCGTAAGTTGTATTAACTCGACATGAAGCCTTCTCTCCGCTGTATCTTTATGAATGCTATTGGAATACATCCCTTTCTTAAACTTTAATTTGGGTCATTAGTTTTGAACTCTGTGTCGACAATTCTCAGTCTACTTATTAATTGGAATCACAATAAGTAGGAACGACTGGCTGACATGCGTTTAGGACACATGAGCGGAGGTTACAATGTTATTGTCAGAATATGATTGCGAGTTGTTTTATTCTGCGCTTCTCGAACAAATTTTTCCTGCTAAATGTGCATTTAAATTTTACCTTCAGTCCTCAACGACGGCTTCTTTCTTGGCAGCCTCTCCGATGACGAAAGAGGTGTTTATTTTCTTCCAGATCTCACTAGTCAAATGATTGACAGCTCCTACATAAAGAGTCTGAACTTCAGATATGATGAACTTTCGGTTGTTTGCAGCAACGTATTTTTTTCAATTTTACTCCTACACCTTCAATAGTGTTGAAATGGCAATGACAAGGAGGAAATCGAACAAATTCGTGCCTATGTCTTTTCTTTTTGCCAGAGTTTGAGTCTTAACATGAACAACTCGTAAAGGGTTTGTTTGCAACCTCTACTAAAACGAAAATACGTATGAGCCCAGGATACATTAGATAATCTGATTTGAGGGTTGTCCAAAAGTAAGTTCCGATCGGTAGGAAATAGACACCACAGTGAAAACCTGATGAAGCTTTGCACAGATGTATTGGGTACTGTCTCTAGTAGGACCGTCGATCGCATCAAGACGCTCTTTTCAGTTCTCAGCGCACTGTGAGCGAGGAAAAGTGCCTAGAACAACGATGTCTCCCGGCAAGGAGGGGGGGGGGGGGGGGGGGGGCCGCTGAGAGGCTTTGCCTTAATGAGTGCAACCCACCGAACACAACTGCCATGCACTTCCTTCTTCATGGCAATTCTCACCCATACTCTGCAGGGGCAGTGAAGACGCTCCTGCAGCCTTTTCGATGGGAAGTGTTCGATCACCCGTAACACAGCCCTAATTGGGTCGTCCTGAGTATAATCTCTGTTCACATGAAACACTGGATACGAAGCCAACACTTGACGCAGGCTACGCGCTATAGACCAGCGTAGAGAACTATTGGAAAGCACAGACGCCTGCCTTCTATGACGATGGTGTTGGAAATTTGGCATAACGATCCGACAAATGCCAAAGTCAGAGCGGCGACTATGTAGAGAAGTATCTGGAAAGTATAGCTAACTCTTGCAAATAAAATGTTTCTGATTTTCCCTATGGTTTTCATTTAGCGACCGATCGGAACTTGCTTTCTGGACAACCCTCGTATTTCACATGAATATCAGAACAGAAGTAAAGGTTCTAAAAGTCATTAATATCAACAAGGGATCTCTAAACATTATCTTCAAGGAACATAAAAACTGGACGTGGTACATTACTGGCTCGGACACAAGGAAAATTAGCAAGACGGAACGAAAGGTGTCGCTTGGAATGAGCTCGACCAAAAACTACTCGACCTGATGGGACAAAAACAATTTCTTTGATAACATCGTTCTTCATAAACGTTAGTTCAACATGCATGAGGTGAAATTACATCTTCTTGGCAATGGAAAAGCAATCACGACATTGTCATCTACTCATGAACTAAAGAGAAATGACTAATTGAATTAACGAATGAACTAAGTGAAACTCGTGCTTCACGAGCAAGTGCTCTACCAACTGAGCGAAAGGCAAAGGTCCCGAGATCGAGTCTCGGTCCGCCACAAAGTTTTAATCTCCCAGGAAGTTTCGTATCAGCGTACACTCCGCTGCAGAATGAAAATTTCATTCTGGAAATATCCCCCAGGCTGTGGCTAAGCCATGTCTCCGCAATATGCTTTCTTCCAGAAGTGCTAGTTCTGTAAGTTTCGCAGGAGAGCCTGTGTGTAGTTTGGAAGGTAGGGGGACGAGATACTGGAGAAAGCAAGACTGTGAGGACGGGGCGTGAATCGTGCTTGGATAGCTCAGTTGGTAAAGCACTTGATCACGAAACGACAAGGTACCGAGTTCGAGTCTCGGTCCGGCAAACAGTTTTAATCTCCAAGGAAGTTTCATATCAGCGCACACTCCGCTGCAGGGATAAAATTTCAAAGAAGTTGCTCTCCCCTTCAATATGAAGTTTCGTGCGTGGCCAATCAGATTTTACCATCCACGAGTGGAAAAGTTTGTTGTTTACAGAACTGTGTGCCATCAATCCGTCGTGACAATAACTATTTTGTGAGCACTGGAATGCAATAATCATCAGCGACGCCTCACCGCTCTTCCATTGCGTGTGGAGTCGTGGCCGGTGTCTTGTCGGCGATAGGGTGACATTCTGAGGCACCTTTTGAAATGAATAGTTTCGGCCAGAGAACAAGAGTCCCATCTCTATTGTTCCGATTTGCACGTCACGAAACAAGCACGTCGTGCCAGCTATATTATCAAAACATGGGGGCGTGTCTCGCTGTAGCGTCTCGTGCCGTCATGGTGCTGACTCACCACACGAGGCGCATAAGTTGCTGTACTTCTGAACGATCAACGTCTCTGGCCTCGTAGGCGCAACCAGCATTTTGTGAACAGGCGATAAAAGGCGGTCCCCGACTGTTTCAGGCTGAGTTGAAAAGAAGGAAGCGGTCTCCATACAGTCAGGACGTCTCCATACGAAAATCTAACAAAAGGCTTTATGACTGATTACAAGCGCTCGACCATTGCTTCAGAGAAATGTATCTAAACTACATGGAAAATGAGATGTTGTAAAGCGTTAATCATCGATCTCATGCGATTATTTGTGTCATTTATCATCACTGAGCTCATCCCTTCCCAACCAGGATACCGTAAAAGCATAATATGAAACCTGTCGGTCTGTTAATTGACGGATCCTAACTGACTGACTTCTCTCAAACTCAGTGACATGGAGTGTTGTTATCCGTAACAACGACTAAGAGCCTTGTAAGGATTGCCCATACTGATGTTTCAAAGTACTTCTGAGAAACTACACTGTTCATCTTTTCTTGATAATCGCCTATCTTTTGCGAACGAAACAGTAACAGTGTGAAGCAGAACTTCCAATATTCCAATCTCTATGTAACGTATGCCTGGTGTTAAACCAAGTGTCCTTTAGCCACAGAATATTTTCGAACATCCCTCTCATGATCTCCACAAAAATCTGCACACCTATGTAACATCCGTCTTTTCCATTAACTTTTTTTGACCATTAACATCTGAATAGCTTAAGTCTATGTCTTTCACCACAGCAGGCAAAGCAAATTTTACAGCCATTAAAAACATCGTCTTTCTAAAGTAACATAAGTAATTTCAATAATGTGGGATGGGCCCTTCTCTTGTAATCAGTCATGTATATAATACTGTACCTTTGGCTCTTCATGGCCTGTTCAGTTGGAGTTTAGGTTTTTTAGAGTGTATGCCCTGTGTATGTCTGGGTTGTTCTCCCAAACCCCTGGTTCGATTTCAACTTAATCTGCCACAGCAGTACCAACACTGTGAGGTTTATAAAGTCCTAGCTCCAAAAGGAACGGCTGATATGGGCAGAAACGTGGTTTTCACCCCCCCCCCCCTTGCGTATAGACTGACCTGCACGATAGACATGTTGCACAGGAACAGTAGTGAAGTGCCAAATAGACCTGCTTTGCAGGGCAGCTTTCACGTCAGGGGTAAGAACCAGTTTCCTGGGCTCCAACACATAGGTTGCCTGGCTAGACAGGTGTGTCGTGTTGGAGCAGTATCCTGCTTCATCAGCCTTATTTGATGGCGGCAAACAAACTATTTTTCAAACCCCTGATGATTAGTGTGCCCTGCGTGACAGCTGCGATGTGGGAGTGATATCCGCCTGCCTTATAGAGCTTTATTGCAGCGCCTACACGTTCTGATGAGCGTTGTTGGGAAGGGTCTGATAGAGACAGAGAAGGGAATGGACAGAGAGAGGGGTGGAAGGGAGTGGGCAGAGAGAGGGAGGAGGGGGAGGTATATGAGACAGGTGGAACGTGTGGTAGGACTGTGGGCAGGTGGAAATGGAAGAAGAGAAGGCAGAAATGGAATAATAGAGGGGGAGGGGGATATGGTCAGAAGGATGAGGAAGGAAGGTACGATCAGAGAGGGTAGGTAGAGGAAACGGACACTGAGGGGAAGAGGAGATGAAAAGAGTGAGTGTGAGTGAGGAGGAAGAGATAGATGGAGGTGGGAAGAAAAGGTAGACAGGCAGATTAAATTAGATTAGATTAGTATTCGTTCCATAGATCATGAGTACAACACTTCACAATGATGTGGAACATGTCAGGTTAATAAAAGGTGTCTATACAAGATATTACATTGCCCAAAATATTACATGACACTTAATTTTTTTTGGGTGGGGGCTGAGGAAATTACCCACTTACTACATCTAAAAATTCATCTAATGTGTAGAAGGAGTTGCCATTCAGAAGTTCTTTTAATTTCCTTTTAAATGATATATGGCTATCTGTCAGACTTTTGATGCTATTAGGTAAGTGACCAAATACTTTTGTGGCAGCATAATTTACCCCCTTCTGAGCGAAAGTTAGATTTAACCTAGAGTAGTGATGATCATCCTTTCTCCTAGTGTTGTAGCCATGTACACTGCTATTACTTTTGAATTCGTTCGGATTGTTAATAACAAATTTCATAAGTCTGTATATATATATTGTGATGCTATAGTGAAGATCCCTAGCTCTTTAAATAAGTGTCTACAGGATGATCTTGGATAAGCTCCAGTAATTATTCTGATTACACGCTTTTGTGCAATGAACACTCTTTTACTCAATGATGAGTTACCCCAGAACATGATGCCATACGAAAGCAGAGAATGAAAATATGCGCGGTAAGCTAATTTACTGAGATGTATATAGCCAAAATTTGCAATGACCCTAATAGCATAAGTAGCTGAACTCAAACATTTCAGCAGATCTTTAGAGTGTTTTTTCCAGTTCAACCCCTCATCAATGCATACACCTAGAAATTTTGAGTGTTCTACCTTATCTACCGATTTCTGATCGAAGTCTGTATTTGTTAATGGTGTTATTCCATTTACTGTGTGGAACTGTATGTATTGTGAAACTTCCTGGCAGATTAAAACTGTGTGCCCGACCGAGACTCGAACTCGGGACCTTTGCCTTTCGCGGGCAAGTGCTCTGCCATCTGAGCTACCGAAGCACGACTCACGCCCGGTACTCACAGCTTTACTTCTGCCAGTATCTCGTCTCCTACCTTCCAAACTTTACAGAAGCTCTTCTGCAAGGTTCGCAGAAGAGCTTCTGTAAAGTTTCGAAGGTAGGAGACGAGATACTGGCAGAAGTAAAGCTGTAATACTACACGGCCAGTTCTTCTCGACAAATGATCCGCTTAAGCCACACCTGGGCATACTGAGACATCCCGAAAAAGCAGGCAGTCGCGGTGTAACTAAGGTGTTTACATCGCTTTGAAACGGTTGTGCTGTCTGGAAACTGAGAGCAGGGTGCCACCGCCGAGCCCCAAACGTCGAGGACACTCGAACGAAGGCTGACAGGCATTTCTGTTACAAATAAGCGAGTCTGTTGTTGGAAAGCAGTCGGCTCGACAACTAATGAATGCACTTGAAGAAATTCTTAACAGTTTACACAAGAAAACCTGACATGCAATCTGCTAGGGAACCAGCAGTGTAGTAGAACGAGGAGCCAACACTAAAGTGCTGTGGGAGTTCCCATCCTACACGCCAGCCACCACTCATGGACCTTACAACACATTTTGTCACCCTGAACTCACACTGTGTGGGTTGGTTACCCAGTGGCCATGGATCATTGGGTGAGGTCACAAACTGAGCCCACAGATGACAGAGGCGATAAGACGGGGAATTCATAGCCCTGGAGGAAAGAATGGGATAAAACTACCGTGCAGCGGCAGTACGAAGAACAAGGAGTGAGAGAGGATTAAGAGGAGGACTCGAAGGTTGAGGGAGTGAGGAATGAAGACTCAGTCAAAACAATCAGAGGGCAATGAGAAATGGGTGGCATCTTTTCGGTTTCATGGATCAATCACGTGTCATGCTAATTGGTTTAAACGCCGTTTCGCACAAAGATCTCTACTATCGATTCGCTTCTCACACTTTGAATCAGGTCCCTGTATTCATTTCGATTTCTATCATTACTTTGTGACATTCTCCTTTTCCGTTCCATGTCGGATAGGCTTTCTTGAGGTGAGACGATTGACTCTTTGAGCATCTGATTGTGCTTTCTTCGTCTGACCTCAGCTTCCAGATATCGTGTAGACGGCACCGAAGAGAGCTAATTATTGCAGCCAGCGGATGTCGTGTGCGAGAACAGTATCTCTGAACTGACCGACAGGGATCGCTCTACCTGGGGAGGGATTAGGCCGGTTTTCAACCAGCAGAAGAAAGAAGAACTTAAAATGCTGAAATCGCCGCCTTAGAGCGGTGGGGCAAGGAAGATAAAGTCTGTCCGCTATCAACGGGCAGACACACGACATAAGCGGAAATCGACATATTGTGCCGACATCGCATCAGCTGCTCATAACAGCAAGTAATACCGATTCCATCATGTGGTGAGAAGAATTGGTGCGCCCTAGATAACATTTGGAAACTGTGGTCAGGCAAAGAAACGCAATCAGACGCTTAAAGACCCAGGCATCGGGCCTCAAGAAAGTCCATCCGACGTGGAATGGAAAATGAGGATGTCACAAAGTGATGATAGAAATCTAAATGAATGCAGTGATCTCACTGAAAATCTGAAAAGTGAGTCACAATAGGCTCACAGTTTTAGTTACTGCGTTGTAACTAGCTTCACCCAAATCAGCCCTGAGATTATACCTGTACTGTTGATCTATGAATAGTCTATTCTATACTAATAATAAACAACTAAAATTGTTGCGCATGTTTGTCTGTTTGAGCATGCTAATCTCCAAAATTACTACACGAATTTTCACCAAAAAAGAATATCAAATGATGAGAGACCTGCAATTAACAATTTTGAGACAGAAACGCACAATCCATATTTCACTACGAGGCAGCTTGAATGACCGAGTGAGATTAGCCAAAGCAATGTTCTGCAAATATTACATTTCAATGCATTTCATACTTTATGCATTTCGTTGCATCAACAACATAGCAAGGCCTTAAATGCAACGGGTCTCTAAATGGTTCTTATAAAAACTGCAAAGTAACGCGTAACTCCCATGCAAGATTTTGTTTGTGGGTAATCTGCCGTTCATCTGAAAATTCACACTCGCATAGAGAAGTGGATAAATGATGATAGTATAAGTTAGCGTTATCGGCAGAAAAGACTAATCTTTTGTGCTGCCAGATAAAGTTAGTACCCTGGCATGGACTCGATATGATGTTTGGGCGACTCTGAAAAGCAGTTGAAAGCGGATAGTTGAAAGTATAGGAACCCTCGTTCCTTACCTGCACGGGTGTGCATGACTGATGTTCTGTATACTATTTCATCAAAGTGTGATGTGGTTTGCACTATGTGGCAACATAAATGAGTCCTAGCCAAGTGCACATTAACCTGTAAGTTAGATCAGCAATATCACGTGTGTTTTGTGTTGCTATAGAACGAATCTTTACACATTTCGAAAAATAATATAATTTTTGGTTTCTTTAGTGTTCTTCAACACTCAGACTGTGCTCGTTTTCACGTGGAACTTAATCTATAAGCTGTATCAATAGTGCCAACAGGCGAGTTTTCACATTGCAATACACATGTATACTCTATTTTTGCGTATTTTTGTAAATAATACAGATAGTTTAGATGTGGAAATAGTGTAAGCTACAACAGTACTGCCAATAACTTTACGTACTTTCATACATAATTCTGTTTTCGTACAAAGATCGAAATTTCTAGTGATCGAACTTATGTGAAAGCTTCTTTATCATTGTCATTTTTTGACTATGTTATGTTTACGTATCTTACTTCTTGAATTCTGAAGTTATACTTGCATATTACGAAAATGAGTGGTTTAAGTGATACAACACATTGGATACCCCGTCAAAATGCATCATTTTTATTGCAGCTTGTTCTGCTAGAGTGTCGGAAAATGTAATGTCAGTGAATAATCATGCTCCCACATGCAAATTCAACATCAAAAAGTATATTTGCCAATCAGTAACGTTAATTGTATTTTTTTTGATGCATTGTCTTCTCCCTCCCCCCCCCCCCTCCCTCGCATAAAATTGTGCTTCGTCAGCTCGTTTTTCTATCACCAGTAACGTATCCTCATTTAGGCCTAAGGTGAATAGTCAACTATTGTTGCATTGCCTGCTTAGCGTGTTATTTTAGCTAATATCTGTACTGTGCAGTTATATAATAATAATACAGACAATTTAGACTTGGAAGTATTACTGTGCCACTTAGTTTGAGAGTCTACAGTCATGTTTCAGACGTTGGGTGTACGTTTCACAATAATTGCTCTCTACCAGTAGCTTACACATTATTTTTACTAACACGTTTTGTACATTCGCAGAACAATATACAGACAATTTAGGCACGGAAATAGGATTTTGGCACTTAACTGAAAGTCCACAGTCATGTTTTGGGTGTCAAGTTTAAGTCACAAAATAGCGGCCTCTTGCAGTAGCTGGCAAATTATTTTAGGTAACATGTGTGTTGTAGAGCAATAATACTGACAGTTTAGACGCGGAAAGAGAGTAGTGGCACTTCGTAACTATCGTGTGTATGTGTGTGTGTGTGTGTGTGTGTGTGTGTGTGTGTGTGTGTGAGAGAGAGAGAGAGAGAGAGAGAGAGAGAGAGTGTGTTTGTGTTTGAGCCTGCTAACATATATTTGATAAATAATACAGACTTACAGATGGGGAAATACTGTAAGTTACACCAGTATTTCAATACCTTTGCATAAAGAATCGGAATTTCATTACAACGAGTTACTCGTATGCAGCTCACAGGTGATCAGGCAAACGCTACTCACCAGAACATTACAGTTGCCTCAGTGAAATTGGCGATTATTTGTCAGACATCTTGTAGCCCCAACCTGCTGTCTAAGCATTTTGCTTGATGGAACAAGTTTTGATTTGCTGGCCTTGACAGCTTTCAGCATGTTGAGAAAGCATGTTTGGATTATCTGACTAATTGCTTTGCTTGAGACAATGATGTCAACCGTGATGTAGGATGCTCTTTGACTGGCTGCTTCATTCTAATGACTTGTAAAACTCTGGAGTGTGATTGGAGGAGAGCAAAAGATGTATGTTTTGGCTTAGCTCTCTGATTGGTCAAGTGCTGTGGACTAAAAATGTTAAAAAATGTGGTTGGTCGCTCAAATATTGGGCTTTGATTGGGAGATCTAAGTACGTGTGTATTTTTTTTAAAAAAAAGCCCTCTGATTGACCTATTCTCAAAAAAAAGGGTTGTGGCTTAGGAGAGGTGATGAGAGTGGGAGGGGCGTGGCTTGTGATGTCATAGCTATAGTTAATACACATACAACGGCAAGCACATAGCTATACTATTCAAACTGAGTTATATGCTTGTCTCCATTTGATACTATATGGCAGTGGTGAATGTGATGTCTTCTACTGCCACTGGCGCAGGGGTTTGCGGTGCTTTTATCTTGTTGCTATGATCAAGTTCCACGCATGCTGTGTCGTTGAAGTCCTCTTTGAATTCTGTCGAAAATGCTACAGAATAAATTATAAAGTTCAACTTAAAACAAAGTGGGTTTCGCAATTCTGCATCTATAAATGTTAACGATGGAGGCCCACGCATCGATACCTAGAGGGAATTAAGAATGAGGAGGAAGGTGGGAACCTAGATGTAACAATGGGAAGAGATGAGTAAATTAAAACGGAGAGGAAGGATAAATCTCAGAGTGTATTTTATTGTCTCAAGGGGGGTAAGGTGGTGAGGTTGTTTTGGAAGAGGATGTGGAGGATGTGTTGGTGTAGAGTCTGTGGGAAAAGTGTCAGTATTTGTAACTACAGGATGCAATGATGCTGTTGGGGACGAATTTGTGGGACAGGTAAAATAAACGGAGATGGTCGATGTTGATAACGACGTTGGTGAATTTGATGAACTGGAAAACGTTTCAAAGAGAACGAGGTCGCGGCTTATTATTACTATTTCATTCAACCCTTTAAAGAGCACTACTTAACTTTACTCATCTTGATAGTGTCTTCCCAAATGTCTTCGCCCTGTCGTTTTAGTATCCGTGTGTTTTTGAGTTTGAGACTTATTTCTGTTAGCTGTTTGGACGTGAACTTATGAGAATCGATCACTTGTTGTATGTAGCCCGTGTAGTTGTCAGTGAGTATTCAGTGACGTCCTTATGATTGTTTTGAGTGTTTACATTTTCGGGTCTCTGCATGATGAAGTTTATCTTGCTTAATCGTGAGTCATCCATTCATGCTGTTACATTCCATCACCTTCTCTGTGAGAACTAACACACCTTTCTCCTTATCATCATCATAAATTTAGTGACGTTGGCAGTTCAAATGGTTCAAATGGCTCTGAGCACTATGGGACTCAACTGCTGAGGTCATTAGCCCCTAGAACTTAGAACTAGTTAAACCTAACTAACCTAAGGACATCACAAACATCCATGCCCGAGGCAGGATTCGAACCTGCGACCGTAGCGGTCTTGCGGTTCCAGACTGCAGCGCCTTTAACCGCACGGCCACTTCGGCCGGCTAGTGGCGCGTTTCGCCACAGGGTTATTTGGTAACCGTGGTAGCGTTACGGAGATGTTTAGCAAACTCAAGTGGCAGACTCTGCAAGAGAGGCGCTCTGCATCGCGGTGTAGCTTGCTGTCCAGATTTCGAGAGGGTGCGTTTCTGGATGAGGTATCGAATATATTGCTTCCCCCTACTTATACTTCCCGAGGAGATCACGAGTGTAAAATTAGATTCGAGCGCGCACGGAGGCTTTCCGGCAGTCGTTCTTCCCGCGAACCATACGCGACTGGAACAGGAAAGGGAGGTAATGATAGTGACACGTAAAGTGCCCTCCGCCACACACCGTTGGGTGGCTTGCGGAGTATAAATGTAGATGTAGATGTAGATTGCTACGTCAATTCCCATTAACTTATAAAACAGTGACGACAATAAGCCCTAATAGTTGTAGATGCAGTCAACTGTAAGCAGAAGAAGAGTCATTGTTCTCATTTTCCAATATGTCTGTGGAGCTTGTAGTGAATTCGAAAGGGGAGCGATATTTATTGGGTTGGTGCATAAGTTCACAGCGTTTACACCTAACTTTAATAAATACTGGAGAAATCACGTGGTTTCGAGGAGAGGAACTCGTCGAGCCGTGTTCGGAGCTCATTTTCACCCGGAAAGTTGCTTCCTTGAGGGTTGTTCGATAGAGAGCGAAAGTGGTGCAAATCTGAGGGCGCAAGATCAGGTGCTTTCCCTGCCCAACTCTTGTATTTTTTGTCAGTCTAGCAGAATGCGGGTGGGCGCTACCGTGCAGTAGCATCATTTCTAGCAGTCTTCCTGGTCGTTGTTCTTAGAATGCGTGTGCACGAATTCCCGCTTCTTGACAATAAATGCCTGCAGTGATGGCGGGGAAGCAATTCGTAGTGCACCACACGGTCACTGTTCCACCAGATGGATAACGTTATCTTTTCAGGATGCACACAGGTCTTTGTACAGGATGTTGCTTCCTTGATTGGGCTCAACCACTCCTCAACCATTCCTTTCTTTTCCTTGCATTAGCAAAAGACCCCGTATCCCCTTTCCAGATAGGAATAGTCGGTATTGTTCACGAGCCAACTGAAGGCGAGTAAGCAGAAATACAGGTATGGCCGCCGCTGATTTTCGTGATTTTGGCTTAGAGCATGGGGTACGAGTCACTCGATTTTTTAACTTTCCCCATTCCATGTAAATGTCGAAAGATGGTTGTATGATCACAGTTAATCACATCTGCCAGTTCTCGAGTACACTGACGTGGAACATTGGGGGTTAATGCGTTTAAACTATCTTCAGCAAACCTCGAAGGTCTTCCTGAACATTGATCGTCACTAACGTCAAAACGATCCTCCTTAGAACAAGAAATCCATTTCCTTGTCGCGCTCTGTCCAATGGCGATATCCCCGTACAGGGCGCAAATGTTTCTGGCTGCCTCCGCTGCAGTCACCCCTCTATTAAGCTCAAATAGTAGAACATGTCGTAAACGTTCTAATTTCTCAACTTTGCACTCCATTTTTAGCGTCCACAGCTCCACTCACTACCTCCAAATGACAATATGTAATCTCAAAAAGCAACAGTAAACTACAACTAAAAAATAACAATTGATAAATAAACCCATAGCAACCGGAATACCAACATGCAAAATAAAAACGCGACGAATTTATGCACAAACCTAACATCTCAGACATATTAATAAAAGAGTTGACTCATGGAAACATGTACATTTATTACGATATAATTAATACAAATATAAATTGCGGGGCCATTCTGATTAAGCATAGATTCTCTCGGTAATCGACAATACGAGGGGTAGAATGGGTTATCCCACCACTTGACAGTCTGTTTTTTTTGTGAAGGCGTGCGCAAGGTTGGCATAATGCGCTGGACATCACGATGTCACTCTGTGACGAGTTGACAACTGGCAGACTTCATCTTCTGTGTTGAAGAGACTCGAGGCGATGGCCTGGGGTGGCTGCCATGGTGACAGTCCCACGTCCTTCATTCCGTTCAAGTAGCATGTTCGGCGACCAGTGTGGTATTCCAACGTCTGCTCTACCAGAGACTATAGTGCATGTTGATTATCTTGCAGAAGCTTTGTTTGGAGGCAGACCTCAAAAAAAAAAAAAAATGCACTGTGCAGTTCTATGCTTAACGCTCAAGTACTGGAGTGAAAGATTCCTCTGCACAACATGGAGCGAAAGTGAATACGTCACAGCGTGACGAAAAACACTGAAATGGAAACAGGGACCTGACGCAAAGTCTGGTGATTGGATAGGCAGGGGGTTGACATGCCTCTAGAAGATAAAATGTCTCTTCACTGTCCCGCCGACTGCCTCAATGTCCTCTTGCTCTCTCACTGTCTGACTAACTGAATCTTCCTCTCGCTATACTCATGGCTCAACAACACCCAAGTTTTCCGCAGTATCAGCGTTGAAAGTGGTGGACTGAATTTTTAGTTCCATCCATTGGCTGACTGAAGTTTCATGATGATGCCTCCCAGTCATCATGCAGGGTACAAATTCAATCTTATGGTGGCATCGTGTGACCTGGGAACTCCCGACTTCTTCTCACATGTTCAGCGTTATAGCATTTTCCAGTACTGCCTACAAGCCCTCCAGCGAACCGTTCATGTGTTCGACTGCATTCCCAAGTTGCCACGAAAGCGGCCCAACAACGAAAACCCCCTTGTTTGTAACGGAAAGGCCTGCGTTCCGTCCAAGTGACTGCAGATTTTCGTGACGTATCGGCATCCCTCCTGATGGCGGTCTGACCTTCCTCATTCCTGAGGGAGGCAAACACATCAGAAGCTATACCTGTGCAGCCTGTACTTCGTTCAAGTGTCGCCACCCTTCTTGCTGCCCAGTCGCAGTACTTTATAGGCTCAGTTCGTACCAGTACAATGTGGACTTTATTTAGTGACCAGCAGTTATGCGGTGGTATCCGCCATTTTGCGCCTCATGTATCTTTTTCCACCGCCATGGAAGTGACCAGGCACCTTTAAGTTCATTTTTTACAATGTCATTAGCGGTAGAAAGATCGGAAAAAAGCCGACCGTGTTTGAGATACAAATATTCGGTTTACAACGGCTAGAGATCAGCCTCGCGGTTGTATCAGTGTTAATTCGGTAGTCTTTGTCGTCTAGCCCCTGTCAGTGTGATCGCAACGTGTTTCCACTCATGGCTCTTCAATATAACTTTTGATTCGCCTCCGGAGTTCATCTTTCTTATGCTGCATCAAAACTCTCTCTATAGTCTGAAAGAGTTACCGTTACTTTTGTTCGTATTTTATGTCTTTCCATGTACTTGTCACTTTGCCGTCAGCGATCTTGCGCATTGCCCGTGTAGTCTGAAATTGTAAACTGGTAACTTACCATGAGTTTCTTTCGAGACTGCCTCTCATTTCACTGTGTTTACGAGAATATATATCTGCTTTTTCCTTAGCCGTCTGTTACTGGTCTGTAGTCTCTCTCTTTTCTCTTCATTAACCAATTAATTTCAATCAGCAATCGAAATTCCTGCGGAACGTTCAGAAAAATCCCACGCCATCATGGTCCGGAAAACAGATGATATCAGGTTATGTTCTTCTAATCTGATGGTACGGAAGACGGTGACAGACAGAGCTCGTTCATTTCTTTCATTTCTATCTCTCCGAACCCAAAAGAACCGAGCAAGTTATAATATGATTTCACAAGTGTTGCCTCTAACACCAGAAAGCAAGTACTCTTAGATCATTCACTTTATCTGCACCCGCAGAACGTGCTAACGAGCATCAACCAATGAGAATCATGTGGGAGGGAAGGGGTGTCACTCCACTGTGTCTTTGTACGCACCAATCACATGCGTGGCAACTCATTGACATTTTGTGAAAGGAGCCTAAGCACGATATTTACTAGCGATGTTAAATACTACTCAGCGAAGGGAACTGAAGGCCTGGCCAGGTTGGTAACCCCGTCGTGTGTACGCCTGAGAAACGTAGTTCGGAGGTAGTAATAACATATACTCCACCTTACAAGTTGGGCGCTGACACACGCTCTATGTCGATAGGCCAATGCTATGGACAGCACAACAAAATTTCTGGCCGGTTGTTTTCTATGACAATATTCCTTGGTCACATTAATTTACTGTATAATGCGTATGAATGAGAGTTTCGTCTGAATAAACCAGGGGCACCTTCAGTTTGAAGATTCCTTTTTCCAGGAAAATTTAATGTAGTATCTTCTTGGACGTTTTGGTTGCACACATGACCACCAGTTTAGACTGGCATCTTTAAAAATCAAATCTCATTGAGAGAACAATTTCCTCTTAGTTTCTTTAATAATTCGTGCCACAAGCGCTACGAAATTTTCGCAATGTTGACAATTTTGTTGTGAATAAAATCGCAGAAATAGCTGCCTAAAACATTTATCCACATCGTCAACGGGATATTCATTGTGTGTACTTTGCTTCCAGATACTCGAATCCCACTCTGCTCAGTATAGATGCCTCCCGTTGTAATTTGCACTCCAACTCTTTGCTTGCACATTCCATCACCTTCTCTGTGAGAACTAACACACCTTTCTCCTTATCATCATCATAAATTTAGTGACGTTGGCAGTTCAAATGGTTCAAATGGCTCTGAGCACTATGGGACTGAACTGCTGAGGTCATTAGTCACCTAGAACTTAGAACTAGTTAAACCTAACTAACCTAAGGACATCACAAACATCCATGCCCGAGGCAGGATTCGAACCTGCGACCGTAGCGGTCTTGCGGTTCCAGACTGCAACGCCTTTAACCGCACGGCCACTTCGGCCGGCGACGTTGGCAGTAAGTCGTCGCGACTGGTCACAAAGGTATTTTCCACTACCCTTTCCGTGCTTGTAGAACGAGGTAACAGTGTGCACTGCTTTGAACTGAAGCGTGGTTGTAACTCGTTGTCACATTATCAAGTTAGTTCCCACGTCGGCCAGGCGACGGGTTGCTTTGTTGTGTAGTACCTCCTGCACCAAGAGGAGGCTGAAACATTCTGTGACAATTCCAGGACCTGAGAAACGTTATGCTGCTGTGTTTATTTGTGAAAAGTTAGCATCAAGACGACAGCCGATGCGACTTTACACGCTCTCTTAAGTCTCCCGCTACTTAAAGGAGTTGCTCTCTTTAAACACTTGAAAAATAGCTGACTTTTGTGATTTTTCCAGGTAAAATAAAAAGTAATGCTAAATCCGATGGTACAGGTTATTACATTGCACTTTTTCTCTTTAAGAAATCATTTTTCTGTCCGCATCGGACGCTCGCTGTAACTGCAGTACTAGGTGGAAGCAACTCTTGCAGCCGGAACATTGGTCATCGGCTGGAATTCCCGAAGCCTTCCTACTGGACCTGTAACAAACTAGTTTTGTGTAAGTCATTTTCAATACGTTTCGTACCGGCATACAGAAGATAACTGAAAAATGTTAAGTTCTAATAAAATGGTGACATGTTGTAACAAATGCTGTGTTTTCGCCCAAAAATCCAAACAAAGCGTGCACCGAAAATTCACTTTTGAAGATATCGATTGCTGATTCTGGAACCATTTACAATAAAAATCGTATGTACCGTCCTAAAGTTATGTTTCCCTCCAGTTCAAAAAATGCAGCTTCGAGAAAAACACGTTTAAAGTTTTGGGTTACATTATTTGTAGTTAAAACATACCTCTAGTCGGAAGTCTAGACAATACATCAGTTCTTCCAGATCTAAAAAGAAATCTTCTTAAATCTTCTACGTTGCAATGGTCGTTTTGTGGGACTCTGGCAGCTCCTGTCATATGCTGGCCTGCTCGCTTGATGCGCTTTTCGTCCGCTGTTGTGCAGAATTTGTAATAGGCCAATCCAAACTGAAGTTTTCACAATTTCCATAATAACTGTTAGGCTGTCATTGAAATTACATGTCACCATACTGGGCGCGATGTTGACTATTTTTTGCCGCTGTCGATGGTTTTCGGAGACACTTTCTCACAGTTCACTTTGTAACTAGATAACAGAGTTTCTGGCGAACTTAGGATAAACACTACAATGAAGTAAAGTTTCCAGACAACAGTTTAAGCCAGAAAAGAAATACGTTTTCTGAAATTTTCAAAGAAGACTACCTCGTTAATAGGGTGTAGTCATTTTAAAATGAATTCTACAGTTGTATTTCTTGACTTGCACGGAATGTCCGTTTTCGTATCAGATTGACATCGACAGTAATGTAAATACGTACCTGGCAACAGTCACCTATAGACAAGTCGTGCTTACCTTCCGATGCAGCGGTTACTGTTGACACGGGGGCTCAAAGCGGGACTTCCGTTGTTACCGAAGTATCGGAATCTCTGCGCAAACAACTGCGGCCAATTTGCGCTGTGGCGACCTGGGGTTTCATGAGAGAGCATTACAGCTGTGAAGCACAATGCAGAGAGAGCTACTGCATACACAATTTTGTAGGCTTATTGACTTACACTGATAAACTACGATTTAAATAATAAAAAAGTGCACCACACTAGGTGTAAAAAGACGTAACTAATGCAGTGTTATGCTATTCAAACCATGAATTTCTAAAAAACTAGGTTACCGTGACTGAAATTAGGTTATTTATACTTTTACAGTATGTAAAGTCAAAAGAAGAAAGACGATAAAATGCTTAATAATACACTACGTCTGTAACTACTCACTAAATTTAAATTCCCACCCTAGGCATTGCGGAGAGATAAATCTCCGTCTTTAGGTTGCGTTATTTAATAATTATAGTTACGTAGTTATAGGTTTTTCGTGTAAGTTAATCCATGCGGTTTTTAACACTGTATCTGAGCAGGAAGCGAAAACTAAATTGTTTTATTACAGGGATTCAAATACTTAGAGACATTTAAAATTCTTGCAGTGCATTGGTAAATAGTTTCAGTAGTCACAGGTTGCTTTCACGGACCGTGTACACATAGCACGGTTCTCTGTTCATAAACTAACATACTCGTATACATAGATTACGCACTGTAATATACCACACGGAAAAATGTCTAATGTAACAAATAAACGATCCACATTTCTAGATAATATATGCACGTACGTAAGTGCCTAAGCTGCCATAGTAAATCAATCATTTTTTGTGCCTGTGGAAGCGTTCGAAAAATATTGTGTCGGCAGGTCATTTGGAGAAGTGTGGAAATACACTGAAGTGCCAAAGTAACTGGTACAGGCATGCATAATCAAATGCAGAGTTAAGTAAACAGCCAGAAAACGGCACTGCGATCGGCAACGCCTATATAAGACAATACGTGTCTGGCGCAGTTGTTAGATCTGTTACTGCTGCTACAATGGCAGGTTATCAAGATTTAAGAGAGTTTGAACGTGGTGTTATAGTCGGCGCACGAGCGATGGGACGCAGAATCTCCGAGGCAGCCATGAAGTGGGGATTTTGTCTTATGACCATTTCACGAGTGTACCGTGAGTATCAGGAATCCGGCAAAACATCAAATCTCCGACACTGCTGCGGACGGGAAAAGATTCGGCAAGAGCGGGACCAACGACGACTGTAGAGAATCGTCCAGACTAACAGAAGTGCAACCCTTCCGCAAATTGCTGCAGATTTCAATGCTGGCCCATCAATAAGTGGCAGCGTGCGAACCATTCAACGAAATATTATCGATATGGGCTTTCGGAGCCGAAGGCCCACTCGTGTACCTTTGATGACTGCACGACACAAAGCTTTAGCTTCGCCTGGGCCCGCCAACACCGACATTGGACTGTTGATGACTGGAAATATGTTGCCTGGTCGGACGAGTCTCGTTTCAAATAAGTGCTCGAGAAGGCGCTACACGATATTAGGCAGTTGCACCAGTTTCTTAGGCTCTTCAGTGTATGTGATGGTTGACGGGCGCTGGTGTTGGTAGTGATAATTGTGATAGCGAGCGCCTGTGCACGCGCATGTGTGTGTGTGTGTGTGTGTGTGTGTGTGTGTGTGTGTGTGTGTGTGTTTTCTGCATCCAGGTTGCTTCATTTGGGATATTTCTAGAATTTCTTTTTTTCTGCACGTACGGGTCCAAAGCCACAGCTTGTTGTGTGACACACATATCATCAGTATCACATATTTGAAAATGGCCTAAAGCCTAAACAAGCCAATAATGTAATTTACATGCATGGTACATTAAAGGAATAGAACTGACAGACTGTGATGATTAAAATGGTTCCATCATTTAATTCTATAACACCCAGTTTTCTGATTTGTCGTTGATCGCATAAAACATTTATACCATCCACGGCGGATTAGGGATGATATCAGAAGTCATAGCACAAGAACGCCCCTGAGGAGTGGGTCAATCTGGACCAACAGTGCCTTGATAAACTTGTGGATAGTATGCCACGACGAATACAGGCATGCATCAACGCAAGAGGAGGTGCTACTGGGTATTAGAGGTACCGGAGTGTCCAGCAGTCTGGACCACCAGCTCTGAAGGTCTCGCTGTATGGTGGTACAACATGCAATGTGCGGTTTCCATGAGCAATAAAAAGAGCGGAAACTATGTTCAGGTTGATCTCTATTCCAATTTTCTCTACAAGTTCCGGAACTCTCGCAACCGAGGTGATGCAAAACTTTTTTTGATGTTTGAATCTGGAGCCTATGGCGTGCCCATGTGCATCCACGTTACCATACTTTACCATTGCTGACATGAATTGGAATTCAACCCCCCCCCCCCGCCCCCCCCCCCAGCCCTCCTCCCCCCCCCCCCCCCCCCCCGTATCTTAAGAAGCCATAATCATAATTTTATCTTATTTTGATAATTAGTGACTGTGTTGTGAAAAATGAGATCAAAATCTTAAAATTCAACTGGTAAAGCGAATTGACATTTTCATAGTTCAGCGTCACTGTCTATATAATTCCGGGTGCTTTTCATAAAAATGTAGTATCATTTCCCCAAGCACGCTTCACAGACACATCGTCCACCATACCTTCTACCAGTAGTAATTGACGAAAAGTCATCGAGTAAAACAGAAGTGATTTCTGGCGTTCCCGAAGTTACTGTTATAGGCCCTTTGCTTTTCGTTATCTATGTAAACGATTTGGGGGAAGTTGTTTGCAGATGATGCATTCGTTTATTGACTAATAAAGTCATCAGAAGATCAAAACAAACTGCAAAACGATTGGAAAAGATTTGTGAATGGTGCGAAAAGTGGCAGTTGATCCTAAATAACGAAAAGTGTGAGGTCATCCACATGAGTGCTAAAAAGGACTCGTTAAACTTCGGTTACATGATAAATCAGTCTAATCTAAAAGTCGTAAATTCAACTAAATGCCTAGGTATTACAATTACGAACAACTTAAATTGGAACGAACACATAGAAAATGTTGTGGGGAAGGCTAACCAAAGACTGCGTTTTATTGGCAGGACACTTGGAAAATTAATTGCCTACACTACTCTTGTCCGTCCTCTTTTAGAATACTGCTGCACGGTGTGGAATCCTTACCAGTTAGGACTGACTGAGTACATCGAAAAAGTTCAAAGAAAGGCCGCACGTTTTGTATTATCGCCAAATATGGGAGAGAGTGTCACAGGAATGATACAGGATTTGGTCTGGAAATCATTAAAAGAAAGGCGTTTGTCGTTGCGACGGAATCTTCTCACGAAATTCCAACGACCAACTTTCTCCTCCGAATGCGAAAATATTTTGTTGACACCGATCTACATAGGGAGGAACGATCACGACGATAAAATAAGGGAAATCAGAGCTCGTACGTAAAGATATAGGTGTTCATTCTTTCCGCGCACTATACGAGATTGGAATAATAGAGAATTGTGAAGATGGTTCGATGAACCCTCTGCCAGGCACTTAAATATGATTTGCCCAGTATCCGTGTGGATGAAGATGTACTACATGTACTCTGTTCGTCTATCGACATCGCTATCGCCGGTCCCTGTCTGCAGATGTTATATCATTACCGTAAATTACATAAATCTCTATAAATGTTCTAGACTGCATTTTTCACAGTTAATAATATGCCAAAAAAGTGATTTACAAACTTTTCCACAGTTACAAACCAAGAAACATATTTATCCATTGGCAAACGAAATAATCACAATTACATCTTTACATTTAAAAACCCCATTAGTACGTTACATCGGCCGCGGTGGCCGAGCGGTTCTGGGCGCTTCAGCCCGGAACTGTGCGACTGCTACGGTCGTAGGTTCGAATCCTGCCTCGGGCATGGATGTGTGTGATGTCCTTAGGTTAGTTAGGTTTAAGTAGTTCTAAGTTCTGGGGAACTGATGACCTCAGATGTTAAGTCCCATAGTTCTCAGAGCCATTTGAACTAAGTACGTTACATTAACATTACTACATATGCCGGTAGGAACAAAGAAAAAAATAGAGAACGAAGGGACATCACGGCAAAAAAATTATACGCGTATTTGGCAATGCCCTCACAAGTGCTAGCACCCTAGATCATGGGTGCCTAAACTTTGTACAGCCCATCATGGCAGAACTGCAGCACGGAAAACTATGTGCACGGTGCCTCAATCCTGACATGAAACAGAGGAGACCGAACATCTGTTAACAACTTCTTTTGCGTTTTGGGCTTGAGAAAGACGAGTTCTTCACAACTTTTTGACAGGTGACGAAAACTGGATTCACCATTTTGACCCCGAAAACAAGAGAACATCAATAGAGATTCACCACAAAGCACACCGACGCAAAAAACGATCAAGACCATGGCATCAGCAGGCGAAGTCATGCTCAGAGTGGTGTGGGATGTTCAAGGTGCTGTGCATTTGAAATTCATGCCTAATGGCACCACCATAAACCCAGCTAGGTACTGCGAAGCCCTCAGAAAACTGGAAGCACGAATTAGAAAAAGTCATCAACATATGGAGTACTCTTTCCTACAGCATCCCAGTGCCAGACCACACTCGAGGGCTGCGACATCTGCAACAATCTGATGCCTTCAATTCACTGTCATCGATCATTCTCCATACCGACTTGGCTCCATTCGATTGTCATCTGTTTGCAAAATTCAATTAACACCTTCCAGGACTTCACTTTGATAGTGATGAAGCGTTGAAAGCAGAGGTGAGGTTGTGGCTCCGTCTACAAAGTCACACATTTTACAGTGTCAGTATCAACAAATTGTCCTCTCGTGGGGAGAAATGCGTTCGTCACTACGATTACTATGCTGAGAAATAAATACGTAGACAAAGAGAGTAAAGACGTAGAATGTTAATAATTTTTTTGTTTAAAAATCTTTAAAAATTTTTACATAAAAACTTCAGAGGCATTATTTTTCAGAACGCCCTCGTACATCGGAATACGAAATAGCTGAACCGATCCTGCCCAATTTCAGCTTGCACTGCGCTCATAAGAACATATCTTATTCACGTCGTAGCCACATATTATCTCTCTGTGCCCAACATTTTAGAAAGTCATCTCATTCATCACTTGACCGGTGCGTTTTTACAAAATGGGGGTAGTATTCGCCCAATCGTAAAACACTCTCTCGAGGCTCCAGACGCTCACCCAACCTTTGTGGGACCAGGAAACCTACCACACAAAATTCTAACGGAGAACTCATTGGTACTTTCCACAGCTTCTTGCATGTACTCTAAACCCTCTAGTCAGAGGGCGTACATTTTAAAAGAGCGGGAAGCTCGTTACCTACCGCCAGTTCAGACCATAAACCAGAAGACTACACGGCCTCTGCAAAGAAGAAGTAAGACAAGCTACCTCAACTGTGTAGTTAGAAACAAATGCCCAATTACTCTTTCAATCACACATTATAGAGCTTATTCTTGAAGAGAAGTATGGTATAAGGATCACACAGGATGTTGTAAAATACAGTAAAATTAACTTAATGTACAATGGCTCCCTAGCTAATCTTTGTCCTTGTTTTCAGTTTGTGAAACCAACAGCGGTAGATTCATCTGCTGGATTAATTGAATGTAATTTAGATAACCCTCAGAAATATTACATGAAATTATGCCAATGTAGTACCTTTTCCGTGGCACTGGGATAGAGCTGACGTCCGATCTGGTCCCACAAGTGTTCTGTCGGGAACAGACCTTGAGATCTGATGATCGTAGGAATACCTCAACATCAGGCAGACAGTTCAAAGAGTCGCTTGCCAATGATGCACGATCATTGTCCTGAAATGACACCACGATATTGGCACATAAGTGGCAACACATGTGGACCCATGATGTCCATGGCGTATTGTTGTGCAGTCAAGAGTTCCCTCAATCACTTCCATTCGTGACCTGAAAATAATGCTTTTGGTGCAGTCACAGGAGGTCGTGTTACGACTCAAACTGAGCGCAATGGGCTTCATGATGCGCAACTTTGCAACGACGACACCATGCAGCGCGGAACAGTTGGGCGCAACAACATGCCGAATGGACCGCTCAGGATTGGCGTCACGTTCTCTTCGCCGGTGAGTGTCGTATATGTCTTCAACCATACTATCGTCGGAGACGTGTTTGGAGGTAACCCGGTCAGGCTGAACGCCTTAGACACACTGTCCAGCGAGTGAAGCAAGGTTGAGGTTCCCTGCTGTTTTGGAGTGGCATTATGTGGGGCCGACGTACGCTATTGGTGGTCATGGAAGGCGCCGTAACCGCTGTACGATGCGCGAAAGCCATCCTCCGACCGATAGTGCAACCATATCGGCAGCATATTGGTGAGGCATTCGTCTTCATGGACGACAATTCGTGCCCCCGTCGTGCACTTCTTGTGAATGACTTCCTTCTGGATAACGACATCGGTCGACTAGAGTGGCCAGCATGTTCTCCATACATGAACCCTACCGAACATGCCTGGGATATATTGAAAATGGCTGTTTATGGACGACGTGACCCACCTACCACTCTGAGGGATCTGCGCCGAATCGCCGTTGAGGAGTGGGACAATCTGGACCAACAGTGCCTTGATGAGCTTGCGGATAGCATGCCACGACGAATACAGGCATGCATCAATGCAAGAGGACGTGCTACTGGGTATTAGAGGTACCGGCGTGTACAGCAATCTGGACCACCACCTCTGGAGGTCTCACTGTATGGTGGTACAATAGGCAGTGTGTGGTTTTCATGAGCAGTAAGAAGAGCGGAAATGATATTTATGTTGATCTCTACTCCAATTTTCTGTAAAGGGTCCGGAACTCTCGGAACCGAGGTGATATAAATCCTGATTTCTTTTTCTTTTTCTCGCTTCATTGGGCTGAACGGCAGTGTTGATAGTCTCAGGTTTTCCAATACTTCACTATTCTATTTCTGTAACCAAAGTCGGAATGATATATTGGGGTAAGTGGGCCTAATACTGAACCTACTGGTTCGCGTTTCAGAAGACAATACGTCTGAATTTTAAAACAGTTCCCTTAGCGACAGTTGCTATGAACAGGTGTATCAAGGAAAAGCTGGCCTGGCCTCTAGCATTAAGATAGTGAAACGAAACTCTAGTGTAATATTCTACATGATTCGGTGACTTATTTTAAACAATTTTCCGAAAAAGGACACACAGACCTGTGGACCATTTTTCCTGAAAATGCCTCAATTGCATATATACCTGATTGGAGAACACTGAATACAACGAATGTCTGTAGTAAAATAAATCCACACTTTTATTATTTGCTAAGACAGTTTTGAAATAGCATAATTAACTAGTGCGTCTATCTGCCCCTAATCAGTGGTGTGTCGATGGCAGACGCGAAATCCTGACGTACGCTGCATTGTGTGCTGTAGGAATGACTGGGGGACTGCCGTTTGCTTCTGTGTGGCTCCTCTGAGACGGCCGCAGCCCTCGAGGCGCGCTGATGTAGCACTCCTATTCCCAGAGCGGTGGCTATCTGCAAAGCGCCGCTTAGCGGCTATCAGGACGCCTGCAGCCTGCAGCCAGCAGCCTCTGTAGTGCGAGCTCTGCCCTCTCCCTGTATCACACGCCCCAGCAGCAGTACGTCCCGTGCAGGAAGCAACATATCACCAGACGCTAATGCGCCCTGCTCTTCTCGATGCAGTGCGACTTTGTACTGCCCTGTTCCGTCTGAAACCTCGAGCTTGTATGATCCGCTGCTCCTACTGGCACACTAATTGGTGCAGACAACAGCCATGTTGGAATGACAGTGGCAGCAGACCCATCTTCTGCGTATATGGAGCAGTTGAGACTTGTATGTTGAGTGACGTCCAGTAGCTTCACTACGGAATGGCAGCCGCACCGCGTGCCCTGAGCACCGATTCCATGGGGACGTAGTTTTGAAACAGACAAAAACATTAGAAGCACATATACATTCAGAGAAAATTAAAAGGATGTGACGTAGAAGAAGTATCAAAGGTACTAATTACGACAGCTGAAGAAGTAGGGGGGCCCTATGGAAATCTCAGAACCAACCCAAGAAACTGAGAAATAAAACAACAGGTTTGAAGGACAAGAGAAGAAGAATGAAAGTTGATACAGACAAAGATAAGATAGAATATGCAGAGCTGTGCAAAGCTCTGAGAAAGAGGACGAAAGATGACATCAAGAAGTATGAAGAAGACACGCTAATAGCCAGTCTTGAGAATAAATCTAGTTGAAAGAAAACCAAGCGAATACTTAGTATTGGAAGGAATCAGCTAATAGCATTAGACACAGCTCAAGGCTGAATTACAGATAAGAAAAAAGTACTTGAATACACTGGAAATTTCTATACTAACCTATACAGTAAAATCAATGATGATACCTTGATCCTAGACAAATTGGATACTGCTGTCTCCCATCAGAAGTCAAACATGCAGTAGACAATATGAAAAAAGGGACTGCTCCAGGTAGTGATGACCTCCCAGGCGATGTTCTAAAGCTGATGGGTGAGGAATCCATAAAGCATTTAGCTAAGATATTTTCAGGTTGTTTGCACCGTGGAACAATACGTACCAAGGGTCTAGAATAAAGTCAAAATGATTCTAATACATAGAAAACGTAGTACCAAAGATATAAAGAAGTATCGCCCTATCAGCTTCCTCTCCAAAGTGTACAAAGTTTTCACTGGGATCTTGAATACCAGATTGAGAACTACACTCGACCAGGCTCAGCCCATTGAGCAAGCCGGTTTCCGATCAGGATTTAGCACAGTTGGCCATATCTTCACGCTATAGGAAATAATTAGTAGAACAAATGAGTGCCATCTACCCCTTTGCCTTGCTTTTACAGGCTTTGAAAAGGCCTTTGATTCGATGTCACACAGCTATGTCTTTGGGCTCTACAAGAACAAGGAGTAGAACAGGTCTATATCAAAATATTACATAACATTTACAAAACCTCCACAGCCTTTGTGAGCGTTGCCGAAGATAGTGATGAATTTCCCGCTGAAAAGGTTGTAAAGCAAGGTGACATTACATTATGCTTATCGTTTTCCATGGATCCCTTGGTGAGGAGTCTCTGGGATCTGGAAAGAGTCAAAGGTTTTTTTCTCAGATGCGAGGATATTGCACAATTTTAATGCAGACAGAGTAATGAGCTATAATCCTTGTGAAGATATTCATCGATGGAGTAGAAGGAGTTGGCCAACAGGAAGTTCTTTAATTCACTCTGAAACCGATCTTTATCACTTACAAGACCTTTGATATGCTCTGGTAAGTTATTAAATACATGAGTACCCATGTATTTGACTCCTTTTTGTACTAATGTTAAGCTTTCATAGATTGTTTTTGGTTCTGGTATTATAATCATGTTTTACACTATTTTGTGTAAAAAGAGACATGTTTGAAATGACAATGGACATCAGTGAGTATATGCACTGAGAAGTAGAAGTTAGAATACCAAGTTTCTTAAAGAGGTCTCTGCATGATGATCTAGGACTGACACCAGATATAATTCTGATGACTCGTTTCTGAATTTTGAAAATGATCTCTTTGTGAGAGGATTTTCCCCAAAAGATGATTCCATAACTCATTAGTGAATGGAAGTAGGCCGAATAAACAAATTTCTTTATTTTTAAATCACCTATTTCTGCTGTCATGCGTACTGCAAATGTAGCTGAACTAAGGCGTTTCATTAAGTCTAGAGTGTGAGATTTCCAATTTAGGTTGTGGTCAATATGTAGCCCTAAAAATATGGCAATGTCTGCAGCTTTAATTTCATTGTTTGAATACCTTATAGGGTCAGGTATTCTTTGTGAGGTACTAAACTGTATGTATTGGGTCTTGTCGAAATTCAGTGACAATCCATTTGCTGTGAACTACTCATTGATACTTACAAATATTTCATTAGCTGATTGCTCATTGAGATCATGGGTACTGCTTTTTATACCAGTACTTGTATCATCTGCAAATAAGACAAAATTTGCATTTTGTGGCACTACATATGGAAGGTCATTAATATATAATAGGAACAACAAGGGACCTAAAATAGAGCCCTGGGGCACCCCTTGTCTGATGGTTTCATATTATGAATGACTATTGTTATATGGTAAGACTGATACAGACACTCACTCCTTTCTTTTAAAAAGATAGGATGAGAACCATGAGCCTGCTACTCCTGTTATCCCATAATGTTTTAACTTTTGTATAAGGATATCATGCTTAACACAATCAAAAGCCTTAACCAGATTACAGAATATTCAAAGTGATAATAACTTTTGATTTATTGATTCTAATATATCATCTGTAAAAGTGAATATAGCTTGATCAGTTGACAATCCTTTCTGAAATCCAAACTGATTGCAAATTAGAATATTATTCTGTACTAAGTGTTTATAAAGTCTATTGTACATAACCCTTTCAAACACTTTTGAAAATATTGCCAATAATGAAATGGGACAGAGGTTTTCCACTGATGATTTTCCTTTTTTGTATAATGGTTTGAGAACAGCATATTTAAGGCTACCTGGAAAAGTACCACTGTGGAGGGATTCATTACATAAGTAATTCAGTATGTCACGAAGTTCTGAGGAGCAACATTTAATTATGGTAGTGCTGATTTCATCATAACCAGTGGAACATTTCTTTTTAAGAGAGCTAATAATATTTGGAATCTCTTTTGGTGAGGTAGGATATAATTGAATTTTGTCAAACTTCTGTAGAAATGCATTTTTTAAATATTTTAAGCTGTCCTCTGAGGAACTATACAAACCTAAGTTGTCTGCTACTGAAAGGAAAAAGTTGTTGAAAGTGTCTGCAATTTTGGAGGTATCTCTAATCAACTCATTATTTACATTTAACATAGTTTCCTCATTTGCATGATTAGTTTTTCCTGTTTCACTTTTTACTATTTTCCATATAGTTTTTATCTTGTTATAAGAGGCATTCATTTTTTCTTGAAAATAAATACATTTTAAGGTTCTGATTACTTTGTTCAGAATTTTACAATAAAATTTGTAATGTGATTTAGCACTGTAGTCATCATTTTCCCTTGACATTAAGTACAGTCTTGTTTTTGTTTTGCAAGATACTTTTATTCCATTTGTAATCCAAGGTTTTGAAACATTTAATGTACTTGCTTTGATTACTTTCTTAGGGCAGCAGTTTTCAATGTGACCTATGACCATATTAGAGAAACAGGTATATTTCTCATTTATCCCAGGTGAATTGAATACATCTTTCCAGTCAAACAGCTTTTTATACCTTCAATTCCTGTTTCATTTATTATTCATATAGTTTCCCACTTCCCATTATTAGTTGAATCAGCCACCACTATATTAAATGTAAGCAACTGGGCATCATAATCTGAAAGGCCATTAAATATTGGATTTATACTATAATCTGCTAGTGTGGTAGTATCTTTGAAAATGTTATCAATAGCAGTGCTGCTGGTAGCTATAACCCTGATTGGGAACTGTACTAAGGGAATGAGATTATAAGAAGTACGGATCTTGAGTAACTATCCTCCAGAAAATTTAAATTAAAATCTCCACTTAGTATGAGTTCATTATTTTTAGAAGTTAAGAAATTTAATACTGCATCAGGTTGTTTAGTGAACAGCTGGAAATCACCAGTTGGAGCCCTGGATATTGTGACTATACTTATTTTTTCTTTTGTGTGTTTCTATTGGGTGGCACATGTATCAAAATGCTGATCACTACAGTATTTAAGAATGTTTTTATAATTGTGACCCTTTCTAATGTAAATGTGAACTTCTCCTTTCTCCATCTCTTTTCTATAATACTTTGAAGCTAAGGTATACCATTCCATTCAATTTCACTATCTAAATGATGATCAGAAATACAAATAATATCCACAGGATTTGTAGACTGTAGCTCATCTAAACAGATATGAAATTCATTAATTTTGTTTTTTGAGCCTCTGATATTTTGATGTAGTAAATTTACTGTTACTTTTTTTATTTTCGTAAGTATTACGCTTAACATTTTCAGATGTATTTTGTTTCAATATTGAATGTGTAGTTAATGAGCTTAACCTAAGAAATAACTACTTCCATGAGTTGCAGTGTCCCCCTTTAATGAATTTGCTGTCAACCTAGCCAGTATATCCTTCACTATTCTACTGAGATGCAGGCCGTGAGAAGTAAAGCCCCACCTACCAACAGTGTCAACAGGAACCAAACCAATCCTTGACTCAGCACCAGCCTGAAGCGGTCGATCCTACTCCATATTGATCCTCTTCACAGAGCCATTCAACTGGGGTCGATCGTACCGCTTTAAAATAGGCACAAACTTAGCATTAGTATGGTTCGTTGCTGATGCTATTTTTATCAGGTCACTCTCAATGTGGTAGCCCTGGTCCGTATCGATACTGTTCCCTGCTCCACCCACTATTACAACATGCTTCTCCTTGGTGAAACCTTTACACAAAGATCCTATGCCGTCTATCACTTGGATGAGAGATGCACTAGGCTTGAAAAAATTTGTGACCTGGTAGCTGTCACCTAATTTTCCCCGCAGAAGTTGGTCCTCACCTCTTCCATGACTGCTACCCAACAGCAGAATTTTCTTCCTACTTCCTACTTTTTCTGAAGCAACAGGCTTCCTAACTGAATTCTGCTGTGCATCAGCTACACCTACATCTACATGAGGCTCTTCATTACATACGTGTGGCAGCAGGGCAAATCTATTTTTTGTACCAACAATGAAACTGTCCTCTTTCTGTGGCCCCTGTTCCCTGCTACCACTTCCCACTTCTCTTCACCCTTCTCCCCCCTTAACCTAATTAGTTCCTTCCTAGCTTCATACAATTCAGTCTGAAAGGCTCAAATCTTCCCCTCCTGTTCTGCTATTTTCACATCCTGTGAACACATTCTACAGTACCTAGGAAGAGTCTCATTTTGTTCCCCAATTTCCATGCCATTTCATCCCCCCCCCCCCCCAGTGAAACGAACTGTCACAACAGCTGCATAGCACCCCAGAACTAACTTTCCTACAGCACCGAAAACGCTGATACTATATCTCCCAAACTATTTTCAGTAGCCAGCGGTTCTAGGAGCTACAGTCTGGAACCGCGCGACCGCTACGGTCGCAGGTTCGAATACTGTCTCGGACATGGATGTGTGTGATGTCCTTAGGTTAGTTAGGTTTAAGTTGTTCTAAGTTCAAGGGGACTGATGACCTCAGCAGTTAAGTCCCATAGTGCTCAGAGCCATTTGAACCATTATTTTGAGCAGTCTTAGAAAAAGCCATGTCTAAACTGAATTGGTTAGAAAAGGGAATTCAAGTTCTCTGAAAAAGACTGAACAACTTGAGGTTTTCGGATGATATTGTCCTATTTGCTAATGACATAGAAGAACTTCAAGTATTAGTTAATGAACTTGCATTAGTGTGCTCTGAATCTGGACTAAAAACGAACATTGATAAAATCAAGATAATGATCAATGAATGGACACATGAGGGAAGTAAATCATCAGTTGGAAGTACACAACTCCAAAGAATCGCAGAATATATGTATCTGCGTCAACTGATAAACATGAAAGGAGATCTAAAACCAGAAATATTAAGACGAATTAAATTCAGCTGACAACCTTACGGGAGACATTCTTCAATTTTGAAATCTACGATTATGATTGAGCTGAATAAATCTACTTTTGACCAATGAATATTGCCAGTAATAACTTATGGCTGCGAAACATGGGCATTAAATGACTTCATTTGTTAGGAAGCTAACAGTGGCCCAAAAAGGAATGGAAAGATCAATGTCGGGTTACACGAAAAAAGGAAGAGAGCAATTGAAATAAGACGAACAACGAAGGTCACTGACATAATTGAAAGAGTGAATACATTGAAATGGCAGTGAGCTGTACATGTTGCTCGAACAAAAGATGGCAGATGGTCTAAACAAGTCCTCAACGAACCCAATTTACCAAAAAGGACCTAGAGGAAGACCACCAGACAGATGGAACAAGGATATAAGGGACAATAGGATTTAATTGACAACGGGAAGATCAGGATCAGAAGAAATTGACGATCTTACTGGGATGTTTTGTTACACGCCGACTCAAAGACGCCACATCATTAAGTGATAGAACTGGCTAATGATGATGATGATGATGATGATGATACATGTACCAACGAACCGACCTACCGACAAACTGGAGTGTGCAGGCGCTTTGGCCAACCGATAGAAAAACTTTTCTTGTCGGGTTGTCGGTCGAGTAAGACCACCCGACAGCTGAACCACCACTGCCGCCTCCCATCCCTCCCCGCTCCCCCCCACAACCCCACCGGTAGCAATGTCGTGCCAACTGTCCGACAGAAGTTCGTCTTTTGTCACTGCACGCGGAATTAAACGCTGCTCTAATGTAAGTGGACAGAGTGAGAGACGGACGAAACTTTATTGACACAGTTCCTGAAGAAATTTAATGTTTGCGAAAGTTCGCTGGACATCTTTTGTGCGAGTACGTCGCATCCAGGTTAACCCATTCGCTGGGGATTTGATCGCGCAGTACCACCAAATTGCGAGGATGCTAATGTTGGCGGTTTACCCGCTGTTCCAACACGTCTCACAGATTTTCTATGTGGTTCAAGTCACGTGATATTTCAGGCTAGTCAAAATGCAATAGGATGGAGAAGTGTTCAGAATATCACACACGTATTCTTCCAGCCCGATGAACTCTATTGCTGTTGACTTGAAAAATAGGGTAGTCAATAGGATACCCGTCGTGCAGATGTTGATTGAAAGGCAACACCTGATCATTTCCAATGCTGGTTCATATTGGTGGTCACATGAGTGAGTGGGCACAATTCAGGATAATAAAAACATCACAGACCGGCTTAAACCTGACCTTGCACAAATTCTGGATGAAATGCTTCATTTGGTCTTCGGTGCATTCGACGGCGTGCGTCATTTGAATATAGACAAAAACCGTGATTCGTCAATCAGTTATTTTTAGTCCCATTCATCCAGCCTTCTGCTATGAAGAGCAAAGTGTGAGATTTTTTATTTTTCATATCTAACAGTTGCTAAATGCTTCATTTCATACGTATCAGTTGCATTTATTAGATGACGTGCGCCACCATATTTAGTCTTTATTCTTCTAATTTGAAATGAGTTTTTTAAACTTACAGTGGCATCTTTTATGCTACATATAGATATATAAATAAATTAATAAAGTTTACACGAAAAACTTTTGTTTTATTTATTGTAGTTTACCTTGACGTATTTCTCAGGCAACTATAAATCGCGTTACAGGTTTTAGGAATGATTTTAGTTAATGGTTATGGGCTTACAACAGCACTGGATTTGAGGTCACCTTAACTTCTGCAAGTGGCTAGGAACCGTAATGTAGCTAACAGCCTCTTCTCGCATCTTATAGCCTCTCTCATTACTGTTTTCTTTTTCGTTGAGAGTGGTTTGATTGTGTTCAGCAGCTTCTAAATCCATGTTTCATCCATTCTTAGATGATTACGAAAATCGTTGTCTCCCAGCTCCTTAAATAACAGAGAGTGGGTGAATTTCTTTCTTTGCATTAGCCCCTTCTTTGCCCACAGCTTTCTCTCGTTTTTTTCTCCTTGTTCCGTCTAAGACAGTTTTTGTGTAAGACGACGCGGAATCCCGTAGAACATAAACTTAATAAACGCAAGATAAACGAATCACATGGCGCCGCTGTAATCGCTGAATGGAGTCGGTCGGGATGTGTGTACGCTGCCAAAAAATTGATCTGTCCGTCGGTGGGCCGATAAATTGATGCTTGTGTAGGGGCTCTAAGAAGTGCAAAATAGGAACAGAAAAGGCAAAGAAAAAATGAAAAGGAAAAACAAGATTAGAATTTGACGTCCCCTCGACATCGCGTTCAATAGAGACGAAGCACAAGCTCAGATCGTTCCATGGATGGTGAAGGAAATCGGCCGTGCTCTTTCAAAGGAACCACCCCAGCATTTTCCTGGAGCGAATTACGGAAATCACGGAAAATCCAAAACTGGATAGCCGGACGCGGATTTGAATCGTCGTCCTCCCGAATGCAGGGGCAGTGCGGTAATAACTGTGTTACCTCGCTCGATAGGTAGAAGGGGGAAGAAGTAGCAGGTAAAATTGAGGACGTAAAAGAACAGAGGAAAACGAAGTGGGAAGAGGGGGCAGATGAATGGAAGGAAGTATTGAAAAGATTGCAGAGGAGTTAAATATGTATTGCCAGTAACTGCACGTCGCAGTAAGCGTTTCATTTCATTATATGTTAAAATTTAAGCCGCTCAGGATACTTTTATTGGCCGGCGATATATAGCATGTGAATTGAAAGTGCCTCCTAATGTAATCTTCGTGTGTTTGTTACAGTTTATGTTGTGTTCTTATACAGGGTGAGTCACCTAACGTTACCGCTGGATATATTTCGTAAACCACATCAAATACCGACGAACCGATTCCACAGACCGAACGTGAGGAGAGGGGCTAGTGCAATTGTTTAATACAAACCATACAAAAATGCACGGAAGTATGTTTTTTAACCCAAACCTACGTTTTTTTAAATGGAACCACGTTAGTTTTGTTAGCACATCTGAACGTATAAACAAATACGTAATCAGTGCCGTTTGTTGCATTGTAAAATGTTAATTACATCCGGAGATATTGTAACCTAAAGTTGACGCTTGAAACCTCCGACGTTCAGTTGCGTGTTGTAACAAATACGGGCCACGGTTGGCGAGCAGCATCTGCAGGGACATGTTTACGATGACGACCGTGTTTATGAGTGTGGCTGTAGTGCACTGTTGTGGTTTGGTCTAGCTGTCGCAATGTCCGCATGTAGCGCTTGCTGCTATTGTTATTCTGCATTCGTCTCCGCACGCAGACCAACTGTAGTACACCGTGTTACCAGACGTCTGTGATGGTGTAGTGTTGTAGGAACTGTGACCGTGGTGTATTCGAACTCTGAAAAGACGGAGATGATACTCATCTATGGCGAGTGTCGACGAAATGCAGCTGAAGCCTGCAGGGTGTATGCAGAACGGTGCCCGGACAGAGAGCATCCAACGTGCCGCACATTGCAAAACATCTACCGCCAACTGTATGCAACAGGTATGGTCGTAGCACGCAAACGGGTCCATAACAGGCCCGTCACAGGAGAAGCGGGTGCAGTTGGTGTGTTAGTTGCTGTTGCCATGAAGCCACACATGAGTACACGGGACATTGCGAGAGCCGGTGCACTGCGTCAAAGTAGTGTCATGCGCATACTGCATCGTCACCGCTTTCACCCGTTTCATGTGTCACTACATCAGCAATTACATGGTGATGACTTTAATCATCGAGTGCAATTCTGTCAATGGGCATTAACAGAGAATGCGTTGCAGTTCTACCTGTTTACCGATGAAGCGGGTTTCACAAACCACGGGGCAGTGAATCTACGGAACATGCATTACTGGTCCGTGGGCAATCCTCGCTGGCTCAGACAGGTAGAGCGACAGCGACCGTGGACTGTAAATGTATGCTGCGGAATCATTGGCGACCACCTCATTGGTCCTCACTTCATTGCAGGGGCCCAAACAGCTGCAACATACATCGCGTTTCTACAGAATGATCTGCCAACGTTGCTCGAAAATGTCCCACTGGAAACGCGTCGACGTATGTGGTATCAGCATGATGGTGCACCTGCACATTCCGCAATTAACACTAGGCTGACCCTTGACAGGATGTTCGACGGGCGTTTCATAGGACGTGGAGGACGCATAAATTGGCCAGCCCATTCTCCTGATCTTACACCTCTGGACTTCTTTCTGTGGGGTACATTAAAGGAGAATGTGTACCGTGATGTGCCTACAGCCCCAGAGGATATGAAACAACGTATTGTGGCAGCCTGCGGCGACATTACGCCAGATGTACTGCGGCGTGTACGACATTCATTACGCCACAGATTGAAATTGTGTGCAGCAAATGATGGCCACCACATTGAACATCTATTGGCCTGACATGTCGGGGCACACACTATTCCACTCCGTAATTGAAAACGGAAACCACGTGTGTACGTGTACCTCACCCCTCATGGTAATGTACATGTGCGTCAGTGAAAAAGACCAATAAAAAGGTGTTAGCATGTGGACGTAATGTGCTGTTCCGGTCTCTTCTGTACCTAAGGTCCATCACCGTTCCCTTTGGATCCCCACGTAATTCGGTGCTCTCCGATACACACGATCGAACAGCGGAGGAGTGGTACTCAAGCGTCAACTTTAGGTTACAATATCTCCGGATGTAATTAACATTTTACAATGCAACAAACGGCACTGATTACGTATTTGTTTATATGTTTAGATGTGCTTACAAAACGAACGGAGTTCCATTTAAATAAACGTAGGTTTGTGTTAAAAAACATACTTCCGTGCGTATTTTTATGGTTTGTATTAACCAGTTACACTAGCCCCTCTCCTCACGTTCGGTCTGTGGAATCGATTCGTCAGTATTTGATGTGGTTTACGAAATATATCCAGCGGTAATATTAGGTGACTCACCCTGTATTGTAGACATGCAAGGAAATTTCTTGTATACAACGCTAATAACATTCAGCTTGCCTAACAGGCTATTGCGAACACATTTGTTCGCTCCAATAGTAAGTAATTAGTTATGTTATCATCTGTCAACTGTCCGCCTTCGTAGCATAGCGGTAGTGTTACCGCCTACCACGCAAGGGGGCCCGGGTTCGATTCCCGGCAGGGGACTGGGTGTTCTGTGTCCTTCATCATCATTGACACGCAAGACGCCGAAGTGGTGTCAACTAAAAAGACTAGCCCCGAAGAGGCTATCCCGGCCAATAAATGCCATCCGATCATTTCATTTCATCTGTCAGCTACCAATACCCTCGCTTGTAACGGTAGTTTTTGTGTCAGCACGTACGACAATAACGCCTCTACGAGTATATGCACTCACTTACTGATCTTTTCCACAGGTCTGCAGGAGTACTCCAAGGATTCGTCCTGCCACCGGTCCTTTATTTACTGTACACCATCCCCTTTCCTGTGTACCTACTCCAATACCCTAACGACATCGCCTTCCTTCCCATCCATCCTACCCTTCAGTCATTCAGAACGACCTCTTGAACTCCATATTAATAGTTTCATCTCCTGCTGTAATCAGTGCTACCGCTCCATCAGTTTCTTAAAAAAACCAATGTTTGTAGGAAAAACCACCCGAAATTTCAGTCCCCGAAACCTTTACCTTACAATTCACATCCATCCAGTCACCCTAAAATATCTCGGACTACATACGCCAATGTTTCATGTACCTCTCCGCCTCCAAACTCACTCCAAATAACGGAGCACCATGCATTCCGACCTGCGTTACATGTCCGTCTACTTCTCGCCTCCCGCCTTCTTCACCAGTTAATCAAATTTCCTCATCTTCCTCAACGCTTAGGACGCCTTTGTCTTTTCTGCATCTTTCATTGACTTTGATCCCAACATCTTGCAGTCAGCTTTTAGAACCTTGACCTGCTGCCACACCTCTGTCGACAGGTCGTCAACTTCCGTCCATCTCTAGGCACTCCATATTCTTTTCAAACGGAATTCAATCGACTACCTTTACAGACAGAGAATTTATCCTTGAGAAGGAGGGAAACTTTATCATTTCGGGAATTTGTGTGTGCCTCTACCTTCTACAATGGCACTTGTGTCTTTGTTTTCAGCTACCAGGTGGTGCCACTCTCGTTGTATTAAGCGCGCCAGCACAACGAAAGTTTAATGGGCATGTTTTTCGTTCGTTGTGTTTGGTTGTTGTGGTTTTGCATTGATCGCAGTGAAAGTATGAAACAGGAACGATGTCACTGTTGCGATCATTACCAACTTGGTTTATTTCCCATGCAAGCATAATTCGTTCCAGAATCTTACTCGTAGTGCGAAATACCCGTTAAGCGAAACAATTTATCCCATACAAATTAATGTAAAATACTGTGATGCGCTCCATGCAGAGAAAGTACTAGAATTTTATCTTATTCATGCTATTTATGCAAAGAAAATTATATATATACAGTTGTTGTTGTTGTGGTCTTCAGTCCTGAGACTGGTTTGATGCAGCTCTCCATGCTACTCTATCCTGTGCAAGCCTCTTCATCTCCCAGTACCTACCGCAACCTACATCCTTCTGAATCTGCTTAGTGTATTCATCTCTTGGTCTCCCTCTACGACTTTTACCTTCCACGCTGCCCTCCAATACTAAATTAGTGATCCCTTGATGCCTCAGAACATGTCCTACCAACCGATCCCTTCTTCTAGTCAAGTTGTGCCACAAACTTCTCTTCTCCCCAATCCTGTTCAGTACTTCCTCATTAGTTATGTGATCTACCCATCTCATCTTGAGCATTCTTCTGTAGCACCACATTTCAAAAGCTTCTATTCTCTTCTTGTCCAAACTATTTATCGTCCATGTTTCACTTCCATACATGGCTACACTCCATACAAATACTTTCAGAAATGGCTTCCTGTTGTATACAGTATACAGTATGATGTATTTTATTATTTACAATGCATAACTAATTCTTTTTTACTTGGAAGGTATCTATAATCACTTGTTTCTGTCGACGCTTCAGCACTTGGCGAAAAAGCGACACAGCATTATCGTCAAATAAATTTGTAACGCGGGTAGCCACTGCTTTAGTGTGGTGATGATTTTCAATGTACGATGCAATCGATTCTCATCCTTTCAGCATTTCTCTTATTGCGCCAGAGGATTCCTGCTTTGCTGTTACCACCACCTCCTCCTCCTCCTCCTCCTCTGAAGAACTCCTCACCACAACGTCTTGCTGTGAAACACACTGCAAATCCATAAGCTCTTCGGTGGTCATTTCTTGGGCTGTCGTCTTCCGCAAGCTCATCGACGTCGTTGTTATCCACATTTAGTGCCATGCTCTAAGCCAAAGACACGATCTCGTTGACTACACGCTCCGCAGGTACTGACGCAGATGCTTCAGAGTCACATTCGAGAACGCGCTCTGGCCAAACCTTCTTCCGAGCAGATATGACTTTTCGACCGTCTTGATGAAGGCAACGATGTTGAAGTGATATTTCCAAAACTGTCTGAGAATGAGATTGTTAAGTTCAGTCAACTCAAAGCAATGCTCGAAGAGTACTTTAGTGTAGAGCTTCTTAAATTTAGAAATTATCTGCTGGTCTATAGGGTGGAGTACCGGAGTGGTGCTGGGAAGCAGGAACTGGATCTTGACGAATTGAAATTCTTCAAGGAGGTGGGCAGTAGCGTTATCCATAACAAGCAAGACTTGGAATGGCAGGTTCATCTCAAGCAAAAATATTTTCACCGTAGGCCCAAGTCTTGTTGTTAGTCCTCCACATCACATTTAACCTGTTATTCTGGATTTTACACTTCTTAAGAGGCTCGTGGAGTTTCTGAATGGTAAACAAGCAGCGGTTTAATTTTCAAGTCGCCGCCTACATTGGCACAGAACAAGAGCGTGAGACTGTCTTTCATTGGCTTGTGACCAGGCGATGCATTCTCCTCTGCTGTTATAAAGATACATTTCTGCACCTTTTTCTAGAATAGATCCGTATCGTTACAATTGAAAACCTATCGCGGCAGATAACCCACGGGATCTACGAGCATCTTGAAGTTGCTGATGAAGTTCTCTGCTTCCTTTACGTCAGAGTTGTGGACGTCGGTTCTTCTCTTAAACTTCTTGAACCACACACGGATTCCCTTATACACTTCTTCGGCCGCTGATGATCCTGGCGTCTTCATAACGAAGTCGGAGAAAATAATTCTCGCCTTCTCACAAATGATGTTCTGGTTAATACTCTCGCCCTGCAGTTGCTTTTCATTTATCCATATAAAGAGCAATCATTCGACATCGTCCAGAACACGAAACCGTTGTTTAGATACTCTTGTCGCTCCCTTTGAAGCATCTGTCTCAATAATCTTGTCCCAGCAAATAGTACAAATAGTTGATATAAACCGATTGTATGCGCGTGCTAAATCAGCAACGCTCGCACCACATTCGCGTTTTTCAATGATTTTATGTTTCATTTCTAACGTTATTTTCTTTCTCTTATGGTCGTCTTCTTGTGGTTATATCTTCGGGGACATTTCTGCGAAGGTTATTAAAATTTCCACACAAAAAAACACTGTGTGAACACAAGTTTAGAAAAATGTGTCCTCACAAGCTGCACTAAGATAGTAGGAGAAAGAGCGCTAAACCCAGACTACAGTACGTACTAAAGACATTGTTCATAAGCCGCTGCCGACAGTGATAAGTGTTCATATTGTAGAACGTTTCTCCCGTCGTGCACGAACGGCTAGTGACGTCACACTAAATCGTCATCACACATCATGCGAAACATCGCTCGTTAAGCGAGTCATTTTTTCACAAGTTGTTTTACTCGTTATGCGAATTGCGCTTCATGGGAGGTGCTCGTTAAGCAAAGTTCCACTTGTAAATTGAACTGAGTACCTGTTACTTCGCCGGCCGCCGTGGTCTAGCGGTTCTGGCGCTGCAGTCCGGAACCGCGGGACTGCTACGGTCGCAGGTTCGAATCCTGCCTCGGGCATGGGTGTGTGTGATGTCCTTAGGTTAGTTAGGTTTAAGTAGTTGTACGTTCTAGGGGACTTATGACCTAATATGTTGAGTCCCATAGTGCTCAGAGCCATTTGAACCATTTTTGAACCTGTTACTTCATTGAAAAGTTGTGCTGTTCTAAGTAAACAGAATAAACAGGCTAGATAATGACAGTTGAACAAAAAATGGAGATTTCTCGGAAGGTATTGGGGGGTCGGGGGGGGGGGGGGCCGAAGGGCCAAGTTGAAATTTGCTCTGGGCGCCAGTTAGCCCATTTACGCCGCTGGCGATATAGTTGCACCTTGCACGGGTTAACTAGGTTAAAGCCGTATAAACGACTAACAAAAATCAGACCTCGGCGCATCTGATAATTGATAGGTCATATGGCCAAACGTTTCTCGTAGTCCTACTTGATCGTAGTAAAAGTACTGCATTATCTTCGAACTGCAGAACAATGTCCAAAAGCACTGGGATGGAAACTTCGACAGTTCAATGTTCATTCCCGCTCCCTGTGAATTCCTTCCCGCCCATCGTTGAATCTATACCAACATTGACATCTACAGTTACACTTGTACTCCGAAAGCCACCTCACAATGTATGGCATAGCACACATGGGGTAGTGCTCTCAATTACCGACTTTGCATTACAATCACGTATGTTACATGGGAAGAATGGCCATCGGTACCCGTCAGTAGGGAACGAAATTCTTCTAATTCTAGAGTCGTATTCTCTAGCTGGTGTGCACTATTTACGTGACAGGTGAAAAACCCTCAGACTTCAAGAACAATGTAATCATTCCTACTTCTACGACCTAGCCCTCTCCAGAAAAACTCGATCACCAGGTATACTCGAGCAACTAACGCTTAATGATGTAATCATGCAGGGCATGATAGTGCAAAAAGAAAGCAGCAACGGTAGCACATCTTCGTATAAAACTTGCAGATAGGACTGCTATTAGTTTACCACGAATGAAGAAGTGCCCGGTAATACGACAACTCCGAATTCTACACCAAAATAGTCACTTTAGAGTAGCAGACTACCTTCGATATATCTGCCAAGTAAAACCTGACATCTAACTATTACTTGTGATTCTACTTCTTTACCTCTCTGTTAACACTGACATTCACCTCATCTGTAAACTTTACGTCATAGGTTAAAAGACGGTTTTCGCCCAAACTGAGTCTCACCCTTTCTGTAAACCGAACCCGATGTTGTGGGTCGTCCTTGCCGAGATGTAATATTTCCGTTTCGGAAACGTGCCATTAGTATGTGGCCAAAATAATTATCCACCAGGGTAAGGCATCGCAGTAATAAGCCAGCTGCTTAGGAAAGCGCCCTGACGATGATGGACGAACTAGTCGTCAAGGCCAGCTGATCAGCACGTAAAAATAGCCACCGTGTCGCGGTCTTTGGCGGGCCGCTCAACTGGGTCATCTCTGGCAACCGACGAGGCACTCCGTTTGTCGCATAAATCTCTCTGGGCGTCCCTCGTCTCGCCTGTCACGCACAATAAAGCGTTCCACCGTTGGCAGCACTGCGCAAAGATGGCGGCTGCGATACTGGCAAGAGCACGGCGCGCCGTTTTATAACGAGGCGGGCCCGGGCGCGCTTGTCTGCCGTTGCGTAACGCGGGCCGCAGATTCGCACATGTTTGGCCGCCGGCCACCTTCTCATACTCCTGTCTCGGGCTTAAGTTACGCCGAGTTAAATTTGTCAGCCCAGCGTGGGCGGCACGAATTAAATGCTAGCAACCGCTGCTTGCAATAATAAAGGGTGTTCGGGTTCAGTAGGCGCCCAAATCCTGAAATTTGTGATGACTTTATAGACTGTGGAGCACGTGACTCACTTGGGCCGCGCAATGACGGCAGTAGTAGTGCTACCAACTCTACACAGTTTGTCGTGCTAGATGTTCTCGATATGCTTAATTAAATGTGTTGCGAGAGTTCTTTTTCTCTTCTTAATTATGAGATCTGTTGTATGCAGGACCTATAAATAATTTTATGGTATGTTGGCTATTATGACTATGAACATGACTGAATAAAACACAATTTTTGGCGCCATGCGCTTTTCGCCATTATTCTTTGCAAGGCATCTTCAGTGCCCTGGAATATGTACATATTTTTTGTTTATACTGTATAGTTAACATTCAGAACGTCGTGTATACAGGTTGTTAACAGATCTGGGACTTTTTACTTTCCCATGAAGTAGCTTAGCAATAAAGTTCTAAATGGTTCAAATGGCTCTGAGCACTATGGGACTTAACATCTGAGGTCATCAGTCCCATAGAACTTAGAACTACTTAAACCTAACTAACCTAAGGACATCACACACATCCATGCCAGAGGCAGGATTCGAACCTGCGACTGTAGCGGTTCGCCTAGGACAGCTCGGCCACTGCGGCCAGTTAAAGTTCTACTAACCGATTTCATACATGTTGATCTGAATGTTACGTTTTAGTTTTCTATTACAGCTGTTCTTCTTCTGATAACTGTCATTTGAAATTTCATTTTCACACTTCACAGCATTAGGAACTGAACACATATTTTGATGTTATGTTTTGGATGGTGTTGCCAACTGTCAAATGTTATTGCAAACTAACATTCGACAGTTGTCAACACCATCCAAATCTCAACATCAAAAACGTGTGTTCAATTCCTAATGCCATGAAAAAGAGTGAAAGTGAAATTTCAAATGGCAGTTATCAGAAGAACAGTAGCTGTAACAAACGAACTAGAATACGATATATAGATCAACATCCACGAAATCTGCAAGTAGAACTTTAAATTATTACATACCATAGGAAATCATAAAGTGTCAGAATCGTTTATAACCAATATTTACAATGTCCTAAATGAATACTAAATCGTATAAACAAATAGGTACACAGTCCACACCACTGAATATGCCTTGCAAAGAATAAAGGGGCAAAAAACGTATGGCACAAAAATTGTATCTTATGTAGCTGAAATTCTACTGTCCCAAAGTAATAATTATCAACACATGGTAACATTATATGCAATTGAGGAGAACAGGTGTACAAAACTTGAAGATGTCAGTAAACAGTTGTTTCAAGGAGTACATTCTCAATTCTTATGTTGCTGTACATACACTGAGACTGAGTTTAAATCCTAAAATGATCCACTTAAGCTTTTAGTGTAACTAGTTTGCATTCTGAACATAAGAAACAAATTATAAACCTAGGATTGAACGCTGCAGAAATCTGTTACTGATCTCTCCTTACCCAGAGAAATCCATCCTGTCTACATATTTTTGAGCTATGTAGCACATTTTTCTGTATTTCCTTCATCAGCAGTGATGTTAGTCATATGTTACCTATTCTTTTAATATTCTAAAAGCTCAGTTTTTCTAATAGTAAATTACTGAATCAGGTATGGCAGATAGAAAAAGAGAGCCAACCACATGGACAAGACAGCAGTATCATTTGCTAAGAATATTATTACTAACAAGGTAAAACACCATTGTGGAATACCACACTTTCACCAAAAAAATTAGAAGCTATGAGTGAATTTCCTTATTATTGAAATCTTTCATATTATATGAAATCTGTGTGTGTGTGTGTGTGTGTGTGTGTGTGTGTGAGCATGTTCACAATGTTTTTGCCAACCTGGAATCTGTAACTACCAGCAATAACCTTACAGATGGAAAAATGTATTTATAATGATAGACATGTTTACACACTCTCTCACCACTACCACTGTATAACTGTCATTGATATAATATGCTATTAGTTGCCGTCTGTGTGGAATATCTTCTGGCAGCTCATAATTATAAACAAAACAGACAATGATGTCAGTATCAGACAAAAGAAACTGATACAAATTCTTATAAACATTGCATATAAGTCAATAGGTACCTATTCAACAAAAAGTCGTTCTAGCATTTTGCTTTCTACTCTTTTAAGTATATCTGGCTTAATATTGACTTAAAAAGCCAAAGATCGGTATTTTTGTTAGATGTCATGAACAAACTTTTCACAGCAAGGCACATTTGTACTCCTGCTGAAAGAGTAGTATACACACTTTAGCAAGATCTGTAAAGTTATTGTGCTATTTTCAGTACCATCAAAGGTGCTGATGTTGGTCATGTGTGCCAATCGCAACATTTTGCATGCATCAATAAATGACATGAATTACATTTATTGCAATCACATCGGAACAAATGCGAAAATTTAGTAATTGAATTGGTAAAAAACATGTTCCATTTGTCTCTAGAATACTTTATTGCAGATTTACTGTGTAACTTCACTTCCAACAAGCTCAGTGACTACCAACATCCTGAGTACAGGTTGTTACATCACGTAAGTGACCATCAAAGATAACTACAGAGACATAGACCACTGATCTCTCACAGTATGCCTTGCTTAATGTCGATTAGTCCGCTGTATTTCTCCATACATTTATCTAAAAATGAGTGCTAAGTTTTTCTAAGTATTATTATACATTTCTTTTACTTAAATGGTGCTATTGTCCATAGAAAACTATCATGTACTCTTTTCAGTTTCTGATAATTATAGATACTTAAATGACAATCTATTATGTAGTGTGAATTGCTGTTTTAATAAGATTAATACACAATCACTCAAAAGTTATTTTGTATGATAATAATTACACACATTTTGGCATGAGAAAACTACATTGTCACACACATAAATTCAAGTAGTTATAAAATATTAGAAAACAATTATTTTAATTTTGAACTTTTATATGAATTGAGTCAAGATTGGCTACAAGGTAAAACCTAACACAACAGTTAAAAACTTCCAGCATTGCAGCACATCAGCAATCGTAAGTATACATGGTACATACGTACCAAGTCAATAATATTACTTATCTCAACACTGTGTGTGCTGCCTTGCCCCAGCCAACATACGATGGTATTGGTATTTGTAAAAAAATTTTATTGGGTCTTGCCACTGTAGGTGTTCATTTTAGCCTTTGACTATGCCTGTTTAGGAAAGCTGTTTTATATTTGTTCTGAAGAAGGCGTGGTTACCCACGCTGAAACCTAGGTAAACACCAGGTAGCTTGTGCAATTGAGGTGGATTTTTCATAATTATTTCAACAGTTAAAACTTAACACAATGGCAGTGGATGTCAAAGTGTTATGTTATGCTATAGGGTAAAACATAATAATGGTTTTTATAGTTACACATTATGTCTCGATTGTGTTATTAAAGAAACAGAAGACAATCTATGATAACTTCATGTTTAATGTGTCTCTTCTTACAGATATACTATTTCAAATAAGTTAAAATAACAGTATTTCTTTATAAAACTATCCAAAAATACCACAAGACCTCTGTTCATGTTATAGTGGGAATAACTCAGAGACACATAAAATATTCCACATCCTACATCACAGCACCATATGTAAATAGGACACAAATTGTCTGATATATTTAGACACTTAATTCTTTAAAATTTCAGTGTGTAGTTGAGCTTCATACTGTATGTATTATGAATTAAAGATACTCTACTGGTTTCTGTATGTTGGTGAAATATTGTTCCTATTACATCCCTTATTTCTACATTTATATCATATCTTGTAATTGTCTGTTAAAAATATTTCCTCTGTTACTTGTATAAGACTTAGTTCAAATATAGGCTGAAACATTTTTACTCCACCATGATGACCTATACCTTTAAATGATGACATATCTGTTTATTAAGATATTTATTCTTTCTTGCATTATGTTCATTCTAGGGAGTCCCCATATGAGTTAATTGTAATTTACTACATTTTATGTACTCAATTACTGTTTTAGCAATCATATACAAGTTTAATACAAATAATGTGGGCAAATGTACTTATTGCTAAAGGAAATGCACATATAAACATGGAGCTTTCGTGAAAAAAACTCACTTCCAACTAGATATAACTCAAGAACGCTTGAAACAATTTAAGCCAAACATGGTACACATGTGATTTATTATCTGTAAAAAAATTATAGTTGGGATAAGACATACACAGTAGCCTAATGGAAGGTATGGTGTTGTGAAAGGTTTGACATGTAAAAACAATCAGGAATGAATGATGTTAGAGTCACATCCGAAATTCCCTGCATTGCTAAGCTGATTGGAAAGATTCTTGATGACATTTCATTTTGTGAGTGTGAAAGAAGGGAAACAAAATTCTTGTCTACCTATATTTAGTTAATGTTTCCAACACACTGCTCACCGCTTTAAGAACACTAAAGAGAGAACAAGCTACAGGAGCAATAATAGTTGACAACTATTGAGACATAAGACACATAAATCGAAATATTTCTTACAATTAGGCTTGTATAGAATTAGTCCTGCACATAGCGCTCTGTTTCATTTTGGTCAAGCGAGAAGAAAAGCACACGATGATAAGTGGCAGAAGCCCCTTCACATTTGCTGCACATTTAGAGGACTCCAAGCATAGGTCACTTAGTGATTAGTTACAGGTTTTACGTAAGGTGTAAAAAAGTAAAGTAAGGGGCTGATAAGTGAGATACAAATTTATACCCATCCAAGGAACCAATCTGATAGAATTCCAAATGAATTGCAAAATGGAAAATTTCTGGAAAATTTGTCCCCTGCTCCATGATGAGGTATTGTAGGGCTACAGGACAGGCTGTTGCTGCTATGGTGTCAAACATATATGGCACCAATGTGACGGACTACATAGCCATACAATGACAAATTGAGGTGGTTTTTTATTATACAGCTGTAAGAGTACCACTTAACTGGATTTTAGTTTATGTGACTGGTAAACGACACTCATGCTCATAAATTAAGGATAATGCTGATACATGGTGAAACAACGCTCTGGTGGGCGGTTTGGGGGTTTAAATCACCTTGGGGTATGACCATGCAGTGCATTTGACCTGCGGTCGTGGCATGGTGCCGCTGGCAGCAGTCCACATATGCAGAGGTGTGTTGGTGCATGCCAGAGTACGGTGCAGCGAGTAAGTGTGCAGACGTTTACAGACGTGCTAATGGTGACAGTGTGTTGAAAATGGCTCAAAGAACACATATTGATGACTTTGTGAGAGGTAGAATACTAGGACGACTGGAGGCTGGTCAAACACAGCAGGTCGTAGCTCGAGCCCTCCGTGTGCCACAAGGTGTGATCTCTAGATTATGGCAACGATACCAGCAGACAGGAAACGTGTCCAGGCGCTACAGGACAGGACATCCACAGTGTACAACACCACAAGAAGACCAATATCTCACCATCAGTGCCCGCAGACGGCCACGGAGTACTGCAGATAGCCTCGCTCAGGACCTTACTGCAGCCACTGAAACAGCTGTCTCCAGACACCCAGTCTACAGACGATGAACAGACATGGTTTATTTGCCTGGAGACCTGCAAGGTGCATTCCACTGATCCTGATCACAGGAGAGCCCGCAAGGCCTGGTGTCAAGAACATAGTACATGGTCATTGGAACAGTGGTCCCAGGTTATGTTCACAGACGAGTCCGGGTATAGTCTGAACAGTGAGTCTCGCCGGGTTTTCATCTGGCGTGAACCAGGAACCAGACACCAACCCCTTAATGTCCTTGAAAGGGACCTGTATGAAGGTCATGGTTTGATGGTGTGGTGTAAGATTATGATTGGTGCATGTACACCTCTGCATGTCTTTGACAGAGGAACTGTAACAGGTCAGGTGTACCGGGACGTCATTTTGCACCAGTATGTCCGCCTTTTCAGGGGTGCAGTGGGTCCCACCTTCCTCCTGATGGATAATAACGCACGGCCCCACCGAGCTGCCATCGTGGAGGAGCACCTTGAAACCTGCCTGTTCTACAGACCTAAACCCCATTGAGCACATCTGGGGTGCTCTCGGTCAACGTATCGCTGCACGTCTTCAAACCCCTAGGACACTTCAGGAGCTCAGACAGGCACTGGTGCAAGAATGGGAGGCTATACCCCAACAGCTGCTTGACCACCTGATCCAGAGTATGCCAACCCACTGTGCGGCTTGTGTACATGTGTATGGTGATCATATCCCATATTGATGTCGGGGTACATGAGCAGGAAACAGTGGCGTTTTGTAGCACATGTGTATCGGGACGTTTTCTCCACTTATCACCAATACTGTGGACTTACAGATCTGTGTCGCTTGCGTTCCCTAAGTGCCTATTCTGTTAGCGTCACTTTCGGGTAGTGCCACGTTGTGTGGCACCACATTCTGCAATTATCCTTAATTTATGAGCATGAGTGTATACATTTTGATCTTTTAATTTTACCTATCTGATCACTCTTAAGTTCATATGAAGGAAAATACCTGTGTGCCTCATCTAAGCACCTTAAGTGCATGTCTTTTTATGTCTATGATACTCTAATATAAGATCTTTGAAACAACATTTTCACAGTACCATGGCCAAATTAAGCGTTGTTTGGCTAAAGTGTGTACATTGAATGCGATGGTATGTGAACTGCACAAAAATTACAAGACCATGATGTGGACAGATACTAATGGCGGTAGTAATATTGATTTATGAGAACTATAGCACCTGCACTCATAAGCAAAATAATGGTGGAAGCTATTTAAATATATGCAGGTGCAGAGACTAGTATAGAAACATACATCAAAAGGATCGCCTAGGCTAAGCTACTGAAAATACTAACTGGCCGAACTTCAGGATTACACCTCATCCACTATTCTCCCCATCGACAAAATTTTAATGTGACCCATCCTTTCCTGAGAAACTGTTGGATGGATATCAGCTGCAACCAAGTTTTATTAGCCCAGTGAAATCCATGTACGTCATGCACTCCACTTTATCTTCTGCATCCGTTCACCCTCTCCCTCGTGGATCCTCTACCACCTCATCAAATTTCCACCCTTTCTCACCCACGTCGAACACCTCTGCATATCCCATATTCTAATAACCCTATTGTTTACCCTCTGATCACCAATTCTGCTACGCTGCTGCAACTTTACAAACGCATCCCACGTTTCATATCCTATACCATAAAAACGTCATTCGACTCTCTATCTCAGACAATGAAATACGTCCAGATATATATCCATCCTACGTATTATAATTCGTCGTCTATCTCATTCCACATCAGGGCTTACCCGCTGCCGCTTCCTTCGCCGTCTCCCTATCCCCTTTCGTCTTGATAACGTGGCTCTGTCCACCCACCAAACTCACCTTCCCTTTCTGTCTTCCCACTATCCACCCTAACACCAACCTTCGTTTTCTCAGATGCCTCCCAATGGCCTGTATATTTACACCTGAACAGTCTCCCCGCCCTACGAGGGCACATCGCTACTTCTCCCATCTTTTATCCTAGTGCAGGTCCCTTAGGTTTTTAATGAAACTGCGTTGCCCCTTCTTAATGAACGTCCTCATCCTCTTTCTTTTTAACTTTAGCTGTTAGTCTTGTTTTCAATAAAAAAGGAAAAGAACTGTATATTTTACACAAATAGTATCATACAATCATCTCATACATTTTTTAGCTTTTTTGTGAAACTGCGGTGCCCCTTTTTGATGAACGTCGCCAACCTTTTTCTTTTTAACTTTAGCTGCTAGTCGCTTTTGATTTCAATTAAAAGAAAAACCAAGGAAAACAAACTTATATTTTCTATAAATAGTATCATACAATCATCTCAGATTTTAAAGACCTCGTGACTGTGTATTAATTTCTTGTTGTCACGCCCTTTATCTAAATCGTAAGGGCTTTTGGCTGAAAAGCGGGATATTGTATCGCTGGCAACCAGCCCCCGCCCATATGAGGCGAGGGGGAGGAAATCACCGTAAAGAAAAGAGAGATACTTATTGACGTCATGTGCCATGGACGAATTTTTGTAAATATTTATCAATATGAGTGTCAACGTATTCCAAGATGTGACATGTTAGTATGTTAGTTACGTGTAACAGAAGCATTAGAGTGCAGACAGTCAAAATGGGTCTGGAGAAGGTAAGCAGGGATTAACTCGCAATGCTGTTGTATCACATCAATAGCATGAGTGTTGCTTCTCTTCGCAACTATCGACGCATTGAAAGAATACGGAGGGGTCCTCTTTCTACACCGAGTATGAAGAACATGATTTGGAAGTTCCTGGGAGAGGACGATGGCCACCTGCACCACGAATTGTTGAAGACAGCTATGGCTGAGAATGTTAAATGCAACGTGCTATCTTCAAGCAGTGCACAGCTGAACATTCCGCGATACACGGTTCGAAAAGTGCTGCAAATAGTTCTGGAACGGCAACCGTAGTGCGGGTCCAGGCTGTCATGGATACAAATGTAGTCACAAAAAAAATGGTTCAAATGGTTCTGAGCACTATGGGACTTAACTTCTGAGGTCATCAGTCCCCTAGAACTTAGAACTACTTAAACCTAACTATACTAAGGACATCACACACATCCATGCCCGAGGCAGGATTCGAACCTGCGACCGTAGCGGCCACGCGGTTCCAAACTGAAGCGCTTAGAACCGCACGGCCACACCGGCCGGCTGTAGTCACATCGAGCCACGTTGTAGCCTGTAGAGTAAACATGGAGCGCAATCAACAAATGTTACCCTCTCACGTAGAAAATATAATGTGTTTCTTTCAATGGTTTATTAGTTATTTGTCTTCCGCATCTCCTTACAAATGTTTCCACAAAGTTTCATTGTCTTACGATTACTCTTCTCAACGGTTCCCCCTCAAGAAAGGAAAGTTTAATTATAACCATCCCGTGTGTTGTTACCGTTTAATAGGACACTTGATAATGGTCTAAGACCTAAATTGTGCAATGAATAAAGAAAAAATTACAGCTGCAGGTGGCATTATATCATTTAAACAATTAATCGCTGCTGCGGACCACGTTTCAGGAAAGGTCATCTCTCAGAGTCGTCAATGAGGTTTTTACTGCTTGTTACTGGGAGCCAATACATCATTGTTACATAGCTAGTGCTGAGAGCCGTATCAATGGACGGTTGGTCACTGTGGCCGACTGAATGCACATATGGGGCTCGGCTCACAGGAACGCTGGGTAAAAGGAAAGAGGGAGGTAGAGAGAGAGAGAGAGAGAGAGAGAGAGAGAGAGAGAGAGAGAGAGAGAAACCACAAACACACACACCCTACAAAAATGTTTTCTGGCAAATTTCATGCTCTCCCATATCTGCAACTGTTTCACATTATTTTACCATCCATGTCTACAAATATCTCTTGTCCCCGCAACCTAATTCTACGCGTAGAGTCCGCGTCTAGTCGGTCCCTGTCTGGACATACCCAGTCAGTCCAAATATCTTTCGAGACTGGATTAGTAAAAAATATTGCTTCAGGTGTTCTGCATAGTTCCCTCCTTCTTGAGTACAATGCACAGAACGTTCATATAGGCACATGGAACTACAAAAAGTCCTTCTTTGAAGTCTCATTGACTTTAATGTCGGTTATGTCGTTAGAATGTTTGTTCCTTCCGGTAGCTGAGTGGTCAGCGTGACTGACTGTCAATCCAAAGGGCCCGGGTTCGATTCCCGGCTGGGTCGGAGATTTTCTCCGCTCAGGGACTGGGTGTTGTGTTGTTCTAATCATCATCATTTCATCCCCATCGACGCGCAGGTCGCCGAAGTGGCGTCAAATCGAAAGACCTGCACCAGGCGAAAGGTCTACCCGACGGGAAGCCCTAGCCACACGACATTTCATTTCATTTCTGCACTGTGTCGTTTGTGATGGGTCGCCACTATGACACTAACTCTCGTCACATACGATGTTTTTTTCCAGAAAACAGTTACCCACGTTTTGCATTTCAGTCAAACCTCTGCAGGTATCCAATCGTCGTCGTTTCTATTCGAGTACGGACAGGCTCTTCACACTTATCTCTTCTTCAAAAAATTTGTAGAATGTCTTTTACACTTGATTTAGAGATGTTGCTCCATTATAATTTGTAATACATCAATATTGACACAGTGGTTGCACTGTGGTCCACTATTTAACACTGCTTGCTCATAACTGACTGATCGAACGCATTTTTGTCTTTTATAGTGTTGTTAGCTCAAGCTGCCAACGTAGTAACTGTGTTTGGAATGTTTATGTAACAATCGGCGGGTGAGGTTTGAAGTGGTCACTGTAGCAAGTGGATATCTACTAATACCAGAAGTGTTGGTCCCTGCTTCGATCACAAGCGAAGTAGATTATTCCTACACGATGGTCAGGGGCCTGAAGATGGCGCAAGAAAGCACCGAAACTGGTTGCCTGATAAAATAAGGTTGAAAATTGACGGCTGAAATGTGTTTAATTTGACATCCTCTATCAAATAGCCGAAGCCCGCGACCATCGCTAAAAAGATAGACATGCAGAGACTAGTTACTGTGCTGCCGTCGCCTATACGTCAGTAATAAAATCAGTCTCGGAACTTTTTCGACGAACGCTGTACAATAGAAACAGACGTTTCCGGATAGCCGTGCGCGCCAGCACGCTGCTTCCGGGATTCGGGGTGGTGAGCCTAGCCCAGATCGTGTCCGTCTCGCGGATTAACGACGAACGTCTGTATACCAGTCAGCTTTGATGTGGTTTCTAGGTTTCCCCCATCCGAGTAGATGCATACAAGGGTCGTACAAACGTGCCACCTCTGTTACACTATTTGCAGTTATCTGGATAACATTTGCACACTTTCATATTGGATCACACTAAACGCAGACGCAAATTCCGTCCAGAGGGAGGGAGGGAGGGGTGGCGATAGGAAGGCCATTCGGCCGCCCTGTACCACTAAAATTACCAAATCCAATAATTAATACGCCGACTCCATGACAACATGGCCTGCCGCTGTGACCGAGTGGTTCTAGGCTCTTCAGTTGGGAACCGCGCGGCTGCTACGGTCGCAGGTTCGAATCCTGTCTCGGGAATGGATGTGTGTGATGTCCTTAGGTTAGTTAGGTTTAAGTAGTTCTAAGTTCTAGGGGACTGATGACCTCGGATGTTAAGTCCCATAGTGCTCAGAGCCATTGGAACCATGACGAGATAAGGGCCACGAAAAACAAAGAAAGTGCAGAATAGAGACTGGAGGACGGTTTCTGGCGTCTTCCTTAGCACCTGGCTCTAATTCACACAATGAGCCGATACATTACGACCAGTGCCTACCGCAAGATGTAGTGTCGCCTGGTGTTGCTGCGAGCACCAGACACGGTAAGGAGCGGAGACGAATGGGAAATCATTTTAGGAACGGCTAAAAATGAGGAAATCCACGGGAATAAGCTGCTCTGACAAATGCCAGGTTACTATAGTCTGGCGCCTGGGAACAAACATCAAGGAACGGCGAAGCTGGTCGACTTTCGCGTGCTAGTATTTAGAACATCTATGGAAAGAATTTCAAGGACGACGAAACCACGAGCAGGCGAAAAGGTGTTGGACATTCGGGCCTCATCACAGAACGTGTGCTTGCAGTCTTGCTGAGTCTGTTAAGCAGTACAGGCGGCGATTGTGGCAGATCTGACGAAAGACTACAATACTGGTGCACGCAGGTGTTCAAGCACACCGTTCAGTGCATATTGTTGAATGTGGGTCTCTGCAGCAGACAACCCCTACGTGTACCAATGCTGACCCCACGGCTTCGTCAATTACATATGCAGTAGCCACGGGATAATCGAGTTGGGACCTTGGAGCAATGGAAATGTATATCACCTTGTCGGACGAATCACGTTTTATTTTACACCCTGCAGACCGCTGGGGCTGTATTAAGCTATGGGGAGAGTATTCACAAAGGCTTTCATAGGACCTGTGGGAGTAAGCGAAGGAGCTCTTGACGACTGTGGACTACGTAAATACTCTTACTGTTGTGGACAACCTTCATATTTGAGCTTCCTCGACGGCGATGGAAGCTTCCAGAAGGATAACAGTCCAGATGACGTGGCCAGAATCACAATACACGGTTTGAGAAGCGTGATAGGCAACTCAAGTTGACGTTGTGGCCACCAAATTCACCTGATCTGTACCCATTGGAATTTGTCTGGGACGCTATCGGGTACCACATCTGGGGCCGCATCCCACCGGCCCGTAATTTACGGGAACTGTGTGACCTGTGGGTAAACATCCGGGGCCACATACCTCCAGAAACCCACCAAGGATTTCCACAATCGAAGTCAAGTAGAATCGCTGTTGTACTGCATTCCAAAGGTGGACCAACATGCTGTTAAACAGGTGGTCACCTTGCTTTGGCTCACCAGTGTACAAACAGATTCTGGAGGTTTAGATACCAAGAGATTACGTCCCACACTCCCTCCCCACTGTCTCTCGCTGTCCTTATACTCCAAATTTCCATCCTTCTCGACTGTATTGTTGGAGTTTGTTGCCAACAACACCTGAAGATGGCACTAAACATCATCGGTTCTAAACCAATGTTCCTTGAATCACTCTCCAATGGTGTACCAACGTTTGTTAGGTAACGGCTGTCATGTGCAGCCCACAATCGGAGTTTACCCAAAAGGAAAGTTCTTACACGACTCAATATGTCAAACCAGGGGGGCGATTGCAGACATTGAAGTAAAGGTGTCTATAAATGTCTGACGTCCTCTCATAAAGCGCTGATTAGCTTTCATACTCATTGTAACAAAATAATTGGATGCAAATTACTTTATGCTATCATCGGAATGCTGTACGGAATTCGACAGCGCATCTTCCACTACACATCACTGAAGCTAGAAACAATTACAAGCTCGGTTAAAAAGTAAAAGGTGAGTGACTCTGAAATACTTAACCGACTGCAGTGGTATGGAAATACCGTGTGGCGAGGGCCTTCCGTCGGGTAGACCATTCGCCTGGTGCAAGTATTTCAAGTTCACGCCACTTCGGTGACTTGCGTGTTGATGGGAATGAAATGATCGTGATAACAACAACACAACACCAAGTCCCTGAGCAGAGAATATCTCCGACCCAGGCGGGAATCGAACCCGAGCCGTTAGGTATGACAGTCCCTCGCTCTGACCACTCAGCTACCAGGAGCGTACGACTGCAGTGGTTAGTCAGCGCTTAAGGGCCGTGGCCAGAAATGGCCACAAATAATCCGCCTGTTATTAATGAAAGTTTTCAATCCGATGTTGCTTTTCTTTGTTTCACAGCAAGTTAAACTAGCGGTGAAAGACAAACATTTCCCCAGCATACGGATTACAGCCGATGATACTTCAGAGTCTCACTATCGTTGGCAATGAAAAATAGATTTCTTACGTCGAAGAGATTCTAACTAGTAAATTTGTCAGTGGTGACATTTTAATTCGCCAAAGCGAAAAGTGTTCAAAAATACACGAGCTACAGGGAAAACGAACATAACTGTGTTTTCGGACCAGTACGGTTGGTGGATTCCATCCATAAAACCGGAACTCAGCCTTGGGTTTAGATATTGCCGACGTGGAAAGTTGATATGGGTTCTCTTGATTTACTACAATAAACGCTCGCATCGATAGCTTCCAATGAAGTTCGGATGTAAATCAGGAACACCGGCATCACAGCTTGATCTCAAATCCAGTGACAACATCTCTTCTCGCAACTCAAGGGATAGCTTGCTCCTCATCGTTTTAAAGGTAATAACGGAGAAAGAGCGCGCACTTGTGTGTGTGTGTGTGTGTGTGTGTGTGTGTGCGTGTGTGTGTGTGTATGTGCGTGTGTGTATGTGCGTGTGTGTATGTGCGCGTGTGTATGTGCGTGTGTGTATGTGCGTGTGTGTATGTGCGTGTGTGTATGTGCGTGTGTGTGTGTGTGTGTGTGTGTGTGTGTGTGTATGTGCGTGTGTGTGAAATAGGGGAGAGAAAGTAGTTTTATTGATGTAAAACACGCCAATAGCATCGCAGAAGTTGCCACTAAATCTGTATACATTTATATATGAACTATGGATGTTTTACATCTAGAAACGTGCTGTAGTAATCAGTACAATTTCTGAATGCGATAGACTTTCCGAAATGCATCAGAGAAGCAAGAACAACTTGTTTTGGACTATTTGAATATCAGAAACACAAACTATACTTATCGTCATTCCAGTTTTTTAAGAGCAACATGTTCAAGATTTTTAAATGAACACAGAATACAGCCTGTACAATGCGCTTCACCGAAAGAGCAAAGACGAAGGTTTTGGAGCACTGAATTTGAGCTAACAGTGTTTTACTCGCGCAGAAAAATACAGACGCAGCATCTTATGTTTCTCTTTACACTGCGCATGCCGGCCCTAGTGGCCGAGCGGTTCTAGGCGCTCAGTCCGGAACCGCGTGACTGCTACGGTCGCAGGTTCGAATCCTGCCTCGGGCATGGATGTGTGTGATGTCCTGAGGTTAGTTAGGTTTAAGTAGTTCTAAGTTCTAGGGGACTGATGACCACAGATGTTAAGTCCCATAGTGCTCAGAGCCATTTGATTTTGAACACTGCGCATGATACGTTCATTTCGAAGCTAATTTTCCTTCTTTTGCCTTTGTCCTGTGCCTGCGCAGAGGCGGCATACTGTAGTTAATTTAAAGGGATGTGGGATATGGGAAATCGACTGAAAACTACATCCAGGCTGGCCGGCGCACCGAGCCTCGTCGTTAGTCCGCCGGGTGGATTCGGTCGGAGCCAGTGCACCTCTCAATCCCGGAAGCGGCGCTTTAACAAGCACGGGTATCCGGGTGGATGTCGATACTGACTGATAATACATACGGGAAATCTGAAAGGAAGAACAAATTCTCATATAGTAATATATTAGTGTTAGAAGGCATTTCACCTCACCCATCACTTAAAGAAGAAAAAAGTTTTCGTTCTTTCTCCTCAAACTACGGATTAGCACACACATCTAGGTCTGCATTCTCAGACTGTAGATGACTCTACGGCATTACAGTCCATGGTCAGGGCGAGTGCTTTTTGTTTACGTCACAAGGCTGTCAACGGGACCGAAATTATAGCGCCGCAGTAAACTGCGATAGCTATGAGATTTTTCAGCAAGTGCGTCACAGGTGTGAGTGAGTGCAGGGGCCGTGAGCCCCACGGCATAGTTGGACGGCGCGGAGAAGCGAGTGCTGACCGCCGCGAAACGCCACCAAAATATACAGGCGTGTCTCTCCGCGCTAGTTGGCGCCTGTCAGCCGGTCGCGGGCTGCAGCTTGCCAGGGCACTCCAGCGCGCGCGTGCATACACGGCGTTCCGCGTGAGCCTCGGTGTTGGCTCGTCCACGACTTACCACTTATTATTTCTTGCGGCCAGATGCCTTTGACAAAAAAAAAAGTTCAAATGTGTGTGAAATCTTATGGGAATAACTGCTAAGGTCATCAGTCCCTAAGCTTACACACTACTTAACCTAAATTATCCTAAGGACAAACACACACACACCCATGCCCGAGGGAGGACTCGAACCTCCGCCGAGACTAGCCACACAGTCCATAACGATGCCTTTGACGTCATCGCAAGCGCCTATTACTCTAACAGAAGAAAGTAGTGAGCAACGTCTTTCTCTGAGTCGCTCAATTGTATGAATTTTGTTCTGCGCCCAGAAGTTACCAAGACAATTGTGGGAAAAACAGTAAAAACTGTACTCAAGCTGGCCGGTATACCAGAGCAACGGTCATTAATCCGGCACCGAAATTCGATTCACGTCTGCAGCACCTCCACTTCTCAGAAGTCATCACACTGCACATTAAGGCGGACGGACAAGGCCACATCCAGAAAGTCAGATAGCGGAAGTGAATATCGCAGTTTATTGCTGCTGATGTATCGAGTGTTTTGACAGCAATCGGAACCTTTCTGAACAGGCATGGCGTAAGTGTTATATCCTAGCCAGTAATGCCACCGGAGCCCGCTGCCAAAAGGTTGGCAGCATCAAAGTCCGGACGCCGTCCGCATAAGCAGCGCCAGCGAGACAGGAAATCGCCGCAAGTCTGCGCGCGCCACCGCTGGCTTCTGGTTTCTTAAGCGCTGGAGTCGCGAGCGCTAGGACAGTTCTGTATTCGCCGCTCAGTTGTATACTCGCCACCGAATTGTGTACTTGCTAGTCAGTTGTGTGTTCATCGCAGCAGAGTTGTTGTTTGTCGTCAGCCGACGCTGACCTAGCCGCTCCGACTCGAACTAGACAGATCTCTGTAGACACGGAGTTCATTACTGTGTTTCTGTATCTTCGTTAATAAAGATAAGTACCGACTTTTATTTGATCAGAGTGTTTGGGTTTTCATCTTTCTGTTCACTGTTCCAGCGGACCGGTCGGCCCGCTATTAAAAGTGTGGCGGTGACTTCGTAAGCCGTTTCTACAGCGAATTGTTTGTCCCTACGAACGCCGCCACAAAAGTAAGATACATCATACCGTTAAACAAGTCCACACCTTTTAAAATTTTGTCACGCGACTCCTCAAAAAATATTTGTTCCAGAATCAGTTCGTAATGTTGATCCATTTCCTTTAATAATATCCGGATTATTCACAAAATAAGAGCACATGTCGTAAAGATTTTAGTAACTGGATGTTCAAATAAGCTTCCAGCCAATTGCATATATGCAAAAAATGCCACAAATAGATGTCCTAGCAACGTTATGAGTAGTACCTCTTCTCCATCCCCTTAATGTCCTGGTGGAAGCGTCCTTCCTGTTTTCACTAATATGTCCCAGATTTTCTTGGAAGTAGTCAGTATGAGAGCGTGGGTAATGCTCTTTTACGCTCATACTACTTCTTTAAATTTTCCAACACGATTTTTACAGCGTTCCTATAATGTTTCTTACTTTCTTGTAACAGACCTGAGGACATTTATGTGTCTTCTTCTGCAACATCCATTGTGTCTTGAAATGAGTGGTCCTTCATCAGTTTTACGAATTTGAGAGATGGCAAAAAAATTTAAGTTTGAGGTTTTCTATTCTGATGAACGGAAATATCATAGAAGGATACTTAAACCAGGAGTCATCTTGTGAAAGGGCCTTCACGAACTGCTTCATCAATCCCAGTTTTATATGTATTCGGGGAAGCAATATTATTTGTCGTTCGATTTTCAGCTTCTCCAGGCGTAGTGCCTCATGAAATAGTTCGCGGATGAACGGCTGGATGTCACTATCCAACAAGTTGAATATTTGACCAAGAGACGATGTTGTCATCATCACGTGTTTCCATGCACTGACTGCTTAGGAGTCGGAAAGAACTGCGACGCGGAATAGCAATTTCCGAGAGCCCTATGTCCTGAGGATGATGCACACATTGTGGTTACTCTCTTTTGTGGCGCAATATCCGGAAAGATAGGATACACCCTCCACAAACACCAAGTAAAGAAATTCTTCCGCTCACCAGCTAAAACACGGGCACTGTTTGGTAGAGGCAAAGATGACCTCGGACTATGGGAATCCGGTGTCTATCTGTGGGACGCGCATTTGTATCTTATCATTTGACAGAAGGCAGCAGATATCAAACATACACAGCTGGTGTTAAACAATTTTATTTACCTTACACAATTTAAAACAACAAGACAGCTTGTTGTTTAAAAACCACACGACAATTACAATAAAACTTTCCTCAGACCACTATGAACGGTTACTTAATCAATGTATAAAGCCTTAATTAAAGTTGCTCCTGGCACAAACAACTCAAGTCGCCAAGACTAGGCCCTACAATGACTTCCCTTTTCAATAAAATTTCATACTAAAGGAGTAATGTAAATAAATATTACAAAACCCAAGGAATAAAAAGGTAACTTCTAAAACCTTAACGCTCCTTACTGCAGGCAGCCGGTGCCCAAACTCCTGACTAAAGAATGATCAAGTAGGTGCCAGTACAGATAAACACTAATTAAAATAGCAAACAATTAACAAAAGAGACCCTTAACATTGCTTGGTAAGACACACACATAAGACCTTGCTTTATAAAAATTTAAACCTTTACAATTCACACACAAGATACAACAAACAACATCCGAAATGATAAAAAAAGGACAATTAACCAAGCGGAGCCTTAATGAATTTGATTGGGCACTAATGACAGAGAGCCCCTCAACATTACAAGGTTGAAGTCATACTTCGTGCCCGAAGTACATTCGCCAGAACGGGCTACCAAGCTTAACGACCTGACGGAGTCAGAAACAAAGAGCGAAGCTACACGTCACTTAAAGACGTGACCGAGGAACACGGCCTTCACATGGAGCCGGTCAAACGAATCACAGTTCCGCTGGAAACGGCCAAGTCGTCAAACCCCGATGCCACGCGCCACCGTACCGGACGAAATGCTCTGCGCTCCACGTAACTGAAACATAAAGAAACTACAACAGCACACTTGCATTTACATATTCCTACTACAGAAGACATAAAACCACAACATTTAAAACAAGAAAGCTTGCCTAAAATGCGTTTTCAACACACCGACTTAAGCATTCATTTAAACACCATAACTCCACGCGATAGTAACAGCTGAGTTTATTTTAAAGACTAGGCCGAGCAGAACTATATTTTCATGAGACATGATGTGACTTTACGAGACAGCATCGTCTTTCGTTACTCGTCACTAATGTGTAGATACTTGTATTTAAAAAGCACGGTTAGCACCACCACAAACATACAATCACTAAATAATGAGCAGCTCACCAGTCTTGCTTATATACATCTGCTGATCCTTTATCAAGTAGTAAGAAACCAAGGTGGAATGCCGAAGGCCCGTTATCATGGCATGTGTGCCATGGCACACTCGGGTCCAAACTCACATCTGAGCTGGCGGACGGTTAATACAGGCGACGCTCCGTCAAACTCTTCTTCTCAACGTTCACTGCGTGGTGAGCACAAAACCAAACACTACGCGTCGTGCCAGAACTCAACTTCGCCGCCGTCTCCGGCCACAGCAGTCCACTCGTAACACGCGCAATGAGCATGCGGACCAAGTAAGGGCCAACCTCCCGATCCCGTAGTACCTCGCGACCGACAGGCCACACAATGACACGCTGCCTCGGCGCTGCAGACTTAAATAGCCGGACCCGTAATGAACAACTGACTCGCGGCCGATCGAAGGAAAATCGTCCGCCCCAGTAGCTGAATGGTCAGCGTGACGGACCGCCGTCCTAAGGGGCGGGTTTGATTCCCGGCTGGGTCGGGGATTTTCTCCGCTCAGGGACTGGGTGTTGTGTTGTCTTCATCATCATTTCATCCCCATCCGGCGCCTAATGTGACGTCGAATGTGATAAGAGCCGCGCCAAGGCGGCCGGTGTTGCCGTGCGGTTCTAGGCGCTTTAGTCTGGAACCCCGTGACCGCTACGGTCACAGGTTCGAATCCTACCTCGGGCATGGACGTGTGTGATGTCCTTAGGTTAGTTAGGTTTAAGTAGTTCTAAGTTCTAGGGAACTGATGACCACAGATGTTAAGTCCCATAGTGCTCAGAGCCATTTAGACCCACGCCAAGGCGGCAGGACCTGCCCCGTAAGGAGCCTACCGGCCAATGACGCTAAACGCTCATTTCCATTTCAAAGGAAAATCGAAAGCAAAGATGACACTAGCGCGACAGAAGTACTGGCGCCAGTCGCGTGACGTGTCAGTCAGATATCCCGCTCATGTGGCAAGAGATGCATACGTCAGGCAGTGTATACTGTCTAAGATCCTTGTCCGCAGCTCGTGGTCTCGCGGTCGCGTTCTCGCTTCCCGAACACGAGGTCACGGGTTCGACTCCCGGCGGGGTCAGTATTTTCCTCGGCCTCGAGATGACTAGGTGTTTGTGTTGTCCTCATCATTTCATCATCATTCATGAAAGTGGCGAGATTGGACTGACCAAAGGTTGGGAATTTGTACGGGTGCGCCCCACAAACCAAACATCATCCTCATCATCATCATCTAAGATCGTTGCCGAGAACGCCAGTGGCACATCAGCTTGCAGCAGCCTAACAACTCGGCAGTCATGACAGATTTCCAGTCGGAACTACGAGCAATGGATTACGACCATACTAAAGTTCTGTCACACACTGCTAAGTTCCGGGACTGTATCGCTGAAGAAGATACCGACATTCGAGTAAGGGAACCGTCGTGGCAGAGGTTACATCCGTATTAAGGCCTGGAATTCTGCAATTAGTGATTAAGAAGAGGAAGGAGATGTCTCACAACGAAGTGACTTCAGAGTCAGATGGAACAGTAGCAGAGGTGCTGTCAGCGCATGCCCCATGGTGCGAGTCTCGGATGGTACGACGTGTTGCCGGGAGGAAGGGGGCGTGGAGATACTGGGCGGACAGAGTGATAGGCTGGCTGGAGGGGGGGGGGGGGGGTCAGATGAAAGGGCTGCGCCAGTTGAGAATGGTTCAAATGGCTCTAAGCACTACGGGACTTAACTTCTGAGGTCATAAGTCCCCTACACTTAGAACTACTTAAACCTAACTAAACTAAGGACATCACACACATCCATGCCCGAGGCAGGATTCGAACCTGCGGTTCCGGATTGAAGCGCCTAGAACCGCTCAGCCACAGCTGCCGGCGCTGCGCCAGTCCCTACGCAGCCAGTTCATCGGCGCAGCTGGTTATAGCAATGTGGTCGCTAGCCGAAATATTGTGGCCGTTGGACATTGATATCCAGCTATTCATCGATGGACTATTTCGTCAGTATTATTTGTGGTATACAAGCGATTCATATAAGACGCTTTTAGTTCGAGGAACATGATGTCTTTGATTTGACCAAACTTTTCGTGAGTTAACGAATAACATTATTAATCAACATTATTAATTAATCTGATCTCTCGGATAAAATCCGAGAGATCAGAAGGATCATATAATAAAAGACTAAACTTCATTCTATTTTGTAAACACTGTATGTAACAGACGAAAATAAGAAAAGAAGCCGGTGGAACATTTACGTGCACGCCTAAACTTCCTTATCCTGTCCTTGCTATCCTTAATCTAAACCCATGACACCAACATCGCAGTCTGTCATCAACATTTGTGGTCTACACTTTTTCAACAGTATTTCACTGAAATAAGAACTCCATTTTTAAAAAGATTCCTTTGTAAGATCCCAGAGCAGCTCCGGAACATAGTCATTCGGCCTGAACCAGCCATTTGAAAAATATTACAGCTCATGTATAAAATCCGTCGTTAATGCTTTCGGAAACTTCAAGAGTGTAGAACTGCAGCATATCCCATCTGATGCGAATCCGGGATTATTAATTTTCCAGTTTTGATTCAGATAGTTGTGTTATCTCGTTAAAGCTCCGCCGCCTGCTACTTGCTTGACTACATGTAAATACCATCCCACCTTACGTATAACCTTGGATTGATCGTATCTCTGTAATAGAGCAGGTTGTTGTGAAGCCTCTACCGGCGAGCTCGATGATAACTTAATCTCTTGCCGCGACTGCCACGAGGAACCGTCGTTTGCTCGACAACCCCGAAAGGCTTTGAGTTGTGAATACGAGTGCAGTCACTGCGTTGGCGTGTTTACTATTATTACGCTCTCTATGTGTAGGAATCTCTCAATGTTTTCTCTTCTCTTTTGCACCACTAGTTCAAATGGTTCAAATGGCTCTAAGCAGTATTGAACTTAACATCTGAGGTCATCAGTCCCCTAGACTTAGAACTACTTAAACCTAACGAACCTAAGAACATCACATACATCCACGCTAGAGGCAGCATTCGAACCTGCGACCGTAGCAGCAGCGTGGATCCGGACTGAAGCGCCTAGAACCGCTCGGCCACAGCGGCCGGCGCATTACACAAGGGTTATGATTCTCTGCTATGGTTCAACCAAAGGAAATAATTGCGTAGTCAAAAACGCGGACATGGCACGTAAAACCTGATAAGGCGTTTGGCCGACATTTCCAGCACTTTATGAAGCCAAATTATCTTGCAACTCAATAGTAAACAGTGCACGGCCTCGTTCACTCGGCTCGCCTAAGATGGAGAGGCGCGCATTACTTTTGTGGTCGAAAATACTGGAAGCAGTGTGCGATGACTGCCATACATGCTATGAAAAAGTGGTCAGATCACGTAAAGTGTTTACGTTTCCGAACCCATGTTTATTGTATTAATTTTTCTTGTTTGATCCGTACTACCACCTCTCAAAAAATTCAACACTTTTCTAACACACTGCTGAAGTCAGGAGAAACGGACGATATCTACTCATTTCGGATTCATTCTGATAGGAATTTAGCAACGTTGCCGTATACTTCAAACGTGATCTGCAACTGAAAACAGAGTAAGTGAGACCATGTTCGTATTGTCATTCACCATGGAAATACAGAGTGCTAAACATAATAGGTCAGGGGTTCGCTACACACAGGTGGCGGCTACTCGGGTAGCGAGGGCTGTGTGTAATGAACTGGACAGTTTTTTGAGTTAGTCGGCCTCGGGAAATTACAGAAAGGACTTCAGTCTTGAAGGTAACAGGGAAAACCCAGGACGACAGTACACCTATCAATAATTGGTACTGTAATTGTACATCATCTTAGCTGTTGAAAAAGAACCACAGCTCGAAGCGCTAATAGAAAGAGCTGAAGCTCAAATCGTTATAGGTATTGAAAGCTGGCGATAACCGGAGGTAATTTCAGCCAACATTTTTGGAAAGGACCGAACGATGTTCAGAATTATTCAGATTAAGTACAGCTGTTATTGGAATTTTTATTGCTGTTAGAAGGAGTTTACCTTGTAGCGAAATAGATGTAGAAAGTACCTGTCAGTTAGTGTGGGTAGAGGGTGTAGAGGTTATACATGCCAACTGCACTATATTCATAATTTGGTTCCTTTCACTGAAACCTCCATCTTCCGACTCAGATGATACAGTTTCTGAAGAGTTCAAAGAAAATTTGAGTCTCATTTTAAATATGTGTCCCACTTATAATATGCCCTCGAAATGTTGGCGAAAATACATGTTTGAAGTTGGCGGCAGGCATAAAACAACGACCGAAATCAAACTGAATGCTTCCTCCGAAGGTAATGTTGAACTATTAGTTCAACAGCCTACTCGAAGTGTATATGGTTGTGAAAATGTATTTAACCTCTTAGCAACAAATAAATCTGAGTAAATAGGAAGCACCAAGACGGGTACAAGGATTAGTGATCACAAGGTCGTTATAGCGAAACTGAATCCGTAACATCCAAATCCACCAAAAATAAACGCAAAATATAACTATTTAAAAAAAGCTGGTAAAAATTCGTTTGATGCTTTCGTGCGGCACAGGTTACACTCCTTCCAAACTATATAAGCATAGAGCCCATGTGGATTAAAGTCAAAGAAATAGTGTCGATGGCAGTTGGGAGACATATACCAAATAAATTAATAAGAGATGGTACATATCTCCCTTGGTACATAAAAATAGTGCATAATTTAAAAGAAAGCAAAATCTGCAATCTTGGTGACATGTTTCTGAAGCTCGAAATCAGAGCTGACTTCAAAACGAGATGCTTTTAATAACTTCCTCAACGAAACTCTGTTCGAAATCAAAAGAGATTCTTATGAAATGTACCCCAGCCGAAAGATACAATCACTACCTTCACTGCGCGACAGCAGTGATAATGTTATGATAAAGTTATTGATGAAAGTGCCATCAAAGCTGAATCACTAAACACGGTTTTCCAAATTCCTTCACCAAAGAAGATGAAGTAAATGTTCCAGAATGCGAATCAAGAACAGATGCCAACATGAGTTAACTTGAACGTAAATATCCTCGGTGTAGCAAAGCAGCTTAAGTCAATTAAGCCAATTCTTCTGTTCCAGATTGTTGACCACTTTGATTCCTTAAAGAGTATGCTAATAGAATAGTTCCATACTTAGCAATCACACACAACCGCTCACTCGATGGAAGATCCGTACCTACAGACTGGAAATTTGGACAGTCAAGAAAGAAAATAAGAGAAATTCCATGAATTACACACTCATATCTCTGACGTCTGTTTTCAGTAGCATTTTGGAACATTATAAAGTACCTCGTATTAACCGATATATTGATAAATAATCAGCGCTGTGACATAAAATATTGTTCTGAAACACATCTCGCTCTTTATGCACTCGGAGTAATAATTGTATCGACTGAGGATCTCAAATTAATTTCGTATTTCTACACTTTCAGACGGCTTTTGATACCGCAACTTCTAATCAAATTTCGTGTCTCCGGAGTACAGTCTGTTGAGCGACTGGACTCGAGATTTCCTGTCAGGAAGGTCACAGCTCGGAGTAAATGACGGAAGGTCATCAGGTATAACAGAAGTGACATTTGGCGTTGCCCATGGAAACGTTATGAGCCCTCTCCTGTTGCTAAAAAAATGGTTCAAATGGCTCTGAGCACTATGGGACTCAACTGCTGTGGTCATAAGTCCCCTAGAACTTAGAACTACTTAAACCTAACTAACCTAAGGACAGCACACAACACCCAGCCATCACGAGGCAGAGAAAATCCCTGACCCCGCCGGGAATCGAACCCGGGAACCCGGGCGTGGGAAGCGAGAACGCTACCGCACGACCACGAGATGCGGGCTCCTGTTGCTAATCTGTATAAGTTATGTAGAAGACACTCTGAGCAGCATGCAGATGATGCTGTCATTTATCGTCTTGTAAAGCCATCAGAAGATAACATCAGTTGCAAAATGATTTAGACAAAATAACTGTAGGTGAGAATAGTGGAAACTGATCCAAGATAATTATGCTAGATTATGACAAGGTTAAGGTCATCAACATGAGTACCAAAAGGTATCTGTTAAAATTCGGCTACACGATAAATCAACCATATAAGGGGGTGTCAGTTCAACTACATACCTATGAATTACAATTACAAACAACTTAAATTGGAACCATCACATAGAATATGTTGTGGGGAAAGCAAACCAAAGATTGCGGTTTAGATGAAGCAACAAGCCTACTAAAGAGACTGCCTTCACTATACTAGACTTGCATGTTCTCTGCTAGAGTATTGCACAGTGGTGTGGAATCCGTATCAGATAGGATTGACGGAGGCAATCGAAAAATTTCAAAGAAGGACAGCTAGTGAACAAAATAGGGGAGAGGGTGACACAGATATGAAACCTGAGTTGACGTGTCAATCACTAAAAGAGAAATTTTTCTTCACGGGAGGATTACTTCACGAAATTTTAATGAACAACTCTCTACTCTGAATGCGAAAATATTTCGTTGGAGCTTTTCTACATACAAAGAAATGATCATCATGATAAAATAAGAGAAATGACAAATGGTTCAAATGGCTCTGAGCACTATGGGACTCAACTGCTGAGGTCATTAGTCAACTTAGAACTAGTTAAACCTAACTAAACTAAGGACGTCACGAACATCCATGCCCGAGGCAGGATTCGAACCTGCGACCGTAGCGGTCTTGCGGTTCCAGACTGCAGTGCCTTTAACCGCACGGCCACTTCGGCCGGCTAAGAGAAATGACAGATAGTTCGTAAATATTCAAGTGTTCTGATTGCCCGCGCTTCGTTCGACAGTGAAACGGTAGAGAAATAGCTTGGAGTGTGGTTCGATGAACCCTCTGTCAGGCACTTAATTGTGAATTGCAAAATAGGCACATAGAAGTAGATACAGTAATGATCATTTTGTATCTTTTAACGTCAGAGAATCCATATATGGATGCAAAAGCTAAACTCAATTATGTATATTCTTACGAAACAGATAAGACAGCATTGTCTTTAAATCTTCAACAGTTCATTTTGCTTCCCTGATTTTACTTAGACTGTCTTCATAGCTCGCTCTTACAAGGGGAGGCCGCCAATTGTGAAATTCAGATTCGATTCATACTGCGCATAATAAAAGCTCATGGCCAGAGGTGTAATGTGGCAAAGCACCAAGATGCACTTCTCAGCCGTTGTCGAGAAAATCGACAGTTAAAAGAAACCGTTGTGGTGAAATACTCTCTACGATTAAAAGTTTACTACAGCGTCGTGGCGCAGCGGTAAGCGCTCGGGTTAGTGAACCGAAGATCGCAGGATCGAATCTCGCACTGTGCAAATATTTTTTTTTTTTTAGTATTTGTTTTTTGTGACTCAAATATATATATATATATATATATATATATATATATATATATATTTCCCGGCAATCAGTTGCAACAATTATGCATACAATAAGTTGTTGAAAGTCGTTTGTCGGGGAAAAACTGGCGACTTCGAACATCATTATGTTTTCCGCAAACAAAGTTGTATTTCACAAATGTTATTAATTGTCTTCATAATGTTAACCACGTATAGTTAACGGAAGACGCAGAAACGATATTCCGAAACGAATACGTATAGCGTAAGTCAAACGTTCGAATTAGAATAGAGACCCCACGAACACAAATTCGCTGTGGCAGGTATGAAATATAAACTCCGTTACTCGCTCGTTACACTTGAAGGACAGATGTTGAATGGGCCGAAACGAGCCGCCGCGTAACAGCGTAGTTGCCTGCCAACTTTGAAAGAAGGTAGATGCGGTCCCTAGCGCAACTTATAACATCGTCGAAAATCAGTGCGGACGGGAGAGCTTTGGTACACCCTGTTAAAAAAACGGAAAAATGGAGGCGGTACAATTGGAGAGCGATCCGCCTTCACCAACATGCATAAGCAATTCATTAATAGTATATATATATATATATATATATATATATATATATATATATATATATATACTATTATATATATATTTGAATTACAAAAAACTAATAATAAAAAAATTGCATAGCGCGAGATTCGATCCGGCGACCTTCGGATTACAAACCCGAGCGCTTATTTTTTTTTTTTTTTTTTTTTTGGTAATCTCATTTTGTTCGGTTTTGTTCGTTGCATCTGCCCGGGGCGGACGTCGTAAGACACCCGTATCAGCTCCTCGGTGATCCATTAAGTCAGTTTTTTTATTACAGAGGGCAGCTAACCCTCTGACCGAACACGCTGAGCTACCGTGCCGGCATCTTACCGCTGCGCCACGACGCTGTAGCAAACCTTTAATCGTAGAGAGTATTTCACGGCAACGGTTTCTTTTAACAGTCGATTTTCTCGACAACGGCTGAGAAGTGCATCTTGGTGCTTTGCCACATTACATCTCTGGCCATGAGCTTTTATTATGCGCAGTATGAATCGAATCTGAATTTCACAATTGGCGGCCTCCCCTTGTTAGCCTATTTCAGATCCTATGATGAAACTCTTGTACTCGAGTTTAAATGGAATAGAACAGAATAGTAGATCTATATACTGTCGCAGGGATTGCCTGTTGTTTCTATTCATTAGAAAACATAACGGAGAACTTTATGCCAACATTAATTAATGGACAAATTTTAAGTGCCACCACCGCACCTTAGAAAAGAATTTGTAAGATTAGTTTCAGCAGTTACGCTAACCAAATTTCAAGGGAAGTATTTCTGTGCCTCAAAAACAAACATATAAGCCTTTACGGCTGATACCGAGTAAATTTTTTTTTTAAAGAGGTGACTTGTACGTCCGACTAAAAAGCCTGTGAACCACAAAATTGCAAAAACAAGTCATGTAGTTATATGTAGGAACGCATAAAAATGAGACGATAATAATAATAATAATAATAATAATAAAACCCTAAGGTACTGAAGTTCCCATAACTTTGTGCGAGATCAACTGCAGAATCTGAAACGAACGGAAGGCGCTAGCACTAAGTCTATGCTTCGAGAGGAATAAATACATTTTTTTGGCTGATAAACTATTAATTGTAAGCAGTAATTTATTAATGTTAAAATAAAGACGTGAAATGTGTTGTAATCTAAAAGTAAAGCATATAAAAACAAAACTGTATTATTCCAGATTACCAGATATTGATTACGACAGCAAAAAGGCGTCTCAGCTTATAAAATGCTTGCTGCGGATAATGGCTACACCGACATATTTGTTAAAAAATAATGATCCACTTGTTACCTGAGCTCTACAGTTTTCAGTACGAACTCACTCTTTAAGCTCTTCGATACGTCGTATAAAATCAAATTAGTTCGGCTCTAAGTAAAATATTAAACTACATGATGAAATTAATTGTCCCAAACACAACAAAACTGCACAGCAGTCTTTTCTTTTAAGCAAGGTTGCTTTGGATAAATTACTGTTTGTAGTCAAATGTCGCTTACGTGCAGTACCAGCGGCGTACTAAGTTTATGCAGTATGAACACAATTCTTGAACTGTGCATCTCGTTTTGTTAATAAATCTGCGTCCGACACATGCTAATGTGAACTTTCCGATGTTCGATAAGGACGCGCAGCGAATAATGGAGTTATTTTCATTTCACGCAAAACAAGTTCTGCCTTTTTATCTACATATACAACAAATGTCAATTAATTTTTCATGTTTCTTGTAGGCTCTCCTATAGTCAAGCGCTAATATGTTGTGCCATTATTACGCATAAACAAATCGTGTCACTGATGAGACACCACCGTGCATTATACACTCTGCTCCAACATTATTGCCACTACTTCGACAGCCCATTTCGTGAATAAACACCTCCCAGAAGAAACAATTATTTTCACACTACTGCAAGTGATTTCAGCATCCGGTCTCCAATATTGTCTTCAAAGTATTTTTGTGCTGCTCGAGGTTCGTGCACTATTTCCCTCTGTAGTCGTGCTTCACAGCTTCTTGGTGATAGTCACTTGTTGAAAGCATCAACAGTCACGAAATGTATACTACCAGACGAACAACACACAAGAAAAGATCACGCAGTTATCTTGCAAACGCCTTCATTGCTACACAAACAACATAGACCCTTAATTTGTGCTTGAAATACATTTTAAATGCTTTGAACGTTCTGTCCAAGATACCTGACGAACACAACAGCTTCTTTCAATGTACTCAGTGATACTGAAAATTATTTCTCTTTGTATGCATTTAGTTGTGTTGGCTGTTATTTAGGATTAGATACTAGACATGGCTCCTGGCACAGATTTTCTATAAACCGCCTTCACGTTACGATTACTTGTTGACCATTTACAGACGACAGAAATCCTCTAAGAGCTCTATAATTGACAAATAAATTGTTCATATATTTTTAACAGAAGCGGAACTGTCTTTTATGAGCACGTCTTATGTTCATAACATTTGCAGTTAACGATTTATCAGAATTGGCACGAGAGAAGTAAAACTACGTTAACAGAAGTAGGAAAATCATAATGGTCTAACTAAAGGTATTCATAAAAATACGTAAAATTACCAGGGATAAGTAACTATTCTAAGTCGAGAAAAGTAACTGAAACTTCGAGAAGTGGCTTGTTATGTTCGAAATTTATAATTTCAAGAGCAAAAGTTAACATAACATTACGACAGTTAGTAAGTAAACTGCATAGCTATCGAAGGAGGAGAATGGTTATTATTAAAGACAACGACCACATTTTATATATTACCATGCAATTGGCTGATATATATTTTAATGTAACTCAGAAAATAGGCATCTCAAACAAAAGAAAAACATTCCATTATAAGCCACAAGAATAGCGTAAGTATTCAGTCGCTTGAGCTTAAAGTACTTCTAGCAAAATGAAAATATTAATTCATTTTAAATGTAAGACCTTTTGCGAAATCACATTTCATATGATACTTGATAAGCCTGTTCTCTTCATACAACTGGGCATTATACTCGGTCATACACATATCACTTTCACAGAATATATGTCCAGACAGACTGAAATATGAAGTTATTAGATCTTTACACGACATGATTCGTATGTATAGTGTTAATCACGATCAACCTGTTTCTCTGTAGACAATCCCTTTAATTTTTAGAGAAACTTATAGTCCCTAACATTTATTTAATATCTCTACAAAAATAAGATTCTTAGTAACCACTACATGTATTACAGGATGTTAGCAACATGTCAGTAGTATTTACAACTATACCAACAACATAAAGAAAACATGTAAAAAAGAAAGCACGCCAACTGACTTTCTAATTTGTCTAAGAATTTTGAGTGTACAGATCAAATATATTATCACAAAAAGCCAAATGTTCTGTCACATTGACTGTACAGTTGAATATTATTTCTTTTTTTAAGTAATGTGAAGCAGGGGGTCATGTATGAAACTTCATTAGTTTACATAGTGTTTCGTTTTCTGAACATGGAAATTGTTTAAAAGTCTGCTTGTGAAACATACATGAACGGAGTGCCAAATAAATTACTAGAAATTTGATGAATTAGTATCTTCGATAGGATAACCACACAACACAGAAAAACAAATTACATACAGTTCTGTATGAAGAAGAATTTTTACTTAACATCACTAGAGGAGTAGAAGAAAGACAAAATGTAAAACAGTTATACACTATCTGGCCAAAAGTACGTGGACACCTCCATACAATGTGGAATTGACCACTAAATGTCACAATCTGCCAAGGAGTCTGCATAAAACCACTCTTCGGACTGAAACCACAACAAGAATAACTTAAATACTTAACCCTTATGCTGTTTTATATTTAAGTGTTTTTTTTTTTCTGAAGAGCGGCATTTTGGTCAGCTGCCGACCAATCTTCTTCCATAAGGGTCGAGAATATTGAACAGCAACAATGAAAAAAAAACAATAATAAACGTAGTGACGTCATAGGGAAGTGTGCAACAGTCAGAAACAACCTGACGCCAGGAAATGACACAGTTGCAATTTCAGAAACGAAATACCTCCTCCTCTCTACCGGCAATTTTATTCGTACGGAAAGTAACATTGTACAGGAAAGCAGTGTACCATTTTCCAGCTAGCACCCCGCAACGTGAATGTGAGTGAGGCAGTGAGTGTTGCAGAGTGGAAGTCTGCGTGTGGTACAGTCGCTGGCGAGCGCCAGCTTGCCCCGGGCACTGGCTGGCGCACGGAACCTCTTCCTCCCTGCCTCGCTGTTGCCGCCGCCGCTGACTGCAGGGTAAACAGTTTACGCGGCGCTGACGGACGCGGCGGCGGCCTCCCGGCACAACGGCGCCGTAAAAACCGCTTTATTAACACGTGAGGGTCCGCGGCGAGTATCAGCTGCTCGCGGCTGCCGGCGACACGGAACATCTGCGGAGGGGCGCAGCGCGCACGTTCCGCGGCGGTGTCAACAGTTCCGTGATGACGACAAAGCACTGCGCACCTTCAGCGCATACTGGGATAACTTATCGCGAAACAGAAAAGCAACTACAACCGCTCTGTAGTGGAAAGTCATCAGGACCAGATGAGATACCTGTAATATTCTGCAGAGACAATTCGAAAGAAATTGTCCCCTTCAGGCAGCAGCTTACCGTAGGTCGCTAGAGCAACGAAGGGTACTGAGCGACTGGAAAAAAGCCCAGGTCATTCTCATTTTCAAGAAGAGTCGTAGGACAGATGCACATAATTAAAGGCCTATATCGTTGACTCAGTCTGTTGTAGAATTACGGAACATGTTATATGCGCAAGTACTATGAAGTTTCTGCAGAATGAAAAATCTCGATAAAAATTAACATGGATTCCGCATATATCTCGCTCTGTTCCTCCACGGTGCTGTAGCCATCGGCGCCCAGGTTGATGCTGTGTTCCTTGACTTCAGCAAAGCATTTGACATCGTCCCGCATTGCCATTTAGTGACAAAATACGATGTGATTCTTCAATTTCTCCAGGCGTATTTTATGACGAAATAAATCTCGGGTGAACAGTCTGGTATGAGTGTGCATAGGACTCAATATTTCGGCAATCGACCACGTTGCTATCATCAGCGCACCTGATGATGGCAACGTGGTCGATTGCCGAATATATTGTGTCCAATGCACACTCATACCAGGCTGTTCACCCGAGATTTATTTCGTGACAAAATACGGGTTTACCGAGTGTAGGTCCAGATTTGCGACTGAATTCAAGGCTTCCTTGCAGATGCAATTCAACACTTCGCTCTTAACGAAAAAAAATATTGACAGATGTAGAAGTAATTTCGGAGGTACCCCAAGGAAGTGTCAGAGGCCAGTTACAGTTTACAACGCGTATAAAAATTATCTAGTAGAGCCGGCCGGGGTGGCCGAGCGGTTCTAGGCGATACAGTCTGGAACCGCGCGGCCACTACGGTCGCAGGTTCGAATCCTGCCTCGGACATGGATGTGTGTGACGTCCTTAGGTTAGTTAGGTTTAAGTAGTTCTAAGTTCTAGGGGACTGATGGCCTTAGAAGTTAAGTCCAATGGTGCTCAGAGCCATTTGAACCATTTGATCTAGTAGAATCCGTCGGAAACTCCTTAAGGCTGTTCGCAGATCATGCAGCTGTCTACAAGAACGTAACAACGCCAGAAGACAGTATCGATATGCAAGACTACATACAATATATTGATGGATTGATGAATAGTGCAGACTGTGGCAGTTAACCCTCAGCGTATATAAATGTTGGTTCAAATGGCTCTGAGCACTATGGGACTTAACATCTATGGTCATCAGTCCCCTAGAACTTAGAACTACTTAACCTAACTAACCTAAGGACATCACACAACACCCAGCCATCACGAGGCAGAGAAAATCCCTGACCCCGCCGGGAATCGAACCCGGGAACCCGGGCGTGGGAAGCGAGAACGCTACCGCACGACCACGAGATGCGGGCTCGTAAATAAATGTAACACATTGCGCGTACTTAGGTAAAGAAATCCACTACCCTACAACTACGCTATTGATAGCAAATTGCTGAAAACACCGTAAAATATGTATGTGGATATATCCTGAGCGACCTTATGTGAAATGACCACATAAAACAAACAGTACGAAAAGCAAATTCGAGGCTTTCATAGGAGGAATCTTAACAAATTGTAATTCATCCACTAAAGAACAGGCTTACAAGCCGCTTGTTCGATCGATTCTTAAGTATTATTCGTCAATCTGGGATCCTTACCATGGCGAACTAATAAAAGAGATAGAGTAGATCCAACGGAAAGCGGCGCGTTTCGTCGCGTGATCGCTTAGTCAGCGTGAGAGCTTTACAGAGATGGTCAACAAACTCGAGTCTCAGACATTGCAAGAGAGGCTTACTACTGAAATTTCGAGAGAGTACTTTCCGGCAATATATTACTTCCTCCCACTTACGTCTAGCGAAATGACTACAACGGGAAATTTCGAGAAATTACAGCTAATAGAGAGGCCTGCCTGACAACCATTGCCGCGCGGGATTAGCCGAGCGGTCTGTGGCGCTGCAGTCATGGACTGTGCCGCTGATCCCGGCGGAGGTTCGAGTCCTCCCTCGGGCATGGGTGTGTGTGTTTGTCATTAGGATAATTTAGGTTAAGTAGTGTGTAAGGTTAGGGACTGATGACCTTAGCAGTTAAGTCCCATAAGATTTCACACACATTTGAACATTTTTTTTGACAACCATTCTTCCCACTCATCTTTCGCGAATAGAGCAGGCAAGGGGGAATCAGTTAGTGGTACCCTCCGCAACTAAACGTCAGGCAGCTTGCACAGTATTGAAGTACATGTACATAACGTAGATGAGAATTTGTTACGTTGACTCACAACGGAATCATTACTTTAATTCTATAGCTAAGCCATGTAATACTAAAAATCAAAAAGAGGATACATCTCCCAACAGTAAGTTCAAATACATTATTTAGCTGATAACGACAGACGACGAGAGATAAAAAAAGTAGAAGCACATTTACCTGATAAAGGATAGGAGATAAATAAAAAGTTCCAGGTTTTGAAATTCACTCACCGAAACATTTCTAAACACAGTTCCATATTCACCTTCAGAGAACCTCATTCTTCTTCTCAGTCTTCGCGTCGGCCTCTCATTTGGTCACATTCTGTCGCAGATAGCGGTACTGAATCACGCGTTGCAGAGAAACCAAGTAAGCCGTCTGTATCATCAAAATGGCAACATTTTGCTCACATCCGCTTATGGAGGAAACAAGTGGAATTACTTAGGCACCCATCTGAAACAACACATAAGAATCTGTTATAGTTCACAGTATTCTCTTCGGCGGATTAGAAAACAGTAAAATTAAAATCTAAGACATTGCGTAACAAATAGTTCCTAAATGTACCATTTTTTTCTATGCAGAATTGCGCTTGCTTGGCTTCTAGCTCACATTTAAATTTATCATTACCTCTCTATATAAACGGGAAACATGCCTCTTTTTCAGTTGTATATCCCTGATGATGTATTTCTGGTGGCAGTAGCGTCTGCTACACACTTGCGTCTAAATATACAATGGAGATGGACCAACTCGAAACGTCTGCTACACACTTGCGTCTAAATATACAATGTAGATGGACTAACTCGAAATAAAGTGTAGTTAGTATTCAGTCACACAGTACATATTGAGTTGAATTTGCTTCAGGCATGTATCAATCCGTGCAGTGTCGCTGAGTGTGGATGTGTTCACAGCGAACATTTATCAAATCATTAAATTTTCATTCCATTCGGAATTGGCGTCCATCATAAACACAATTATAAGTTGAGAGGTCACAGGCGGGACTACACTCTGCTGTCGCAAAGAAGCAAAACTAGTAAATGTCATATTGAAGAATTTATTGGGACAGTACTCTACCCCTTCCCAATCGGCCTATTGGATAACGATATAAATGACTGTGATCGCAATCTGCCTAATGACATTTTACAGCTCGTAAGGCTATCGTTACTGAAGGAAAGTAATACCGGTTAGTAGCAGGAAAGTGTACAATAGATCAAATGTTCAAATGTGTGTGAAATCTTATGGGACTGAACTGCTAAGGTCACCAGTCCCTAAGCTTACATACAACTTAACCTAAATTATCCTAAGGACAAACACACACACCCAAGCCCGAGGGAGGACTCGAACCTTCGCTGGGACCAGCCGCACAGTCCATGACTGCAGCGCCTCGCCGGCCGCGGTGGCCGTGCGGTTCTGGCGCTGCAGTCCGGAACCGCGGGACTGCTACGGTCGCAGGTTCGAATCCTGCCTCGGGCATGGGTGTGTGTGATGTCCTTAGGTTAGTTAGGTTTAGATAGTTCTAAGTTCTAGGGGACTTATAACCTAAGATGTTGAGTCACATAGTGCTCAGAGCCATTTGAACCATTTTTTGCAGCGCCTCAGACCGCTCATCTAATCCCGCGCGGCTACAATAGATCATTCTGAAGGAAGAATCTATTCTAAACCTAATCTAAATACTCATAATTTTGAAATGGTGGAATACGATGCAGACGCTCACGAACCGCGCGGGAGAGGAAAAGGGTACCACGTAATGCTTAATAGAAAACATACTGATGGCAATAGAAGGTTGTCATGCTTTTCCACAACACACCAGTTCAAGAAAAAATAAATGAATCAGACAGCATTGAGTTTGCAGGTTCTTATTCTGAATTACTAAATTTTGAAATTAAAGTTAAATGAAGTTGCTTGGTAAATAAATGACTGGCTGTTTCTGAAATTTTGTACATAAAAAGGTACTTCCAGTAACCTCAGCGTAACGTAATGCAAAATTTGGAAAAAGGCATGCTATTTATTTTTGATTATTGAAAGATTAAATTGAATGCAAATGAACAACCGATTTACTTTTAACATAACAACAATAAAATATCTACCAAGCCAGCAGAAGCCACTCCCTAAGCTAAATACAGAATAAATGAAATTGCGCACTCTCGTTTTGTGACGTATCTTTAGCTATTAGTTTTGCCACTGAAATTTTACGTTACTTTGAGTGAGTTAATTTAATACTCAAAATTCCAAATTCTTTAAGCTTCTGTTGTTCAATACAAGAATGAACAGTCACTGAGGCAGTAAAATTTAGACTGCAACTGGTCATTAGAAAACAAACGAAACTGGCAGTAAATGTTTAATCAATTTTCATATTTTTCCGACACTCGGTGATTGCATTGACAGGAAAGGGACCCTGCTTCGTAATAATATTTGAGGACAATGAGAACACGGTTCCCTACAAGTTTTAACTATTGCAGGTTATTTTTCAAGAAAGAGCTTGTGAGAGAAATGCCACTGGGTAATGTCTGTACAACACTAGCTATACTCCGTCAGTCATCAGTCTTACGATGTTGTAGCTGTGTGGGCGACAGACAATGTAGCCGATGAAAGTGCTGAGCTGCTGCTGTTCCTGCTGATTGCGAACCACGAGTCGTTTCCAGAGCCACGGATAGTTATGGAACAGGCAATAGCTGGAATTGCAGCTTTCTCCGCCTATCCACTCCCACCGTGCCCTCAATACTTGTGGGTAAACAAAGTAGGCGCGCTTACACTGGCGCGATCATAGCTGCACCCCGCGTCTGCTGCAGCGCCCAACAAACACTTCCGCATTCTTTCAAGACTCAAGCGGCCCTCCTTCCTCTATGCTCGCAGCGCGACAGAGACTCGCGAAGATAAACAACGACACAGCTACTGCTATTTCATCGTTGCTATCGATATATTTAAAGAAAGTTCACTTGGCTATTACCCAGCAATTTAAAATATTTACATTATAATTACAATCAATTATATGCAGTCAGAAATAAATACATTATTACGTCCATTACGTACTGAATATAGTTTCTGTAATAAAACTTTCAAATTCGGATTAGAAGTATTATTATTATTATGTAGTATTCTGCCTAGTGGCAGGTCCATGTCTTCGTACGGAGAATTTCTGATTCCACTGTTCCCTGTCTTCAGCTTCTTCCTTCAGTCTGTTGTATCTCCTTCGATCTTTCATGTCGTCCAGATGTTGAATTCTTCTTCTTCCTCGTCCTGCGTTTCCTCTGAGTTTCCCTTCGATGACATCATGCATGAGTCCCTCATGTCTAAGTACATGTCCAATCCAGTTGGCCTTTCTCTGAAGAATTGTACGCAGAATACTTCTCTTCTCTCCTACTCTTCGCAGTACATCGTCATTTTTATGCGATCTGCCCACTTGATCTTTTCCATTCTCCTGCAGCACCACATTTCAAAGCTCTCTAAGTATTTTTTCTCCTTCTTTCTCATGGTCCATGTCTCTGCTCCATACAGTGCAATGCTCCAAAAGTAGCACTTCATCAGTTTTTTCCTCAATGCCAAACTCAACTTGCTGCTCAGCAGAGTCCTCTTCTTGTTAAAAGCAGCTTTGGCCATGGCGATTCTTGCTCGGATTTCGTTGCTGCAGTGGGCATCCTTTGTGATAAAACTTCCCAGGTACTTGAACTGATTCACATTTTTCAGTTCCCGATTGTCAACAGTTCCCTTCAAGTGTTTCTCACGTTTTGATATGCGCGTCACTTTTGATTTTTCGATGTTGATTTCCATGCCGTATTTTCTTCCCGTTTCCACCAAATTGTTCATCATGTATTGCAGCTGTCTCCGATTTTTGGCGAGCCGACCGAAGTGGCCATGCGGTTAAAGGCGCTGCAGTCTGGAACCGCGAGACCGCTACGGTCGCAGGTTCGAATCCTGCCTCGGGCATGGATGTTTGTGATTTCCTTAGGTTAGTTAGGTTTAACTAGTTCTAAGTTCTAGGGGACTAATGACCTCAGCAGTTGAGTCCCATAGTGCTCAGAGCCATTTGAACCATTTTTTTTTTTTTGGCGAGCACTCGCAAATCGTATGCATACTTGATAGTGTTGATGAGACGTCCTCCTACTTTGAAGTATCCGCATCAACGGATATTAAACAGCAAAAAATTTTGGATGGTGCAGAAGGTATTTCATCTGCATTTTCGGTGTTACAGGATGCGTGAAACACAATCTGTGCTAGTACGTGAAGACTGCTGGCTGTGGGCTGGTGTGAAGTTACACCGATAAGCGAAGACATTATTACCACCTGTTTAATAGCTTGTTGTTCCACTTTTCAAACACATTATGACAGAGACACTGCTTGGCATGACAATACAAGTCCTTGACAGGATTCCAGACGTCTACGCACAGTCAAGCAATTCCCGCAAATTACGGGATGGTGGTTTACGGGCACGCAGCTGGCGCCCGATGTGTGTGCCAGTGGGTACAGATCAGGCACATTTGCTGGCCAAGACATCAGTGTGAATTGACTGTAATGGCCATTGAACGACTGAAGCACGATTCTGACCTTGCAACACGGACAGTTATCCTGCTGGAAGATGTCATCGCTGTACGGGGAGACCTCACGCATGAAGCGATGCAGGTGGTCCGAAATAATGTTCACGTAGTTCACTGCTGTCATGATGCCTTCGATTAGCACCACAGATCCCATGGAGGCATAACTCAGTGTACCCCATAGCATAAATCTTCCCTCATCGGCCTACACCTGTGGCGTGGTGTATGTTTTGTGCAGCTATTCGCCAGGATGACTGCGTGTAAGATCTCAACCTTCGACTTAGCGTAACAAGAAATGCGATTGATTCGACAGGTGACACGTTTCTACTGATCCACGGTAAAAACTCAGTGATGCTGTGCCCGTTGTAGTCATAACTAATGATGTCGCTGGGCATACACAGGAAGACGTAGAGGTCGTGTGCGGTGGAGCTCCATGCTCAACATCGTTCTTTGAGCGGTTTGCCTGCACCAGCATTGTACTCTGTTGTCAGATCTGACACAGACCGCTGTCCATCCTAAATTACGCATGGAGGGTCCTCCGACCTCAACGTTCCGTGTTGAGACGTGGTCGTCCGATACCATACGACCTACTCGTTATTTCACCATCCTCCAACCACTGTCCATTGGTGCTCACGTCAATAAACAAAACTGAAGCATTTGGGGGACTCAGGGTCAGCATTTCGCGATCGAGAAGTCTCTTCACCCTCAACGGGTGACTGTGTGGTGTGTAATGTCCAGTCACGGAATAATAAGTGCGACATTCCTTGATGGCACAGTGACTACCAAACGGTATATGGAGGTTTTGGAAGATGATTTCACCCCCATTATCCAAAGTGATCCTGATTTCGACAAGATGTGGTTCATGTAAGACGGAGCTCGAGCCCATCGAAGCAGGAGAGTGTCTGATGTCCTGCGGGAGCACTTTGAGGGTCACAGTCTGGTTCTGGGGTCCCACAGGCCACTGGCGTGGGCCTCAATTCGCCGCCATATTCTCAGGATCTGAACACATGCTACTCCTTTTTGTGGGCCTTTATTAAAAACAAGATGTACAACAATAATCCTAAAATCATTGCTGAGCTGAAACCAGGCATTCAGGACGTCATCGACGGCATCGATGTTCCGACACTTCAGAGTGACATGCAAAATTTCGTTATTCGTCTGCGTCACATCATCGCCAATGATGGCAGGCACATCGAACATGTGATAAACTAAATCCGAATATCTGTAGAGACGTTTACATGTTGAATAAAGTGTGTGCACGCCGTAGATTGTAATTAATTTAGGTTTTTTTCATATAGTTCAATAATTGTCACCTTGTATGTATTGTAACAGCGCAATTAAAATGCCCAGCTACTTGAAAAGGTACCTACATAACATCCGTGGGTAAACACCACATATTATTCCTACTCCTTTCTTTTGTGCAATCAATACTTTCTTTCGAAGCGCTGACTCAGCCCAGAAAATTATTCCATAAGACGTCACTGAATGGAAATGTGCAACATGTATTAAGAGGTTGATTCATTTGTTTCTAAAATTACAAATTATACGAAGAGCAAAACTAGCTGAACTTAATTTTCTGAGAAACTCAGTAATATGCTTCATGAATATGTACACCCAAAAATCTGGAGCATTCTACAGTGTTTACTAGCCCCTGGTCATGTGCTACATCCCAATTGTTGGTATAACTTTATTTATTGTACAGAAGTGAATATAGTGTGATTCTTCAAAATTTATGGAGATTTCATTTTCTGAGAACGACTTTAGAATTGTTTAGAAACTATCATTTACTATCTCTTCTTTTGCTTTCTTTTTAACGAGATTCATTATAATGCTAGTATTGTCTGCAAAAAGTACCAGCCCCGCTTGTTGAATTTTAAGTGGAAAATCATACACTTATTCAGTATTAGGAATGGGAGTGGGCCCAAAATTGAACCCTGTGGAACTCCCTTTGCGATTTCTCCACAATCACTAAAACTTTCTACCCTTTCGAGATTATTTGAATAATCATCATAAGCTTTTGCACACTGTTTGTTACATACGATTCAATCCAATTGTACATGAAGCTACCAGTTCCACAAAATTTGAGATTTTCTGAAGAAGCAATGGGGTCTACACAATCAAACGCCTTGGAAAGATCACAAAATATCGACTGGGGATATTTTATTATTTAAGGCTTGTACTATTTGTTAATTAATGTATAAACTACATTCTCTGTCATGTAACCCTTCTGAAATCCAAACCATGATACGCTAAATAAATTATTTCCACTTAAGTGTGAGACAACTCTTGAGTACATATTTTTCGAATATTTTGGAAAACGGAGCGTGGGGAAACTCTCTTGAGTACATTACTTTTTCAAATATTTTGGAAAAAGATCTCAGTAAGGAAACTGGACGATAATTGTTTAGGTCTTTCTTGTCACCTTTATTGTGAAGAGGTTTAACAGCTGCATATGTTAACCTGTTTGGAAAAATTCCCTGCCCCAGTGATGCACAGCACATGTCACTGAGGCCTTTACTTATTAAGCTGGAACAACGTTTCAGAATTCTATTTCAGGGTAACAGATCAGGTGACCAAATAAGTCAGCCAAATGTCAATAAATTCCTCAAGATGTTTGTCTTGCGAATTGCAGTGCGGGGTTTTGCTTTATTGTGCAGGAGAATGCCATTTGGTACGCCGGTAATGAAGGTTATGACAGCAGGGTTTCTTATTCTTGCCTCATATTGGACTGGACTCAGCCTCCGTTCAGTAATTACTAAATAAGTCCTGTAGCAATATCCAGTATCTCCCCACACCATGACCTCAGGAGCTGGTGAGGTATTGGCCTCGAAAATACCTGCTTCCTGTGGCCTTTCACTAGTTCGTATACGAACACGCTAGCGTCCCTCTGACTGCCACAGGCAGAAGCGAGACTCGTCGCAGAACAGTGCAGAATGCTACTCAGTGTGGCTCTGGATAATGCAAGTATGTAGTATGGTATCAGTAGTAAATAATGTATGGCTACTCTAGATCTCAACCCAGCTTCCAGTAATGTGTTTTGGAATGGCTCGCGACGATACTTTGCCTGTAACATTTAACATTTGTCATCCAGCTATTCGCCAGAGCCAGTCGAACAGTCCTACGACCTCCTCGTGTTGTAGTACCTCTGAGTGGACCTGTGTCGAATCTTCTTGTCATACTACACTCCTGGAAATGGAAAAAAGAACACATTGACACCGGTGTGTCAGACCCACCATACTTGCTCCGGACACTGCGAGAGGGCTGTACAAGCAATGATCACACGCACGGCACAGCGGACACACCAGGAACCGCGGTGTTGGCCGTCGAATGGCGCTAGCTGCGCAGCATTTGTGCACCGCCGCCGTCAGTGTCAGCCAGTTTGCCGTGGCATACGGAGCTCCATCGCAGTCTTTAACACTGGTAGCATGCCGCGACAGCGTGGACGTGAACCGTATGTGCAGTTGACGGACTTTGAGCGAGGGCGTATAGTGGGCATGCGGGAGGCCGGGTGGACGTACCGCCGAATTGCTCAACACGTGGGGCGTGAGGTCTCCACAGTACATCGATGTTGTCGCCAGTGGTCGGCGGAAGGTGCACGTGCCAGTCGACCTGGGACCGGACCGCAGCGACGCACGGATGCACGCCAAGACCGTAGGATCCTACGCAGTGCCGTAGGGGACCGCACCGCCACTTCCCAGCAAATTAGGGACACTGTTGCTCCTGGGGTATCGGCGAGGACCATTCGCAACCGTCTCCATGAAGCTGGGCTACGGTCCCGCACACCGTTAGGCCGTCTTCCGCTCACGCCCCAACATCGTGCAGCCCGCCTCCAGTGGTGTCGCGACAGGCGTGAATGGAGGGACGAATGGAGACGTGTCGTCTTCAGCGATGAGAGTCGCTTCTGCCTTGGTGCCAATGATGGTCGTATGCGTGTTTGGCCCGTGCAGGTGAGCGCCACAATCAGGACTGCATACGACCGAGGCACACAGGGCCAACACCCGGCATCATGGTGTGGGGAGCAATCTCCTACACTGGCCGTACACCACTGGTGATCGTCGAGGGGACGCTGAATAGTGCACGGTACATCCAAACCGTCATCAAAGCCATCGTTCTACCATTCCTAGACCGGCAAGGGAACTTGCTGTTCCAACAGGACAATGCACGTCCGCATGTATCCCGTGCCACCCAACGTGCTCTAGAAGGTGTAAGTCAACTACCCTGGCCAGCAAGATCTCCGGATCTGTCCCCCATTGAGCATGTTTGAGACTGGATGAAGCGTCGTCTCACGCGGTCTGCACGTCCAGCACGAACGCTGGTCCAACTGAGGCGCCAGGTGGAAATGGCATGGCAAGCCGTTCCACAGGACTACATCCAGCATCTCTACGATCGTCTCCATGGGAGAATAGCAGCCTGCATTGCTGCGAAAGGTGGATATACACTGTACTAGTGCCGACATTGTGCATCCTCCGTTGCCTGTGTCTATGTGCCTGTGGTTCTGTCAGTGTGATCATGTGATGTATCTGACCCCAGGAATGTGTCAATAAAGTTTCCCCTTCCTGGGACAATGAATTCACGGTGTTCTTATTTCAATTTCCAGGAGTGTATTATCGCAAGTTCAGCTCCTCATCAATCATTATGTATTCCTTGAACTGCAGCCGATATGTCGGTATGATGCTCATGTGTCCCTCATCCTAATGATTCGATGACTCCAGAAGATTACGATAAGCTGCACTTATTGGGCTTCTTGCGTTGCGATCTTCACCTGAAAAATTCCAGTATCGTTAGACACACGCAATAACCGGAATTTGCCCACACCATTCTTCATCTACAGGAATGGATTTTTTCTGAACTGAACATGTGGTCGTACAATTGGGCACTGAGAATCATAAGGGCCTAAAGCACATCGTCATCGATTTTCAGATAATAGCATATATGCATGCTCCTGAGATTTGCGTATCTTATGGTGAACGAGTTTTATCTGTCTCCGTAGACCTACATTGTTCATGTGATCATTCACGAAAAGTTGACTCACCGATTTCTCTGGTATTCATTTCCATATGGGCCCAAAGTACAAAGAATAATTTTGTTGCTCTGCGCTATTTAATTGTTATCTAATGTTGCTAATATAATTTAGTGGCCACATCACATTCGAAATAGTAGTATTTCGTAATCGCGGGTATATCTGCAGCTTTTTCTGAACCTCAATCCAAGGAATGTGCGTATTGAAAACGATGATAACGAGGACCATGACGTGTTGGAACAGCTCATAACTGTGTGTGTACGTGTCGTGCATTTAGTATCTGTACTTAATGTTCTAATTGTAGCTTCACATTAATGACAAACTTTACAACTGTCAAAAGACACTGTTGTCACTAGCCTATACATGGAAATTTTGTGAATTAACATTAATAATAAATATAGTCCTAAATATTAATTAATATTTCGTAACATTAAGTGGGTATATTACTTTTTCATAGGAAATATAGGATTTGAGACTTGGTTAGAAAACAATACAGACCTATGAGACTGGTGGTTTGGCTACAAATTTCGTTTTCACAGACATCTGTTTTTCTCGAAAGCTTTGGGCCCCTTCAGTTCTAAGAGCATCAATTGTAATCAACATATCCCACAGCCACGGAAATAATTATACCAGCTTGGCAGCGTTCTGTGAGAGTGTTTAAGGTAACACCGATTTCTTTCTCACCAGAATGTTTACCATGCCCTTCCAATGGTTCAAATGGCTCTGAGCACTATGCGACTTAACTTCTGAGGTCATCAGTCGCCTAGAACTTAGAACTAATTAAACCTAACTAACCTAAGGACATCACACACATCCATGCCCGAGGCAAGATTCGAACCTGCGCCAGACTGTAGCGCCTAGAACCGCACGGCCACTCCGGCCGGCGCCCTTCCAATACTGGATCTTCTCACTGGAAGTTGAGCTTATCCGTGCCGAGATAAAAGCTGCTGTTCTCCACCCGGTGACGCCTCGTGTGACGTTGCTCCGAGGCGGGCCTCTCCATGCGATGGCTTCACCTGCAGGATGCGCAGTCGCCGGTCCCCATGGCGTCACGAAATCTCCGACAAAAACGGGGCCGAAGAGTCGCTGTCTCAGGGGCCGGAGACGGGCCATTAATTTTAGAGTAGCAATACGGGTCGCTGGATGGCGCAACGGGGAACGCCAACTTCCAAGTGGGTCTAGTTCGCCCAGGGTGTTTACGTGGCGGCGGCCAGGCGCACGTCAGCACGCGGCTGGTCAAGGCCGCACGGGGAGCGCCAACGGAGCTGCGTCCAGAATGGCTGCTTGCCGTGACCCGGAAAGACAAGCATGGGTGCTGAATTACACTGAGAAGAAGAAAACGTAGATTATGGTGTATCACTGACGATAAGGGCAGAGACGGATTGGGAAAGAAACTAGGTGTATCTTTTTCATAGAACCCTTCCCTGCATTTAGGCAAACCATGAAGAATCTGTGTCCGCAGATCGTGGTCGTGCGGTAGCGTTCTCGCTTCCCGCGCCCGGGTTCCCGGTTTCGATTCTCGGCGGGGTCAGGGATTTTGTCTGCCTCGTGATGACTGGGTGTTGTGTGATGTCCTTAGGTTAGTTAGGTTTAAGTAGTTCTAAGTTCTTGGGGACTAATGACCACAGATGTTAAGTCCCATAGTGCTCAGAGCCATTTTTTTTCTTTTTTTTTTTTTTTGAAGAATCTGTCTCTTGATATCTGGACAGAAATTTGAATCACAATCTTCACGAATGTGAGCCCATTGTTTTAACTAATGGACTACTTTGCTCGATTAGTTATCAGAGGTTCAAGCTATAGGACGAAAACAGAAGAGAGTGTCATATTTTTTTAAACATTTGCCGCACTTAACAGACTTATTGCCGGATTGATGGAGAATTAGTTACTACAAAAATTCTGCAGAGAGGTTCTGCATTTAATTTGTCTAACAGCTCCCGGAAAATTGCGTATAACCGATACAGACTCCAGAGAGTGTGAGAGTACGAGTACAATTTACTGCTGAGTGCTCTTGTGGATTGGTCGTCCTAGAAAATAATTCGTAATAAAATCAAAGAAATAGAGATGAGCGACGGAAATATTTGGCGGAAACATTCCATTTCAGTCCGTATAGGTGAAACAACCGATAATGTCGAGTAGGCCAGCGTGTTGTTCATCGTCGACTGTGTTTTCTTAAAACAGAATTTTCATTGGAGGTATTGCAAAAAAAAAATTGCAAAGTTTTATATAAAAAAGTATCTTTTTAGCTCTCGGGCTACGATGTGAAAAAGGAAGTATGTGCAGATGACTGAAGTGCGGTTTTATTGACATCTTTCCCATGTTTTCGATGTAGTAACAATATTACGAAGATGGTTCAAATGGCTCTGAGCACCATGGGAGTTAACTTCTTAGGTCATTAGTCCCCTAGAACTTAGAACTACTTAAACCTAACTAACCTAAGGACAACACACACATCCATGCCCGAGGCAGGATTCGAACCTGCGACCGTAGCGGTCGCGCGGTTCCAGACTGTAGCGCCTAGAACCGCTCGGCCACTTCGGTCGGCTATTACGAAGAGTTACTTGCTTTGTTAATAAATAATTTTTATATAAAAGTACAACAGCAGTGAATTTATTGAACGTTAGAGACATCGTTCCATCCCGCCTGTTATTGTTTAATTTGCAAGTCTTTTTATTTGCTGCATTTCACACAACTGGCAAATTTCGTTCTTACAAGACTTTAAGGCCGAAACTGGGTACTCCTGCAAAATGCAGTAAGTAAACATACTTGCAAATCAAACAACAGCAGTCGAGGTGGACCGATGTCTCAAACTTTCAATTTGATAGTTTTAGGCACTGCTGTAGGTGCTACAGTGTGCTCGTATTTCAGACAAATTGTTCTCAAATCGTATTTGAGCATTAGTGTTGAAACATCTCTAAATTTTTTCAAGAAAATTATGCGAATTCTCTAACAAGAATGAGCCGAATTCTTCAGCTATCTTTTTTCATTTGAGAGTATGCCCCTGGCTACAGACCTTGCTGCCAACGCTACATTAACATAATTATGACGTCTTGCTGAAAAGTGATGCCTCCGAATATTTATGAGAAAATTCTTAAAGCTTTTTAAATAAAACAAACGTTATTAACATTCTACATCTTAATTCTTCATGTCTACATATTTATTTCTCAACATAGTAGCCCCGGTGACGAACTTATTTCTCCCAACAAGAGACCAATTTGTTGGTATCGTAAATGCAGAATGTTTGACATTGTTGACGGAGCCACAACCTTACATCTGCTTACACTGCTTCATCAATATCAAAGCTAAGTTCTCTAAGGCATTCTTTAAGTTTTGGAAGCAGACGAAAATCAGATGGGGCCAAGTCGGGACTTAAGGAGCATGTTCGATGACAGTGAACTCAAGGCGTCGGATTGTTGCAGATGCCGCAGCGCTCGTGTGTGCTCCGGCATTGTCTTGCTGAAGGAGAGGGTGCTCCACGTGTGGACCAACTCTTCGAATTCGAAACTCAATTACAGCACACTGTTTCTCTCGCACCAGCACGGTTACATTACACACAGCATCGTTACACTCTACATTTCGGAGCCCTTTAGTGACAGAGGACTGAAAATACGTATATGAGGAATAAAGATGTAGAATGTTAATAACGGTTCCTTTATTTAAACACCTTTAAGAGATTTCACATAAAAAAATTCGGAGTCATTACTTCTCTTCTCGCCCTTGTACAAGTTAGTGTAAAAGAAGTTTCCAGAAGATTTGCTAGCTTTCTTGCTTTGTGTTTCATCAATGAACGGTAATTCATTGTTGGGTGTAATATCCGTAGGTTCCTACTCACCGAACCAGTGAGGCTTATACTCTTCACTTTCTCATATTGTACGTCTGTTTGACTGTTTTTAAACATTGCTATCGTGCGCGCACGGCGTTATAGGTTAAACGTTCACTACATCCCGGCTGACGAATGCAGTCAGTCTGCTTTTCTTTCGATTTTGCGATATGTGAGTAACAGATGTGAGGTAAATTAGTTAACAAGTCAATATACCTGTAGGCCAAGCGCAGGCACAGCACAGAACTTAATTCAAACGTAGCTGTTACTTTCTTTAAAAAAAAAAAAAAAAAAAAAAAAAAAAAAAAAAGTCCATTTGAAAGTGGAACCAGAACTGCGACCGCAGATGGTATATCACTATCGATGAGGAATCTATGTATTCTCGTAACAGAAACATACGTATTATAAACAGTTATGACTATATTACTTTTGCCAAAAACTTGGCCACTTCCAAGCAATTTCTGTTCCTCAATGAAGTTCATCTTCAGTGCAGGGGGCTGGACACAGTCGGCGTTGAAGCATATGATGAACACTCTTGCCTTCTGCACAGTCAGACTGAATATAATTTTCGTCAGTATAGTCTCATCTTATCAGATTAAACTTTCACCTATCAGTTCCAGACCTCAGTCTACTCAGGGACTTCCAAATCGTCCATTTCACACCATATCCAGGAGGTAGAGTTTCTGAAACTCCTTTCTAGCCAGAGAGTAGCTAAATTGTAGCCCTCCACAGCTGCTTATTAGCAGTACTTCTAAGTGCTGCTGCTGTTCAAAGGAAACTCCTGCTTGACTTCAGTTTTCCCCTGCGTTTTTTCAATTACGTTTCCTCCTGCTCCACTTTCTTTTTTTCGTCATTCGCTGCTATTTGTCTTCGAACAGGCGGTGGTGCTACTCCTGCGAGGTGGTAAAGCCATTCGACTGGGGTGGGTTTGAAGCTACTTGTTATCATTCTGCACGTGTCCATCTGTTTGACATGTGCTGAATTATACCAAACAGAATATGCACACTCTGCCGCAGAATAGTATAATGCCACTGCAGAGGTTCGTAGAAATTTGGAAATTTCTGATAAGGACTATGGGAACAAACTGCTGAGGTCATCGGTCCCTAGGCTTACACAATACTTGATCAAACATAAACTAACTTACGCTAACAACAACACGCACATCCAAGCCCGAGGGAGGACTCGAACCTCCGACTGGGGGAGCCGCGTAAACCGTGACAAGGTGCCTCATACCATGCGGCTTGTTTCGTGTAGAGTTTCGGGTTGACTACCCCGCACCCCCACCCCCCAATGTGATCCGGCCAGTTTCCGTAGAAACTTGCAGTTTATGCAATGATTCTTGAAAGTAAGCGATTTGTTATGTGTCACTCCTAGATATTTTGGGGTATCATACTGTTCCATTTCGACATCCGAAATCTTTAAATTGTGATTATCTTCCCTGTTTCTCAGATGAAATGCACACTTGTGTCTCTGAGGGATTTGGCTTAAATCGGCTTCTGTTGTGGTAACTGGAAAGTTGTTTAAGGGAATTCGTGAGAATGTTCTCCACTGATGCAAAATCTGCGCTTCGGGTGGCTAAAACAAGATCATCGGCATACAAGCTTCTGCTATTGGGTGCTGTGGATTGGTCATTCGTGTATACATTGAACAGAATTATAGCCAGCACATCTCAGTCCCGGAGGCCGTTTTTCTTCATCGGCTACGCTATTCTTGGAGGTCGACGAGGAACCTGCAAGTCCGCAAAAGAGTAGCGACGAGCCTAGTTAGGCTAAAATTCTTGGTCAGGTTGTAGACCTTGGCCAGTAGTAGATGCTGATTGACAGTGTCATGTCCTGCTGATAAGTCGACAGATACAACTCCTGTCACCTTACGAACTTCACTGTGTGACATTTAGCAGCTATCCGGTGCAGCTTTTGCCAGGCAAAAATCCAGATTCCTGAGGTGTAAGTAGGGAGTCAATTACAGGGGATAGGCGATTTAAAATCAGTCTTTCCAGTTATCTGTAAAGGTGACGTGGTAGTGCGACTGATATAAAGTTCTATGGATTACATCTAACATAAAAAGCGACGCACTCCGAAGAAATTATCCAAATGGTAAGGATATCAGCATACGTGATTTACATTTACAGACAAACAAATGATTACAATTTCTGAAAAATTGGGTGGTTTATTCAAGAGAAAGAGCTTCACAAACTGAGCATGGCAGTAACTATTGGTCCATCTTTTTTATGCAAGAAGTTTGATTGAGCGAGTTGTTGGATGTCGTCCTGAGGGATATCGTGCAGATTTCTCTCCAACTGGCAGGTTAGATCGTAAAAACCCCGAACTGGTTGGAGGGCCCTGCTGATAACACCACAAATATTCTCAGTTGGGGAGAGCTCCAAAGACCTTGCTGGCCAACGTAGGGTTTGCAAAGCACTAAGACGATCAGCAGAAACTCTCACAATGTGCGGGTGGGCATTAACTTGCCGAAGTATAAGCCTAGGCTGGCTTGCCATGAGGAGAACAGAACGGGACGTAGAATATCGTCGACTTACCACTGTGCTGTAAGGGTGGCGACGACGACAATCAAAGAGGTCCTGCTAAGAAATGAAAAAATGTCACCCCAAACAATCACACACGGGTGTCGCGCGGTATGGCGTGCGCCAGGTTGGTACCCCATCGCTGTCACGGGCGTCTCCAAACACGCCTTTGCTGATCATCGAGGCTCAGTTCGAAGCGAGACTCATCACTGAAGGCAATACTACTCCAGTCAATGAAATTCCAGGCCAAATGTTCCCAACACGACAGCAAACGGGCTTATTGCCGTACAGATGTCAATGGTTGTTGGCGCAAGGGGCGCCATGAGCTCAGTCCCTTTTGTGTGAGCTGCCTATTAATGATCCTTGGTGTCACTGAAGCACCAGTTGCACGGCTGATCGATAATGATAAATCTGATGATGATGATTTATTTGACGTCTGCTCGGACCTCACGTTCTGTCGTCTCTCTAGGTCGACCACTTCCCTCTTTACGCTGTGTTCGGCCCTGGTTCACCCATTCCTGCCAACATTGTCCAACAGTGGCATCGCCACTATTCAAATGTCGAGCGATTCGCCGATTACCCCAATCGGCTCCTCTGAGCCCAACTTAACGTTCTTTCTCAAATGCTGACATCTGCGTACGTTGTTCACGCACCTGTCTGTGTAGCATAGTTACTGTCCAATGCAGTAAACGGAATAAAATTCACCAAGAGTTTATGCGCTGGTATATCGCCTTTTTACTGTCCTTGTCAGCTGGTGCGGTGAAATTGCGCTGCTCCGTTACACTTTCATCCATCGGCTGCTAAAGTTTATTATTTTGCATTTTCCGTCGACACCTGCATGAATATCAATTTGTGACCACTTTGCATAAGTCCTTCGTGGTGCGTCGTCTTCTTTTTTTCCTTTTTTGTTTTGTCTTAGAGGGTATTTCCTTCTTTGCCAGCTTTCAGCAAAATGATCACTAGGCTCTTCCGCCTCGTCTTTAGGAAACCCCCACATCTGACGAAGAAATGTGTAAAACGGTTGTTAGACGGTTCCGAAACTCAAACACATTACTTAGCAGAGGCGGATCATTTTAGGCAGGACCCAATTGCTTGTGTTCGCCGTCTGTTATCTTAGTTGTGACATGGGTCTTCACATAATCCCAAAACCGAAACAGCGCTCATAGTAGTCGGTTGTACTATTCGACTAAAGTGCTTTATTAGTATTAGTCAGCGTTGTAGTAGGGGTTTGCCAGGCGGGTGGTTACCAGGGACGCAACCCCCAGAGAGACGCTCTTTCAAAGTTCTTGTGTTGCTTCCCTTCGAGGAAAATAAGTCTTGGGAGAGTGGGGGGGCAAATTTCAAATCTTGCAGGGGCGGTCATAATCATAGCTACAACGGCGCTATTGGGTATCCGTTGTTGTACACACGACGTCAAAGTCGCTGAAAGTAATCAGTAGCTGATTTATTTGTTTTAAAACTCAAATTCATCATGGTCTCGCAGGCGTTACATGTCTAAAGCATCAACAACAAATAAAGAGCACTTGAAGCTCATGAGATGCTTGTGTCAACTTATTCACAAAAATCTCTAAAAGTTTCTCGGTAAAGCTGTTAGCTGTTCTGTGCTCCTGTGACAGTGATAATGTGATGACAAATGTTGGTATGAAGTAATATAATATGAAGGTGACTCATCTGCGATGACGTGATTCGAGCCACAATGGCAGTTCATGTGAAATGAAAGCATAGCACCGCGACAAAAAGAGTCTTTTCCGGAAATGGCTCGTTAACTGTTTCTTGGCAGGCGCCTCAGCATCCTACTCTGAGCCCTAGGCTGTCCATTGAGATTCCACAACTGTAGGTAGCTGGCGAACACGTGCAGGCCAGCAGAGTGGAAAAAAATGTATCAAAGACGCCACTAGAAGCTAGCGAGTCTTACAACGAACTTTTCGAAGGCCGGAAGCATCTGGCAGCTATATGTGAAAATTTATAGTAGCAACAGGATTCTGGGAGATGAATAAAGTTGACACACAGAAGTCTTAGGGTAACTACAAGTCTGTAACGTCATATCTCATTGGCTGAAGAACACTTCTCGGACGAAACAATGAAAGTTCACCATGAGACACGAGAATAGCAGAACACTTCACCGCACAAAATTCTTCTGTTCGAGTCTGGGAGACCCGGGACAACTCAGTAGCTGCCGCTGCATAGAAATTGTATCCTTGCCATCGTCTACCACAGCCGCTATGCTCACATTCTGCTGGTGACAGCTTTCCATCGCGACGGTCCAAAGCTCTCCACGGACTGGCCTGGTTACGATGCGAGACTCCTCCTGGGCGACCATTGCTTGCCTCTGCAGGGAGCACAGTCGGGCTATCCCAGAGGTGGGTACCCGCTGCCTTTCGTAAGCCTTGTCCCACTGAAGACCATAAACTGGAATGCGATACAACAGGGAGAGCCAAGAATTCGGCACACGAGCAGTGCTCCTGCTCGTGTGGCATAGGTCTCTCGCCTGGCTACACACTTGCCCCACTGTCAGACACTTCCATCGCGACTGCACACTTCCACCACCCCCTCAACACACTGTACGTGAGCAGTGGTAAGGAGGGGGGGGGGGGGGGGGAGACTGCGAAACCGGCGCATTTAGATGGTTTACGTGGCAACGCAGTCTCACTGCATACAACTTCATGTCATGTTTCTCAAAGCTATAGATCACAAACAAAACAATTTTTCAGTATTATTTGTTTCTGGCGCGTCAGACATAATATAATTTTTATCTGGTAGGAACTGTCGGAATATAGACAGATGGAGACAATTTCACAGATTTTCGTACTTAGGTTGTCACGTAACCGTGACTTACTTAGTTTCATAATCAAGAAAGGCCTTTCACACAAGTATGTTGATTAAAATATTTTGTAACGCTTACAACCTCATTATGGAGACGTAGAAACTCTTTTTGAGCAAAACAATGTAGGACCTAAACAGCAATCACATTGCAGATCAATGAGTTCCATCTGCACATGCACAGATATTCATTCAACTGTAAAGGCAATTGATCTTGAAAACAGCTCGAAAACAAACGCATGATCGACAGTGTTCTCAAACGTTCAGACAACTATCATTATAAGTCTGTCAGACCACAATGAAACCTTCAGACACCGAGTTTTCTTTAATACCAGTAATCTTAGGTAAATAGCCGCCGTTCTTTATCAGAATTTGTCCCTTTCACAAAGCGATTTTCTTTTCAAATGTATCTCCATCACACAAGAGATAAGATATTTCTCACCTCGCATTTTCTTACCGTTCCGGCGTAAGATCAAGCGCCGAGCGGGATTAGCCGAGTGGTCTAAGGCGTTGCGGTCATGGACTATGCGGCTGGTTTCGGCGGAGGTTCGAGTCCTCCCTCGGGCATGGGTGTGTGTGTGTTTGTCCTTAGGATAATTTAGGTTAAGTAGTGTGTAAGCTTAGGGACTGATGACCTTAGCATTTAAGTCCCATAAGATTTCACACACACATTTTAAGATGAAGCGCCGGCACGTCGGCCTGGAACGATACAGCGGAGAAGGCTGTGAGACGACGTCAGGCAAGAGAACGCTGACTAGGATGACACCGCGACGGGAGCGGCACCCGCACGAAGAGAGTAAAGCGCCGCTCCAGCTAGCCTCGGCCGCACGAGAAGACTAGCTGTGATATAAACACTATAGCTGTGACTTGTCGACTGATTATTTGCTTGTAAGGAAATTGTATATTTCGAAGGCTATTGATTATTTGCATGTCGCCATTTGCTTGCGACACCTGATTGTAAATACTCTAAGATAACTATTGTCAATTCAATGTACTGTAATAAACTCCATTAATATGATTTGCTTGAATGTTGTCTAGCTATCCGAGAAAACAGTTTCCTTTGCACCCTATATTAGACGACTGGGCCGGACACGACTCTTACTGTGGGCAGTGTGTAGTCAAGACCACTTAAAATTCGATGTCTGCAATCCATTCCAGAGGTTCTAATTTTCGTTCCTACTCTCATTTTTCCTTCATAAGCCCAACAATAGCGAGTCTTAAATCTAAAAATAGTTCCAGGTAAGATCCTTGACTGAACAAACGTATTTTTCAGTGATATGCAGTCTCCATGCTATTCATTCCATTCCATTGAAAACTGTTCCAGCTGGCAGTGGAATAATGCCTCCGACTTCATAAAATTCACTATTTGTACAACTAGTTTAATCACGTGCTCCACGCCTGAAAATCTAGCATAAAATGCTTGGAACAACGAATCGCGTCCGTGCAACGCAGTAATTTTCTGCTCTTTCATCGTTAAACATATCTTTTAATTCTTTCTGCATGATGTTGTAGTGTCGCTATAGCAAATTTGCACTACCCATCGATTTGCGGCTGTATTCCGCATAATAGATATTGAGAAGTCTTATCCTTCCCTTCTGGCATTCCCATTTATTTTTAAAGACTTTTGACGATAGACCGCTAAACTACCTCTCTTTTTGCAACCACTGCACCTGTGAAGTTCTTAGACAACACAAAAAATTTGCGAATGGTAAACAGCGCTGACACCACCAACCTCCCGAACTGAAGAATGTTGTTCCGGCCGAAAAATGACGCACCACAGTGACAAATGAGATGTCGCGCTGTACACCGTACTTCCGAGAAGTGCCGAGCAGACCGTGGCTGGCCGAGTTTCGGCTCGCACGCATCCCGTACAACGTGCTCGCGTGCAGTCTGGCATGCCTTGGTCGGCTGTGCCGTACAAGATGTCTCTAGTACACTGGTGTGCAAGAACGAAAGTAACTTTCACGTGATACGTAACTGCCAAGTAACATAGATCGATAAAACTTGGACCATGCATAGAAAGAACTGTTGTGGTGTAATGCGGAAGGTGTCTGAAAGAAATACGCAATGAGACGAAAATAAATGGCAATAATTATATTGAAGTCACCACGATTTATTATAGTCCCCCGGAAGTTCCAAAAGGTGGATATGGCTCTTAATAGGGTGTGTGGTCACAACGCAGCAATGCTTCCAACGTGCTCCCATGCGGGCCACACGATTGGTAAGAGCTCTTGTGACAGGGTGTTCCATTCTTCCACACATGCGGTTGACTACTGCGTGGTCGTTGTTGCATGTTGACGTACTCCAGCGCCTCTCTCAACCGCTCGATGGATTTAAGTCGGGAAAACGAGCAGGACAAGCCATTCGCAAAATTTCTTTTCGTTCCGTCGCTCTTCAGTGCGGTCGTGCAGTGTCTTCCATAAAAATTAAGTCAGGACTGAATGTATCCCTGAAAATATGCACATGGGGAGGGAATACAGTGCACAATAATGTTTTCCACTCAGTGTACCGTGCCACTGTGGAGCGTGAGATGGCGTGCTTTGCAGTCCTGTTAAATGTTGTTGCAAGTGCAGCCGTTGTTTTTGACGTGTACCCTTCTTGCCTGTCGCACAATATAGTGAACATTTACTGCCGTAGCTGGCCCTGGGCGACCATGTCCTGACCTTCGGGTAGCAGTGCAGTGCCTGTGATATGGTACGCTCCTAACACACGTGAAACAATGCTATGAGCATTACCGAACTCTTGTGCTACATTTGTCAATCTTCCAGTTTCCCTAGGTTTCTTCCCAGTGTACCATCTTTCAAATGTTGTCACCGGACCTTGTTTTAATAAAAAACACCGCCACAGTGCACCATAACTGCTCTCTGGTGAGACACTCTGTCTTTTTCCCGTTACTTCAACTGCCTAGTGTTGCTGGAGCAGCCTCATTTGGCCTATAGTCACGCTGACGTTACGTCATTTGACGTCAAGCTTTCTGTGCATGACTGGAGACCGCTGGCAATATGCTCCGGCACTTTCATTCATTGCCATCCATTAGTTAATATGTTTTTTTAATTTATTTTATCTAGCTTTTCCTTAGGCTTTGCAGGGCAGTGCACGTAAATTTTGTGATCATTGTCACTAATGGCAAAACATACCGAATTGCCCAGCCGCGTCATATTCCGCCTCTAACTTCTCCGATACTCGACGTTTCGACACCGCTTATGGGATCTTCAAGAGTCTTCACTACACAGCCACGCGGGTACTTAGAAGATCCCTGAAGATCACAGAACATATGTCGGAACATTGAGTACAGCAGATGTTTGGAGAGTAATATGATGCTGCCATATAAGTCAGATTTTACCACCAGTGTGTATCTAGTGATACCCTGACCACATGTCTTGCGAGAATTTTGCATTCTGGATCTGTGAGTGAAGATAAATTTGGCTCAGACTACAATTAAATCAATTAAATGATTTCAGGCTTCCAGCTTCATCTTCAGATGTGGTGCTCACATTAAAGAATTACTAGAAGTTAGTAAATATGTGATACAGTTGCATTACTTATTAATTACACTGTGCAACAATGACCATGTAAATCGAATGAAAATAGCCAATTCCTATCAGTTCTAATGTGCTGATCGCGAATATCACAAACACAATTCAAAATTAGCTCTACTTTTCATTTTACACTGTTTTATTATGGTCAGATAATTATACACGAATTTTTACGTTAAGTTTAAAATCAAATATTGTAATAGTTTGTCGAAGTCATAATAACTAGTAACAATGGGTTATATTATTGTCCCTGGTCATACTTGTGTGCAATATTTTGGATATAAACATTTCGATACCAATTTTAGTGATCTCTTTGTCTCCCTCCTCTTCAACTTCAGTGACTTCATTAATGCATGTAATAATTTTTACACATTTCTTTCCAAATTAACTACCAGTTGTTCAAGTTGATTGCCACTGAGATGAACAAAAATGCCACGAGTTTACGTTAACAGTTCTGACACATTTTGCTATGTATGTGGAGAAACGACATTTGCTTCACAAAAGCAGCAAATAACTCCAGCGATTAAAAAAGCTTACAGCTGTTATTTTGGGTGCAAAATAGGTGATCAGGATAAACCCTGGGCTTCACATGTGGTTCAAATGGTTCAAATGGCTCTGAGCACTATGGGACTTAACATCTGAGGTCATCAGTCCCCTAGAACTTAGAACTACTTAAACCTAACTGACCTAAGGACATCACACACATCCATGCCCGAGGCAGGATGCGAACCTGCGACTGTAGCGGTCGCGCGGTTCCAGACTGCAGCGCCTAGAACAACTCGGTCACAACGGCCGGCAACGGGACTCCACTTGTGATTTGCAACACTTGTGCCAGCAACCTCAGTAATTGGATGCATGGGAAAGGACGTTCAATGCCCCTTGCAGTGCACATGATCTGGCGTGAGCCAACTTACCATGTCAGTGACTGCTACTTCTGTATGGTTCCTCCTATCAAGAAGAGAATATCTAAAAAGAAGAAGCGGACAGTGATCTTTCCTAACATTCCATCTGCCATACGTTCAGTTCTACATGGGGAAGGATTGCCTATACCAGAACCACCGACAGAGTACGAGATTACTTCTGGTGTGGATTCTGAATGTCCTGAACCATGTGCATTACAAGACAGAGAGTTTCTTCCAAATATATCAAATGATGATCCGCAAAAATTGTCTCAAATGAGTTAAGGGATCTCATTAGAGATTTGGAGCTCTCTAAAGCTAAGGCTGAGATTTTAGCATCAAGAATGCAGTAGCGCAATTTACTGGAAAGCAATGTAAATGTTTCATTCTACCGCAGAAGAGAGCAACAGTTAACTCCTTTTCCTAACATGCAAGATAGTCTCGTGGCAAGTGTAGACATAAATGGTCTAATGAAAGTTCTCAGAATTAATTACAACGATGAGAATGGAGACTCTTTATTGATTCGTCAAAGTTGAGCTTAAACGCAGTGCTTTTACATACTTGTAATGAGCTTCCTTCTATTCCAGTTGAGCATAGTGTGCATATGAAAGAGTCGTACCAAAACAAGAAAATTTTACTAGGAGCCATCAAGTATAGTGACTCTCAATGGCAGATTTGTGGTGACTTGAAAGTGGTTGCACTGCTATTAGGTATGCAGTTAGGGTATACTAAATATTGCTGCTTTCTCTGTTAATGGGATATCCGAGCTCGTGCATCTCATTACAGTAAGCATGAATGGCCCACCAGAAAATCTCTTCAACCAGGTATAAAGAACATTAAGAGTGAACCTCTAGTAGACCCTAAAAAGATTCTGCTCCCGCCCTTGCACATCAATTTGGGTCCCATGAAACGCTTTGTTAAGGGAATGAACAAAGATGGTGACGCGTTTAAGTACTTAAGGCAAAAATTATCTTACTTAAGTAATACCAATGTGAAGGAGGGCATCTTTGTAGGCTCACAGACTCGAAAGCTTTTTGGAGACCATACTTTTGATAGAATCATACAAGGTGATGAAAATCATGCATGGGAATGTATTAAGACTGTTTATAGTTCTTAGGGAACAAAAGAGCAATAAATTACAAGGAGATTGTAAGTAACATGTCGTCATCTTATGAAAAACTTCGTTGCAACATGTCACTGAAAATGCATTTCTTACATAGTCATGTTGACTTCCTCCCCAAAGTTTGTGGTGCTGTAAGTGATGAACATGGGGAGCGATTTCATCAAGATGTCGCCACATTTGAGAAGGGGTATGACGGAAAGTGGAGCCCGACTATTTTAGCAGATTACTGCTGCACTGTCATAAGGGATGTTCCCGAGTATGTGTACAAACGTCAAGCCAATTGAAAACGGCCATCTTTTGAATTTGTCTATGAACAAAATATGTAATTGTATGTACTGTGCACATGGACATCTAAAATTTGTAATCCTTTATATACATTTGTGACCAGTTGATTTTTTTTGTGCTTTACATAGTTCTGGTACAAAGTAGACTTACAAAGTATTTTCATTCATGTAATATTATCCTCATATTTTTCTTAATATTTTACTATTGTACATCCAGAATGGCATTGAAATTTATCAGTGTACAACACATAACATAATTCAAGTAATTATTCACTTAAAATTTGTTGCTGAAACTTGGAACATGAATGCATACAAGGTTTGTCCAGAAAGTAAGTTCCCATCAGTCGCGAAATGGAAACTACATTGAAAATCAAAAATGTTTTATTTGCGACAGTTTCCTCCATCTTCTAGCTACTTCTCTACATAGTCGCCACTCCAGCTAGGATATCTGTCGCATCGTTATACCAACTTTCCAATACCCTCGTCATAGAAGGCAGCCGCCTGTGCTTCCCGCCAATTCTCTACGCTCATCTATAGCTCTTTGTCTGTGCGAAAATGTTGTCTTAATGTGAGCAGAGATGGAACACAGAGGAAGCCAATTACCGACTGTAGTGCGTATGATCAAACACTTCCCATAGAAAACGCTGCAGGAGCATTTTCATTGCCCCTGCAGATTGCTGCCGAGAACTGTCACGAAGTAGGAACCGTATCATAGTTCGGTACGGTGGGCTGCATAACATCAGGCGAAATCTCTCACCAGGACCTCATACTTGGCGCGAGACACTATTTTCTACGCATCTTTATGTGCTCATCATGCGCTCAGAACTGAAAAGAGCGAAGTGATGCAACCGACAGGGAAACTAGAGACACTGTCGAAGACATATGTGTAAAACTTTATTTGATTTTCACAGTAGTTTCCATTTCTTGACCGATCGTAACGTAACATTCCGAATAGCGCTCGTATTTAGTTAGTGATTTATTTATACAAGAATGTAGGTTTAAAAAAAACTGAAGCTAAATATTTATGAAGATGACGATTTTGTATCATTTTATACTGAAATAAACATAACTAACTCAAAATCATGCAATTTACATACTTTTACTTCAAATTTGTTGTTCTGTGTTTTGTGTTAATGACTTCTTTAACTTCTTCATGTAGTGAGATAAATTATTGCATTTATGAGTATTCAATGAACTGTGGCTGAAGCCCAACCAACAGGCATTACATGCATTGGTAAAAAATGATAGTGCATTGAGAATGGCTAGTTTCTAGCTGAAATCTAGATCTGCTAATAAAATTTAAAAAGGACGACTGATAGCTGAAATCTATTATTTACAAGTCAATATAACAGTCGCTGAGTGCAACAGCCTTCTGAATGGAAGGTAATCTGATTACTATTGCATTTATGTTCGAATCAAAAATATATATAAAATTAGAATTTCGTATAGTGATAGGCAAGAAGCATCTATACAGTGATTCCGTCCAATTTACTGGGTGGTTATAATTAAAGTGCAGCTGCTCAAAGAGGTCCAGTGTGAGCTGTAATTATCGTATGACAGCAAAACTTGGAAGATATGCTATTGCGTTAATGCAGGTCCGATTTACGCTGGAAAAAAATTAATTCCAGTTGTGGCTACCAAATGCTAATCTGGCACTGTACAGTATGTCCTCGACGTCTCCAATGCAACTATAGGACAAATTGTGAAAGTGGATGTTAATCATATAATCAACATTCTGTCTTTCTCACCGGTTTCACCTTTTCTGGCCATGTTCCCTTCCTAATACATTAGATGTGGAAACACTTCTATGCGTCTTTCTTGCATACACAGCGCCAAATTTGCAACTGGTAGCCAAAATAGGAACTAATTTTTTCCAGCGATTCCACTTTAACGCATTAGAACATCTAGCTAGTGTCGTTGTCATACGATAATCACAGCCCACACTGTACCTCTTTGAGTAGCTGCACTTAAATTATAACCACCCAATATGTAAGTTAATTATCATGTTATGATGCTGTCAATCATATTATACTTTTAACTAACAAACATTTACAATGAAATTATATGTATGCCAGACATCAGTGTCGTCATGCTCCTCTGCCCCAGAAACAAAGTAAAAACCTAGTGATTAAGGTGGGTAGTTCCTTAATGTAAAAGGCTCACGAATGTAAAAGTAGTACCAGCTCAATATCTAGATTACCATGGTGGAGCACCACATCGATGGTGGCCACCGTCATGGGCGGAAAGTTTAAATACAGCCAATATTTGAAGAATGAAAATGTGGAATGTTCTAGGTGTCAAATCTCACATTTGTCAGGAGAATCAAACACATCACTTTTTCTACATGGCTTATTTGTACCCGAACTCATCACAGCAAAAAGCAATGAGACTAATTAGAAAATAAACAATGTATTAAGAAATTTGTAGCTGCCATTCCAGAGGTCGGACTGGTCCTAAAGTGCCAAGTTTTTGTTTCAAGTGCCATTAACAGTTTCATTTGTGATAATACAAGTACAAAAAAACAGCATTAATATTTTAACTAATAGAAATGTAGTGAACAAAAACCGCTTATCGTATCTTTTTTCATTTATTTTATTCGATTTTTTTTACAAAAGAGGAACAAAAGTAAATTCAAAGAAAAAAAACTCCATTCTTGAGTTCAGACACTGCAAAGTTTATTATAGAACTCTTTCTGATGTTGAAGAAGAAATAGCAACACTGTCAACAGGGCTTGCAACTGATAAACGTGGGCAGTCCGTCAGATACGCTATGGCATGGCATACGTGAGCCATTGCCTTTCTTCTTTTGAAAACACCGGCATTATTCTATTCTTCTGTTCTGTTGTAAAAAAATTTTAATAGCTGTTTCAGATGGATGAGCATAAGACACTTTGATCACAATGCCTACATTGACAACAATGTTTCAGCAGCGTGTTTAAAACCATAGAAGTCAGCTGTATGCATTGGAATTACAGACAATGCGTTCATATCTTTAGCTGACTCTACAATTTTGTGCAAATTTTACAGAACAAAGGCGTTGCTTACCTACATTCGTTTCTCTATAATTGAAAAATCTCTGTCGCAACTCAAAAAGCTGTGAGTACTCATCAAAAACATTGCGCGTTATCTCTGCGAAATATCTCAGGTTTACCAGAAACATCATTAAACTAAACAGAGAAAACTTTGACTCATGGAAATTGGAATTCCAGAAGGAACCATTGCATGCCACAATGACCATGTGTCCGGAGCTCAGATCACTAAATTAATTTATTCCCTTGAGCATAAACTAAACCCACATGAATTAATTATCCTAGAAAATCATGTCTCAAAATGCACTTTATTAAATCATAATATATTTGTCTGCACAGAAGACATGTCAACAGTTTCGCGATTCTCGTTCTAGCAGTTACAGACATTAGCTTATGTTTACATTGCATACTGTACATTGCATACTGTGAGATTGCTAAGAATTCCACGGCAAACGTGTGACAGCGACGAAAATGATTTACTAAAACAATTCAGTCAATTATCCACAGTTAGCTGACAGATACAGTCTGGGAAGGAAATAAAGAGACGCAGGTGAAAATAATTACGGATCCTTATAACAAAGATTACCTGTCAATGTTGCACGCATGTATCTTATGAAGATTTTTTTATGTCCAGCGAACGTCGGGCTAGTATTTGTGTCGCTGTGGCTTCCTAAAGGCGGCAGAGAGAGAGATAGTGGCAGATGTTTGACGCTCTACGAGAAGTTGTGTTCTTCAGTAACGAAGGCTGTCTGATACAGGGAACAACTGAGACAGTGCAGATGACACGTTAATTTCTCCTCACGTCTTCCTTTGTTACGCAAGATGGGCTACACTAACGACATCTTAATGAACTGGACTGTGTAACTTCTAGGAAATAGGCAACCTGTTGCTAAACTCCGTCCCACTGTGCTGAGACACTAAATTGCCGGTATGAAAGCTCTTTTCTCTACACGAGCTACTGGCAACACAAAGGGGCTGTAGATTCTGTCTCCTCTGAATAAAACGGCATCTTAAATGCGTATTGTGTGAAAACAATGATAGAAAGAGCTAAGTGAGATATGTCGCCAAAGAACTTCTCTGCTGTCTGCCGTGTGCGCATTGTCAATAGCCCTTTCTGAATAAGAAGTTTTGTACCAACAAAAAAAAAAAAAAGTAGACACGGCTTCTGAGATATCTTGCCACTGAAGTAACTTCTTAACTATTCTCCTACTGTTAAGCACTTTGGGAGACAGAGATGTTTAAGTAACGCCCGACCCTCTGCAGTTCTATTTATAAAAAATTTGAAGCACTATGGTAATGTCTGTTCAACCAAATCTCCTAGTGTTTCTGCACATTACAACAGATTTGTGCTATCTTCAATTAATCTACTGTGGATATATTTTGTTCTATGTTTTGTTAAAAAAAATTGGTACGAATTTACCGCACAGTTTCTGTTTTCGTTCTCTGCCATGATGAATTTACTCGTCCCCTACATCATAGGCAAGCCCGCCACTCACACATTTCTTCCATTTTACGAACAAATTCAGTTCCTTATCTCTCGTTATATATTTTTTAAAGGGCGGTAACATTAATTGTGTAAGATACTCCTTGGTCAGTTATCCTATTTTACGAACAAATTCACTTCCTTATCTCTTGTTATAGATATTTTTAAAGGGCGGTAACATTAATTGTGGCCGGCCAGTGTGGCCGTGCGGTTAAAGGCGCTTCAGTCTGGAACCGCGTGACCGCTACGGTCGCAGGTTCGAATCCTGCCTCGGGCATGGATGTGTGTGATGTCCTTAGGTTAGTTAGGTTTAATTAGTTCTAAGTTCTAGGCGACTGATGACCTCAGAAGTTAAGTCGCATAGTGCTCAGAGCCCCCCATTAATTGTGTAAGATGCTCCTTGGTCAGTTATCCTATTTCAGGCAGTGGAACAGTAAATATAAATAAATAAATTTTTCGTCCATTTGTAGAAGAAGTTACAATTTATAACAGTCATACCGGAAGAAAAAACGCTGTGAGTAACGATATTTAATGTTCCTACTCCTTTAATCAGAAAGTACAGTATTTGTTGGGTTTAAAATACCTTTGTACGTAATATTTCGATGTCTTACCATAAATTTTAAGTCTTTTCACAGTTTATTTTGAATTTTCGATTAGAATACTTTTAGGACTTTATTTCATAAGTAATGAAATACTTTCCGCGTATAGGAATCAAATGAAAAATAACACCGGTATTACATTTTTGAAAGAGACACCCAGCTGAGCAAAATTTGCACTGCTTCAGTGATAGCACATCTGCATTTAACTATTCAACGTTTTCATTAGTTAAAACTTTCGGGCTGAGAGGCCGAGGTCTATGTGTAAAACTTATTCTTCCTGACGTTTCGTTACCAACTGCAGGCAACATCTTTCCGAGGTGAGCCAACGACTAATGAACTAATGTATTTTCTATTAACCAAGACATCCGGAATACAGAATCAAACGTAATGACCGTTTTGCTGCTTTCAGCTTGCTCACACATATGAGAGATTTCCTTTCGGGAACTTTTGACATAGTTGTCGACAGAATAAGTCTTGAAAGAAATGGAAATCCGTTTTACTCCCCTCATTCTTCAAGCGATTGAATTAGCAGATACACTTCTGTGAAACAGAATGTATTGAAAACAGTGGGCAATATTTAAATGTCAGGTTCTTCCTCCAGTAGTCATAAGACGAATGTCGTATATCAGCATGGATCCTAAAATACTTCACTTTCAAGTAATAATGCTGGAAGTGACAGTTCACTGTCCTCGTCATTTACTACTTTCTAAAAACTTCACAGCAGCTCACACAAAGCACTCTAAATATCCTAGATACAAGATTCAGCTTGCCGCTGCAGTAAGTTACGAAAACATTCGAACACCCCTATCATAACAGTAGTACAAACTCTACCATGCGCTTGCACGACGTTCCTAACGAAAAATGTTTTGTCACTGACAGTTTTTACCTCAACGGCGTATGTAACTCAGAGAATGAAAGCCTTCAAGACATGTGACCGTCGAAACCTAAGGATTGGTCCATCGCTACGTATCGAACGACCAAGCTAGACTGCATTGATGTGGGCTTCCATAGGTACACTGAACTGTACAGGTGCGTCGTCATACCTAAAGTATGTACAGTCCCCGGCTAACTGCTAGAGTTATGTCATACAAGTAATTTAATAATATACTTGAAAAACAGGACTGTTGCACTGAAGAATCAGTAGCCGGAAATGACTCTCTCATAATTTTGTAACTTAACATTTCTGGACTCAAGTTCAAAAACACATTTCTTATCATTGGTTCATAGGGGATTCGATACCTAAGTATCGTCTACTATTTTATAAACGCTCTGTAGAAATCTATATTGTATTCAGATTATTATGTTTTAGAAAGATATAGGCCCACCACTTTAATATAATCATTTTCATCTATCTCTTCTTGAACTACACATGCCCTTAAACATTGGAGTATGCTAATCGTATTCGAGGAGAAGAAGTCACACAGACAATGTAAGAGTTTTGTTAACAGCTTCAAGTCATAACTGAGTAAGACAACGTTACGGACTAAGACGTGATACTTACAACACCGTAGTGTTCAGGATGATATTAAAAAATTGTTCAAAAGAAAATTAAAACATATTTTATCTACACAAAATATTTATCATTAAGCTCCAGTACGTTGGGACTAATGATACCTGGACACTTAATTAGTAACATTTTAAGCTAATCACTGTAGCTAATTCCACTGTGCTTGTGCTTATCTGTTTTCTGGTACATGCTAGAGAGAAAGAGATTTCCAAAGCTGGATCGTGTACATTGATGTATCACAGAGTTCAATGAATATGTTCTTGGGGTTCTGTCATCAATCGGTAAGAAAGGAACCTTTATAGGAAAACCTCGTTTTCCGTCCGTTTGTCTGTTTGTTGTCTGTGAGTTATACTTGGTTCAAATGGCTCTGAGCACTATGGGACTTAACTTCTGAGGTGATCAGTCCCCTAGAACTTAGAACTACTTAAACCTAACTAACCTAAGGACATCACACACATCCATGCCCGAGGCAGGATTCGAAGCTGCGACCGTAGCGTGTGAGTTATACTATTAAGATCCATTTTATTCAGGAAAGCTATCAAGTCGAAATTTATGTCACATACTAAGGTCTACAGTCAGTGCAATCAAAATGTATGGCAATTTATGTCAGATATTTCTATACTCACAAATTAACTCATCAGAACCTGTAGTCTCTTCCCGCTGAAGGAGACATAAAATTTGACGAGAAGCACGATTTCAAAGTACAGATAAAGGAAAGTAGCGAAAGTTGTTAATTTGTAATCATTTCACATTTCTGTTGTTGTCGTTGTTGTTGTCTATCAATATGGTGAGACCCCTTTATTCACGGATAGGTTGAGGAATCGAGCCGGCCGGAGTGGCCGTGCGGTTCTAGGCGCTACAGTCTGGAGCCAAGCGACCGCTACGGTCGCAGGTTCGAATCCTGCCTCGGGCATGGATGTGCGTGATGTCCTTAGGTTAGTTAGGTTTAATTAGTTCTAAGTTCGAGGCGACTGATGACCTCAGAAGTTTAGTCGCATAGTGCTCAGAGCCATTTGAACCATTTGAGGAATCGAGGTGAAATTTATGTCTAATATTGTCTACGGTCCCTTGACGGCGTAAATAATTTGTGTCTCAGTCACTGTAATACGTCAAATTGTGATACTCGAAAACTCACCTACATACACCGAAGAGCCAAAGAAACTGGTGCACCAGTCTAACATCGTGTAGGGCTCCCGCGAGCGCACATAAATGCCGCAACACGACGTGGCATGGACTCGACTAATGTCTGAAGTGGTGCTGGAGGAAGTTGACGCCATGAATCCTGCAGAGCTGCCCGTAAACCCCGAAGGAGTACGAGAGGGTGGAGATCTCTCCTGAACAGCACGTTGCAAGACATCCCAAATATGCTCAATAATGTTCATGTCTGGGGAATTTGGTGGCCAGCGGAAGTGTTCAAACCCAGAAAGATGTTCCTGGAGCCAATATGTAGCAATTCTGGACGTGTAGAGTGTCGCATTGTCCTGATGGAATTACCCAAGCCCGTCGGAACGCAAATTGATATGAATGGATGTAGGAGATCAGACAGGATGCTTACGTATGTGTCACCTGTCAGAGACCTATCTAGACGTTATCAGGGGTCTCATATCACTACAAATGCACGCGCCCCACATCATTACAGAACCTCCAGCTTGAACACTCCTCTGCTGACACGTAGGGACCGCGGATTCATTAGGGTGTCTCCACACTAATACACGTCCATAGAATTTGAAACGAGACTCGCCCGACCAGGCAACATGTTTCCAGCCATCAAAGTCCAATATCGGTGTTGACGGGTCCAGGCGAGGCGTAAAGCTTTTTGTCGTGCAGTCATCAAGGATACACGAGTATGGTTAGCAGGCTGACACTTGTTGATGGGCCAGCATTGAAATCTGCAGCAACGGTCAACAGCTGTTGTGTACTGAATGTCATAGTCACCTGTGGCGAGCGCCTGTTTTAAATTCCGTAGTCCTGGTGGGCACTTAGTCATCGACTGTCCCACTGTGTACCTAATGTTCACAGGTGCAGTCACCAGATTTCACCTGAAAGTGGTGTAAAAAATCGCTGTCTAAAATTCACTGGCTCTTATAGGATGTTATTCATCCATATCCCCCACACGCCTCTCCAGAGATCAAAGGGTTTAGATGCCGGAACTATAATGTTACAATCCAAGATGACCTCAACGTGACCACCACTGTAATTGATAACCTAGATTGCATCAGTACTTTGGAGGCAGGTGTGCACCTACCACTTATAAAAGACGAGACTTCGCATCTATTTAAATAACATTGCTTTCAAAATTCTATTGCAGTTTATTTCTCCCCATTCATATTTACTTCGAATGTATATTTAAAGTTTATAAACGTGAACAGTCTTGAAACTTCCTGGCAGATCAAAACTGTGTGCCGGACCGAGACTCGAACTGGATACCTTTGCCTTTCGCGGGCAAGTGCTCTACCAACTGAGCTACCCAAGCACGACTCACGCCCCGTCCTCACAGCTTTACTTCTGCCAGTATCTCGTCTCCTACCTTCCAAACTTTACAGAAGCTCTGCGCAATATCCTTTCTTTCAGGAGTGTTAGTTCTGCAAGGTTCGCAGACAAAGAGGATAAGACAGTTATAGGTGAAACGCCCACTAAACCCGCTGGGCAGGAGAGGTAAGAGGATTGTGGAAAGGGCCAAGGGTTGAGGTCAGTTTCTGCTTCTACTTGTCATTTATTGTGATTTAATAACCTTTACAACCAAAGCGGCACATAGCCGAATCTTTACTGAACGCAACTCTTTCACGCTGAAGGCCTTCAACAAGAATACTTAACAAGATAAAAATCCAATTAATATAGCGATAAAATAATTCAAAAATGCAACATACGCAAACTGCAATACAAATGACTGAGGACCACAATCAAATTTCAAAACTTCATAATATATTACCATAGACCTTTAAAGGCAGAAGGTCAGCATGTTTAACAACTAGAAACCTTATAAATCAACAAGATAAAAATCCAGTTAAGATAGCAATAAAATAATTTAAAGAAGCAACATATGCAAGGTGCAATACCAATGGCTAAGGGCCACAATTAAACTTCAAAATTTTAAAATACATTCCATAATCTTTAAAGGCAGAAGGCCGCAGTGTTTAAGCTTGAAAAATAAATTTAAAAATTAATTCTGCAACATTTTAAGAAACAAAACAAATAACCATAAGCCTAAAATTTAAAATAGCTAACAACACATATTAAAACACTGGTGGCACTCAGAAGGCCTCCAGGGAGGTCGGTCTGCACTCGTTCACTTAGGTGAGACAGGTAGCAAGCCCAAATATACTTGATCCGTCGGAACCCAACCAGGGGGGGGGGGGGGGGGGGGCAGCCACGGATCGACCGACACAACGACTTACTTCCCGTCAATCAGCAGTACATGAAAACTCAAATACCAAATGTTACGGACGTAATTATTCGCAATCAAATATGTGCAAACACTCTGTGTTTCTCACAGGAAAACCTCCGCAACAGCGAACCACCGAAACGAACCACAACATGAATGGACGTCCTGGGTCGATGAACCACGAAGCTCGTAGCGATCGGACAGCTCCACAGACGCTCCGACACTGCGCAGGGACTGCCAGCGGCCCCAGCCGACTGCACCGCGCGGAGATAACTTCCCTCGTCCGCAACAACCGACCGACTGCCTACTGGTCCGTCACGAATGCTGCTCCGTCGCGACTGCACTGCCGGTGCGTCTCTCACTCATTTCCAGACACACGGCGGCGGAAATACTGGCTCGGACCCAACCATGCAGAGGAAACACGCCCACTGGCTAAACGACATCCCTGCACCAGGAAAGGGGCGACCCAAGTTCCACAAGATGGTAATTGAAGGGGCCCAAAAGCGCTCTGAGAACCAGTTACACGTCGTCCGGTGAGACGACCGACCTCTCAGAGGCAGTACGCCGACAACATTTAAGATAACTTGTCAAGGAAATAACGCCAACTACACACACAACCTGACAAACACTTGCACGAAGACTTGAATGATACCCAACAGTAACTAAGCACGCACGAAGACAAATCGGGAACCGATGCACACACACAGAGCCGACTCATGAACGATCGGCGAGCCAAAACGCGTCGTGCGGTAGGACGACCGACCGACGATCCACCAAGACCGTGGCCCGGCTCAAGTGATGCGTGGCGGCAATGGTCGGGCGAGCCACGTCGACGCAGAGCTCACTGCTGCTCCAACCCGACTGCACTAGTGCCGCATCGCAACTCCCCGACTGGCAGGTCCAGACTGCGCTCCACACGTGTTCCCACTGACTGGCAGACCTGAACTCGCAACCCGAACTGCGACCAACCAACTTACAACAGACAACGAGCGGGAAGTAACAGCATTCGAGCAAAGATACTACGAGAGGGGACATATCGATACGCGCTGCTAAGGCCGCTCACAGTCAGGCAAAGCAGCAACTCGGTGACAGTAGTAATTTAAATTAACGTAGTGAGATGGAAGTACGTTAAAAACAAGGATCAAAATACATGATGGCGTGAACAAGAGCCACGCACGGCTCAATAGGTAATATTGATAATAGTGTTACAAGTGAAAGTGGTCAAACTCGCTCAGTGATATTAGGTGGTCATACCATTTCCGCAGTGGACTTACCATGACTGCTTCAACTTTTTTACCATGGAGAGTGCTCTCATCTGCAAGAAGAAACATTTAAAAATTTAATGTGTACCAGTTTCGAGATACAGCATCATCTTTACTAATACCTAAGCTAGAAACCATATACATATAGACAATATGAGAAAATATCGACCAATTTGTTAGCAGTAGGGTACCAAGCTCTACATCCACTAGAATAAATCATTGCTCAACTTCATGAGTCATGTGTTGCATCAATACACGAAAATATTTACGAACCCACCAAGCCCCGTGTAGGTGCAGAACTACGTTCTTATTTAAGCATGTTCGTATATACAACTAAATGAAAGAATTTATAAACAAGAAGTGTAAGAGCCACATGCAAGCGTTTTTTCTCTGTAAAGGCCCTTTCGTGCTAGTGTAAATATACAGTTATCACCGTGACTGAGTGCACGAAACACGCTCGTCACAAGAACTTTATAGTAGCTGACTGATCTTACAATACTACTGAGAACTAGAAGAAGAAGAACAATGGAACATTCCTTTCTGATAATATACGATTGATAATTGTTGGTCTATTAGACAGTGGCAAGGCGATGTTATTATGTCATTGTTCACACACCTTAATGAGATTCCCTTCAACAATGTGTATGTATTTCAAAAGTATTATTCCAGTCCAAATATCGATATCACAGGAGATTATGCATGGCATTGATGGAGTAACATACGCAACATTCAGCAAAAGCGGCAATATCCTGCCACCAGAGAGGGTAAAGCCAAACATTGCGATTGTATTTGACTGTTGCGGTAGAAAATCACGAACAAATACAGAAATACTTTTGTTCTGGTAGTCATATGGAGACGACGTCTTTTATCTAATCCATACATACTCTAGGATTTCTGTGACGGTTCGTTTCCGGTGCCAGCGGCCGCCACCTTGAACTACTGCCGTAATGGCAGAGGGCGTACCGGGATCGGCTGCGTCCGAGCTGTTGGCGGCGTACGGGCAGAACCTTCCGGAGGGGGACGACGGAAACTTCTCGCTGCGACAGAGACGGCTGATGAAGAATGGCTGCGGTCCTTGCCCTGGTGATCCATTGGGCTGGTCGGGGCACATGGTCTCAACCGGAGGTTCCAGGCCGTTGGCAAGCTGTTGTTGGATAGAATGGCCAAGAAGCCTTTCACGAAGGGGCCCACAGGAACTGGTGCATACCGCCATTCGTCGCATTGTGGACTCTGAGAGATGTTAAACAGCCTCATAAAAAAAGATGGTGATGGTCGAGATGGCCGTTTGCAGCTGTTAGCCTACGTGGACTCGTGTAGCTGTTACAGCTGGTAAAGGCGTATTCACTGCTCAGACGATTGAATGACTTGGTTGTATTGAAGTACGTTATTGGTGCGCATCGTGGTTATTGTATTGGGTCCACGTGGGTTTGGATGCACGTGCTTGTCTTAACAAGAATCATTTATTACATTATGCTGAGTACTGTGTGCCAACGGCCTTGCCGCAGTGGTAACACCGGTTCCCGTCAGATCACCGAAGTTAAGCGTTGTCGGGCTGCGCTAGCACTTGGATGGGTGACCATCTGGTCTGCCGAGCGCTGTTGGCAAGCGGATTGCACTCAGCCCTTCTGAGGCAAACTGAGAAGCTACTTGAGTGAGAAGTAGCGGCTCCGGTATCGGAAACTGAAATACGGCCGGGAGAGCTGTGTGCTGACCACATACCCCTCCATTTCTGCATCCAGTGACGCCTGTAGGCTGATACGGCGGTCGGTCGGTACCGTTGGCCCTTCATGGCCTTTTCGGGAGGAGTTTAGTTTTGAATACTTTGTATCCTGTTATTATTGTTGAAAAAAGTGTAGTTCACATTTTCGAAGGAGGACTATATATGGGTAATATCAACATGTGAGCTATCAGTTCAACGTAGTAATGGGGTTGTCTATTGTGTAAGGGTTACCTGTGGTCATTTTAATATTGTTTATTCTGAAATGCAGGACGGCGAACTCAGTGTGTAAATTTAAATCTTTCTTGTTAATTTCTAGTGATATGTGATCGATTTCTATCTGCCATGTTAGTTAATGGAATTTGTTCTTTATGTAAAGGTTATCTGTGGGCGCTTTAAAATTATTATAAATGCAGGAAGGTGCACCCATTACATAATTTGAAGGTTTTTTTTCATTCCGAGTACAGTTATGTAATGCTGGTTTCTTGTTAATTGCTAGTGAGATTTGTGCGATTTCTGTCTGCCATGTTAGTTGATTGGATTTGTTTTTTATGTAAAGATTATCTGTGGGTGTTTTAAAATTGTTTATTCTAAATGCAGGAAGGTGAACCAGTACATGATTTGAAAGTTGTTTTGGCTGACTCCAAGAACTTTTATGTCATGCTGGTTCATTAACTACTGTCTTAATATTATTTTTTCTTAAAGGTATAAGTTGAAATTCAAATTTTCGCTGCTCATTCAACTTAAAAGTTTTATTAAAAAACAATGTGTGATAAAACTGTTTTATCGATTCTCTTGTAAGGCTGACTGGGGTTTCAACGCATCAGTTTTCTGTTTAAATATTTCAGTGTAGTAAAAGCATGAAACTTTGTTCACTGGAATGTCATTACGTATGCCTGTAAACCCCAGCAACATCACTCCATTCGCACGTCACAATTTCGAAGCAGCTGGTAAGGGATAATGCACACCTTATCATCATTTTCAAATAAGACAATATAAACTTTAAAAAAAAAACATTTATAAAGCATATGTAGCAACTGACAAGAAGTTATTACGCAGAGTTTGCTCGAATCACACAAACAGCATAGATTTTTGGTTCTTGATAGAGCAAGAAAATTGAATGATGGGTGATATAAAAGAGATTTTCGAGAGTTTCCTTTTAAAAGATAATGGTCGATATGTTACACTGAGAAACTAACATATATTTATAAATTAAAAAATATGTTATTACATCCGTATGTATTTCACCGTGGACAAATTTGCACACTCTCATGCATTCATTCTGAGGAGCTGATGCACAGACCGAACCGCCGTTTGCACATTGATGGAAAAACTGAACTTATCATCGAGAGCCTTAAACGTCATTTTACGGGAATGATAATGATCAACGAACTTATGAAAACCCAGTCTGGGAGAACTGTAGCATTCAGAGATACTACCGAAAGATATAAAACGAAAATTCAAATGATTCAGACTCTCAACGAAAAACTTAAACATCATCATATGAAAATTCAGGTCATCAACAAACCTCTCAAAACCTATTCTAGCTTGGTTACATTGTTCACTGAAAGACTTAAGGCTATAAGTGTTCGAGAAGAGAACAATATCAGATGCGCTTGGAACCATTATGAGGTGAATCGAAATATTAGATGCAAAAGTTCATGTTACTGAAAAAAATTTGTAATTGTCAGGAAATCCATACATTGAAGTTTACGTGCATAAGTTCGCATAGTCTGAGAGTATGTAGGGTGCATATTACCTCGAAGTCAGTTCAGTGTGTACCAGCATCTCAACAAAAAACAGAGTTATCGTAGTGTGGAAGGCTGTTTAGCAGAAAGTACAACTGATAAGATTAAGACAGTTGCAAGGAGATCATTCTCCATCATAAACGTTCAAAACTGTAAATGAAACTCTTAAATATCTCTCAAACACGCCCAGTAAGACGTATGGAGACAGAAGAGAAGCAGAAGCAAGTGAAAGAGTTGGAAACAAATAAGTCGCCTGATCCAGGTGGAACCACATTACGGTTTTACAAAAACTTCCCTACGGCATTGGCCCCTTACTTAGCTTGCATTTATAGTAGATCTCTCACCGCACAAAGTCCCAAGCATCTAGAAAAAAAAGCGCATATATCTTGTATATGTTGTTTGTTGTTGTGGTCTTTAGTCCTGAGACTGGTTTGATGCAGCTCTCCATGCTACTCTATCCTGTGCAAGCTTCTTCGTCTCCCAGTATCTACTACAACCTACATCCTTCTGAATCTGCTTGGTGTATTCATCTCTTGGTCTCCTTCTACGATTTTTACCCTCCACGCTGCCCTCCAATGCTAAATTGGTGATCCCTTGATGCCTCAGAACATGTCCTACCAATCGATCCCTTCTTCTAGTCAAGTTGTGCCACAAACTTCTCTTCTCCCCAATCCTATTCAATATCTCCTCATTAGTTATGTGATCTACCCATCTAATTTTCAGCATTCTTCTGTAGCACCACATTTCGAAAGCTTCTATTCTCTTCTTGTCCAAACTATTTATCGTCCATGTTTCACCTCCATACATGACCACACTCCTTACAAATACTTCCAGAAATGACTTCCTGACATTTAAATCTATACTCGATGTTAACAAATTTCTCTTCTTCAGAAAAACTTTCCTTCCCATTGACAGTCTACATTTTATATCCTCTCTACTTCGACCATCATCCGTTATTTTGCTCCCCAAGTAGCAAAACTCCTTCACTACTTTGTCTCATTTCCTAATCTAATACCCTCAGCATCTCCCGACTTAATTCGACTACATTCCATTATCCTCGTTTTGCTTTTGTTGATGTTCATCTTATATCCTCCTTTCAAGACGTTATCCATTCCGTTAAACTGCTCTTCCAAGTCCTTTGCTGTCTCTGACAGAATTACAATGTCATCGCGAACCACAAGGTTTTTATTTCTTCTCCATCGATTTTAATACCTACTCCGAATTTTTCTTTTGTTTCCTTCACTGCTTGCTCAATATACAGATTGAATAACATCGGGGAGAGGCTAGAACCCTGTATCACCCCTTCCCAACCACTGCTTCCCTTTCATGTCCCTCGACCCTTATAACTGCCATTTGGTTTCTGTACAAATTGTAAATAGCCTTTCGTTCCCTGTATTTTACCCCTGCCACCTTCAGAATCTGAAAGAGAGTATTCCAGTCAACAATATCAAAAGCTTTCTCTAAGTCTACAAATGCTAGAAACGTTGGTTTGCCTTTCCTTAATCTAGCTTCCAAGATAAGTCGTAGGGTCAGTATTGCCTCACGTGTTCCAATATTTCTACGGAATCCAAACTGATCTTCCCCGAGGTCGGCTTCTACTAGTTTTTCCATTCGTCTTTAAAGAATTCGCGTTAGTATTTTGCAGCCGTGACTTATTAAACTGATAGTTCGGTAATTTTCACATCTGTCAACACCTGCTTTCTTTGGGATTGGAATTATTATATTCTTCTTGAAGTCTGAGGGTATTTCGCCTGGCCGGCCGAAGTGGCCGAGCGGTTCTGGGCGCTATAGTCTGGAACCGCGCGACCGCTACGGTCGCAGGTTCGAATCCTACTTTGGGCATGGATGTGTGTGATGTCCTTAGGTTAGTTAGGTTTAAGTAGTTCTACGTTCTAGGGGACTGATGACCTCAGATGTTAAGTCCCATAGTGCTCAAAGCCATTTGAACCATTTATTTCGCCTGTCTCATACATCTTGCTCACCAGATGGTAGAGTTTTGTCAGGACTGGCTCTCCCAAGGCTGTCAGTGGTTCTAATGAAATGTTATCTACTTCCGGGGCCTTTTTTTGACTCAGGTCTTTCAGTGCTCTGTCAAATTCTTCACGCAGTATCATATCTCCCATTTCATCTTCATCTACATCCTCTTCCATTTCCATAATATTGTCCTCAAATACATCGCCCCTGTATAGACCCTCTATATACTCGTTCCACCTTTCTGCTTTCCCTTCTCTGCTTAGAACTGGGTTTCCATCTGAGTTCTTGATATTCATACAAGTGGTTCTCTTTTCTCCAAAGGTCTCTTTAATTTTCCTGTAGGCAGTATCTACCTTACCCCTACTGAGATAAGCCTCTACATCCTTACATTTGTCTTCTACCCATCCCTGCTTAGCCATTTTGCACTTCCTGTCGATCTCATTTTTGAGACGTTTGTACTCCTTATTGCCTACTTCAATTACTGCATTTTTATATTTTCTCCTTTCATCAATTAAATTCAATATTTCTTCTGTTACCCAAGGATTTCTACTAGCCCTCGTCTTTTTACCTACTTGAACCTCTGCTGCCTTCACTACTTCATCCGTCAAAGCTACCCGTGCTTCTTCTACTGTATTTCTTTCCCCCATTTCTGTCAATTGTTCCCTTATGCTCTCCCTGAAACTCTGTACAACCTCTGGTTTAGTCAGTTTATCCAGGTCCCATCTCCTTAAATTCCCACCTTTTTGCAGTTTCTTCAGTTTTAATCTACAGTTCATAACCAATAGATTGTGGTCAGAGTCCACATCTGCCTCTGGAAATGTCTTACAATTTAAAACCTGGTTCCTAAATCTCTGTCTTACCATTATATAATCTATCTGAAACCTGTCAGTATCTCCAAGCTTCTTCCATGTATACAACCTTCTTTTATGATTCTTGAACCAAGAGTTAGCTATGATTAAGTTGTGCTCTTTGCAAAATTCTACCAGGCGGCTTCCACTTTCATTTCTTAGCCCCAATCCATATTCACCTATTACGTTTCCTTCTCTCCCTTTTCCTACTACCGAATTCCAGTCACCCATGACTATTACATTTTCGTCTCCCTTCACTATCTGAATAATTTCTTCTATTTCATCATACATTTCTTCAATTTCTTCGTCATCTGCAGAGCTAGTTGGCATATAAACTTGTACTACTGTAGTAGGCGTGGGCTTCGTGTCTATCTTGGCCACAATAATGCGTTCACTATGCTGTTTGTAGTAGCTTACTCGTACTCCTATTTTTTTATCCATTATTAAACCTACTCCTGCATTACCCCTATTTGACTTTGTATTTATAACCCTGTATTCACCTGACTAAAAGTCTTGTTTTTCCTGCCACCGAACTTCACTAATTCCCACTATATCTAACTTCAACCTATCCATTTCACTTTTTAAATTTTCTAACCTACCTGCCCGATTAAGGGATCTGACATTCCACGCTCCGATCCGAACGCCAGTTTTCTTTCTCCTTATAACCATACAGTAGAGCTGCATGCCCTCGGGAAAAGTTATGGCTGTAGTTTCCCCTTGCTTTCTACCGTTCGCAGTACCAGCACAGCAAGGCCGTTTTGGTTAGTGTTACAGGGCCAGATCAGTCAATCATCCAGACTGTTGCCCCTTCAACTGCTGAAAAGGCTGCTGCCCCTCTTCAGGAACCACACGTTTGTCTAGCCTCTCAACAGATAACCCTCCGTTGTGGTTGCACCTACGGTACGGCTATCTGTATCGCTGAGGCACGCAAGCCTCCCCACCAACGGCAAGGTCCATGGCTCATGGGGGGGATCTTGTATATAAGGAGCGTAAAATAACTGACTCGGTAAATTGCAGACCAATATCCCTATCATCAGTTTGTTACATAATTCTTATACATGTTCTCATTTCAGATATAATGAAAGTCATTGAAGCTGGAAAGCTTTAAACCAGAAATCAGTACGATTTTGTAAGTATTACTCATTCAAAACTCAGTTTTTCCTTTTATCAAATGATTCCCTGTGATCCATGGATGAAGGACAACAGGCAGATTCCACATTCCTAGATTCCCGAAAAACGTTTGACATGGTGAGCTACTGGAGATGGTTAGCGAAGGTACGAGCATATTGATTAAGTTCCCAGAAATGTGAGTAGCTCGAAGACTTAAGTAATACAACCCAGTACCTTTACCTCTATCATTAGTGTTCATCATAGACAAGAGGAGTGGCCTGAGGGAGTGCCCCAGGGAAGTGTGCTAGGACCGCTACTCTTTTATATATATATAAATGATCTGATGGACAGAGTTAGCAAGAATCCGTAGCTATTTATTGATGATACGGGTGTACGGGAAGGTGTCGTGGGAGGGTTTAAGATAACTTAGACAGAATTTATAGCTGGTATGATGAATGTCAACTTGTTTAAAAGTAGAAAACTGTAAGTTAACGCAGATGACAATATCAAAATGTTCGAATACAGATTTAGTAATGTGCTACTTGACACAGTCAAATCTATTAAATAACGAGGCTAATGTTGCAAAGCGTTATGAAATGGAACGAATCTACAAAGACTTTAGGAGGAAGGCAAATGGTTGACTTCAGTCTACTGAGAGAAATTGACGAAAGTGTGGGTCATCTGTAAAGGATACTGCATATGAAGACTACTGAGATCAGTTCTTGAGTACTGCTCTAGTGTTTGGGATCCCCACCAGGTTGAATTAAAGGAAGCAATTCAGAGGTGAGCTGCTAGGTTTGTCGCCAGTAGGTTCGATCAACACACAAGTATTGCGGAGATGCTTTGGGAACTCGAATGGGTACCCCTGGATGAAAGACGACGTTCTTTTCGGCAAAAACTGCTGAGAAAACTTAGAGCACCGACGCACCAACTGTATTGCTGCCAATGCACATTTCATGTGAGGACCACAAAGCTGTGATAAAAGAAATTAGGGCTCATACGGAGGCATATACACAGACGTTTTTCCCTCCCTCTATTTGCGAGTGGAACACGAAAGGAAATGGCTAGTAGTGGTACAAGGTACCCTTCCCCACCTACCACCCAGTGGTGTACGTGTAGATATACTACTCGCGATTTCATTAGTAATGTTTCATTAACCATCATCGGGATTCTGAGGTAGAGGGAACATGTGGAGTCAGCAGGGAGGAACAGTATACGCTGAGTACGCAAGTTGTAAGTTTAACCAAGCATGCAGTGGTGGTAGGAAACAATGAAGCTGAAAGAGCATCTGGTTTAATGGATCTAATATTCTTAAAAATTTCAAACCTACATTTTTCCGAAAGAGTCAGAAACGTTTCATGAAATATTGCATATGACTAACGCACATTTGAAAGTTCAGGGAAAGACACATAATCGAATAATTGTGGAGACAGAAGTTCAAGAACTCCACAAACCAGCGTGCAACGCAACCCTTGTAGACAAGTAATTCGAGGCTTGAGTGATTTGTGGAAAGTGGATCTTGTGGATATGAGACAATATTCACGAGAGGACAAATGCTTGGAATATATCTTGATGGTCAGTGCCACATGTTCCAAATTAGCGTGGCCATAACATGTAAAAACAAACGTGGGGAATACAGTAGCACAGTTTACGGATCAACAGGTGCAGACAGGGGCAAATTGATGTCTCGACAGCCATCAAACAGTTCATTGTGGTGCGTTTTATAATAAACATGTCAACAAGGTTATGGAGAGTATGGAATATACTTCTACTCAACTTCCTGCCTCATGGAAACCGGTGTCTTCGAACATTTGAGTAGAACGTTAAAAATCCTTTATTGGAGATTTTAATCTTCATGGATCATACAAATGGATGGATATTCTTCCAGATGTGACTGAACAGTATAACCGAAATTTACATCAAAGAATAATGGTGAAAACAATTGATGTTTGTGGTATTAAGCTCCCAAATACAATATACAATAATATTAAAATGGCGGATCTTCACAACTAGAAATTTAACGTACGTGATTTAGTACAAAATACACTCACAGAAAAAAAATCGCAGCATCAAGGAGTTGTATGACATATACGAAAGTTGGTAGGCGTGTTTCTCCATCTGAAAGGTGATGTCTGTCCAAATTTCGCGCTTCTTGCGTAAGACTGGCGCTAGTAGCGGCACCATGAGGATGCAAATCAGGATTGCTTTAAATACGAGGGTGAGTCAAATGAAAACCTTAAATTTGTAATAACAAATCAAAATTTCGCACCGTTATCCTGTAAGTTGGTAAGCGTGCAACAAACAGCGTACAGAATGGCCTGTAGGTGGCAGCAGAGTGCAGATGCACACATACAGTAGCAGTAGCAGTATAATGATGGCTGCCCCACTTGTGACTTGCACCAGGGAAGAACAGCGTTCCGTTATTCGGTTTTTGCGTAGTGAAGGTGTGAAACCTATTGAAATTCATCTGCGAATGAAGGTTCAGTACGGTGATGCATGTTTGTCACAGCAGCAAGTCTACGAATGGAGTAGGAAGTTCGCAAATGATGTGACTTCAGTGGAAGATGTTCCTCGTCCAGGTCAGGCACAACGAGTTGTGGCTCCACATAACATTGCAATAGTTGAAGTCATAGTGAAGGAAAACCGCCGACTGACACTGAATGACATTGCAGCATGTTTACAGATTAATCATGGATCAGCACACCACATTGTGCATGATGTGCTCCAGTTCCACAAAGTGTCTGAAAGATGGGTGCCACGGCAGCTGACTCCTGAAATGAGAGAACGACGTGTTGATGCTTGTGTAGAACTTCGCCGCTTTGAACGAGAAGGTGATGGCTTCCTTGCAAGAATCGTTACTGGGGACGATACCTGGGTTCACTTCTACCAACCGGAAACGAGAGAGCAAGCAAGGAATCGCGCTATTCCTCATCACCAAGTGATTTCCATATGTTTGGACCACTCAAAGACGCATTGGGAGGAAAGAAGTTCCGTTCTGATGAAGAGGTACGCCATGCGGTGCATGAGTGGTTGCGCGGACTATCAAAAGAATTTTTTTCCAAAGGAATTTATGCACTTGGTAAGCGCTGGAGGACTTGCATTGAGTGTGGGGGAGATTATGTTGAATAGAGATACAACTTTGTACCACTTCTGCACAATAAATAATATTTTTAAAAAATTTAATGTTTTCATTTGACTCATCCTCGTACAAGCGGTAGCAGTCGTGAACAGTCAAGTATGCCTTTAAGGCGCCAAAGATGCCATTATCAACACCTCACTGAGTTTGACGGAGGTCGTGTAATAGGTTTATGGGAAGCTGGACGTTCCTTCTGCGATACTGCAGAAAGCCTTGGCAGCACTATAGTCACTGTACATCACTTCTAGTAGCGGTGATAGCGAGAATGTACGATCGCAAGAAGACAGGGCTCCGAACGGCCACGTGTCACTAGCGAGAAGAAAGACGATCGTGTTCGGTGTATGGCTCTGGCGCATTGTACTGAATCTGTAGCAGCAGTTTCAGCAGCATTGGCACCACAGTGATACAATGAACTGTTACAAATCGATTACTTCAAGAACAGCTCCGAGCCAGACGCCCGCATGCGTTCATTCCACTAACTCCAAACCATCGCAATTTGCGACTTCAGTAGTGTCAAACGAAAGCTCATTCGTGAGCAGGGTGGAGGTCTATTGTGTTTCTGATGAAAACTGTTTCTGCCTCGGTGCCAGCGACGGCCGTGTGTTGGTTAGGAGGAGGCCAGTTGATGGCTTGCAACCAACCTGTCTGTGTGCTAGACACACGGGATCTACACTTGATGTTACGGTCTGGGGTGCGGTTTCGTATGACAGTTGTATCACTCTCGTCGTTATCCCACGCACCCTGTCTGGAAAATTGTACGTCATTCTGGTGATTCGACTTGTCGCGGTGCCATTACGAACAGCATTCAAGAGGTCTTTCCCAACAGGACAACGCTCGCCCACAAACCGCTGTTGGAACCCAACATGCTTACGGTGTCGACATGTTGCCTTAGCCTGCTCGATCACCAGATCTGTCTCCAATCGAACACACACCCGAAATCATTAGACGACAACTCCAGCGTCATCCGCAAACAGTATTAACCGTCTCTGTATTGATTGACCAACGGCAGCAGGCATGGAACTCAATCCCACAAACTGACTTCCGGCACCTGTACAACTCAATACGTACACGTTAGCATGCCTGCATTCAACAGTCTGGCGGTTACATCGCTTATTAATGCACTATCATTTCACATTTGCAATGCTTTTTTCTCGTGCTTACCTTAACCTCTGATCTTGCAACCTTAATCACATAAATATATTTCCCAAACAAATGTATTTCCGTAATTTCGTAACTCCACATTAATTATTTTTTGTTGTAGGGACTTGTTTTCCGTCAGTGTACAAGAGTGCATCTGAGAAATCATACCTATCAAACTGGTCAATGGACACATTTATAGTTCCCAAACTGTAATGAACAAAGCCTACAACTTACATCTTAATGTATGAAGTTTTTAGTGAAATAACTGTTGGTTTTTACACAGAAGTCTTACAGGGAAACAGTGAACTAGTTGTGTTTCTCATTTTTTTCTTCACGTGATAATGGAAAATAAGGTCCTGGTTAAATGGCTCGTCTTCCTTTCTTCACACAACTGATGGGTGAATGTTTGACGTGGTATATACTAATGTGCGCGGACCCACTGACCGTGTAGTAATGTAACACATCTGTTAGTATGCGCATTGTACATGGTAGAAGTGGTATTCTCAGCAAGCTGCCTGTAAGATTTTGAGCCCCCCACTTCCCCAGGACCAGACCATTTTGAATCAAATCTCAAACAAGTACGAAGTATGTTCAGTAAATAAGAGGTAGTTTAGAGTTCGAGGTCCGACAAGTGTGCAAAATATAAACGTAGGTACCCACTTATCTATTACCAAGCCCTGGCAATTGGCAATAGATGTTTTCAAAAATTTTAGAATTTTTGCAAAAAGTTGCATGAAACTTGAAAACTGCAGAATGATGACCAGTTGTCTCCTATACGCAATTATTCTTCAAGAAACGTTTTTTGATACTTATACCATCAACGAGCAGAATACACGCAGAGGTGCAGTGATTTATTAATTTCTTAACTAAAGTGCAACATACTAAAAATTTCTTTTTCAAAAGATACTGATAATTATTATAAAGCTTATTTTATGACTGTGAAAATCCAACTAGATGAACTGCAGTGGAAGCATCCAGATTTAGGTTAGAGCTTTTACCAGCTGTAGACATCAAAGTAATCACTAGAGTTACCTTGACTTTCTTGCGCCGGAACTAACTTAGAAAAACATTTTGTAACTTTTTTCTGCTGAAAACAGTCAATATCGCATAAATCTTTATCTAGATACAGTTTTTTTAGTGAAAATAATTCACCCATGTGGCTCTCCGAAAAGAAAACTAAGGAAAGGAAAGACTCAAAGACTGCACAGGCTACATCACTCGCTGGGTCTCACTCAGATATCTTTAAAATGAAGATGACGAAGGAAAGAGAAATCAAACCGTTGAATCTAACTCCGGCGTACAGACAATTATTCATGTTGAGACTACAAACAGAACTGAAAATACTGCTGTATTTGATTTTAATGAAGACTTTAATGTATGTGACACTGAAAATAATAGGATAAAGATACTATTGATGAGCTAATTACTGAGGATGGACATATTTCTGATGCATCTAACTTCGACTCCTCTTCATCCAATGATACAGAACATTGGCCAATACGTGCTCCACAGCATATCAGAGCATTGTGATCATTGAAAAGAGTAGTGAAGTATATCAAAACAAAGAAATACCTTTTGAATCTGTACATAGACCAAGTGAACACACTAGAGGAACACATCACTGCTTAACTTGGTCGTGGTTTTATTCCCATTTGAACAAGACCAAACATTGGAGGAAATGGGTGCTATACTCACCATCAATAAGGAAACTGTGCCGTTTTTGGTGCTGATTATTTGCATTTTACATCGCCTTTTGGATATTGCACTATTTTTTTCCGACTATAACTTTGCTTTCTGTGGTCATCGTGAAGACGTTTCATCGGAAAACAGAGGAAATTCGTTATAACTGGTACAGTTGGTGGTGAAACATGATCTAGCATTCAGAGAGCATTGTTTGAAACTTGAAGAGTTCGCTGTTGGATCAAAAGTGATGCAAAATGTTTTAATATTGGATAAATATTTAAGAAACAAATAAGATATAGAAAACGCTAAATATTAGGAAACAAGTTTTAACAACACACCCAATGAAAGCAGAACTGAGCAAATGAATCAAACAACTAGATAAATCCATACAGAAGACAACATTGTGGAAGTTTGAGAATTCCTCTCAGGTTTTCCATATGTTGTGAAATACTGCAGAAGATATGTCAAAAGATTTTCAATAGCAGCTGGAGAAAGATGAGCCGTATAATGCGCTGTGCAGGGCTCAAGGTTATGAGAATGCCGCATCAGTGATAGGTGTACACGGAAGAGTTCAACGAAAAATTCGAGGAGTGAATCCGAAAACTCTATTCAGTCCCTGAGCTCGTCATTCCTTAAACCTTTGTGGAATTCGTGCAGTCTCATTTATCACCTCTAGCGTCACCTATTTTGGAACTGTAGAAAAGTTATGTTCACTCTTCTCGTCTTCTGTATAAAAATGGAAATTACTTGTAGAAAAAAATGAAAAGTAGGAAAAACTGTGAAAGGATGTCAGTTACCCGCTAGAGCGCTAATAAAGTCATATAAAAAGAAAACGACTGTGAGCACATTGGAAGGTATGCAAGATCCATCCAAGGAAAACCTCTATACTAAATCGTCAGCACTCGCTCTTGCAGTCATACGCGATTTTACTATTTTGACCTACGTCAACTTCTGGCACACGATACTGGAGGAAGTAAATTCAGCAAAAATGACTTTGGATAAAGGATTTCGCCAAACCTTAGACATGAATGAGTATTTAGTGACGTAAGAAACTGCTGTTATAGACAACACTGTTACTTTGGGCACTAAAATGCAATGATATGGATATTAACATTGGCCATCAAGAAAGGAGGGTAAATAAAATCATACCAAATGAACTGGGTCACGTCACTAGATTATAGATTCAAGCAGCAGTTCGTCGATTAATGTTTGAATCATTGACAGATTTATACAAAATTATTGCAATAATACATTGCCATGAAGGAAATCACCAAATTTTCAAAATTGTTGAAAAAAACTTATGCTTGAAGCTTCCAGTGATGGAGGCTGTATCACTGGAAAATCTGGTAGAAATATACCATGAGTTTGATAAGAAACAGGTGCTTCGAGAAATAAAAATGTATCATAGGCATTTACAAGCAACTGATATGAGTATTGGCGTTGCTGCTAGGTGGACAGCACGAGAAATCTTTCAGTTGATGATTAAATTGGACGTCAGTGAATCATTACTCTGTACATCAGTTATAATCCAACACTTCTTGACGGCTTGTGTCCCAGTTACATCATGTGGGAGAAATTCTTCTAAACTGTAACTAATAAAATATCATCTTCACTCTATGATGAATCTAGAACGACTAGCCAATCTGTCCACTTGATAAAAGAAGAGTTTCAAATGAAATAGATTTGAACTACGGCATTGATAATTTCAGTAAAATAAAGGCACATAACATGAACTAGAACAATATCAACCACAATGACTATCTTGTACTAAGTTTGCAGAACCAACTGATACTATAATTGTAAAAGTTTTATTTCCAAACATATATAATAAAAGGTAATTTTCTTATGTTGTTCTTTATTATTTCTTTGCCCTCTATCTGATAGTTACTATGCTAAATGCTGATTCATATTCTGAGTTTCTCACCTATATCTTTAAATAAGTCAAAATTGTTAGAGGGTAGAATACACATATTACAAATGCTTCATTTTTAGTCATTATATCGGTATTAGTCACTTTTTACAAAATGCACACTACTGATACATCAATTTCTAAGCAGACGGTGGCCTCATTTAGTTTCGCAGCTCCAGACCTCCAAAGGGCTTAGTCTGATGCTAGTGGACATTTATGCCTCGTGTCTATCATGATAAGTGCATTAAAATAAGCAGCATATACATTGTACACCACTGTGTCAGTATGGGTTTAGATGAGATATAATACACTCTCATTGTGATTTATATTAATCATTAGAACAAATAAATAACTGCTGATCTCAGTCTTGACATAGTTCTCAAGATCCTTCAACTTGTTCTAGAACTTACCCTCGTTAAGCGACGCATTAAAATGCAAATATAACCTATTGTACTCCCAGATAGTTCATTTCACTGCGTAGGGTAATGTCCTTGTGTACAGTGGCGCACTACAAGGACAACTTACTTATTATTTTGTCAAAGCAATGAACATTGCACCCGCTCGTCTTATATCAATATGACTTAGTTTTTCCTGGTATCCATTGTCAGGGTTACAACCAATGGACTCTCTCGATTTTACCGGTATACCACCAGTTTGTTGCGTAAAAGCAACAAGCACAGCGTGTGTTCGACTTGCATCACTGCACACAATGAGATGACGATCCATGGCGACCGTGGTCCAGGATCTTAGCTTTGGTTTTTATGTGTTTCCTGCACTCTCGGAGTACAAAACATTGTAGCGATCATTTTGTCCAATTTTACACTGATGTATGCTTGATTTAGCAACTACGGCACAGGATAGCATGGCGCATATGGACCTTTTTGTTGTGTATTGATGTTTTGTGTATACCTGTTTTTTTTTTTTGGGAGAGTTTATTAAAATATATTTTTGGTGACAGCTTGTAAACCTGAAACATTTGTGAAAAACATATTATGCTCCTGCAATAAAAAGAATTATAACACCATGCGATTTTTCGGTGATGAGACCAGGGCATACCCACAAATCTAGAAATAAAAGCTACTTTTCAAGGTGCATCTAACTCCGATGTCCTACACATCTAGTTATTTGTTGCTCACCTCAAAAGATAACCACATATGTACGTACACAACATTGTAACCATAAAGTATTAACTACCAAAACAGATTACAGAACATATACACAATGTGAATCACTAATAAAATGTTTGGTGAAGAAGCACTTAACTAAGTCACGTACATACTTATCACAATTACACACATTACACCACAACCAAAGATAACTCTATTAAACAAAAACATTTGCGTTTAAAAAAGTGCTTTTCTGCTCATTACATATTCAATCTTGATGATTAAGATCTGGGGAAGAGTTTTTCCGGTCAATAGTTTTTGGTCCCCTGTTTTCCTGCTCCCTCTGTGGACGTTGTATGTCTCCCGAACATCATTTATCCTCGTAATGCCTGGATGTTAGGTTGCGCCAACTGTACCTCTGATTTTGAGGCCGAATGCTTTTGCTATTATCCCCGATATTCCATGCGTCCATTCATTGTCTCGTTAGTTACCGTATTGTTTTCGCTCTGATGCAGAGCTCATCCTCTTGGCTTCTCGAATGTAGTCATTGAGATCTGTTGAAATTAGCTTAAATGCCACCAGATCGCTCTTCTCAACGCAGAGGAGAGGTCTTTTGCCCTCAGTTGGCATGATATTAATAAAGATTTGAATCAGCTCACCATTACTGTATGGATGGTCGAGATTCTCATACCATTTTAAAGTTTCCGCACGATATTGTGAATAAGACTGAGAACGTGTTGCTGCAACTGGAGACGCTTTTATGATACTTAATCGTACTCTGTTTTGTTCGGCAGTCTACCAGTACCATTTCATAGACTTTGATTCGAATTCTGCGAAGGATGTACATGTCTGATGACTGGAAAAACATTTGAGATAATCTCTTCTCTCATATGAATACTCATAAATCCCAGATTCCTTTCGATTGGCCAGGATTGAGGTAGACTGTCCGTAAATTTCCCTAGCCAAGTCTTAATTCTCAGGTTTCCGCCTATAGTGTAGGTGAGAAAATTCCTTAAAGAAAAGAACTGTTCATCATCAAAGTCCTGTTTGTTGACGGGTACGGATGTCGATGAAGGACACTTTTCCTTTACAGTGATCCCAATTTGCTTCGCTGACGACGTGCCATTGCATATCAAATTATTATGTGCGTGTTGTTTATTCTTACTTCTTTTCCTCTTCTCTGCCCGAGGTACTAGTGGCTCAGTGACTCGCCGCTTTCAGTCTCTTTTCTTAGGTTCTGAAGACTTTGTTTTAGTGAGGCAAACTCCTCAGTTTCCAAGAATTTCACTGGTATAGTGATCACAGAATTCATTAGCTCCTCCAGAGCCTGTAATTACTGAGAAACCGAGTTGTTCGTCTCCTCCATTTTCTTCAAATTTCTTTCATCTTGGACCAATCTGGTCAGGTTGCTTTCAACTGATTTAGATACCTCAACTATTTTTCCACCCACCGACATAATATCGATTCCCCTCGTAATACTACTATATCAATCGCAATTTTTTTCCGGTCTTCCTCGGCTAATTTTCTATCTTACTCGGCTTTCCTGTTTGTCTCTTAGCCTGCCTCCGCTCTTTCTGGCATTTCATTTACCCTCAATGCAGTATCCTCGATGCTTCCAGAGTGAGAACTGCTCTGTGCTACTGCTCATTTTGTTTCCCAAACCACACTAGTTCCACTTTGTTGGATTGCGGCTACGGTTTCATGGATTCCATGCAAGGCTTTCGGTGCTGGTGCGCCCCCCCCCCCCCCCCCAAAAAAAAAGTTCAGATCCTCTGGAACCATCGAGTCCTCTCACCGTAATTTTCCTCTCCTCACGAGGCCGCGCTCAACTAGCCCTGTCTGTGTGTAGAGAAGTAAAAAATTGAAAGCCACTTGCAAAAATTTAACATCAACAACTAAACTACAAATCCTTCATTAACTATCAGAGAATCCTGGCATCATTCTTGTAGTTGACTTTCAGAAGTACGAAGAATATAGGGTAACAAAGAATGATAATATTCCTGTAAAACCGTTTTTCATATGGTGCTTCACTTAGTTGTTTTCTTTCTTTTCGCTGAGTCCATATGGTGTATGTAATAAGTTTTCTAGTGAGGTAATGAAATAATCTTTGGAGGAAATCATTAGCTTATGTCCCCTGTCGTAGTGTTTTGAAGGATGTAGCGAATCATAGTGTATTGCAAAAGATGATTTTTGCGTGTGGCATGAGAAGGATTAACGAATTTTGCGTTCTGCGGGGTCATAGGACACGTTACAGATGTTAGTGGAGATTTTTGGTATACCAACAGCTGCCAAGAATGACCTGCGGTATTTACTGAATTGATTTTAGGAATTGCTGGATGACTTTGCCTGCGGAGCGCTGATCGATCTTGACCATGTTTTTTTCCTGTTTGGTATCGTGTACTCCTCGGTGAAAACTTAACATTTCTGGGGCAACAAAGTTTTAAGGGTTTTCTAAGTAACATTTTTGTCGGCGTTCAAAATTAACTGTGACTGAGCCATGGCGCTCAGGACTAGGGGTCGAGTACAGAAACTAGCCGCTAGGGGTCGGGGTTGCGACGCGAACGGAGAGCCGCGTGCGGACGGCGGTCGAGAGAAGGTGTTTAGAGGAGTGCGGTGGGTCCGGACGGAGCGTGGAGACCGGCCCGTAGACAGTCGGCTGCGGCTGCGGCTGCGACTGTCTCTCTCCGAGGTGGTCAGTGGATCTGTGAAGCGGTGGCATCGTGTCTACTAATACCACTGTGTACGCTGTCTGATGCGACCAATCCCGGAGATTGAAATTGAATTAATATGTAGAGGCAAAGGAAGATCCAGCCGCCTATGGTTCACGACAAATAATCAAAGCAGTGAGGACACATTCTACGTCATAAAAGGAAATTCTGAGCCTCATATGTGGCGTGACTTATTTTCTATGGCAAAAAGTTTAAGGTAATAACAGATCACGCGCCACTGAAGTGGTTATTAAGATTAGAGGACCCATCTAGTAGGCTAATGCACTGGGTGCTGAAACTGAGTGAATTTGATTATGAAATATTCCATAATCTTGGTAGAAATCGCAGTAAGAGAAGCAGTAGCCTTAGGAAGGTTTGCATATTACAGACAGTACATTGTACTGTTACCGAGGGGCAAGAAGAACATGCTGCTGACAAGCAATGGGTGTAAACGATTCGCAATGCAGCCACAGTCCATTGTACAAGATGGTTATAATTAAACTTTCGCTATTAGAGAGGGCCCCCATGAAAAACAATGAAACTTTGCGGAAACATTTTTAAGAACATGCAGAAGAGAGATAATAAATAAATAAACCATTGAGAGAAAAACACTTATTTCCACATGAGAGGGTTGAAATCTAGTGATCTTTGTCGTTACGCAGTTTGGAGTGATATGCGAATGGATCGGTTTTCTCAAAACGTATTACAGGGTAACCGAGTGGCCTCAAGAGCAATGTGAGGCGGAGCACCATCGTAAGTAGAAACAGGTACACCCAAAGCACCTCTCTCCTCTAGACAGGGATCACATGTTGGCAAAGCAGATCATAATAACGTGTGCTGTTCACTCACCACGTTCTCGGTCCGTGGGATCCGAGTTCCTCATAGAAAATGTACCAGTCATATACTGTGCCATAAAGCCACACCACACAGCGTTGTCACAAGCTGCGACATCGTCGCGAAAAAACACAGTGACTCGTATATGTAATAAGTTTCCTTTAATTTACGTCTATGGTCGCAATCTTTTTTGTTTAACAGATTACCGACCAGATTAAAGACCGAAACCGGTAATCTGTTAAACAAAAAAAGATTGTGACCATAGACGTAAATTAAAGGAAACTTATTACACAGTGTTGTGTTCATTATGCAGGGAAACTTTATGAATAGTCATCGGTAGTGACAGTCCCCAAATGCGAGAACTGTGAATGTTCACTGCCTCAGTGAGCGTAAAGTGTGCTTTATCGGTTCACAAAATGTTACAAGGCCACATGTCGTCACTTCAACCCTTGCAAGAAATGTAAGAGCAAGGTCTACTCAAATGTCTGTGTAACGTGGCAAAAGCTGGTGAGTAATGTGAAGTCTGTACGGATACCGTTTCACAGTTCTTCGCAGTACTTTTCGAAGGGTAGACCATGGAATGTTCAACTCTTGTGACACAGCTCATGCACTGCTTGAAGGTCGAAGACTGAATCCAGCATTCTCATCCATGGCAACAGTAACATTATTAACAATCTGTGCAGCAACTGGCCGTTGACTTTTCAAAGGAGAAACTGAATGACTGCCTGATTGTTCCAAACTGTGTTACCAGCATGATCTCCAGATTTGATCCATCCCATGTGGAAATTAAAATGCGTTTCTTTCAATGGTTTATTCATTATTTCTCTTCTGCATGTATTAGAAATGCTTCCACAAAGTTTCATTCTCCTACGATCATTCGTTTTCCGTAGGGGTCCTCTCAAGCAGTGAAAGTTTAATTATAACCACCCTGTACATAGAGAGGTGTTGTGTAAAACATCAAAGTATGGAACGCCTTTTACGGTTAGAGTAACGTTGCGAGAAGAAGTCTTGAAACAGGTACATAATCGTGTATTATCTGGACATAGGGGGCACAGGACCACAGAGTGACTAATAGCTGAATATTAATGGTGGCGCACACGTAGATGAGATACAGAGTGGTGTGTTAAAAACTGTGTGCCAAGGTGTACAGTAGGTGAAGCTGAGCCATCAATGTATTCCAACGCTAACGTTATCAAAAACCAGTAAACCTTTTAAAACGATTGGGATGGACATTTTAGGAACTTTTAGTGAGACGCCAGCTTGGAGAACCGCTGTGTTCTGTCCATCAAAGATCATTTAACACGTTGTATGGGAATGATTTTGTTGTTGTTGTTGTGGTCTTCAGTCCTGAGACTGGTTTGATGCAGCTCTCCATGCTACTCTATCCTGTGCAAGCTTCTTCATCTCCCAGTACTTACTGCAAGCTACATCCTTCTGAATCTGCTTAGTGTATTCATCTCTCGGTCTCCCTCTACGATTTTTACCTTCCACGTTGCCCTCCAATGCTAAATTTGTGATCCCCTTATGCCTCAGAACATGCCTCCTACCAACCGATCCCTTCTTCTTGTCAAGTTGTGCCACAAACTCCTCTTCTCCCCAATTCTATTCAATACCTCTTCATTAGTTATGTGATCTAACCATCTAATCTTCAGCATTCTTCTGTAGCACCACATTTCGAAAGCTTCTATTCTCTTCTTGTCCAAACTATTTATCTTCTACGTTTCACTTCCATACATGGCTACACTCCACACAAATACTTTCATAAACGACTTCCTGACACTTAATTCTATACTCGACGTTAACAAATTTCTCTTCTTCAGGAACGCTTTCCCTGCCATTGCCAGTCTACATTTTATAACCTCTCTAACCTTCCCAAATTATCAAGCTGAAGTGACAGCACAGGAAATAGTGAATAACTGCTAACTAAAATTCGGTGTACACTTATGAACACTAGAAGGGCCTGTAGTAAAAAGTAAGTACTGGACATACAAAACTGTAAGAAGACCTATGATAGTTTATGGGGCTAGAGTATGGTGGAATAAAGTAGAATGTAAGATGGATGCTAAGAATCTTAGCATGGAGCAGATACTGGCCTACCTAGCCATAACAGATGTAACTAGAGCCTTATCCACTGCTGGAACGGAGACGTGCTGGAACACCCCCATGACAGTATTAGATTCCTTTAGGATATCCACAGTCTCACACCAACATAGCGAGTGTGGCAAATATGGGAATGGTTGGAAAAATGGAGGCTGACCATATAGTAACATCCAGTCGCTAGAAAAACCGTTCAGTATAACAGTTGTAAGAAAGAATCAATGGAAGAACGAACTCTGACTCCGTTCAAGAGACATAGACCAGTTTACTGACAGGTCGAAACGGGTGAAGCTGTTGGGCCTAGAGTATACAGGATACAACCTAGAGTGATCTCTCTAGGGAAGCTGGCCACATAATTCCAGGAAGAAATATCCGCTATTACAGTATGCGGAGAGGAAAAGTTGTGTACGTGGATAAAGGTCGTGGCACCTAATTTTATTCAGATAGCCAAGCAGCTCTGAAATCTCTATCAGCTCCTCCAAGGAATCAAAGATGGTTGCAGAATGCAATGGAAGAAAGCAACGGGGTAAACCAACCTGCTGTGTGTCCCTGGTCCCTCAGAAATTACCAGCAATGAACTAGGTGATAGACTGGCAAGGACAGGCGCGATGTGGCCAATTATTGGACCGAAACCTGTCCTAACCACCCAGTCATCAAACTATCAAACCAGAACTAAATAGTGGAGTCAGAAGGTAGCACGTAGAATATTGCACTATGATCCACAATAAAAACATGGCAAGCTAATGATGTTCAGACCATGTTTAAAGAGTACTGTAATCCTAAACTCGAACAGGAGACAGGTTAAACTCATGGTAGGACTTATGTCTGACAATGAAAACTTTGAGAAACACCTGCACACGATGGGTATACAGGAAGGAGCCCCTGAGTGTGAACTATGTGATGCGAAGGATGAAACGGCACCACGCCTAATCTTCCAATCCGAAGCGTTGGCGGGCATAGACACAGAATTATTAAGTCCTGAAAAAATCGTGTGTAGCAAGAAACTTCTACTTTTAAGAGTACCTGTTGACTTTACTAGAATTAGAGGGTGCAAAACCGCACCGTAAACTCAGTTTTTGTGCGGACTACAAGTGTGCAATGACTACTATTGTTTTTGTCTCTCTGCATTGCTCAAATCAGTTGAAAAATCGGTGTTTCGGGAACGTTAATCACGAGTCAAGACAACAGACAACAGTTTTATTTCAGAATAGACGAAGCGGTTACGCCATTTGTTGTTTGTTCGTAAGTCGAAGACGAGACCACTAATCCCGCAGGCGAAAGGCAGAACAGAGGCGTGTACATTTAATGAGAGGAAAAACGCTAAGCCACTATGTGAGCAGTCATCACAATGATCGGAATGAATTATTGTCATACTCTGTCGTGGCTTAAAACTGAAAAATCCATACGAAGTGGTGTATGGTTGCAAAATTCCGTCAGCATCTGAGATAACCAAACCTAAGGTGCGAAACTTCGTGAATACTCTGCGAAAAGTACGAAAACGCGTACAGAGCGCCAATGGCCTTGAACGTCAAGACCGAACTGGGAATTTGCGTGTTGGTCAGTGGGTAATGCTTAAACGCTCATACACCACGGAGGGGATAATGAAGAAACTCATCACCCAGTATCAGGATTCATATCAGGTTACTGAGATGAACTCGGCACTGAACGTTAAACTGCAGCTTCCGACGCACACAACGGTCGTAAATGTAGAACGTATACATCCTTTACGGTGTGGCCAGATTTACTGCCGCGAGTACTGGCACCACTCTCATAAAAGGGGGATGCTGCAGTAAGAACGAAAGACAGCCCGCACCCTCGCAAGCTACATGTACTCGTTAAGGCCGCAGAAATGGTAGTGGTTCAAATGGCTCTGAGCACTATGCGACTTAACTTCTGAGGTCATCAGTCGCCTAGAACTTAGAACTAATTAAACCTAACCAAGCTAAGGACATCACACACATCCATGCCCGAGGCAGGATTCGAACCTGCGACCGTAGCGGTCGCTCGGTTTCAGACTGTAGCGCCTAGAACCGCACGGCCACTCTGGCCGGCGAAATGGTAGTGCATTAAGATTTTTACTGTTCTACTGAGTGTATCTGTCGTGTTGCGTCTTATGATAACGATTATGTGTGAATTTTGTACATATTATAAAGGAGTGTATTCTTGTATTTTTGAGATCTCCATCTACATCTAAATGACTCCTCTGCAGGTCACAATTAAGTGCCTCGCACAAGGTTCATCGAACCTACCGTTCCTCTTTCGAAAAGCGCGCGGGAAAAAGAACACTTCTTTCTTTCTTTGCGATCTCTGATTTTTCTTATTTCGTTACTATGTCCATTTCTCTCTATGTAGGTGTGTGTCAACAAAATACTTTCGTTTCAGAGGAGAAAGCTACAGATTGAAATTTCCTGAAAAGATCCCGCCGCGACGAAAGACGCCTTTATTTTGATGATTTCCGAAAAAACAAAAACAAATTGTTCAAATGGCTCTGAGCACTATGGGACTCAACATCTGTGGTCATCAGTCCCCTAGAACGTAGAACTACTTAAACCTAATCAAACTAAGGACATCACACACATCCATACCCGAGGCAGGATTCGAACCTGCGACCGTAGCGGTCACGCGGTTCCAGACTGAAGCGCCTAGAGCCGCACGGCCACACCGGCCGACGATGATTTCCACCCCAACTCGTTAATCACATCCGTGACACTCCCCTACTTCGTAATACTATAAGACGAGCTACTCTTCTTGTTAGCATATTCTACGATGTGGGTAGATTCATTTTATGATGAGTTAAAAATTATTTTGGAGGTTATTTTGTTTAGTTTACCAGAATTGATTTTTCATGTTGACACAGTGTTTGCAAAGGAACGTCAGATAAAGGGAATTGAGACTATTCATTTTTTGGGTATATAGCGTGTGGAAAGCATAGGTTGTTGAAACTTATCTCTGGAGTCTTATTAATTTTTATGAGGAATGTGTAAGAATTGTTGTGTGCTTTCTATGAGTAATTGCGCTGGAGAACTTGGAAATGATTCTTGGGAATTAAACAGTGGGTTGCCTTGTTTTTAGATTCTTTGTGTGGCAGTTTCTTTCCTTACATGAATTATTTTGCCTCAAGTATTAAGGATGATGGATTCTTGAACCTTGATCTAAGTGGTACATTCACGGAGCTAATGAATTATTAGCCTCTTTTTTCCTTACATGAATTATTTCTTTCCTTCAAAGAATTATTTTGCCTCGAGTATTAAGGATGATGGATTCTTGAACCTTGATCTAAGTGGTACATTCACGGAGCTATAGAATCATTGGCCTCAATAATATTTTGGTAGGATAAATGGGAATCATTGCTGACTGAGGAAGGATTTAGTAAATATTCGGAAACAGTTTATTTTGGTTCAAATGGCTCTGAGCACTATGGGACTTAACTTCTGAGGTCATCAGTCCCCTAGAACTTAGAACTACTTAAACCTAACTAACGTAAGGACATCACACACATCCATGCCCGAGGCAGGATTCGAACCTGCGACCGTAGCAGCAGCGCAGTTCCAGACTGTAGCGCCTAGAACCGCTCGGCCACTTCGGCCGGCACAGTTTATTTTGTTTTTGTGCATTTTCTTTGCCCGAAACATTGTTTGTTGGTCTTGTTAGTGTAGTAACCACTACACTTGTTTTGTTTCGTACTATACCTGAGATAACGTTTGTTTGTTGTGACTGATTGTGTGTAGGTTCAGGCAGAGAGTGCCATAACCTGTAATTTTTGGCGTGAAACGCTGCCATGTTGAAATGTTTTTGTGTTTACTCGTGCCGGTTGATCCAGACCGCCACAAGGACATGTGGAAAGGAAATTTTTGGAAATATACCTGTGGGACATCCTTGCACCGAATCCTTCTTCCAGAAAGCAGGTCTCCTCTTGGTGTATTCCGTAAATGACCCATCGGCAGTTATCGAGCATTGTTATGAGTAAGGGCTACCTAGAGGAACTGAACAATTAGAACTCCAATATAAACTGATGGTATGACATGTGATATTTCGGGCCAGCTTTTGAGCTACCAGAAACAATATAAGGGGCTAGAACTCTGAACCGTACATATTTCCTACTGTACTTGACTGACAAACCTTTGGAGATAGTACGTACCAAAAAATTAACCTTTCTGAACAGCGTCGTGGGTCATGAACTACTCAGTTCTCCGGACAAGTTTATAGCAACACAGAAGGGGCGTCCTGATGCGGATCTAATGATTGCACAGTTACACCAGTATGGCAGCAGGTACCAGCAGAGAATCATGGTGACGAGCGTCACAATTTCAGGTGCCTTCTTGATTCTGGTTCTTGTTTGCACAGCATACATCTATCTACGGTAGAAAACCGTCCAGCCTCAAGAACGTCCTGTCCACCATACACCAACCGAGAAGGTCACCGTTAGAAAGTAGCTGGTCAGTAAACATACCAGTTATCGGGCATTGCGAACAGGACAGAACTAAACTGAGGTGAAGAAAAGGTCATGGGATAGCGATACACACATATACAGATGGTCGTAATATCGCATACACATGGTATAAAAAGGCAGTGCGTTGGCGGAGCTGTCATTTGTACTCACGTGATCCGTATGAAAAGGTTTCCGATGTGATAATGGCCGCACGACTGGAATTAACAGACTTGGATCGCGGAGTGGTAGCTGGAGCTAGACGCATCCGATGATCCATTTCGGAAATCGTTAGGGAATTCAATATTCCGAGATCCACAGTGTCAAGATGTTCCGAGAATACCAAATTTCAGGCACTGCGTCTTATCACGGACAACGCAGTGGCCGACGGCCTTCACTTGTACTCTGACAGCAGCGACATTTGCTAGAGCTGTCAGTGCCAACACACAAGCAACACTGCGTAAAATAACCGCAAAAATCAATGTGAGACGTACGACGAACGTATCCATCAGAACAGTGCGGCGAAATTTAGTGTTAATACGCTATGGCAGAGGGCGGCCGAAGCCAGTGCCTTTGCTAACAGCTTGACATCGTCTGCAGCGCCTCTACTTGGCTCGTAATCCTATCGGTTAGACCCTAGACGACTAGGAAACCGTGGCCTGGTCCGATGAGTCACGATTTCAGTTGGTGAGACCTGATGGTAGGGTTCGAACGTGGAGCAGACCCCAGAAGCCATGGACCCAAGTTGTTAAAAAGCCACCTCTCGAGCTGGCTGTGGATCCATAATGGTGTAGGCTGTGTTTACATGGAATGGACTGGGTCCTGATTATGTTTGGCCACTTGGAGACCATTTGCAGCCATTCATGAACGTAATGTTGCCAAACAACGATAATATTTTTATGGATGACAATACGCCATATCACCGATCCTCAGTTGTTCGCGACTCGTTTGAAGAACATTCTGAACAATTCGAGCGAATTGTCAGGCCATGCAGATCGTCCGACACGAATGTCATTTATGAGACCTAATGGAGAGGTTCGTTCATCCACAAAATCCTGCACCAACAACGCCTTCACAATTAAGGACGGCTGTAGGGGCACCACAGTACAATACAGTATTTCTGCAGGGAATTTCCACTGAGTTGCTTAAGTCCATGCCACGTCGAGTTGCTGCAGTGCGCAGGGAAAAAGAATGTCCGACACGATATTAGGAGGTATCCCATGACTTTTGTCACCTCAGCGTAGAATATGATCCGTTGGGACTAAAAGTGTACATAAATGTAAAAGGGGAAAAATGTAAAATTCAATATTTAAATAAAGCGCTGAGTCAATAAAAGTTTGCGGAGCAGTGGACTCGATCTCCTGAAGGGAGAAGAGTGTTAGTCCAGAACCTTCCTAGTGAACTTCACGCTTGGTGAGCAGATAGGCATGTTCCCTGCCTGCACAGTTCTGATGTGCAGAGCAGAAAAGCGCGGAGCTGACATGGCCACTCTGACACTACAGTGTGTGTGATTACCACACATCATACCGTGACACTTGATTCCTGGGCTCCATATGTGACGAACAGCTGCACCTGTTCTTAATAACGCCACACTGAGCCTGTACAAAAAAATGGCTGCTCCGGTCGTACAGTTCCTGTCGTCGCCTGCTGCTTACACTAGGAACACCTCCACACCAGCCGCCGTTTCCATTGGGTCATCCACTCTCATCTACAACGCTGGGGCTTCAACTGGGGCCTGCTGCTGGCCGATGTCAAACGAGTCCTGTGCGCCTCCAGGGGGTCTTCGGTTCGCAGCCAGCGCTGGGGCGTCTTCAGCACCTAAGCCACTGCAAACTGCTGGCTGCCCACTTTATTTGTGTTCAATGGCACGGCCGATCCATTGACAAGGCCCTGCGCGCCTGACTTCTGCAGGCCTGGCTTGGCAGGGTGTTCTCCAAGGCGCTGACACCACTCCTCCTCCTACGCTGCAGCCACCTTGTCGTCCTTGTGCCGGCGGCCATTTCCCACTGCCGCATGCTGAGTTGGGCAAGCGCCGCCTCCCAGGGTCATCGCACGCTACCGATACCCTGTCTGCTTCGGCAGTATGAATTCTGCTGAACAAATATGTAGCTATTACAACCGCATTTATGACCCCGTGATGACTGAGGGACTGGTTCTTCGTACCTGCTGCCCAGTCAACCATCTTCCAACGTCATTTCACATGCTACAGTCTCACCAACGCTCGAACCATTCTGACCCATAATAGTCGCCTCGACTCAGCACCGAGAAATCTCCGTAAAATGTTGGTAGACGTGATGAATTTGGATGGCTACCCAACGCTGTCTGTGGCTCATGAACACCACATCATGACGCTTAAAAGCAACTATACATGCAAAAGTTGTGTCCAATTCAATTGCTCATCATGGCTGCATGCACAAAAGTGTGCATTTACTGAGAGATGTGACGAGAGAATGCTTTAACTGGAAAATTATATTCGGGTGTTATTCAATTAAATCACACTAACAAGGCTAGCCGGTGCTTTATACGGGATTTCAGAAGAACTTTACAACTGCTGTTATCGACTCAGCAGATGCAGAGTAGTTATACACTCCTGGAAATGGAAAAAAGAACACATTGACACCGGTGTGTCAGACCCACCATACTTGCTCCGGACACTGCGAGAGGGCTCTACAAGCAATGATCACACGCACGGCACAGCGGACACACCAGGAACTGCGGTGTTGGCCGTCGAATGGCGCTAGCTGCGCAGCATTTGTGCACCGCCGCCGTCAGTGTCAGCCAGTTTGCCGTGGCATACGGAGCTCCATCGCAGTCTTTAACACTGGTAGCATGCCGCGACAGCGTGGACGTGAACCGTATGTGCAGTTGACGGACTTTGAGCGAGGGCGTATAGTGGGCATGCGGGAGGCCGGGTGGACGTACCGCCGAATTGCTCAACACGTGGGGCGTGAGGTCTCCACAGTACATCGATGTTGTCGCCAGTGGTCGGCGGAAGGTGCACGTGCCCGTCGACCTGGGACCGGACCGCAGCGACGCACGGATGCACGCCAAGACCGTAGGATCCTACGCAGTGCCGTAGGGGACCGCACCGCCACTTCCCAGCAAATTAGGGACACTGTTGCTCCTGGGGTATCGGCGAGGACCATTCGCAACCGTCTCCATGAAGCCGGGCTACGGTCCCGCACACCGTTAGGCCGTCTTCCGCTCACGCCCCAACATCGTGCAGCCCGCCTCCAGTGGTGTCGCGACAGGCGTGAATGGAGGGACGAATGGAGACGTGTCGTCTTCAGCGATGAGAGTCGCTTCTGCCTTGGTGCCAATGATGGTCGTATGCGTGTTTGGCGCCGTGCAGGTGAGCGCCACAATCAGGACTGCATACGACCGAGGCACACAGGGCCAACACCCGGCATCATGGTGTGGGGAGCGATCTCCTACACTGGCCGTACACCACTGGTGATCGTCGAGGGGACACTGAATAGTGCACGGTACATCCAAACCGTCATCGAACCCATCGTTCTACCATTCCTAGACCGGCAAGGGACCTTGCTGTTCCAACAGGACAATGCACGTCCGCATGTATCCCGTGCCACCCAACGTGCTCTAGAAGGTGTAAGTCAACTACCCTGGCCAGCAAGATCTCCGGATCTGTCCCCCATTGAGCATGTTTGGGACTGGATGAAGCGTCGTCTCACGCGGTGTGCACGTCCAGCACGAACGCTGGTCCAACTGAGGCGCCAGGTGGAAATGGCATGGCAAGCCGTTCCACAGGACTCCATCCAGCATCTCTACGATCGTCTCCATGGGAGAATAGCAGCCTGCATTGCTGCGAAAGGTGGATATACACTGTACTAGTGCCGACATTGTGCATGCTCTGTTGCCTGTGTCTATGTGCCTGTGGTTCTGTCAGTGTGATCATGTGATGTATCCGACCCCAGGAATGTGTCAATAAAGTTTCCCCTTCCTGGGACAATGAATTCACGGTGTTCTTATTTCAATTTCCAGGAGTGTACATGATACTGAACTAATTGCTTCGCTCTGTCGTCGTGTGGTATACTTCACTTTCCAGTTGTTTCTTCAATTAATCACATCTTCTTCTTCTTCTTTTTTTTTAACTCTAACGGCGGTCTTGCAGAGACACAATGGCGAGTTGTAGCGATAACGTTTCGATATTATGCAGACGAAGATCAGCCAGAATGCCAGTTTATCATCCAACTTAAATAGTTTTACATGGTGACAATTATTTATCTATATGAAAGGCGGGTGCACCCGTGGGCTAGGGATGCCGGCTCGGTAGCTCAGCATGTTCGGTCAGAGGGTTAGCTGCCCTCAGTAATAAAAAAAAAAACTGCGTGAACGGATCAACAATGAACCAGAACACGTGTCATGGGACGTCCGCCACGGACAAAAGCAAAGGACATTAATGAACAAAATGAGATCACCAAAACGTCATAGGTCCCTGGTTCGAAACACGCCAAGTGCGAGAATTAACGCACAATCACCTTAACAGATTATGCATCGAACTTGCTTACAAGAATAACATATGGAAGAATGGAAAAGAAAACTGAGAGTGAATTAGATGACGATCAATTTGGCTTTGGGAAAGGTAAAGACGCCAGAGATGCAATTCTGACGTTTAGTTGTTAATGGAAGCAAGACTGAAGAAAAATCAAGACACGTTTATAGGATTTGTCGACTTGGAAAAAGCGTTCGACAACGTAAAATACTGTAAGATCTTCGATATTCTGAGAAAAGTGGGGGTAAGCTACAGGGAGTGACGGGTAATATATAATACATGCAAGAGTCAAGAGGGAACAATAAGAGAGGACTGCCAAGAACGAAGTGGTCAGATTAAAGAAGATGTAAGACAGGGATGTAGTCTTTCGTCCCTACTGTTCAATCTGTACATCGAATAAGGAATGATGGAATTGAAAGAAAGGTTCAGGAGTGGAATTATCCTGAGTGAAAGTGAAGAAGAATTACAGGATCTGCTGAATGGAATGAACAGTCTAATGAGTACAGAATATGGATTAAGAGTAAATCGAAGAAAGACGAATGTAATGAGTCGCAGCAGAAATGAGAACAGCGAGAAACTTTACATCAGGATTGATGGTCACGGAGTAAATTAAGTTAAAGAATTCTGCTACCTAAGCAGCAAAATAAACAATGACGGACGGAGCAAGGAGGACATCAATAGCAGACTAGCACTGGCAAAAAAGACATTCCTGGACATGAGAAGTCTACTAGTATCAACTATAGGCCTTAATGTGAGGAAGAAATTTCTAAGAATGTACGTTTGGAGTACAGCATTGTATGGTAGTGGCACACGGACTGTGGGAAAACCGGAACAGAAGAGAATTGAAACATTTGAGATGTGATGCTACAGACGAATGTTGAAAATTAGTAGGACTGATAAGGTAAGGAAAGAGGAGGTTCTGCGCAGAATCGGAAAGGAATATGTGGACAACACTGACAAGGTGAAGGGGCAGGATGATAGGACATCTGTTATGACGTCAGGGAATGACTTACAGGTACTAGAGGGAGTTATAGAGGGCAAAAACTATAGAGGAAGACAGAGACTGGAATACATCCAGCAGATAATCGAGGACGTAGGTTGCAAATGCTATTCTGAGATTAAGATGTTGGCACAGGAGAGGAATTCGTGGCGGGCCGCATAAAACCGGTCAGAAGACTGATGACTTCAAAAAAAGAAAATGAGGTAATATCGTCACAAGTTCCGAACGGTTTGCGTTAGGACGTTCAAGCTGCACATTGGGCGCGGGACATGGTGGAAATTAGTACGCACACACGAATATGTCTTCTTGTTGTTTGTACCTAACAGACAGACAGAAAGACAGACCGAAAAAACAAAGTACCCTCTTCTACACACCAGACTCGAAAGCGAGTTAATATTGCAGTGTCATCCAGTTCTTACACCAAGAACCTACTCTCCACCACACACCAGAAAAGAAAGCGAGTTAATACAGAAGGGTACGTGAAGGATTTGGAAAATGATTTCATCCCCATTATCCAAAGTGACCCCGGTTTCGATAAGATGTGGTTCATGCAAGACGGACGTCGACCCCATCGAAACAGGAGAGTGTTTCATGTCCCGGAGGAGCACTTTGGGGACCACATACTGGCTCTGGGGTACCTAGAGGCAACTGGCATGGGCCTCGATTGGCCGCCCTTTTCTCCGGATCTGAATACGTGCGACTCAATTCTATGGGGCTGTATTAAAGAAAAGGTGTACAGCAACAACCCCGAAACCATTTATTGGCTAAAAACAACTGTTCAGGAGGTCATCGACTGCATCGATGTTCCCGCACTTCAGCGGGTCATGCAGAATTTCGCTATTTGTCTGCACCACCTCATCGCCAATGATGGCAGGCATATCGAACATGTCATAACCTAAATCCGAATATCTGTAGTGACGTTTACATGTTGAGTAATGTGTATGCACACCGTACTTTGTAACTGCCGTTATTTTTTTTCATATATCTCAATAACTGTCACCCTGTACTGTATCAATCCATGTTCGTAAAAGCAATGCACCATTAAATAATTACACACCGTGTTTACAGAATTGCTGTAGATATACTGTGTGACAGAATATGTTCCCGAACGGGTAAAATATTTGATCTTTTTAATTAAGCTATGAATTCTGTAGTACTCTTCTTAAATATGTATAGGCTGTGGAAATAAGTGCTATTATTCTCGTTTTTAGCCTTTGATGGCATAAAAGTAACATGGGTTTTAATTTTATTTATGATGCAAATTATTTGAGAGCAACGTCTAATGGCTACTTGCAGCGGCTGACTTAGTCTCTTTCTATAAATCATAATTCACTTTTCCTTTCATAACTGTCTTTTACAGATAAATTTCGCATAGATCTTATGTTAATAGAACCTAATTTTGTGTGTATGAAAGCGAGAATGTGCTAAATATTTTCTCAGAATTTTTTTTGTATCTGACTATATGTTTTAATTATGTCGTCTTATAGTGCTTATAGCAATGACTCTAATAATCAAATCGCCTTTGTCATCGTCGTCATTGTTTATCTGGCAGTTGTGATCTTTCTAATCAGCGATACATTCTGGTGAGAATGCACTGCCAATTACACTAATTACTGAACGTCGCCTCTGAGAAGTACTGAGAGGAATTCGTTCATATAACAGTGAAAAAATGAAACGAAAAAAGTCAAATTATTTGTTCATATGCAAATATATCGAAAAATGTCTGAGTAAGATGTTTATGTGCTCCGGATGAAAATATTATCTTTTTAACCACATGAAAAATCAAGCAACTCTGTACCACAAGAAAAACTTGATATCGAAAAGTACATTTGAATTAGCAATGGGAAACATCAAATGTACAAAATATGTATTCCAATTTGACTGAAGCAAACACATATGCTAAATATTAACTCGGAGACATCGGGTGACTCCGTGTCACAGAATATTTGCAATTTCCAGTCGCCTGAAGCCGAATACGCCAAGCTAAGGTAAATATTGTTGGACCTATGTTGAACGGCGCTAGATACAGCAAAGTATTTAAACAAGAATTATACTCTTCAGTAATCAAACAAGTATGGTAGTATTACAGCGTGAAACGTAGCTTTGACGCCACTTCGGCGACCTACGCGTCGATGGGGATGAAATGATGATGATTAGGACAACACAACACCCAGTCCCTGAGCGGAGAAAATCTCCAACCCAGCCGGGAATCGAACCCGGGCCCTTAGGATTGACAGTCTGTCACGCTGACCACTCAGCTACCGGGGCGGACGTAGCTTAAATGATACTGAACTAAACAGTAAACAAAAGCTGAAGCATATTTAAAAATAAGGAGATTTCGATCCACTGTACAAGTAGTTTGACGGTCTGCAATTGTTGTGTTCATATGGGGTTCTGTATTTATGTTCATTTTACTGTACAGGGGCAATAATGAGAATGTGAATCATTACACCTCGTCTGTTAATCTATTGCGTGTATGTCTCCTACTCTTTTGGCATTTTGATATAACACTTGCACGGTACTTATTTGCTTTCTTTCTTCCTTTAATATTAAAGATCTATAGTGTTTCCACTAAATAAAAACGAAAAACGTTAAGCGTCCGATAATCACCTGAGACAAAGATGTCACATATCAAGAGTGTACAAATCAAGAATTAAAAATTAATAAATCAGATAAACATAAAAAAATAATAATCGAATTGTTAGAACAAAGATGATTACAGTGGTACCCGCATGTGATGAGAATGAAAGAAGACAGAAAAGTAGCAATCTTATATGTTCCAATACAAAGGGTGTAAAATGGGCCCGGAATAGATGAACACTTCGGGAGGACGAGGATTCAAATCCCTGTACGACCATCCGGATATATGTTGTCTGCGATTTTTGTAAATCAAGATACGTGCCAGGACGGTTTCTTTGAAAGGGGGCACCGCCGATTTCCTTCCTTATCCTTCTCTAAGTCGAACTTGTGCTCCGTCACTAACGTCTTTGATGTCGACGGGACCTTAAGCTTTATAATCTTCCTCTCCTTTTTCCTTCTGGAAAAAAAGAAAGACCTTCTATGCAGAAGAGCTGCAATTGGAACACTAGGACTAGGAAGACACAGGAGAGCGGTATCAATCGTAGGATCACTACTGTGATCGTAGAGACTTACCTACATGTGCACACGAGTAAATGCGGAGAAGAAGGTACCAACAAAGGTGTGCATCATACTGTAAGTAAGTACAATTTTATGGAGGTGTCTTCATGTTTCAGCCGGCATATGCTGTTTATTGTCAACAGTTTGTGCTGACTAATATAGCATCAGCGATCTTATTTAAGTATCTAGGTGCGACTGCTGGGAATGCGATTCTTTAAGAATGACCTGGAAAGATGTAGTTAATGTATAATCGATATACGAGGGAGAATCAAATATAAACGATAATTTTTAAATTTATTTCATGAAAAACAAAAGACAGTTACAATTTATTTTTCCACATAGTTTCCCGACTTAAGAGTCCATTTTTCCCGGAGGGAAGGAAAGTTTCTACCGCAGCATCGTAGAATGATGCTGGGTGTGTCAGGAGCCTATTGCGCACGAATTCCTCCGCGTCACCGTCATCTTCAAATTGGTGTCCTTCTTGAGCTGCTTCAAGCGGTCCAAACAAACAGAAACGCAGAGTGATAGGCCCGGGCTGTAAGGAGAGTAATCAGGTTGATTGAGTCCAGTGCGTTTCCTGTCGTTTGGAGACCGTTAGAGCTGCAGTATTGGATTCGTCCCTGTCGTGGAGGAGGATGACCTGTCGAATCGGTCGGTCTCGTCTTTTGCGGCGATATGCATACCTCACCTTCTTCGGCAGCTCGTAGTAGTAGGCAGCATTGATTGTGCGTCGCTCGTGCAGAAAATCAATAAGTAAATGGCCTCACTAAAATGCCTCACCGGTCAAAAAAAAAAAAAAAAGGTGAAAAAACCTTACCAGCAGGCAGTTGAGTCTTGACTCTCACTGGGGCTTCCTCTCCTTTCCTCCGACACACGTCATTGGCTGCTTTGGATTCGTTGCAGGGGGCGATCCGACTGCAAAATACATCGCCTTCTTTCGCAAACCATGCTGTAACGTCGTAACTTCTGATTTTCGGTATACAGGCAAAGGATCCATCTGGAACACACTTTAGGGAACTGTAGGTCATTTATGAGGATCACCTGAGAGATCCTTTAACTTATTCCGACCGGTTCTGCGGTTTCTGGTACTCTCGCCCGTCGATCGCCTTCAAGAATGACTCTAACCACACGAATGTTTTCGTCGGTAATGCTGGTGTGAGGAGAGAAATCGCGTTGCTGATATTCCACGCGTTATCGTCCTTCTTTGAACTCTCTGTGCCAGGCAAATACACGCTCCCCTGACAATGTCTGATCACCGAACTTTTGCAATCAATCTATGGGAAATTTCCATCATTTGATTTTCTTCACGAGCAAGAAAATTGAAATTAGATGGTGTGCAGTGGAGGAGTGCACCTGTTGCTCCGACATTGCGATCGTTACCGACGAAGCTGCTGGAAGTACGTAACGGCCGGGTCTGTCCACTCCTAACGGCCCCACCCTACAATACCAGAACCGCAGGACCGGTCATACCAACTGTTGATGCTCAGGACCAAACATCCCGTTTATATTTGATTCACCCTCGTAGAGTGGACGAGGTCCTTGTTGCCCATCAATTGGATGGGAAGCCATGTCAAGTTCATCTACGGGGCGACCCAGAAGGAATGGTCAATGTTCGCTGATACGACAGGAACGATCATTCGAAACAAAACAGTCTAGTAAACATGGGCTCTAAAATGCAACTAGGAGTACTTCTTCATCATCGCTACTGTAACATACATCTCAACTACTGAACATGTACTCATCTTTCTTAAGGTATGTATTTTAGAGGCATTGCTTACTACAATTTTCTTTTTTGTTTTGGTCCATACTACCTGCTCACAAAATATGTAAAACAAAAAGCTTGCAGTAGAAGAAATTTCTTTCACAGTATCTTGCTTGTTAACAAGCTCTCAGCACTGTGGTGTCTGATTTTGACTGCAGTGGACAGCTGTAAATGGTCATTTCCATTGTGTTTTCAATCAATCCTGAGGTCGCAAATGTATGCAGGGTAGAAAACCAGTAGGGAGTGCCCACCGTAGTGGACTGTGTGCATTTGCAGCCTCAGGACTGATTGAAAACGCCAATGAAGCGACCACAGGGTTAAGGTATACACTTCAGAGTCCATGTTTACTACAATTTTTTGCTTCGAATGATCGTGCCTTTCATACGCCTGAAAATGGACCGGTGCTTCTGGGACACCATGCATACAACAGATACAGCGATCGTGTCAGGTTTATTCGGTTGAAGTGAGAGCATACCACCCACTCAAATGTGATATTCGACAAGAAAGGCGTAATGTATCACGTGAAAGGTTGCTTTTCAAACTTCTGGATTCTACGCGCAGGGAAGACTCTGAGGACACCCCAACATGCCCTGTGCGTACTGCGCAGAGAAAGTAGTGACAAAAGAGATCAGCATACGTACAGAAACATAGAGACAGTCATCCTTCCAAGCACCATCATGGATGAGTAGAAGGGCAGAGTAGTTATTAATTACTACACCAGGACCTTCTCTCAAACAATGAGACATGTCTTCACGAGAATCATCAAAGACTTAGAACGAGGATGCAAGATTAGTGCTTCTCCGGTAAATGTAGGGTGTGCAGCTGCATAAATTCGGCTTCTTCTTCTAATATTTCGGCTGTATTCCATTCAGTCATCTTCAGAATGAGCCGAAAGACTGACTCCCCAGCACTCGCGGAACGCGCCACTGCACACACGGCCACAGATACACAAGGTCCTAGAGACAAGAAAGAAGAACAACGTCCTTGAATTACATCTGCGTCTGCGCAGTCTATCCACGCTGGGATGTCGACGTACCACTCTGAGCCGCACTGTCGCGACGTCTTTGTAAGTTAATTACAGTGAGCGCCAGATTCCATGAGTTATCCAAGATGAAGCCTCTATCTCTATTAACTAAATTCGGCGCCAAGCGAATTTCAGTTGCGTCTTTCACTATCGAGCCTTGTAGATGTAGATGATGTAGGCCATAAAAATTCGACGTTTTCGTACAACATTGAGCACCTATTTACTCGGCTTCTTCCGCAATGCAGATGGTTTCATTCGTAGCGCCTTATATTTCTGCTGTGGAGAATACCCGTTGGCTTCAGAAACTCTCTTTAACTGTAGGAGCTCGTCCGGAAGACTGCTCTCGTCAGCAATGATGTGTACTCTTCAACCAAAGTTCAGATAACACTCATCGTCTTCGAAGGATGGTGGCAGCTATTTTGCGCTATTGCGTCGGTTTTACATATACTGCATGTCCTAATGTGCCATCATCCTTGCGCCGAACCAAAACATCCAAAAATGGAAGGCATTCCTGCTTTTCAAGTTTCGTTGTAAACTGTATTTTGGCACGGATAGATTGCAGATGGTTTAAAGATTCTTGTAGTTCACCATGGGGTCACACTACAAACCTGTCGTAAACATACTCCAAAAATACTGTGGGCTTTAAGATTCCAGGTCTTTTCCTCGAAATCCTCCATAAATAAATTGGCCACCAGCAGATATGCAAGCCGCTACGAATGAAATCTAAGGTGACTTTAAGCAATGCAGAAGAAGACACAGAAAGATTTAAATCTATGGCTCTCCTGCCGTATTTGGGAAGCTCGTCGTCAAAAATAGGACGGATCCTCAGCAACCACAAAGTGAAACTGGTTTTTTGTTCTCCGCCGCAGAGAGCAGCACCCTCAAATTCCATTAAAGATCATTTGATGCCCCGGAAGGTTGGGGATTAGAAGATCCCCTGCGAATGGGGCCTGTCATAGATAGGACACGCGGTTCGAACAGTTCATGAAAGAAGTACGCAACACCGCTGGTACACACGTCTGTTACAGTCAATTACTCGTAGATCGGCTGTGGCAGAACACTGTGTTGAAACTGGTCACTGTATGCTGTACGGTAACGTCGATATTTTAGCGTCTACAACATATTTCTGGGACTCGTTGACGAAAGAGGCAACTGAAATTCGAATTTAATTAATAGAGATGACGGCTTCAGCTTGGACGAGTCATGGAATCCGGCGCTTCCTGTAATAAACCTACAAAGATGTTGCGACAGTGCAGCTCACAGTGATACACTAGCATCTCAGCGTGGATCTACTGCGCAGACACAGATATAATTCATGAACATTGCATTTCTTTGCCATCGATCACCGTCTCCGGCGCCTTGTGTTCAAAAATGGTTCAAATGGCTCTGAGCACTATGCGACTTAACTTCTGAGGTCATCAGTCCTCTGGAACTACTTAAACCTAACTAACCAAATGACATCACACACATCCATGCCCGAGGTAGGATTCGAACCTTCGACCGTAGCGGTCGCGCGTCTCCAGACTGTAGCGCCTAGAAACGCTAGGCCACTCCGGCCGGCGGCGCCTTGTGTATCTGTGGCCACAAGTGCAGTGGCGCGTCCTACCAGTTTAAAAGAACGGAGCGAGTGCTACAGCATCAGTCTTTCAGACTCACCCTGAAGATGAGTGAATGGCATACAGCCAAAATATTAGAAGAAGAAGCTGAATTATTCAGTTGCTCACCAGAAATTTAATGGAGCAGTCATTGCACCGCGAAAACGTGAAGATGTGCACCAGTGTTAGGATTTACAATCTCGTCGATGACAAGGCCATTAGAATCTAAGTGAAGGCTCTGATTAGGAAAGAACGGGGAAGGAAATCGGCCACACCCTTCAAATGAAGCACACCGCAATTTAGCGAAATTGTCCAAAACCGAAATCTGAGTGGCCGTATAAGGATTTGAACCGTCGTCCTTCCGAAAACGAGTCTAGTGTCTTAAACGGCGCTACTTTTCCCGGTAAAAGACGTGTACATATGTTACGGAGGAAGAAGTGGGTTGTGGAACAAATGTCTGATAAAGTAATGTTTAATAATATTTCCGAGGATATAAGTCTGGGTTTAAGCCAGTTCTTATCTGCTTGTTTATTCCATTTCGCATGTGTATGCAAATGAGGCAGTATACTTCTATCATACAGAAACTTAGTTTGGTGCGAAGGAAAACAAAATTTATATTTAAAACTTTCTTGATGGGTTAATGTAAAGTAACGCTGATTTTCAGAATTTATTTTAGCACCTATGCTTCTCTTCGACTCGTCGGCAGATTCCACCTCCAAGTTACAATAATGTAATTGTAAACATTTTCTACGCTGTACCTATAAACCGGCGTACTTTTGTAAAATAGAAAGATTACTGACCGAAGTTACAAACGCCGCACAAATTCCTTTACACGTGCACCAACTCACAGCTTTTAACCTTGGGCGTCTAAAGTTAACTCGTCACCCGTGTGTGAACTGTTACGTTGAAAGCAGCAAAGGCGTGAAAGCGTGAGTGGTGTGTTTATTTTGCTCTACCTCCGGCCCACAATGGAGAGGACAGGATGATTAAAACGCAGAAAGCCGAGCCGGCTCTTGTTTGTGGACTCTGGTGAGGACTTCCGGCTGGAACACGTCGCCACTCTGCGACTGATTCTGAGTTTCAAGTGACCCGCCGCCCCAACCGACACGAGTTCTCCAGGCGGTTCTATTCTGTCACTGATGCAGCTATTTCTTCGAGAACTAATGCTCGTGTGCTACTTACGCGCGTACACACACACACACACACAAGCGCGCACGCACACACACACACACACACACACACACACACACACACACACAGGCGAGTGCTTGCTGATGCACGCTGAGAAAGAAAGAGAAAGACGACTACCTCCTACTCCTCACCGACTGATGCAACTCGTTAAACACTGGATTTCCGTTATGAATGGTGGCGGTTGATATCCCCAGCCGGTCATCCAAATTTAGATCAATGCTTGCGACAAACACTGAGATGGTTCTTTTCAAACGACAGGCCAATTTCCTTCCCCACTGATCCCCAATTTTCGTTTAGTCTCTAATGACATCGTCGACGGTACGTTAAACCCTAATCTTCCTTCTCCTTCCTCTCTTCTTAATCTTAGGATCTCAAAACAGCATTTCATACAAGAAAAACTGAAGTGGACAATTAATGCATTTGTTCTCCACGTTTTAATGTGTGATCTGTCAGCTATTTTTAAGTCTGTTTGAAACGGGATAGCCACAGTACTGTTTGGGACTGAAGACGACTACCATGTTTCGAAAATCCGAACCAAGTGAGATGACACAGTCGTTAATACAGTCGGAGTGAGCATATAAAACCCGTTTCTCCATTCTGATTGAGAATAAGTGATTTCATTAAAGCACTTTACTCGAAAGTGTGAGATACACGGTCCAGTCACATTAATGTGAGCACCTGTCAAAAACCTTGAATAACCACCTTTTGCAGTGCGGAAGAGCGTCAGTGGGGTTCTGGAAGGTAGCGAAAGGGACGTGGAACCATGTCGACTCCCATGCCTTGCGCAACTGCGCTAGGTTTCTCGAGTGGGTTTAAACCCGGCGATTTGGGGCCCACGAGAGTACAGTAAACTCACCCTGGTGCTCTCCGAACCACGCAAGTACAATGCGAGCTGTGCGACACGTTCCATTGTCCCGATGGCAGATGCCATCGTCACGAGGAAAAACAAACCGCATGAAGGAGTGGACATTGTTCCCAAGGATAGATGCTTACGTGTGTCGATCCATTGTGTCTTTCAGCACGACGATGTCACCCAGATTCCCGAGACCATAACGCTCCCTCCGCCCGGGCAGGACCCTTCCGACGATTGTTGCAGGCCTATACACGCCGAAGACCATCTGTTCGATGGAGCGTAAAACATGATTAATCTGAAAATACCACCTCTCGCCACACAAGTGACTTCCAGTTGCGGCACTGCCGTACAAATTATAGCCTTCGTTGCCATGAAAATCAGTCAGCATGTGCGCATAAACCAGACGCCTGCTGCGTAGGTCCTCACCTGGACGATCAGTTGGTCAACAGTTGCACGTCTATGCGCCAGTACACATCTCTGCAGCCGTCGTTAACATCTGTCATCTATGATCCATGGTGCACCGTAGTTGCCTTGGCGCTGGTTTTGGATAGTGCCATTATGCCACGCACGGTATACTTTAACCACGGCAGCACGCGAACGATTTACAAAGTTAGCCGTTTCGAAAATGCTTCCTCCCTTGGCCCGAAAACCAATGATGATGTTGTGTTTGAACATCTGTTACATGGCTCCGTTTCCGCATTACAACAATTACTACACGTTTTCCGCCCCTCCCCCTCTCCCCCTCCCCCAACATACCTTACATACCTCCATTGCTATTGCCGCCACCTGCCGTCTGTGAGTGGGTGTTGCAAGTTGACATCGAACATATGCGGTGGTCACATTAGTGTGACTGGACTGTGTAGTTTGCTCAGCATGGTCATATCCGATTCCTTACTCAGTCCCTGTAACGTCAGGTAATATTCCAGCACGTTAATATGTATAAATAATTCAAAAGCCAAGATCGCTTAAACACTGTTTACTAGATGACTGGTTTCGAAACAATAAAGGTGCCATCATCGGATCTGAATGTAGCTTAACATGCATAAATCATTTGGATATAACGATACATGAGACAGACCAGCTGATATAAAATCACTGTCGCAGAAATAAAAATTAAATAAACAACTGCTCTCATTGTCATTCTATTCAACCGAAGTCACAAGAGAAAACTTTTGACTTCGGTTTTATGTATCTGATTGAATAGAATGACCACGAGAGCAGTTGTTTTTTAATTTTTATTTCTGCGACAATGATTTTATATCAGCTGGTCTGCCTCATGTATCGTTATATCCAAATGATTTATGCATGTTAAGCTACATTCAGATCCGATGATGGCACGTTTAGTGTGTTGAAGCCGGTCATCTAGTAAACAGTGTTTAAGCGATCTTGGCTTTTGAATTATTTATACAATAGAGTGATCGCCCCGTAACACACTATGTGTTCACTGCAAAACTTTAATATGTAGCCATGTGTCCCTTCTTTTCTCTCTCACTCTCTCTCTCTCTCTCTCTCTCTCTCTCTCTCTCTCTCTCTCTCTCTCAGGTGGTTAAGGATTCTACTGTTCCAGTAGATCGTTGCATACCACTCCCTAATGTTCCGTACCTCCTTCGCTCGTTTTGTCTTCTTTGTCCGTGTCTTCAGTGTGAAAAGTTACAGACCATCAGAGATTTCGATTCGCCTCTATTACGAGCACAACTATGAACACATGCAAATGAAAGTTTGATCCATGTCAAATATTATGTTGTCCATAGTAAAACGTGGCCTCAAATTCGAAAACGTCAACCAAGAGAAATGTGAAGTTATGCAATGGAAGTGAAGTCTTTAAAACACGCTTTTTTCCTGCACACTGCTACAATAGACTCAAATGCCACAATCGAACGTGCATGTGTTGATATAGTTGCTTTTATAGTTTTGCCTTAGCACAATAGGCCCTTTCAGTCAATGAGGGGGTGCGATTTTTTGTGATACTGAGTCCGGTCGTTGTGCTTATACTATAATCTACGAAAACTAGGCATCTGGCAGGGTATCTAGTGGCGTGGAGTCCAATTTTCCACCTGTATAGGCACAAATTGTGACAAAGTACTTGCTGGAGACCAATGGGGAAGGATACAATTATGGTCTTCATGGCAAACTTTTCTGAAATCTACCTGATGAGAATGGGAAACCATAGAGAGCATATTACGTGACTGGACGGGGATTTTAACTTGGGTTCTTCCGAATATAAGTGTTCGTTCCATTCCATTGCACTCAGGTTCCCTCAGTACTTAGCATATCGGGAAAAGTAACACGAACAAGTGATTACAAAAAGTATTACTGGTTACTTATGTTACATTATTACGCTGTGGTCCTTAAGTTCTACTTTCTCTGTAATGACAAAACACCCGAAGCAAAGTCATTCAATAAAACAGAAGTGATATTCCGAAGCAAGTGTTATAGACTCTCTGCTGTTCCTACTTCATATAAACGATTTAGCAGCCCTCTTACATTTTTTGAAGATGATGGTGTCCTTTGCCGTCTAGTTAAGCCACTGGAAGATCAAAACCAATTGCAAAATGATTTAGACAAGATACCTGTATAGTGAGAAGAGTGCCGATTGATTCTAAATAATGAAAAGCGTCAAGTCATCCAAATGAGTACTAAAAGTAGTCCGCTAAATTACGGTTACACGATAAATCACACAAATCTAAAGACTGAGAATGTAACTAAATACTTAGGGATTAGAATTACGAATAACTTAAATTGGAACAATCTCCTAGATAATATTGTGGGCGTGCCAAAGTCTGTGATTCACTGCCAGGAAGAAGATGTAACAGGTCTACTAAAATGATTGCTTATCCTAAGCTCGTCCCCCTCTTCTGCAGTATTGCTGAATAGTGTGAGACCACATCAGATAGGATTGACGGAGAGTACCGAAAAAACTGAAAGAAAGGCAGCAATTTTCCATAATCGCAAAATAGGGAGAGAGTGTCATGGAAATGATACGCAAATTGAGGTGGTGATCATTAAAATAAAAGCGTTCTTCGTTGCAGCAGAATTTTTTCACGAAATCTTAGTCACCAACTTTTGACTCCGAATGCGAAAATATTTTGTTGGAGAAATGGTCGTTACAATTAAGTAAGAGAAATCAGGGCACGGACGGAACGAGTTAAATGTTCGTTCTTCAGGCGAGCTGTTAGAGGAAGGTGGTTCGGTGAACACCCTGCCAAGCACTTATGTGTGAGTTGCAGAGTAGTCATATGGATGTAGAGCATCTCTTCACTTCCGACATTTTTCTCAAATCGAACTGCATACATCCCTCCGAAGACCTAGTGTAAAACACTTCGTTTCTTTTTCTGCTGGGTCGCAGGTTCGAATCCTGCCTCGGGCATGGATGTGTGTGATGTCCTTAGGTTAGTTAGGTTTAAGTAGTTCTAAGTTCTAGGGGACTGATGACCTCAGAAGTTAAGTCCCATAGTGCTCAGAGCCACTTGAACCGTTTTTTTTCTGCTGTTTCACTATGTTCCACAACGCTGTGCTTCAGACGTACAGTTTCAAGGTTGTCTTCCGCCGTTCCGTGTCAGTTTTTACTATCAGTACTCCCTGCACTAATCTAATTCTGATGTGCAGTCTCACCCTGACCATCTACCTTCATAATACAATTCTTTCACATCCACTGCTGTCTCTTTCCCATTTTTATATTCATCAAGTCAGAATCTTGCAGTGTGGTACTGCTTGCTAATTTCGTCCTAGTTGAGTTTAACTTTGATTTAAAGTCTGTGTCGAATAGGACGGTCGCGGTATTCAGCAGTTATCAGTGTTATAACTGTCTGCCAAATGAGTACCACTGTTTGTAAAATTTAATGATCGCAAAACCAATATGGAGTTTTGTGGCATAAACGAAAATTGATAGACGTGTTTCTACATCTGAGAGATAATGTCTATTCAAATTTTAAGCGAGTCGCATTAAAATGGCGCTAGTAGAACCACTATGAGGATGCAAATCAGGTTTGCTTTAAGTAGAAGCTGTAACGGTCTTGAGCGTTAGTTATCTCTCTGATTGGACGTGGTGGGTTGATGTTAGTCAAGAATGCCTATAAGGCGACAAAGATGCCGTATCAACATCCCACTGAGTTTGAACGAGGTCGTGTAATAGGGTTATGAGAATCCGGATGTTCCTTCTGTGATATTGCAAAAAGACTTGGCAGGTATGTAGCCCCTGTGCGTCATTGATGTCAGCGGTGGTCACAAGAAAGTACCATCGCAAGAAGATCGGGCTGCGGACGGAAAGGTGGCAGTTCCGAGAGTGAAGACTACCGTGTTAGGCGTATGGTTCTGGAGCATTTGACTGCATCTGCAGCCCCAATTTGAGCAGCAGTTGGCACGACACTGACACAACGAATTGTTAAAAATTGTGTACTTCAATGACAGCTCCGAACCAGACGCCCTGTAGCGTGCATTCCACTGACACGAAACCACCGCCATTTGCGCCTTCAGTGGTCTCAAGCGCGAGCGCATTGGAGGCCAGGCTAGAGGTGTGTTGTGTTTCGTGATGAAAGCTGGTTCTGCCTCGGTGCCAGTGATGGCCGTGTGTTGTTTAGAAGAAGGCCATTCTGTCTGCGCAATTGACACACTGCATTTACAGCTGCAGTTATGGTCTGGGAAGCGATTTGGTATGACAGCAGGAGGACTCTCGTGGTTACTCCACGCACCCTGACTCCGAGTTTGTATGTCAGTCTGGTGATTCGACCTGTCGTGCTGCCACTCATGAACAGCATTCCAGCGGGTGTTTTCCAACACGATAATGTTCGCCCACATACTGCTGTCGGGTTACAACATGCTCTACAGAGTGTCGACATGTTTCCTTTGCCTGCTCGAACACCTGGTCTGTCTGAACTCGAGCACATATGGGAATCATTGGACAACATAAACTGTCTCTGCAGTTGCTGACGAAGTGCAACACGCGTGAACTGCATCCCATAAACGAACGCCTGCCACCTGTACAACATAATGCAAGTGCATTCTGGTGGTTGTTGTTGTTGTTGTGGTCTTCAGTCCTGAGACTGGTTTGATGCAGCTCTCCATGCTACTCTATCCTGTGCAAGCTTCTTCATCTCCCAGTACCTATTGCAGCCTACATCCTTCTGAATCTGCTTAGTGTATTCATCTCTTGGTCTCCCTCTACGATTTTTACCCTCCACGCTGCCCTCCAGTACTATATTGGTGATCCCTTGATGCCTCATAACATGTCCTACCAACCGATCCCTTCTTCTAGTCAAGTTGTGCCACAAACTCCTTCCCAATTCTATTCAATACCTCCTCATTAGTTATGTGATCTACCCATCTAATCTTCAGCATTCTTCTGTAGCACCACATTTCGAAAGCTTCTATTCTCTTCTTGTCCAAACTATTTATCGTCCACGTTTCACTTCCATACATGGCTACACTCCATACAAATACTTTCAGAAACGACTTCCCGACACTTAAATCTATACTCGATGTTAGCAAATTTCTCTTCATCAGAAACGCTTTCCTTGCCATTGCCAGTCTACATTTTATATCCTCTCTACTTTGACCATCATCAGTTATTTTTCTCCCCAAATAGCAAAACTCCTCTACTAATTTAAGTGTCTCATTTCCTAATCTAATTCCCTCAGCATCACCCAACTTAATTCTATTACATTCCATTATCCTTGTTTTGCTTTTGTTGATGTTCATCTTATACCCTCCTTTCAAGAAACTGTCCATTCCGTTCAACTGCTCTTCCAATTCCTTTGCTGTCTCTGACAGAATTACAATGTCATCGGCGAACCTCGAAGTTTTTATTTCTTCTCCATGGATTTTAATACCTACTCCAAATTTTTCTTTTGTTTCCTTTACTGCTTGCTCAATATACATATTGAATAGCATCGGGGAGAGGCTGCAACCCTGTCTCACTCCCTTCTCAACCACTGCTTCCCTTTCATGCCCCTCGACTCTTATAACTGCCATCTGCTTTCTGTACAAATTGTAAATAGCCTTTCGCTCCCTGTATTTTACCCCTGCCAGCTTCTGGTGGTTACACCGGTAATTATTTTAGCAGCATTTCACATCTGCAAATGGCTTATCTCGCACTTACATTAACCTGTGATCTTGCTATGTTAATCACTTAAATATGTTACCTAGACAAATTTAGTCACGAAATTTCATTACTCTACGTTAATTATTTTTTTATATTGCGATTTTTTTTCGTCACTATATCTGTCTCGAGGTTCCACTTTGCGATACACGGAGGCATAAGTGCCAGGCTCCGCTGCAGCATCTCGTTGCGAGCAGCACTCGCGCATCCGGTAGCACACGCCGCCCTCCGGCGGGCTGCGACCGCACTGTCTCTGCAGAGGCCCGGTGTTGCGTCACAAGCCGGCCCGGCTGCCCGCAACTAAAATAGGCAGACCGTAGGCAGCGCGCTGCGCCGGCGCCGCCCAGGAATAGACCCGCGCACACGGCGGCCGCTGGCCGGAGCGGCGCGGCGCGGCGGCGCGGTCGTTACTCTGCCGCTGCCGCTGCACCCCACATGACTCAACACGGCGCTCGCAGCGCACAGGTGGTTCTCAGTATTACCCGCCCTCTTTTACCATATCTCGTACTTTCCACGTGTTGTGGCCGCGTCTCACCCTAGAGACAAGAAAATGCTCCTGTATGGCTCTAAGCACTATGGGACTTAACTTCTGATATCATCAGTCCCCTAGAACTGAGAAGTACTTAAACCTAACTAACCTAAGGACATCACACACATCCATGAATTCGAACCTGCGACCGTAGCAGCAGCGCGGTTCTGGACTGAAGCGCCTAGAACCGCTCGGTCAAAGCGGCCGGCTGCTCCTGATGGGTACCACATAGTAGAACAGTAATGTTCCTTATGGCAGGGAACCTCTATGGTAACGGTCGTCAAACTGCTGCCCGGGAGCCGCAATCAACTTTTCGTGTGGCCTTCGGTTCTCAGCAGTATTTTTTAACAATATGCATCTAGCATCTAACAGCTGAATACATAAACGTCAACTAGCGTTAACAGCTTCTTTAGAGTACAGTTTTCTGCTCAATAACAATCACAAATACTTTTAAAGAAAGTAATAGTCTAAGATTTAGTTCATTTTAATTCGAGTTCGCAGATTCGACCGTGAGCTAAGCGAAGTTGGCCGCTTGCTTCAGGGTCAGCGCGACCACTGCAGGATTAGAGGATGTCAGAGGGGGAAAGTTATGTTCTTAGAATTATGTATTAATACCTTCAACTGCTGAAGGGCGTTGATATCAACTAGGACAGGTGAAAATGTGTGCCCCGACTGGGACTCGAACCCAGGTTCTCCTGCTTACATGGCAGTCGCTCTATCCATCTTTTTTTATCTTATTTTGTTCGTTGTATATGTTCGGGGAGGACGTCTCATAACACCCGTCCAGGTTGTTCGTTGGTTCATTCACTCAGTTTTTTAATTACAGAGGGTAGCTAACCCTCTGACCGAACACGCTGAGCTTCCGTGCCGGCTCCATCTGAGCCACCGAAGGCACAGGGGGTAGTGTGACTGCTGGAACTCTCGCGCATGCCTCCCGCGAGACCCACATTCCCACCTTATATGTCCACACACTACATTCGTAGTGTCTCTTCCCAACACACTCATTACTCGTGGAAGACATTCTTACCAAGTCTCGTAAGAGTTTCGGTAATATGTGTGCATCCGCGCAGAAGATGGTCATGGCCGGTATTGTCAGAACTATATGATTATATGGATATGGTGTCTGTTCTTTAGGACATGTCCGAAAGAACAGACACCACTGATGACCTGCAGCCGTCTAGAACGAAATTAGAATTATATATTAATACCTTCAACTGCTGACGGGCGTTGATATATACCAAGAACAGACACCATATCCATATAAGTGTATAGTTCTGGCAATATCGGCCATGACCTTCTTCTTCTGTGCAGATGCGCACATATTACCCGAACTCTACGGGACTTGGAAAGAAACATCTTCCACAAGTAATGAGTGTGTTGGGTAGGGACACTACGAATGTAGTGTGTGGACATATAAGGTGAGAATCTGGGTCTCATGGCAGATGTGCGCGAGGTAGTCCCTGCAGTCGCACTATTAACTGTGCCCTCGGTGGCTCATCTGGACAGAGCGTCTGCCATGTAAGCAGGAGATCATGGGTTCGAAGCCCGGTCGGGGCAAACATTTTTACCTGTTCCCGTTGATATAATCAACGCCCGTCAGCAGCTGAAGGTATTAATATATAATTCTAATTTTTATAGACGGCTTCAGGTCATCAATGGTGTCTGTTCCGAAAGAACAAAAAAATGGTTCAAATGGCTCTGAGCACTATGGGACTCAACTTCTGAGGTCATTAGTCCCTTGAACTTAGAACTAGTTAAACCTAACTAACCTAAGGACATCACACACATCCATGCCCGAGGCAGGATTCGAACCTGCGACCGTAGCGGTCTCGCGGTTCCAGACTGCAGCGCCTAGAACCGCAAGACCACTTCGGCCGGTTCCGAAAGAACAGACACCATATCCATATAAGTATAAAGTTTTCCTGTTTGTCTTCCAGAGCTGACAACTCATTGCCGGATGTGCCTCTTACCGATTAGATGTTATGGTAAAAACTTCAAACGCAAGTAATTCAGTTTCGTGAATACGTGTTAAAGAGACGGTCATCTTCAAATGAGGTACACATTTATAGGAAGGAATACGAAATTGAATTGAAACTGTAGCAAGGCAACGCAGTGAATAGAACAAAAACGACACTCAAGACATTTGGTAAACCTTTGTGATCGTGTCCCGTATTGCAAAATACATTTATTTGTAGGTAAAATTACTGTTGTTAAACCTTTGACTGCTTATCCTGTCAACTGATGGGACGTGAAAATTTCGATCGATTGCCGGTTCCGACATGTGACGGGGTACAATTTCTCCCGCTTTTAAATACGAAGTTGCATATATTGATGGGCTCGATAGATCTTCATGTGGTTCCTGAAAGAGCCGTATGTTGAATGAAGTGAAGCTGATGGACGGCGGCAGCTGTGCGTTGATTACGTGAAGAAACGAAAGACACGGCTACTTCACGTTGTATTACGGACGACGGAAGTTTTTGTGAATTGGAGCAAGATCTTGTTGACAATGACAGTGCGGATGACGATACCGACGATTCAAATGATGATGCCGACTTCGTGCGGGAAAAATACAAACTTCAAGCGAGTATTTCTCGTTTTCATTTGGTAAAACGTGCGGTGAAACGTCGCGTTCTTTCCTGATGTTTCTTCATTTTCTGAACCACGAAACACTATTTGTTATAGGCAAACATGAAAGGCTTCCAGAAAAGACATTACATACCAGCATAGATAGGGCAAAACAGCCATGTGCAAAAAGCCTTGTTTCAAAAAACTAATCCTATATCAAAGTAATGTTTAACGATTTATACATGTAATCCAGAAGAAGTTGTTTCAAACTTTCATAAAAGGTTGGCATCACAATTAGATGTTGGCAAGTATTCTTAAAAAAAGAAAAAGCCATTGTAAAACCAAAAAAATGGCAAGTGTTCTAAGAAACGGCAAGATTTAAGAGTTAGTTAATTAATCGTCTGTTCATTCAGATAAGACAACAACATTTCGTCAGTCAGTTACACTGTCACAGCTTTGGGACTGATGAGGGTGGAATCCATTTGAAACAGAAAAGTCGCACGAAGTGTTCCAAATGCACGCACGGTGCAGCAGTGTCAGTGAGCGTTCTGTTCGTGTGCAGAATAGGCAAAGCGAGCGATCTATCTGTGTTTGACCGTGAGGAGATTCCGATGGCCTGGAGGTTCGGCACGAGCATTTCGGAAACTGCAGGAGTTGTCGGGTGGTCGAGGAGCACTATGGTGAGTGTCTCCAAGACGTGGCGAAACCATGCGAAACCACGCCCAGACGTCGTGGGGTTGAGAGGGCATACCCCATTACGGATCTCGGGCGCCGAAGGCTGGGCAGATGGTAAAATGGACAGGATGCGACAGACTTTAATGTTGGCAGAGTACAAGTGTCTTTGAACACACAGTGCACCGAACACTCCTAATGGTGGGCCTCCGCAGCTAACGACCCATGCATGTACCAATGTTAACACCATGACATCGGCAACTACGACCGAAATGGACACGTGACCATCGTCACTGGACGTTGGCGCAGTGGCAGAGCGTTGCGTGATCTGATAAATCTCTATACCTTCTCCATCATGCCGATGGCAGGGCGCGAATAGGTCGTCTTCCAGGAGAACAGCTCCCTGACACCCGTCCTGCGGGGTAGAGATAAGCTGGCGGTGGCTCCATTACGCTCTGAGGAACATTCACATGGACATCCATGGGTTCAGTGGAGCTCGTGCAAGGCCAAGGAGTATCATAAACTGGTTGCAGACTACGTTTACCCCTCATGACGATCATGTTTTCCTCTTGTCACAAGGCCAGGAGTGTGATGGAGGAGTTCGAGGAAAAGAGCGGCGAGTTCAAATTGATGTGCTGGCCCCACAACTCGCTACATATGGGATGTGATTGAACCTGGTGTCAGAGCTCATTGCCCACCTCCCCGGAATATACGGGAATCAGGTGACTTTCGCGTGCAGATGTGGAGCCAAGTCCCTCCAGCAACCTACCAAGGCCTCATTGCTTCCACGCCACGGCGCCGTCGCCGCTGTTACCCGTGCCACTTATTTATTAATATCAGCAGAGGTGAATATTTTTTGCGACTGTGGATGAAAATCGAAATTTGACAAAGGAGGAACAGTTACTTTTCACAGGTAAATACCACAGAGTTCTAATTATAGTTGTACGCCTTAGACGCGCTTTATGTGTTGATTAACATTGAGACTCAGTTTAATAAAGAGTTCATATCGTAGGGCTAATTTATGTGAGTGGATGGTCGTATATTTACAAGTGCTAGAGTATGGTAAAGGGCTGTCAATCAGTCCATTTCGAGTAATTTTCACCAGCCTATAAGATTTATAAACAGCAGTCTGAGTTATTACCTACGAATTCCACAGATCTCCTTATCATTTTGCTCATATTAAATACTGTGATACTATAACCCATGACGTGGAAAGTTAGTATATGTGATTGATATTTTAGTTTCGTTAAGGTGTAACGTACTTGCTACCTATGCTTACTATTCCGGTAAGTCGATAGGTTTATTAATAGTGTGACGAATTTATTGTTCATTGGCTACGTTTTCATCTAAGGGATCGTCATACTGCTGTCACATTATCCAATATAGCTCCCCTAACTTCTTAATAATTAATAATTGTAGACAGGATTGTGGTAAATGGTGAAAATTGATGATGTTCCAAAAACCAGCTGGTTTTCATTTAGAAGGGAAATTTTTTTTATTGAAGCTTCAAGTTCGAGAACTAACAACACCAAATTCCTTTACAATCACGAAAATGCTAAGTGAGGCAGACCGCGTCACTGTTCAATGGTTCAAATGGTTCAAATGGGTCTGAGCACTATGCGACTTAACTTCTGAGGTCATCAGTCGCCTAGAACTTAGAACTAATTAAACCTAACTAACCTAAGGACATCACACACATCCATGCCCGAGGCAGGATTCGATCCTGCGACCGGAGCGGTCGCTCGGGTCCAGACTGTAGTGCCTAGAACCGCATGGCCACTCCGGCCGACACTGTTCAATGCTTAAGTTCTTGTGGCGGGCTATCGAAAAAATTTTACAAGTCCTGCACTTCCACCTAAATGTTAAAGTTATCAAGCTAATGGACGTAAAAATTTAACATTTCCAGTCCTTCTGCTCAAATGTTAAAGTTCTCCAGGTAACTGACAAGTCTGGCGCTTCTGCTCAAATGTTAGGGTTCAACACTGTCGAAACTTTGGTACGCTTCCCACGATTACTGCACGAAATTTTTGAAAATCTATGTAACTGCCCTGCGAAACATTTCAATCGCTTAAAACTGACATATTACTTCTCGTTCGACTCTCAAATCCGACGGCCTGGGGCGAGTAAGATGGCTGCCCTTAAATAGCCTCAATCTGCTGTTATTAATACTCTCACGTACACATTACGTTTGGTGTTATGAAACATGTTATTTACCAGTACGGACCATAATTTCACCGGATTTCCTGTGATGTCCATTGTTCTTAATTTATTATTATCAAATATAACGAAATTTTCACTTATATTGGTAGGTGCTGTACTCTAATTTCTCATACTGCCGCTACTTTTCCAGATTTACAAAACATTTTACGTTAAATTACGTTTTTGACTATCGGGATGCACATTCCGGCTTATAATTCAAAACACATTACAGCGATGAAAATTCTGGAACGGTATTTCAATAGAGCTGTTTAGGTGTTTAGAAGCCAATAATTTCTTGAGCCTATCAATATTTACAACTCTACCTTTCAAGAAGTTACGTTCTATTATGTCTATCGAGAGGGAGTTTAGACAGACAGTGTCGTCGCTCTTTTCTCTTTAATTGCTGTACTTGCCTAAATTTTAACTACAGTTGTTTGGTCATTATGTACCCTGTGTCCGTGAAATGAATATATGGCCGCCCAGTTGCCGACGTGGCGGAGACCTCACGCCCCAGCTTTCTCCTGCGGCCAAAGCAGTCGGGCTCGCCCAGCGCAGAGTCTGAAAGTGACGTCTGCTATGGGCTAGAACAGCGTTTCTCAACCGCCGTGTCGCGATACATTGATGTGTGTCGCATATACATGTAAGGTGTTTCGCAAGATTTTTAATGCTGTCTAATCTTGTGCGTATAAAACATCGACATCAAAAAAATTTACAGCAAAGTGGTTTTTAGCGTCGCCCAATTTTCAAGAAATCACCTATCATTACATCTGATTATACGCTTTCAAATATGTGTCGTACCACAATCCTTATAATTTTTTGCATTCATCTCTAAAACGAACGATCCCTGATTCTATGAATAATTTTCAAAGCTAAATCTATCAAAATTTGTACTTGGCTTCTCTGTTAGAAATAAAAAATAGGGGTTCCATTGTTTTTGGAAATTCAGCTCCGAGAGGGGCGAATGGACGACAAAATTTTTTAGAAAATATATTGTTACATGAAACAAATTTTAAAGCTCAATCTGTGAAAACTGGTATTTCACTTCTAGATTAGATGTAAGTTTCAATGAAACATCATCACAAGAACGCAAAAGGCACGATTAACAAAAACCTTGGACTCCAGCTACTAGGAATGATTTTGGGTCGGAAGTACATCCGGAAAAGCCCAAGCTCCTATGGCTTTATTTACCGTGAAAAGTTTGGCTGTTGCAACTTCAGTCAAATGGCTCTGAGCACTATGGGACTTAACATCTGAGGTCATCAGTCCCCTAGAACTTAGAACTACTTAAACCTAACTAACTTAAGGACATCACACACATCCATGCCCGAGGCAGGATTCGAACCTGTGACCGTAGCAGTCGCGCGGTTCCAGGCTGTAGCGCCTAGAGCCGCTCGGCCACTCCGGCCGGCGCTGTTGCAATTTGTGAACAACGCAAAAATTCGATTAAAGAAAAAGAAAAAAAAAAGATCTGTTTGGACCATACAGTGTAAGCGAGTGAAGCAGCGGGTGCTATGCTAAGCAAGTCTCTATACACTGATCAGCCGGAACATTATGACCACCAACCTAATAGCCGGTATGTCCACATTTGGCGCGGGTGACAGCGGCTACACGTCTTGACATGGAAGCAATGAGGCGCCTTGTTAGGTCGCTGGCACCACACCTGCACACCCAAGTCGCCTAATTACGGTGAATTCCGGGGAAGGGGACGATGACCTCCGGGTTCGTGATCGTATCGGTTGAGCCCTAGGTGACCGAAAAACCGTGGTCTGGTCGGTTCGGTTCAGTTCGAGTGTGGCGCAGAGCCCACGAAGCCATGGACCCACTTTGTCAACAAGCACTGTGCATGCTGTTGGTGGCTCCATAATGGTGTGAGCTGTGTTCACATAGAATGGAGTGGGCCCTCTGGTACAACTGTACCAAATGAGTCCATTTGTAGTCATTCATGGACTGACTTCATGTCCCCAATCAACGATGGAATTTTTATATATCACAATGTGCCATGTCACCGGACCACAATACTTCGCATTTGGTTTGAAGAACGTGGTGGACAATTCAGCAACTGATCCGGCCACCAATCACATCGCCCGTCATGAAACCCACCGAATATCTGCGGGACATAATCGAGAGATCACTATATGCACAAAATCCTGCGCCGGCAACACTTCTGTATTTATGGACAGCTATATAGACGACTTGCCTCAATGTTTCTGCAGGGGACTTCCAATGACATGTTGAGTCTATGCCACGATGAGCTGATGCACTACGCCAGGAAAAGGTAGGACTGCCGAAGCATTTTGCATCACTGAGCAAGCGAACATAGTTGTCATGGCATGGTTCAAATCGTTCTTGAACCAAATTCAACTTCAAGTAAGAGCCTTGATCGTGGTCTACTCGCCTGTTGTTGTAACTACATATTATTAGAATCGATAATGGCATTAGGGATAGTACACTGTGCAACACAATTAAAAGGTTTGTTTCCTTGAAACCTCGTAATTGTCTCCCATCGCGATTGATAAAATTGAAATTTGGCTCAGAGGTGCCTCCAGCCTTCCCCTGTAATGGTGCAGAAGCGTGGGAACCTACAGCGTCACCCTCGCGTTTGGCGACGCTTCAAACAGCTGGGTGTCGACACACACTGGAGAAGGCCAGAGCTCAGAAGTTCATGTGAGGTGTAATGTGGGTTAATGACGTCGTATTGGCGCCAGATTTCACCAAAATTCTTCCCCTGGGCGCCATGGACGTGTCACATAATGGGAAGGTCGTCACACCCCTTCTTACCCACATTTTACCTACATCTTCGATAGAGATCAGAAGCGTGGCACCTAGCGTTGAAGTTGAGTGGCCGAGGAATGAATCTAAATTGATTTGTGTAAGAGCGTGCCAGCAAGTAGGGGATACGGCTCCAGATACGTGCCGGCCGAAGTGGCCGTGCGGTTCTAGGCGCTGCAGTCTGGAACCGCGAGACCGCTACGGTCGCAGGTTCGATTCCTGCCTCGGGCATGGATGTGTGTGACATCCTTAGGTTAGTTAGGTTTAACTAGTTCTAAGTTCTAGGGGACTAATGACCTCAGAAGTTGAGTCCCATAGTGCTCAGAGCCATTTGAAACATCCAGATACGTGACAAACACGCAGGGCCATGAGCATCCTTGCCTCACATGAAATTGCTGTGTTACGTCAAGTTCAGCCAGTGAAAAGCTGTCAAACGAACAATGAAATCAAGTGATAGTACGCCTCGCAGACGTCAAAGGGTGCAGTATCAGTGTCTCCGCGAGTACGATAGGGCACAATGGCTGGTCTCTGGGAAACGTATTTGTCGAGCCGTTACCATTCGGCTCATACTGGGCCAGCCGATTTAACAAAGGTCTGTGTGTGTGGCGCATCAGAGCCGTGAGTGGCTGCTGATGCAACATAACCAAAACAAAGTATGACCGACAACTTGTCTGCGTAATCACAAGGAACACACAGCTTCGTTGACGACTTGAAGCCAAGGCACTACATTCGGTGTGGACCTGTCCGACGCCTGCCCAGATTGCTGTATCGCACCCTCCACCGTCGTCTTGCACTGTCCCCGAACCAGCAATTCTCTTACTGTAACGGGCTCGTGAACCCCATCGCTGATGTGCTGGGCGGAAAAATGTGGTGTTTAAGACAATGTTCACTTTCTCCTACCCTGTGTTGATGTTTGCATGCGTATTAGTTGCCATCGTGGAGACAACACCACACTGTTGAACGGCGAAGCGTGCAAACGCCAAGCGTGATCACGACGGTACTGGGCACTACCTACCGTAGTTCAGTAGTATGGCTCGAGACCCCACGTGCTATGGCACGAAAATACATATATTTGTTACACTCAACACTCAGCTTAATTGAGCGGCCCAGAGATGTGGCTGGTCTTAATGTTTGTCTGCATATTTTGTCATAGGGTGCCAGCTCACACCTGTCGTAAACTCAGTTTTTAAGCTGAAATAAAATATTAAAAAAAAACAATGCAGGCATATATTGCAGTGAAATTTAAAAATATTGAGTCACTCACGTTGATTTATAACTTGAACAAGTAGTTTATTTCTATTTTTCCACGAAAGTCTTAAATATATTCACTAAACACTTTAAATGCAGTCTGAGGGACTTGTACGTAAGGAAGGCCGTTAATAACTGATGCTACAACAAATCAAATGGCTCTGAGCACTATGGGACTTAACTTCTGAGGTCATCAGTCCCCTAGAACTTAGAACTACTTAAACCTAACTAACCTAAGGACATCACACACATCCATGCCCGAGGCAGGATTCGACCCTGCGACCGTAGCGGTCGCGCGGTTCCAGACTGTAGCGTCTAGACCTGCTCGGCTACCCCGGCCGGCTGATGCTACAACAGTTCACTATAAAATTCGTATGCCGCGATCATGACACTCGACAGTCTGTTCACAGTCCACAAAATACACTGTTGTCTGCTGTCCTAATCCACTATATTGCGCTCAACTTGATCGTTTTCGAGCGTCCCTACATACTTGTCCCCGAACGTGGCTGCCAACCCACTGCTACCCCCCGATGGGCGGCACCTCCAGCTCTTAGCGTCGCTCGAAAACAACTGTCTTCAAATGTGGCCACCCTATGCACCCTCGAAACGACTGCTTAACTCAAAACGATGTTTGACAAAAAAATTAAGAATATTCTAAAACTAAACACAAAAACACATATGATACATTGAAAAATATGGAAATTTTCTGGGCAATAACAACTTAAAGTCCAATTTTTTGTATCTGCCACCGTTTTTACACAAATAATGTCCTTGTTACATGATATTGTTTTTCCCATATTTTTGATATTAAACATAAATAAACAAATGAAAATACATACTTAATTACTCATCTACCTGTTTAAACTTTAGAATGCTGCCGCCAGTTTCACCTCTTTAAATTTATTTATTACCAAAAACACAGTTTCCCTCAGCCGAATCCCGTATTCCGACCTTTCATTCAAAACTTGTACATATTCAGCTAAATCGGCTACGACTGCTCGATGCAGCTCTACTAGCCGCATCCGTAGACACTTTGTTCGTATTAATCGGCCAAAGCATTGCCGAGATGTTGGCTTTTGAACTTCCATAAATTTACAATTTTTAAGACGACAATAATTTTTAAACTTATATATTTGTGTGGCGCGTCTAAATAATTTAGTTTGACATATTTTTCTGTCCATGAGTGCCAACTCGCACCTCTGTGTCACTCTTAGTTCTGTTTTACTGCCGGCCGAAGTGGCCGTGCGGTTAAAGGCGCTGCAGTCTGGAACCGCAGGACCGCTACGGTCGCAGGTTCGAATCCTGCCTCGGGCATGGATGTTTGTGATGTCCTTAGGTTAGTTAGGTTTAACTAGTTCTAAGTTCTAGGGGACTAATGACCTCAGCAGTTGAGTCCCATAGTGCTCAGAGCCATTTGAACCATTTTGAACCATCTGTTTTACTCAATTTTTCCCTGGCATATAAATTTCTCCAAGCGCACAAACACGGCCATATGCGCCCCTGCCTAGCTCCATTCGGGCTTTTCCAATGTCGCGTAAACGCTAGCTGCTCGCCAGGGCCCTGTAGGAGCCGCTAGCCACGTGCTCTGCGGCGGGAAACTGCCGCTCTAATATCCCCCCCCCCCCCCCAGTTTGTACGCTCACATGATGCTCCTGCATGTCAGTGACTACAAAATGTGATGTTGACCCATACGTAATGGGAACGTTCTGCAAGCCGTCGCTTGCTTTAATCATAAATATATCTCAAAATGATGCTAACTGTTATTGTCTTAACATAATGAGAAGAAATATCTTCTCTAAGAACAGTGACGTATTTAAGTTTACAAAGATAATGACAAGTTTTTATTCATCCTTTTATAACTATAACGAGCTGATAACTCTTACAAAAAAATGACAAAAACACATCAGAAAAGGGATAGTCCTTGACTGACAAAGTATTGATTGGAGTGGACACTGTTCTGCTGGCCTGGTAGCCAGTCCAGACATAGCACCGGGTTTCCCACGCTGGAGGAGCAAGCCTCGGCTTTGCATATCCTGAGAGGAGCCAATCAGCGACTCAAAATCTCTCTAGCTTGAAAAAAGAATATTTTAGACATGGGAGGCGTCGTTCTCACGGTAAACATCACTATGTTTCGACAAAAAACGTCTGCCTAGATGGGACCTCAGTCCCTCATTTACGGAGAGATCTAACCTTTCCAGGCCGATCATTTACAATTTCTGAAACAAGACTGTTAAGCTTCCCAGACGGTCATGCCCGTGAGATATATGTCTCTGCTACTCGCTAAAAGAACCTGATTAATTCCTGGCATCAGGGTAGGTACAGAGTACCCTCTACAAAACACGCAGACCAGCTGCTCTGTCCGTATCGTCCCAGCTCCTTAACATGAGAATGCTTGAAGTTCTATGACCATCCCACCATTTGCACCAAAACTCAGATTGCAGCAGTCTCTCTTAAATGGTTTCCTCCACCCATTGTCCGCCAACTCGCCACCTATGCAATAGTCTGACACCTGGTCCAGGTAAAATTTGTAGTGAACTGGTACCCTCCTGTAAGCGGGAAGAGGGAAGTCCCTCTGCAGGTACAATACACAGAGCACTGCTTTCCAGAATCACTCGCACAGCCAGGTCGGTTGCACATTTATGGCTCGCAGTCCAACTTTCTCCCTGTTCTCCATCGCCTCCACTATGGTTCCTCGGGTACAAGTTCTCTTTAGGCTACACGTGAAGTTATATGAACAATCTGCCCACAATTTTCACATGTAAAAAGTCAAAAACCACACACACCAAATGTAGTAATGGGGAAAACCGAGGTCATGACCTAAAATATAAATATTAATCTGACTGACAGTGTTGAAGGAAGACAGTGGCATGCCATCTCTCAAGTCTGGGCCAGGTACATTATGTGTCATCAGAGAGGGTCCAGAGGAGGTTTCGCCAAGATTTTGGCTCACGGGCCATGCCCGGCCTGAGTGCAAAGCGTTCTCCCTTGTTTCATATTCCCCCCACCGCAACGCCTTGCTGTTTTTTATCACAAAGAAAGCAGAGGGGAAAACTACGAACACGACGCATTTAAATGGCACCGTAGTCGCACTGCATACAACTTGGTTTTGTACTCTATATTTCTCAATAAATCAGGTCACAAGCAAATCAAATTTTCAGTATTATTTAATTATTTTTGGTGCGAAGAATACATAAAACAATTTTTATTTGGTACATAATGTCAGGAGAATAGAAGCTTTCGAAATGTGGTGCTACAGAAGAATGCTGAAGATTAGATGGGTAGATCACATAACTAATGAGGAAGTATTGAATACGATTGGGGAGACGTTTGTGGCACAGCTTGACCAGAAGAAGGGATCGGTTGGTAGGACATGTTCTGAGGCATCAAGCGATCACCAATTTAGTATTGGAGGGCAGCGTGGAGGGAGACCAAGAGATGAATACACTAAGCAGATTCAGAAGGATGTAGGTTGCAGTAGGTACTGGGAGATGAAGAAGCTTGCACAGGATAGAGTAGCATGGAGAGCTGCATCAAACCAGTCTCAGGACTGAAGACCACAACAACAACAACAACAACATAATGTCAGCATATGAACAGATAGAGACAATTTCACACAGTTTTGCAATCAAGTTACCAAGCAATCGTGACTTATTTACTTTCATAATCCAAAAAGGCTTTTCACACAAATACGACGAAATATTGTAGCACTTTTGTAACACCATTACGGAGAACTGGAAACTCTACTTGAGGAAAGCAATGTAGATGCCCTCGCCAGTAACGTAAAAAGATTTGTCACTAAAATTGGAACTAACTTGCAGGTCAATCAGTTACATCTGCACATCCACAGGAGCGCTTTCAACTGAAACGGCAAACGCTTTCGAAAAAAGCCGGCAAGAAGATATAAGATCGATAGTGTCCTCAAAAATCTTGGTAAAACTATTCTTGTAATTCTTTCAGGCCACAATGAATTCTTCACAAAGTTCGCGTTTCTTTTACGCCATTGAGCTTGGTGAACTGAACTGACTTTGTCAGAATGTGTCCCTCCTACACCGTATTTTTTTTAAATGCATCCCCACCAAATGAGAAAGAAGTTACCTTGCAATGTTTTACTGTGGGCAGTGTGCAGACAAGTCCATTTAAAGTGTGAAATCTGTAATCCATTCTAATTTTCGATCCTACGTCCCCTTTTCCTTCATAAATTCAACAACGGCGAATTTTAAATCGAAAAATCATTGCAGGCATGCCCCTTGACTTAGCCAACGAAATTTGCAGTAATACGTGAAGTCTCAATACTCTTCGTTCAGTTCCATTGAAAATTGTTGCAACTGACAAAGGAATAATGCATGTGGCACCAGAAATTTCACTACTCGCACCACCAATGTTTTCAGGTGCTCCAGGCCTGAAAATTTAGCACAAAGTCCTTTTTGAAGTACGGAACAATGAATCCCATCTGTCGATCGTTATAAATTTTTGTTCTTTCATTGTCAACTAAATCTTTAAATTATTTCTGCATGATATAATAATGTCGGTTCATAGTAAATATGCACTACCTGTAGCAAGTGCGAATTGAGAATACTCATCCCTCTCTTCTGTCATTCCCATTCATCTTAAAGGAATGAGACGATAGATCGCTAGACTTCCTCTTTTTGTGCAAACAGCTACTGGAGCTGTGAACTTCATTCATACCATAAACATAAGCGAAGGTGAAACAGCGCTGACAGCGCGATTCTGCCGAACGCAAAGAGCTGTGCCCACTGAAAAATGCAACACCGCAGTATTAAATGAAATGCCGCGCTGTCCCGGGTACTTCCGAAACGGACCGAGCAAAGCAGAGTGGCAGACTGCGCCATGGTCCACACATGGCACGCACATGCTGCACACTTGAAGCTTGGCACGCCGTGGCCAGACCTGATCCAGAGCCTTCATTTGTGCACTGTTATACATTATGTCCAGCCACAGGTTACAAGGAAAGTGCCAGCAATGCGCAGGTACCAGTGCTTCGATGCCATGTGCCTTCGGCTCGCTTATCGTTTGTCGAATGTGTCTCTGACATAGATGGCCGGAAACTTGTTTATGTATTTGGAGTTCTATAGTCACAGGGAAGGAATTGAATGTTGTAATACATAAGATCTGCCCGTGTCTTCAACTTAAATCAACCTGTTTACCAATATGGCGTTTTATAGTCACACTAGCCAATGCGATAATACTTGTAAAGATCACGGTAATTTTATGCATAGAAGTTGCTGAAATTCGCAATACCCTTAAACTGTGGTCCAAATGAATCTAAGTTGATTTGTGTTATAGCGTGTCAGCAAGTAGTGGTTAAGACTCCAGGTACGTGACAAATACGCATGGCATAAGCGCCCTTGCTGACATTAAATTTCAGTGTTACATAAACCTCAGCCAGTGAAAAACTGTCAAACGAACAAAAAAGTCAAGTGATAGTATGCGTCGTAGACGTCGAAAGGTGGAGTATCAGTTTCTGCACGAGTACAATGGGCCACAATGATTGGTCTCTGGAAAATGCATTTGTCGTCCCATGATAATTCGGCTCTTTGCTTTGTGGGCTCTCTTGCAAATCACGTGAAGGGAAGTTCCCTAGAAACACATCTAGGCCTTGTTTAGAACGGAGGGCTGAAAGCTTCTTGGCTTTGGTGGGAAGGAACAGTCAGTACGTTGACATCATGTACTTACTCAACTTATTCTCACCCTCGCTCAAACTGATGCATGCTCTACATCGTTGTTGCAGCCTTTCTAGTCAGTCTAAAGGAATTCGTGAACCAGCTATTAGCAGCGTCTTTAGATGTTCCAAATGACGACCGTTCAAGGGTTTCTTCAAGCTGGAAACGAAGCTGTAGCCCGCAGGAGCCAGGCTCGGTCAGTATAGAATATGGTCCACGAATTAGAAACGCAGGAACTACAAATGGACAGCCACAACTTAGGACCTGTACGAAGGGTCACTACTGCAGGGAACGGATATTTATGAGGAACTTTCCATGCTGTTTCGTCCTAATTGCCTGAATCATATGGTCGAATACCCTGGCGCGTTATTCCCCAGTTAGACTACAATACTCCGCTAGGTAGTCCATCAACGTAACATCGTCTTTGCCCAGGAAACGGTTGTCGTGGTTATTTGTTCAATTTCTGTGCACAGAACATCCTCGGTGGCGGGGACACACTTTGCTCCAGGTTTATGGATCACAAATGTGGATCTAGTTATCATCCTTAATCATTTACCTACCCAAAATACCTTTGTTGCTCAAATTATTTTTAAATTTTCCTACGCAGTTGTAATTACCACTAAAAATTATTGACTTCGACCGTCTGAAATGGCCATCTTCAGATACAGTCGCTGCACAGGTGAACCATGCGTTGTCATTCCTTTGTACCATCAAAATCGACCAAAACAGAGTAGATGTCTCAATTCGTGCCTTCTTCTATTCACTGTTCAAACATTTCGTCATCCACTTCGCATAAAGATTTCTCATGTCTGGGGTAGTGTCAACAATAAAACCAAAACGCTCCTTGAAAATGTTCAGGATCTCGGCTGTCTTTGTAGCCGATATTCGCTGGTCTTAAAGGATCAGCTTTTGAACAGTATCGCTTGTTGCTGCGTGTGATGCGGGCTGCCCACTGCGGAGTTCATCTTCAATGACGAAATGTTCAGTCTTCAGAGGACTCACCCAGGTGTTGCAGGAACGTAACTTCCCGGTTGGTATTTCTAATATCCAATTGCGAATGTACTTTGGTGGTTTTTCTGGAGTAACAACAACTTCGTGACGCCTGTACCTCGACAGACATTAAACTTGCCTGTCTCTCTACCATCCCGCGTTCCACCTGAAATTAGAAGCCAGCTTACGGTGTGTGGCGGAGGGTACTTCAAGTACTTCTGTTTCTTCCCTCTTTTCTCTTTCCATTCGCAAATTGTGCAGGAAAGAATGATTGTTGATAATCATCTGTTTTAGGTCTAATTTCTCGGATTATCTCGTTGTGTAGTCATTTCGCGAGGCATAGGTGAGAAAAAGTAATATGTTGCCCGACTTTTCCCTGTACATTGTACCTATAAATTTCAATAGCAAAACACTCCGTGAGGCCCAACACCTTCCATGCAGCACTTGCCACACGATAAAGAGTGCGCCTGATCTCAGTTCAAAAACAAAAATGTTCAAATGTGTGTGAAATCTTATGGGACTTAACAGCTAAGGTCATCAGTCCCTAAGCTTACACACTACTTAACCTAAATTATCCTAAGGACAAACACACACACCCATGCCCGAGGGAGGACTCGAACCTCCGCCGGGACCAGCCGCACAGTCCATGACTGCGGCGGATATCAGTTCTTCCACCAAGGAAAAATCCCTGACAGAACCCGGAATCGGAATCTGATCCCCCCGCGCTGACCACTCATGTACGGAGTGGAGGGAAGTGCCTAATAATGCTTTCGAAACATTGTGGTCAAAAGATGGCCGTTGTCAGCACGTGAGTACACTTATCAGTATACAGCACTGTCATATTCCGTGAGTCCACAGATGTAGCGGTTGTTACGATAGAAACAAAAAGCGATAAAACTGATAATTCGAAAACTGTTTCCAGCAGCTCGATATTGTTTGATAGAACTGTACAGAAAGAGATGAAACTCTCCCGTATCAAAAGTTTTCTTGCTAGGATAGTTACAGATGTCACCGATAGCTAGCATTTTAGTTAAGAGTTAGTGGCGTCGTATTTGCACAGTAGTGTGCGCTTCCACTTCTGTTAAAGAAGGAGAGTACCACCTCTCGTCACAGGCTTTGCACAGCCAGTCCGTATTACTTTTAGCTCGTACAAGCCTGAAAGTCTGTTCAAACAATGTACATTTTTAATTCCAACTAAAGCAATCCCTTTTTCTTCGTTTACGTGCAAATTAAGTCACGCTACTGGTAATTATCTATTTCTATCTGCATCAGCGCGCACATCCTACAATTCTAAATGATTCTAAAACGTCGCTCAGATAGTCTACAGTACTTCTTCTCCCAGTATCACTGACATTACCGGTACCAGTTTATACTTTCTGTTAAGACTTGCGCATAATCTGTGCGAGGACGATGCTGGCTTAGATTTCCGGTGGTTCATAAATATCTTCAAGAGATTTTGACATAATTCCTTCAACAATTAAATTCCGGTTTCTTCTATACATCTTAATGTGCATGATCTATGTTCTCTCCTTAAGTTATAATTCCTGAGGAAAATTTAACTGACAACCACAACAAAAAGCGCCTCGCTCCAAAAAGTGGAGTGTTATTACATCATACACATTTTAAAAAGTTAACATTACTCTGTTTGTGTAGAGCTAAGCTAAAGGAAACGTACGATGTTGTACACTGTCGTCAAACTTAGTCGCGTGCTATCTGACGGAAGTGTTGTAAACACTATCTCCTTGGAGCAAATACATAATATGCAAAGCCTCTTAGGTGATACCACGAGATACGAGACAAAGATATTTTGTGAAAGTCAGGTATCCCGCTGTATTCTAACCATAGGGCGTAACTTGTGAGGGAGCTTTCAGTAACGCTTAACATAGAGGAATAAATGTTTGTAACTGGTTCATGAAGTCGAAACTTAATGATATGTCCACAGCACAAATTTTGTTCGCAGTATTTCGGGATTAACAAGCGACGTAAAGATATTTCATGTTTACGTCACAGTTTAGATGTACCATTTATTTCACCAGACCTCTTTAAAAGATGTAACTGGTTGGATTGTGTCTACAGTCCTACAGGAGCCAATTACCATGTATTTCCACAAGAATAATTATAAGAATTGTTGGAGATCGTTGCACTGACGTTTAAAGAGTGTCTTTCGTGTTAACATAACGCAATCACTGAACCTTTCGATATCAACGTTAGGGTCATGTGCTGAGCCAGTCCTTGGGCGTAACATCTTTCCAGATTAAATAGCTCATTAGATAAATAACGATCTCCTGGTGTACCGCCTTGCCTTTCCTCTCCTCTCTCTCTCTCTCTCTCTCTCTCTCTCTCTCTCCGTGTCTCTCTTCCTCCCTCCATCTACACATCTGCATAGGTACTCTGCAAACCACTGTGTAGTGTATGGCAGAGGTTACTTCCCAATTTACCTTCTATTACGACTATTTCTCGTTCCACTCACGTATGGGGCGCGGGAGGAATGATCGTTTAAACGTCTCTGGTACGTGTTGTAATTACTCTAATCTTGTCCTCACCGCCCCGAAGGGAGTGATATATATATAGGGAGCTGCGGTGTATTCCTAGATTCATGGTTTCTGGGGTGGCGTTTATCTTCAAGCGATTGCCAGTTACGTTTCTTCAGGATCTTCGTGACTACCCCATGAGACCATTCGTGCAGCTCTTCTACGTTCAGAACCTCTGTCAGTACTCGCTTCGGTGATACATATACTAAAATTGATAACAATACAGAGAAGGTCAGTATGGCTCGTGTGCAAGAACGTCATGTAAATACTCCTGTTAATCTCACTTGGTACGAGGCCCACACACTTGAGGAATATTCTAGGATACGTCGCACGACTGTTTAGTAGGCCATCTCCCTTGTACCCTATCTGTCTGTGTGTAACTAACGTCGTTTGTAAGTTGTGCGTGTGTAACAGCGGGGTGAGACACGGGAAAATAAGTACAACAGGTTCGTAACTGACGCTACGGAACAGTTGTCAGCACACACTGCAGAAGCTGGTGCAATTCTTCGCACATCCACCCTTGGCAGGTTTTTCTTAAACAACACAACACTAAAACGTAACTTTCCCAGTTTCCAGTATCAAAAATTAAAAAAAATATTAAAAAAACGCAGAGTAAACCGCAGAAGTAATTATTGACACCAACCCATGTTTATAATTACCAGGTCTTAGCTTAGCAACTACATGTGTTCTGTACCTTTCATTCGTTTCATTTGTGTGTGCATTCGTAGCAGAACGGTCATCCTGTGTGACTGACGCGTCGAGGGCATGTGTTCAATTCCTTGTACTGTCAAGAAATATTCATTAACGAGAGAAATAGAAGGATGATGCACTCGGCCTCGTGACATCTGAGGAGTCGGGGCTCCACCTTGGGAAAACGACCTCAACGGCCGTGATAGCAGCGTGCTAACCACATGGACCTACAAAATGTCGTCCTTATGAACTTATACGTTTATGGGAGACTCAGTGGTCGATCGGGTGCAGGTAGATCGCTAGGCCACTCCCAAAGATTAGTTTTCTTTTCTATTCTCTCGTATTTTCTCTTAGGTGGGAGAATGGGCTTCAAATAGACACTCAGCTATTCAGGTTTTAAGTTTTACTTGCTTTCCTCAGTGACTTCAGTCGAATGTTGAAATCTGTATCCTAGCTAGAGATTTTTGGTCAACGCACTTCATGTCGCCAGAACGTTAAATCACTCTGCCTATAAAGACGTTATACACAAACGCGGATGCCCCAGTGCATATCCCTAGCACCACGCTCGATCAGGACCACATGCGTAACTTTGTTACTAGATACAAACAGCACCCCAGAAGCCAATCATAATGATGTGTACTGATGTGTGCGCAATGACGGAACAGGGCAGTGTAGACAGAGTAAAGAAATATTTCGCTAGAACGAAACATGGAAATGTTATGAAAAGCATCGATTTAGCACAGTAGCTCCAACGGAATGCTCGAATGTGGAGAGGAGCTGACGTGAATCGCAATATGCAGCGAGATTCTGTATCGGCGGCAAGAGCTGCAACGAGTGCTCGTTTTGCCTCGAGACAAAGACCAGCAGGCTGCCAGAGCGCGGTGCGTCGGTCAGCGACACACAGCAGCGACGAGGACGCGTAGAGAGCACGAGCAGCAACAAACAGCTCTTCCAGGAAAAGGCTGAGAGCTACGGGGTGACAAAGAGCAGCGCTTCTGAGCTGTGTGAATCAGCGCACCCAGGTGCTACCGTGCAGCGGAACACGAGAGTAGTCCAGCGCTGGGTGTGACCCACGAGCTGAGAATACACCGAGCGTCGCTTGTGGAGGAGCGTGCGCCTGTGAGCTACGCCGACCGCAGAGCACAGTCACTTCAGCTGAGAATTTCAACCTAGCTTTTCTCATACACTCCTGGAAATTGAAATAAGAACACCGTGAATTCATTGTCCCAGGAAGGGGAAACTTCATTGACACATTCCTGGGGTCAGATACATCACATGATCACACTGACAGAACCACAGGCACATAGACACAGGCAACAGAGCATGCACAATGTCGACACTAGTACAGTGTATATCCACCTTTCGCAGCAATGCAGGCTGCTATTCTCCCATGGAGACGATCGTAGAGATGCTGGATGTAGTCCTGTGGAACGGCTTGCCATGCCATTTCCACCTGGCGCCTCAGTTGGACCAGCGTTCGTGCTGGACGTGCAGACCGCATGAGACGACGCTTCATCCAGTCCCAAACGTGCTCAATGGGGGACAGATCCGGAGATCTTGCTGGCCAGGGTAGTTGACTTACACCTTCTAGAGCACGTTGGGTGGCACGGGATACATGCGGACGTGCATTGTCCTGTTGGAACAGCAAGTTCCCTTGTCGGTCTAGGAATGGTAGAACGATGGGTTCGATGACGGTTTGGATGTACCGTGCACTATTCAGTGTCCCCTCGACGATCACCAGTGGTGTACGGCCAGTGTAGGAGATCGCTCCCAACACCATGATGCCGGGTGTTGGCCCTGTGTGCCTCGGTCGTATGCAGTCCTGATTGTGGCGCTCACCTGCACGGCGCCAAACACGCATACGACCATCATTGGCACCAAGGTAGAGGCGACTCTCATCGCTGAAGACGACACGTCTCCATTCGTCCCTCCATTCACGCCTGTCGCGACACCACTGGAGGCGGGCTGCACGATGTTGGGGCGTGAGCGGAAGACGGCCTAACGGTGTGCGGGACCGTAGCCCAGCTTCATGGAGACGGTTGCGAATGGTCCTCGCCGATACCCCAGGAGCAACAGTGTCCCTAATTTGCTGGGAAGTGGCGGTGCGGTCCCCTACGGCACTGCGTAGGATCCTACGGTCTTGGCGTGCATCCGTGCGTCGCTGCGGTCCGGTCCCAGGTCGACGGGCACGTGCACCTTCCGCCGACCACTGGCGACAACATCGATGTACTGTGGAGACCTCACGCCCCACGTGTTGAGCAATTCGGCGGTACGTCCACCCGGCCTCCCGCATGCCCACTATACGCCCTCGCTCAAAGTCCGTCAACTGCACATACGGTTCACGTCCACGCTGTCGCGGCATGCTACCAGTGTTAAAGACTGCGATGGAGCTCCGTATGCCACGGCAAACTGGCTGACACTGACGGCGGCGGTGCACAAATGCTGCGCAGCTAGCGCCATTCGACGGCCAACACCGCGGTTCCTGGTGTGTCCGCTGTGCCGTGCGTGTGATCATTGCTTGTACAGCCCTCTCGCAGTGTCCGGAGCAAGTATGGTGGGTCTGACACACCGGTGTCAATGTGTTCTTTTTTCCATTTCCAGGAGTGTATGTAACACAGCAAATGAATGCTTTCACATTATGCACAAACCAGTAAACCACAGCTCTCTTTACTTTCACTTCAAAATAACGTTTTTACTTAAAGAATCGTCATCTTATCGTCTGTTATAAATTCCAGTGCATGTGAGTGAGTCTGTGATCACCTGGATATTCGTGGAAAATAAACAGGACGCCGTGCTACTGCTAGTCCCGCCAGTTCCGCCCCCTCATGACACTGAAGTGTTGAAATTACTTCAGTAGATGAAATATGCGTTTTTAACAACCTACTTCTACTATAAATGATAATAACAATAATAAAATACTACCCTAAATACTACCCTAAATACTACCTAAAATGAGAGCGATGTAGCCAGATTACCATCGCCAAATCCCAAAATTCGTACAATAAATCAAATTTAAGAAAATTAAACATGGTAGGTACCGAACACAAAACAATCTGGTCCACGGACAAGTAACCATCTAGGACTGTGGAGTGGTTCTGGAAGAGGGTGGTAGGAGAGAGGGGGTGATGGATGTGTAGAGGGATCGGGATGTAATTAGAGGGTTGCCTTGACGGGAGAGGAAAATAGAGGAAAATCTGGCAACAATGCAGCCTGTTCTCTTGCTCTCTTTTGTCCACTGCTTAGTTTTAAACTGTTAGGAATATTCTTATGTTCTCGAACTTTTTTCAGAGCATGCAGCTATACCTTTCTCAAGATGCAAAGCAAATGTTTTTCATTTTCGTTATTAGTGGATCAGTCATATTTCCCCTAATTATCTTCCTGACATCATGTATCAGAAAATATGCAGTATCTTCAAATTTTGTAGCAACTGGACAATTGTATTCAGTATCTATCTACAATATAGCATGTACTGTGTACGCCGTTATTCATTACATCCTGTTTCAGATAAGATAGCACAGACGTTAATTAAAATTACTTGTTATGCTTATTAAATTATATAATATAGTTTTTATACTAAATTTCCCGGAAATCGATAAAAATGAGTTTATATGGTCAGGATTCTGTCTGTTTCCCGGTCAGTTAATGCGGCAATTGGTCTTCCGTGTTGGACAGCGTCAGCGGTCGCAACACCGTCATTCCAGCCTCGTGCCAGACTCCCATTCAGCTAAACTTGTATACAATGCTGTAAACGTGGAGGGCCTCATCTTGTTGAAAGATGCAATTCCTAATATTCAGGTTGTGACATGCGACATAATTGTAGTATGTAGAGATAGGTAATATCATTGACAATTCTCTCAGTGAAGATAAACGATCCATAGGCTGTCCTGTTGGACACGGGACTGTTGGTGTTCTATAAAACTTGCTGCGGAAAGCACCTTGCATATTTACTACCGATCGGCAACACGGAAATTCTATCATACATTTTGTCTAGTTCGCCGCCATTATCTACAACTGAAGAAAGTGGAGCCCTTATAGTGGTTTTAAACTGCCGACAACAAGTAAAAAAAATTCCTTTGAGTATTCATTTTTCATGAACTGTATCATTTGTACGTTATGTTTAGTCATTCATACCTGTTTTTCAAATGTTCTACGGACTTTACCATTATCGTGTACTTATTCTCCCCATAAAAGGCGATGTTATTGTCAAGCTTACGCAAAAAATCTGCTGGCACCATTATAAGCTCCTCTCTTCATGTTTATCTTACTGTTTGCTACCTAGAAATGATATAAGAGTGCAGCGTTGGACGGAAGGAAACCGATCTACAGCAGCAGGCGGTCGTTAACTTCTTCTCCTTTTGCTTCCAGTTCGTAGTGTGGCTCTGTTTGGGTTATAAACATTTAGTTTTTTATTTTTTGTTTATGATTTTGTTTTCCTCATTCCTCAGTACTTTAAGGTTTTAAATGTGCTACTAGCTGCACATTAATTGAGATAATGAGACAGTTTTGGTGGTACAAACTTTTAAATACATTGTCTAGACCGTAACCCACTGTATATCACGAGGCACGGTAAATAGTTTCATAAATACAACAACAAATAAAAAAATAAGCCGTAATATCGAAGGAGCCCAGATCAGCTGAAGATTGAGTTCCTCGGCAGGTGATGTGTTTTCCCGACGCGTCTGGTCAGCGTCAGCTCGCAGATGGCCCACTATAAGTGTCTGTTTGCAGCTTCTACAAATATTTCAGTATTCGCGGCTGCTGAACTTCTCACATAACGGAGCACTTTGTGTGCACTAGGTTCAGTTTACTGCTGGCTCCGTGTTAGCTTGTTTTCATAGTATCAGGGGATCGATATGACGAATAACTGCCGAGATGAACAGAACTCACATGTTATACCTGCATATACACTGCGTAAAAAAGTGTCACATGTTCGAAACCCCATAATTGTCTCCCATTGGGATACATTATTTTGAAATTTGGGTAAAAGGTGCCGTTAACGTTCCTCTGTAAGCGTGGCGCCCTGCGGCGTGACCCACGGTCTCGGTGACGCGTCAAACAGCGAGATGTCGACATACGGGAAAAAATTGCCAGAGCTGAGGAGTCCTTGTGAGGTGTAAGGTGGGTTAGCAAAGTCACACTGGCGCCAAATTTCACCACACTTCTGTCCAACGCCATCGTGGATGTGTCACGTGATGGGAAGGGCGTCAGATCCCCTCTCATCCACATTTTGCCCCTTATTTTAACGCCTCTTCGATGGAGGTCGTAAACGAGACACTCAGCATTGAAATCACGCGGTTTTCTTATGGGTGGCCGAGGAAAAAATTTCAAACATATCATCGCTCAGAATCAACTTATAAGGTGACGTGAAAGATGTCAATGAAATCAGCCCTTCCCTTGAAGCTTTGATTACCACACAACTCGTGGCCGGAAACAACACTTCCTTGTGCGAAATGAGAAACAGGACGACCTTCATGTCAGTGTTCGACACTGCTGACGTTCCACGGACGATTCAACCCTGCTTTAAGGACATAAAAGAGCTGTGACTTCAGTGAATGCTATCTGACACGTTTAGAGTGTAGTACGAAAGCAACTTTTGTTCTGGTATACAGAGTGGAACGACTAGGGAACACGCAAAACCATTCGATTAAATTTAAACGTGATCTGAAGCAGCAAAGGATGTTTATGCTTCTCCAGTCCTCGTGTGATGTCATCACGGACAATTGCAACATTGACATGTGCGTGAACAAAACGGCAAAGTGTACCTAGGTCCCCCCCCCCCCCCCCCAAAGTTCTGCAACACCCTCAGAGCCATTCATACTCCTTTGATGACCACGTTGAAAATGTACCTGTAGGTCGCGGCTGCTCTAGGAGGGCAGGAAACCTCTTCGATAACCCTTACGTGGGGTTGGCACACCTCAGGCGCTAGAGCAGCATCGAGGATAAACGGGTTCTGAAGTTCCTGATAGGTACATTTTCAGCGAGTTCATCAAAGGTGCGTGGGTGGTACTGAGGGTGTGGTAGAACTGGGGGTTCTTAGCGGTACCCTCTGTCGTTTTTTTCAAGCACTTGTCAATGTTGCACTACTCTTTGATCACGCCACAGAAGAGTGTGAAGCAGGAAGGCTGAAAAAGCATAAACACCCTTTGCTGCTTCAGAACACGTTCAGATTCCGTCGAATGGTTTTCAACGGTTCGCAGCGGTTCCACGCTGTATACCAGAGCAAAAATGTCTCTCACATTACGCTCCAAAGCGGTCACACCACGTTCAATTGGATCCCGGCCCAACGATGTTCTTACAATAGTGTTGAATCGTCCTGATGGTGTCAGCAGTGTCTAATATTGTCAAGAACGTAGTTGTGTTGCCCGTCACACTGCGAACTGTCAATTTAGGCACGAAGTGTGTGCGAATCAACGCCCCAAGGGAAGGGGGGATTATATTGACATCCTTCATGCTACCTCCAAAGGCTTTTCGTGTCGACTCGGAATCGTGGTGTATCTGAAATGTTTTCCTCGGCCACCCATAAGAAAATCGAGTAATTTCAACGCTAGGTGCCGCCGTTCTTACCTCCAACGCAGACGCATGAAAAGGAATGGTGAAATGTTTGTAAGAGGGGATCTGACGACCCTCCCATCGGGTGACATGCTCACGATATCATTGGGCAAAATTGCGGTGAAACCTGGTGCCACTGTGACATCGCTAACCTACCTCACGCATCAGATGAACTCAGCTGTGGCCTTTTTTTCGCCTGAGTCAACGCCTTGCTCTCTGAAGCGTCGCCGATCCCGGGGGTGACGTCGCAGGGCGCCACGCTTTTGTATCATTACAGAAGAAACTTGTACAAACCTTTGAGTCCAATTTCAAACTTTTGCGTCCTAATGAGAGACAATTAAGGGGTTTAAAAGTGATAAGTTTATTTTTTTTCTGCAGTATGGATCGCAGAAAGAAGGTAAATTAGCGTTTAAGCGAAACAGGAATTGCATAACAAATTGCTTCTAAATGCAACCATCTCTATTGGACAATAGGCCACTGGAAAACCGTGGTCTCGTCAGATGAGAGCAGACTTCAGTTGATAGGAGCTGATGGTAGGATTCGAGTGTGGCGCACACCCCACGAATTCATGGATCCAAGCTGTGTTTACATGGAACGAAACCAGACATCTGGTCAAACAGAACCGATCATTGTCTGGGAATGGTTATGTTCGGGTACTTGCAGAACATGTCCAGATATTCATGGACTTCGTGTTCCCAAACAACGATGGAATTTTCATGGATGACAATGCTCCATGCCATGGTACCACAATCGTTAACGATTGGTTTCAAAAGCATTCTTGAGAATTCGAGTGAATGATTCGGTCACCCAGTTCGTGCACAAAATCTTACACCGGCAACACTTTCGTACTATGGACGCAGCATGGCTCATTATTTCTGCAGGGGACTACCAACGACTTGTTGAGTCCATACCACGTCGAGTCTCTACACTACGCCAGGCAAAAGGTTGTCCGACACGATATTAGGAGGTATCCCATGACTTCTGTCATCTCAGAGTATTATGTTCCAAATAATTAGTACTGTTTTACCCTGAACTGCTCCATCCAGTACCACGTATGTTACTCCCTGATGTAACACAAATCCTACCATCCTGTCCCTTTTTCGTGACAGTGTTTTTCCATATGTGCCTTTCTTCGTCGATTCTGCAGAGAACTTCCTCATTCTTCATTTTATCAGTCCATCTAATTCTCAACAATCTTCTGTAGCACTACATCTCAAACGCCTCGACGTTCTTTTGTTTCCGCTGTCCATGATCCGCCACAATTAAATGCTGTGGTCCAAACGTAAATTCCCAGATATTTCTTCCCCAAATTAAGGCCTATGTTTATACCACTAGACTTCTCTTGGGTAGAAATGCCCTCTTTGCCTCTCCTAGTCTGCTTTTTATGTTCTCCTTGCTTCCAAGGCAGCAGAAGTCCTTAACTTCTTCTACTTCGTGATCACCAATTTTGATGTTAAGCTTCCCGCTGTTCTCATTTCTCTGTATCTCATTACCTTCATCTTTTTCCGGTTGATTCTCAATCCATATTCTGTTCTCATTAGACTGTTCACTCCATTCAACAGATTCTTTAATTCTTCTTCATTTTTGTTTAGGGTACAATTGTCATCAGCAAATTTGTCGTTGAGATCCTTCCAATCTGAATTTTAATACCACTCTAGAACCTTTCTTTCATTTTCGCCATTGCTTCTTTGGTGTATGCATTGAATAACAGGGAAGAAGGACTGCAAACTTGCCTTACACCGTTTTTAATAAGAGCGCGTCAGTCCTGCTTTGCCAATCTTGTTGTTTCCTCTTGGCTCTTGCACGTTTTGTACATTACCCGCCTTTTCCTATGACTTGCTCCTATTCTTCTCAGGATTTTGAGCATCTTGCACCATTTTTCATTCTTGAACGCTTTTTCTAGGTAGACGAATCCATGACTGAGTCTTGATTTTTCTTCAGCCTTGCTTCCATTATGAAGCGCAACGTCAGAACTATCTCTACGGTGCCTTTACGTTTTCTAAAGCCAAACTGATCGTCATCTAACAGATCCCCAATTTTTTTTCCGTTTTTCTGTACATCATTCCTGTCAGCTGCTTGGATAGATGACCCGTTAAGCTGACGGTGCTGCTGGTCATGCGTATGCTACACTGTACCCTCAAAAGCGCCATTCCGAAAAACATGTTTTTCGTTGCCTGTAGCAACACCTCCGGGAAACCGGTAATCTTCGTTCGCACGTAATTGACAGAGGTCATCCAAGATTTAGATGTACTCCACAAACAAAGGACCCGATTCTTGAAACCGTTCACCAATCACCACGGAGAAGTCTCCGTGATATTGCAAGTTAGTTCTAGATTTCTCAAAAACTGGTTGTTGAAGTGTTGCTCGATCAAGAATTGCATCCACATCATTACACGTTAACTCAACACCAGTGGCCAGAAGACCAAATTTAGCGAACACAGTTTGTGAACGTCAAGTGGAAGATAACAAACATTTTATAAGTAACGTGATATGGACTGACGAATCTAACTTCACTCGTGAAGGTATTTTCAACCTCCACAACAGCCGTTATTGGTTAGAATATAACCCACATGTTACTCGTGAACGTGGCTCTCAGGCACGGTTGGCATAAAGCTGAGGGCTGGAATCGTGGGAGGAGTGCTTTTAGGCCCTTCGTATCGCTGGATAAGTTGAATGCAACCCTACATCAAACGTTTCTTTGCAATATTTTGCTTCACGCATTAGAAAACGTCCCATTTGGTTTACGGCTACAGCTGTTATTTGAGGGCGATAATGCACCCCAACACATTGAAATGAATGTGTGTAAGTATTTAAATGAAGCATTACCACGGAAATGGATTGATCGTGGAGGTCCAATGTTCTGGTGACCACGTTTCCCGGACCTTAATCCACTAGATTTTTATTTGTGAGGACACTCAAGGAAACAAGTTTATAGTACTCCACCCACGGATGTACACGACCTAATCGCTCGAGTACATGCCGTTTCAACATTTTTGGATGTGAGTGCGTTGCGTGGGGTCCAGAGAAGTAAGATCTAGCAAGCGGCGAAATGTTTGCAAATGAAAGGTGGTCGCTTTGAACTGCTTGTCTAAAGTGAAGTCTTTGAAGATAGGCCTAGACGTCAAACGTACAGAATGGAACTACTGCGCGTAGCATTAATGTGCAGTCTACTAGCGTAGCCTACCTATCGTGTTCTTTGTAACTCATTGGCTGTAAACGATGTTACAGTATCCACTATTATTTTCTATTGGCTTTTTTGCGTCATATACGAAACAAAATGGTCGCTTAAGTCTGTAAGTTCATCTTGTGTCTTAATGTGTAAATAAAGGTAACTGTAACAGAAGGAAATACACAAGATACCGCACTGTGGGGGTGTAAATTGGATAGAATTTGATGCTTTAACTGAAAAAAATGGTGGTACCGCAACTCGAACATCTGCAAGTCTGCACATCCATTCCCCACGGCACTGCCTCGTCTCACTGAACCACTTGGACAGCGCCGGGACAGCACAGAGATCGTGCTATCTGTTATTGGTCACGCTGCACGCAATGGCAACGTTGCCACAGACTCGTTTTTCAAACTGCATTTCTATTAAACATATTGGCGAGACTAGATTTTGCTAGGAACACTTTTATTTTGAACTGGAATGGGGAACCGCATGCCGACTGCCAAGTGCGGCATTTTTTCCTCGTCGTGTAGATACACAAGGGTCGTTCCACAAGTCATGGCAACTATGGTATATCTTACGATAATGCGACGATGTGGGAATTCCAGGATGTACGTTGAAGCGGTACGGCAGTTTGTATCTTAATGCCAACATAAAAGAGGGTTCCAGAACAGAAGGTCGCAGCAGAGGGTAAAATGAAACATACATATTTGAACTCTGTGTATATTTATTGTGGACGAGTACAAATGGAACAAAAATGAATGAGAATCAGCTAATGTCTTTCAAAATAATCCCTCAGTAGATCGAGACAGTGTTGCCAACGATGGTGAAGGCGTTGTATGTCATTGGCATTGCCATCAGTATGTGCTACCTGTGATCGAAATGCAGTAAGGATAACCGCCCGGCTTGCAACACCCCTCTCCAGTTGTGGAATGAGGTCGAAGTCACGTGGATGGGGGTTTGGTGAATATGGTGGGTAGGGGGAGATTTTGCACCATCAACCAGTACACAATTGTTGATGCGTCTGCATTATGGGCTGTAGCGTTATCATGGGCCGCGCGGGATTAGCCAAGCGGTCGAAGGCGCTGCAGTCATGGACTGTGCGGCTGATCCCGGCGGAGGTTCGAGTCCTCCCTCGGGCACGGGTGTGTGTGTTTGACCTTAGGATAATTTAAGTTAAGTAGTGTGTAAGCTTAGGGACTGATGACCTTAGCAGTTAAGTCCCATAAGATTTCACACACATTTGAACATTTTTTTTCGTTATCATGGAGTATGATTGCATCATCCAGCAGTACTGGACGTTTTCACCGTCACCCACAGCTGTTCGTAGTTCCGTATGACAATAACTCGCACTTCCGCTAATGAGAAAGGCAATTTTCACGTATGCTAGCTGTTCCACTCTGCTGACACACAGCTTGTGGCACGACCAAGCTCACATGAATGTTTCAGGCTCTAGAACCGAGCCATCCTCTGATGCGGTTGCAATCTGTCGGTTGAGTTCGGTACTGTTTGCCGCTTGCTTTCGAATGTGTTTACTGCGCTTACAGTGGTGACATGTTTACACAAAATACTATAGTTGCCACGACTTATGGATAGACTCTCATACACTCGTGTATATACACTATGTGATCAAAAGTATCCGTACACCTGGCTGAAAATGACTTACAAGTTCATGGCGCCCTCCATCGGTAGTGCTGGAATTCAATATGGTGTTGGCCCGCCCTTAGCCTTGATGACAGCTTCCACTCTCGCAGACATACGTTCAATCACGTGCCGGAAGGTACTTGGGGAATAGCATCCCAATTTTCACGGAGTGCTGCACTGACGAGAGGTATCGATGTCGGTCGGTGAGGCCTGGCACGAAGGCGGCGTTACAAAACATCCCAAAGGTGTTCTATAGGATTCAGATGAGGACTCTGTGCAGGCCAGTCTATTACAGGGATATTATTATCGTGCAACCACTCCGCCACATGCCGTGCATTATGAACAGGTGCTCGGTCGTGTTGAAAGATGTAGTCGCCATTCCCGAATTGCTCGTCAGCAGTGGGAAGCAAGAAGGCCCTTGAAACATCAATGAAGGCCTGTGCTGCGATAGTGCCACGCAATACAACAAGGGGTACAAGCACCCTCCATGAAAAACACGACCACACCATAACCTCATTGCCTCCGAATTTTACCATTGACACTACACGCGCTGGCAGATGACGTTCACCGGGCATTCGCCATTCCCACACCCTGCCTTCGGATCGCCGCATTGTGTACTGCGATTCGTCACTCCACACGTTTTTCCACTGTTCAATCGTTCAATGTTTACGTTCCTTACACCAAGCGAGGCGTCGTTTGGCATTTACCGGCGTGATGGGTGGCTTATGAGCAGCCGCTCGACCGTGAAATCCAAGTTTTATCACCTCCCGTCTAACTGCCATAGTACTTGCAGTGGACCTTGATGCAGTTTGGAATTCCTGTGTGATTGTCTGGATAGACGTATTAGGACCCTCTTCAACTGTCGGCGGTCTCTGTCAGTCAACAGACGAGGTCAGCCTGAACGCTTTTCTGCTGTACGTGTCCCTTCACGTTTCCACTTCACTATCACATCGGAAACAGTGGACCTAGGGATGTTTAGGAGTTTGTAAATCTCGCGTACAGACGTATTACAAAAGTGACACCCAATCACCTGACCACATTCGAAGTCTGTGAGTTCCATGGAGCGCCCCATTCTGCTCTCTCACGATGTCTAATGACTACTGAGGTCGTTGATATGGAGTGCCTGGCAGTAGGTGGCAGCACAATGCACCTAATATGAAAAACATATGTTTTTGGGGGTGTCTGGATACTTTTGATCACATAGTATATATATATATATATATATATATATATATATATATATATATATATATTCCTCAACACCACGAAGACGGTTCGTAGAGACAAGTGCTATGTGTGGAAAAAAATTGTCCTGTCGAAAAATGAGACTACGATACTGCTGCGTGAGGACTTAAAAATACCTGTGATGTACAGCTGTGAGGTCAGAACTCAATCACTACCAGCTGTGACCTAAAGTAATGTTTGATGGCACCTACACCATGGACACGGCTGTGCTTATAAGAATGGGACCTCTCCCAGGTATCCACAATACTCACCGACGACGGTCATTCAGAGTAGTGCAGAACCATGATTCACTAATGAATACAATGCGACCCTGTTCACCAGTAGTTCATGCTTCGCAATTATGCAACCACACCTAACGCAGCGGATTGTGTTTTAATATTAATGGCAACTATTCAGGGCACGGTAATTCTCTAGTCTGACTGCTGCTAGTCTCCGACCAATGGTGTATCATGATATAGAATGCTGTAGGGAGTCCATTACTTGTTCTGGGAAGGCAGGCTCAGATATGAAAGGGGTGTTTGGTGCATAATATGTCTATCCTCCTATTTAATGCACAGGCGTTGTTGACCAGAACCGCGACGACGAGTTCGCCTGCCCTCGATTTCCAAAGCAGTTCAATGCGAAGCCAGTGACATGTCCGAATGCCAAACAAATCTTGACAGTGAATGATTCAACTACCTAGGTAAATGCAGACCCACAAAAATGCAGACCCCTTTCAAACTGATAACGCTGCCTCACAAGAATATGCAGTACCTCCGTGTCCTTAACACTGAACAGTTGAAATTGTAGCTCTAATTATTCACATACGTGTCAATGATGTATACACGAACAAAGTTTTCATTGACATCTGACCATGTCTTCTGAGTGCTTCTCTCTTTTGTCAGCCTTTCCCACCGCTGTGTGGGGCGTCTCTAGACACGTCTCACTTATCATGGGACACAATTCGAAGCCAGACTCAGAGCTGTACTAGTACATTCAATGAGATTCCAGGCCGAATATGTTTCTGGATACGCTCCGGAGAGTGCTGGCATGCCAACCTGACTATCGCCGGACATCTGGTCCGGAAATCGTGAGTGATGGTCCATATCGCCATTTCTAGCAAGGTAATGCCCGCCCCCACTCAGCGAGAGTTTCTACTGCTCGTCTTCGTTACTGCCAAACCCTACCTTGGTCAGCAAGGTTGCCGGATCTCTCAACTGAGAATGTTTGGCACATTAAGGGCAGGCCCCTCTAACCAGCTCAGGATTTTGACGAAGTAACGCGAAAATTGGACAGAATTTGGCCCGATATCCCGCACGAGGACATTCAATAACTCAATCAATCAATGCGAAGCCGAATAACTGCTCTCATGAGATCTAGAGGTGGATCAACACGTTATTGACTTACTTAATTTGTGAAGCTCTTTCTCTTGAATAAACTATCCAGTTTTTCTGAAATTATAGTCATTTGTTTGCCTGTACATGTACATCACATCTACCGAATAATTCCTTTGCGGTGTCTTAGAGTGTATTTCACCCTCCGTCTACTGTAACAAATTATAAAATACTACTGCAGTGAGCTTGCACTGTACAATTTACTTCATACGTGCAGCTGTACAGGCGCTTCATTCCGGAACCACGCGGCTGTTACGGTCGAGGGTTCGAATCGTGCCTCAGACATGGATGTGTGTGATGTCCTTAGGTTAGTTAGGTTTAATTAGTTGTAAGTCTGGGGGACAGATGACCTTAGATGTTAAGTCCCATAGTGCTTAGAGTCATTTGAACCATTTGTTAGAGGCGGTGTTAGACGTGTCATCCTCGCATTTGGATGTGCTACTGCACTCGTCTCTTTTGAATGTTATTAATGTGATGTGATCCTTCAATCACCCCGGATAGTCTTGTAAATCGTTACAAGAGTGCCCAGTTCGCTGCTTCAGCTATTCAACGTTATCGGCAGGAGTACTATACGCTCAACTGTTGAGATGACCGGTGACGATAAAAAAAAATAAAATAAAATAAAAAACCTTAAGATTGAGGTCAGCTAATGTTGAAGACCAGGGTACAGGTCGTGCTCATCCCATCCGTCTTGGTTCGTTAGATGTGTGATTAAATCAGCAGCAAAGTGTGCCGGTGACTCAGTGTGCGTGTTCAACATTCCCCAGACACCGGAAATTTGAGCGCAATTATGCAGGTATTTAATCGAAAATTTGACATTAACTAGAACAATACTTCATGTTGTATTCAGGAGTGACTACTAAAGGTGTATTCACACTTATCTTGCAAACGGCCTGTTTTTGAATACACTTTTACTGGCATCTGTTTCCTTGTTTTATGGTTCAAATGGCTCTGAGCTCTATGGGACTTAACATCTGAGGTCATCAGTCTCCTAGAACTTAGAACTACTTAAACCTAACTAACCTAAGGACATCACACACATCCATGCCCGAGGCAGGATTCGAACCTGCGACCGTAGCGTCGTGCAGTTCCAGACTGAAGCGCCTAGAACCACTCGCCCACAGTGGCCGGCCCTTGCTTTATCACATACGTCTATGAGTGACAATTTTCGCTGTTTTGATTTCCCTTGCGTGTGTGTGTGTGTGTGTGTGTGTGTGTGTGTGTGTGTGTGTGTGTGTGTTTTTGGATGGGTGGGTAGGTTGATGGATGTGTGCGCGTATGTGTTGTATGTGTGTGTGTGTTGCTGCACCAGCTGAGGAATTACTTAAAGGAATAAACAGTCATATTAAGATACAAATTGCTGGTGTTACGTTGATTTGCAACCACCAGTTGAGCTATTGAGATACTAACGTGTAGCATAGTTCAACGTTTCTCGCGAGAAGGAAGCTGAGATCGCCCCGAAGAGCCGTAAGATGCCGGCTGGCAACTTGTTTTGTGCTGGCGCGGCAGCATAGACTGCGGGGTCGGTTTTGTGAAGGATCGTGCTCCTGTGAGTTAGGCCGACAGCTTCGCGTAGTAGCGCCCAGGAAGTAGCGCCCAGGCAGCTCGCGCTTGTAAAAAAACAGCGCGGGCTGTGCCCGTTGAATTAAATCTACATGTTCTCTGAATACATTACGCACTTTTCAGCGTTTCACCATTATGTTATAAAACTCTTATTTGTATCACTGATTCTTAAATGTGGTAGACATAATACTGATAAAGCTCAAAAAATGTAGACGTTCAGTGAAGCATGGCAGCAAAGAAAACTTCTTTATTAATTTTGGCTTATTGTACCTAAAATTAATAGTTACATGCATTGATTATCTCTTATTCCGGAGATAACAATACGTCCAAAGTTTTAACGTGCCGTCGGCTGTATACGATAGTTGTCTGCACTGTCAAAATTTTCTATGTGTTCTATTTCATTTGCAGTTTTTTTTTAATCTGAGTAACGTAATTTGTCTCTGCTTACTTATGTACCGCTGCAAAATGCTCAAAGTCTTCGTTGTAAGAAATCAGCAGTCTGACACTCAAATAACAATAATTTCGGAAACATGTAGCTGAGCCGTGCGCCAGCAAACGATGCCTCCAGTGGTCCTTGTCGATTGTGCGACCTTGCTGCCAGTCGGCCCACCATGTGTGTGCGTCAAGTGAAGGGCGGCGCCTGCGGATATCAGTCTTCACTTTTGCGAGTGAGGGTGGGCGTATCTTGGTGGTGCCCTGCCAGCACAGTGAGGTGCATTTCTGCGGCTCAGCTATCACTCTGGAATATACACTGACAGATCGAAAAGGAGTTGTGCGGCATAAACGAAAGTTGGTAGGCGTGTTTCTACATTTGAGAAATGACGTCTATTCAAATTTAGCGCCAGTCGCATAAAAGTGACGCTGGTACCGCCATAGTGGGGATGGAAATCAGTTTTCTTCAAGTACTCGCTGTAACGGACTTGAGCGTTAGTTACTTTTGAGACTGGACATTGTGAGTTGATGTTAGTCAAGAACGTTTCTAAGACAACAAAGACGCCATTGTCAGCACGTCACTTAGTCTGAATGGGGTCGTGTAAGAGGGTTACGAAAATTTGGATGTTACTTCTGCGATACTGCAGAAAGACTTGGCAGGAATGTAGCCACTGTACGTGATTGCTGGCAGTAGTGACCACAAGAATGTACGGTCGCAGGAAGAGTGGCCTCCGGGCGGTCCCATGTTACTACGTAATAAGCCTTTCCCTTCGTACTGTTTACGAAAATGGTGATATAATTTTATTACGAGTATGTCTTACTTGCGTTAACCTGTGAGGCCATTAATGGATAGCATTCCAGGGAGTGTTTTCCAACAGGATAATGCTCGCCCACATACTGCTGTCGGGTTACAATATGCTCTACAGAGTGTCGACATGTTTCCTTTGCCTGCTCGATCACCAGACCTGCCTCCAATCGAGCGCATATGGGACATCATCTGACGACAACTGCAGCGTCATTTACAAACAGCATTAACTTTCCTTTATTGAACGACCAAGTACAACAGGCATGGAACTCCATCCCACAAACAGACATCCAGCACCCGTGCAACACAATTTATGCACGTTTGCATGCTTGAATCCAACATTCTGGCGGCTATACCGGTTTTTAATGTATCAGCATTTCACATTTGCCGTGGCATATCTCGAGCTGACATTAACCTGTGGTCCTGTTAAGTTAATCATTTAATACGTCATCTAGACAAATGTAGTCCCAAAATTTCATTAACCTACATTAAATATTTTTTGATGTTGTGATTTTTTTCCGTCACTGTTTATCAGAGGTGAACGGAAAATTTTGGAAATTTGTGGTTAGTTCCTATGGCACCAAGCTGCTGCGACCATCGGTCCCTAGGCTTACACACTACTTAATCTAACTTAAACTAACTTATGCTTAGTTTTCTCTTTCTTGTAAGCAGTGTCTTGCATTTATCAACATTCAAATGTGGAAGCATGAAGTGGAAATACTATCTAAGCGGTTCTGAATTTTCTTACTATCATACAACGATGATACCTCCCTGTAAACAACAGCACTGTCAGAGGACAATCTAACAGCCTACTGAGCCCATTTATTAAATGGTTTGTGTGTATTAAAATCATAAGAGGGCATATTACGCTCCCCTGGACATACTCTACGTTGGTCTCGTTTCTGTTCAACACTGCCCATCCAAAATATCATAATGGTATCTATTAATCAAAATCTCAAAATCTATTACATATAAATGAAGCTATTGCGCATGACAGTATCTTTGTTAATAGCTGACATAGAGCTATAGTGTCCTATCGAATTACTTTCAAATGTCTAGAATTAGTAAAATCAATTCTACCTCTTCGTAAGCGTCTGCTGCTTAAAAAGGTCTTGTTTGAGTCCCGTATAAATAGGAGAGTGGTTATTTAATATATTTTGTTTGAAATTCTTATAAAAACATAACTACTTAAAATAATATTATTCTCACTGCACATATTTGTACTCTATTTCTAAAAGGATTTCCGTTATTTGCATTTGTTTCTTATATGCTGGTAGAATACGTCACAGGAGCGGAATGTAATGCATTGCCACTGTGATTACGGACAGAGATGATGCGCAGGGGATGGACAATAGTACGAAAACACCAAAAAACACATCACGTTACCATGCCTATTAGAGTGTAGGAAACCCGTTGGTATCCGCAGCAGAGTCCAGGTCCTGTGTAGGTTTCGGGGGAATCTCACACATGGTTCCTGCAAAATAGCGGAAAGTTCAGATAACGACGATGGAGGCGCTTAGCGATCACGTGCCCTTCTCTCCAAAGCAGACCACAATAATATAGATATATGCTGACTGTGATGGCGAAGGGAGGTGCTGCAATCCATCCTCGTGCTCACAAAACCTGTCCTGGTGGATGTGAGCTAAGTTAACAAGGGCCCTCTCGTCTTGGAACACAGCATCACTGATGGGGAACAAATATTGTACCGCAGGATGGAACTGTTCAGCCAAAATGGTCACATAGTCCTTAGCAGTAATGCGACCTTGCAAAGTAACAGTGGGACCCATGGAATACCAAATCATCACGGAACCCCCGCCATGGTTTACTCTTGGGAAGTAAACTTGGCCAGAAATTGGAAACAGTGTGAAACAAGACTCATCCCACCAAATAATTTTTTTTCCATTGCCCCATAGTACAGTTTTTACGGCTGATTGGTGTAAACAGCTCGTTGTCCACGTCAGCTGCTTGCCCTGCTAGGCTGTTACCCAGTACTTGCACTCGCGCCACATTCTGAACCTCAGGCGCCCATTCTTCAACAGATTCAGCACTGCCTAGGAGATTATCCACTCTGTGACCTCGCATTCTCTTCCTTTTCTCCTGTTTACCATGCTCCTGAAGATATACTTGTGCCTGTACCGTTTCTTCCGCAATATCTGCTACACAACTATCAACAACTTCTTGTACATTCCCTACAGTTTCCAAAAGAACCAAATCGACTGCAGTTCCACGCTGAACGTCGCAAAAACCACCGGATCGTGCACTTCCTTTTGCGTCTGGCCCATGCTCTCTGGCTTTAACACAACACTCATTATCGTCCAGTGTGGCAGACACTACGGCACATAAATCACCTCTGTTGCTGTTCCCATAATGAATCACTTCGGTTCAGCTCACACTCATTCCACCTGTCATTGCAGTTACCCCAGACCCCACAGTTCCACTGGATATCGGAGATGGTACTACTACACTACTCTCTTTAACTTCAAACAACATTATTACTCTAAATTCCCAGTAAGTCGTATTTCGACACCATCCAAAACTAATTTAATCTCTCCACTAAAAAAATCGTCTAACCAACCGAGACGTCCTGAACGGCAGACTGACATTCTGCAACAAAATGTAAATTATCCATAAGTCTGCTCCTGTCACTTTCAGCTTCCTCCTTCTCCTTCCTCTCTGCTGCTTCTTTTTTCTTTCTTTCTATCCTCTCCAAAATCACCCTATTCCTCACATTCAGAGGCCCGCTTTCCATTACCCATTCCTCATGCTCCTCTGCATCTCCTCCCTATACTCTGGAGTCTTGTGATAAATCATTTCTTTCATCTCAACATCAAGTGCTTTTAATCTATTAAACTTCTCCTTGTTTCCCGTTTGCAACCTATCTACTTCATCCCTTACAGTTCTCAACGCCTCCTCCCTCGCGTCTCCTTGCGGTATCGACAACCCTGCTACCTGTGGTACCGACCACGTCGTGATTACCTACCAGCTATATAATCATAAAGGAAAAACACTTACACATACCTCTACCCCAAAACTTCTCAAAACTTTACATGCTTAAATACCGAGCCATACTCCTTGCTCTGCACTAAACAAAACCGATTTACGAGAACACCTAAGTGTAGCACTATCATATTACTACACCTTAACTACTCTCGCCTGAGTGTCTGCTCTTACTTTTTATTATTATTATTACTATTATTATTATTCCTTTCTTTTCTCAGACGTTATGTCTGGTCAAAAATGGAAAGTGACGCGGACCTTGATCAAGCCTGACTTCCTTTTAACTGTACGGTATATGTTATATTGCATTTAGGAACTTTCGGGTAATTGAACATGTATCAATAATTACGGATTTCTGTAGTTGTATATATAAGTTTGGATGTAGTTGTATTGCATTGATGTACTGGTGGATATTGTGTGGTATGACTCCTGTGGTTGATAATATAATTGGTATAATGTCAACTTTATCCTGATGCCACATGTCCTTGACTTCCTCAGCCAGTTGGATGTATTTTTCAATTTTTTCTCCTGTTTTCTTTTGTATATTTGTTGTATTGGGTATGGATATTTCGATTAGTTGTGTTAATTTCTTCTTTTTATTGGGGAATATGATGTCAGGTTTGTTATGTGGTGTTGTTTTATCTGTTATAATGGTTCTGTTCCAGTATAATTTGTATCATCATTCTCCAGTACATTTTGTGGTGCATATTATTATTATTATTATTACTATTATTGTTATACACCGAAACGACGACTTAATTTAGCTTCACCTCCTCAGTCACTACTCATGGTTAACAGCTTATTTTTTAGCGTGCGTTCGCAAAGCCTCTCCGCAGCGGTGAGCTCCGTGTGTCTCGCCTTCTAGGGCGCGTAAGGTTGGCGGCACATATCGCTGTATAGGCTTGGTGCCAGGATTCACTGCTAGCGAATCCTGGCTAAGGTAGAATATTCCAAATTTTTAGGTGTGTCCATTGACGAGAGATTAAATTGGAAGAAACACATTGATGATCTGCTGAAACGTTTGAGTTCAGCTACTTATGCAATAAGGATCATTGCAAATTTTGGTGATAAACATCTTAGTAAATTAGCTTACTACGCCTATTTTCACTCATTGCTTTCATATGGTATCATATTTTGGGGTAATTCATCACTGAGGAATAAAGTATTTATTGCACAAAAGCGTGTAATCAGAATAATAGCTGGAGTCCACCCAAGATCATCCTGCAGACGTTTATTTAAGGATCTAGGGATATTCACAGTAGCTTCTCAGTATATATACTCTCTTATGAAATTTGTTATAGCAGTGTGCATAACTACAATACTAGGAGAAAGGATGATCTTCACTATTCAAGATTAAATCTAACTTTGGCACAGAAAGGGGTGAATTATACTGCCACTAAAGTCTTTGGTCACTTACCAAATAGTATCAAATTTCTGGCAGATAACCAACAAGTACTTAAGAAGAAATTAAAAGAATTTCTGAATGATAACTCCTTCTACTCCATAGAGGAATTTTTTGATACAAATTAAGAAAAAAAACTATAAAAAAATTAAAAAACACAAAAAAATAAAAAAGTTGTTATATTAACTTAAGTATGTTGTTAAATTAACTTTATTATGTCATGTATTGGAAAATTTGACTCGTTCCACATCATTACGAAATATCGTATTCATGATCCATGGAACTAGTATTAATCTAATCTAATCTAATCTAATCTGCCTGAAGTTATATTGAGAGATGGAATTCAACGTTATTACAATTAAAACAATGAAATTAATTACCTTTCATGCACTATACTCACCATTATAACAGTAGGAGGATGGAAATATTTTCCTCTTTCTTGAAGACATAGTTGAACACGCCTACAGCTATTTGTTAACACCTTTACGAATGTTTCATATACAATCGAATACAGCTAATCAATTATTGCTGTCTTCAGTTCATCTGTTCATCTGGTGTCTTTCACTCTGCAGCGGAGTGAAAATCTCATTCTGGAAACCCCCCCCCCCCCCAGGCTGTGGCTAAGCCATGTCTCCACAATATCCTTTCTTTCAGGAGTGCTAGTTCTGCAAGGTTCGCAGGAGAGCTTCTGTAAAGTTTGGAAGGTAGGAGACGAGGTACTGGCAGAAGGGAAGCTGTGAGGACGGGGCGTGAGTCGTGTTGGTAGAGCACTTGCCCGCGAAAGGAAAAGGTCCCGAGTTCGAGTGTCGGTCCGGCACACAATTTCAATCTACCAGGAAGTTTCATTTTACTTCACGGGACTCGGTGTCACAGCCCTGCCGACCTGCCGCTCGTGCCTGCCCCCTCCTACTCTGTTGCTAGTGAGACTTGACTCCATAGCGTCAACCGATTTCTATCCAAGGACAGCGGGCTGCACTTCACGTTCAGCAGACTCACAAGCCGCCATCGCCGCTGCATTTGGATCTGAGGAGCCGTCTCCCGAATTGGATGCCACCGCAGCATAACATGAAGCGCTGCTGACGTCAACGGCCGTGGCCTATAGGCTGCCGGTCCCAGCAGCGCAAGGCGCCGCCTCGTCAGCACCAGCCAGAAGACGCTGCCCACTCAGTAGCCTCAGCCAGGTTCAACAAGGAACGGTGTACCTGTGTCACTCTCATGTATAGAAATCAATACAAGTTATCTGTAACTGTTAGCAGTATTTTCCCTAGGCCCCACAGCCGGTCATGGCAAGTCAGTGGGTTTTATCAGGGTTGATTTGGGCTTGTAACTTCGGCAGATGACAGAGAAATGCAGAAAGTAATGCGATGAGGTGTAAATGTAAGGTTAGATCGTCACCTGTTTGACGTGGGCAGAATGGGTTTCATGAGCAAGAGGTGTTGCTCATTGTCTGGTACAGTGCGTCCGCAAAGTCTCTCCGCACCGACGAGCCTCGCCTGTTTCGCCTTAGGCGTGGCAGCACATTCACATCTCGCCTGCACGTGTCCCGTGGGCCTGCAGTTGTCAGTTGGAGGTAGTAGTGTTGCGTGTGCGTTGCAGCTGTCAGTTATGTTATTGTATAGTTCTTGTGTAAACTGAGCATAGTGAGAACGCTTACTGTTGCAGAGAGAGCGTTTAAGTGGAAGAGGTTTTTCGTGCAGGAGGAAACTTTACGGAGCATGTGAGATGGTAATTTAGACTGCGTTTTCCTGCTTTGAGGTGTCCACATCGTGACACTCTACGTGATTTAATTCACAAATTCCAGATAACAGGTTCAGTTCATGATGCACCTCGAACTGGTAGGCCCACAATTTTAACATAACGGAAGCTTGACGACATTTCGGACGTCATGTTGCGGAGTCCAACAACATCGGTGAGGAGATCATGACAAGAGGCTAAAGGCTCTTATGCGACAGCACATAAGGCCGTAGCCAAAGAACTGAGGATGTATCTGTATAAAAGTACTGCTGTCCAACAACTACACTGTATGGGCCATGTGAAACGAATAGTGTATTGTGAATGGTTTCAGCGATTTTTTAACTGACATGGAGTTGGTATTTTAGATCGAACCATTTTGATTGATGGCTATAATAATTCCTGGAATTCACACATTTGGTCATCATAAAATTCACATGCAATAGAGAAACCCCACTGTACGCAGAGAAAATCGAATTATGTGCTGCCACAACGCGAGCACGAATTATAGGGCCGATCTTCTTCGATACTACCGTCACTTCCTATGTCTATTGGTCCCAGATAATTTATCCATGTATTGCCCTGCTGAATGAAAATGCAATCAATCATCCATTTTTGCAACAAAACAACGCTACTGCTCATGCAGCACATTAGTACCTATGACTTTTACATGAAATCTTTGGAAACAGGGTATTTACGAAAAGACTCTGGCCCCTGCACTCATTGAATCTGTCTCTTTCCGATATGTCCTTTGGGGTGCGGCTAAAACATTTGTGTATCATAATATCCCAAAGACACCAGATGAACTGAAGACAGCAATAATTGATTAGCTGTATTCGATTGTATATGAAACATTCGTAAAGGTGTTAACAAATAGCTGTAGGCGTGTTCAACTATGTCTTCAAGAAAGAGGAAAATATTTCCATCCTCCTACTGTTATAATGGTGAGTATAGTGCATGAAAGGTAATTAATTTCATTGTTTTAATTGTAATAACGTTGAATTCCATCTCTCAATATAACTTCAGGCAAATTAGATTAGATTAGATTAGATTAGATTAATACTAGTTCCATGGATCATGAATACGATATTTCGTAATGATGTGGAACGAGTCAAATTTTCCAATACATGACATAATTAAGTTAATTTAACAACATACTTAAGTTAATATAACAACTTCTTTATTTTTTATTCTAGCTTCTGTTCTGGTATACAGGGTGGAACGACTAGGGAACACGCAAAACCATTCGATTAAATTTAAACGTGATCTGAAGCAGCAAAGGATGTTTATGCTTCTCCAGCCCTCCAGTGATGTCATCCCGGACGATTGCAACATTGACATGTGCGTGAACAAACAAAGCGGCAAAGTGTCCCTCTAAGTCTCCCCCCCCCCCAAAGTTCTGCAACACCCTCACAGCCATTCACACTCCTTTGATGACCACGTTGAAAATGTACCTGTAGGTCGCGGCTGGTCTAGGGGGCAGGCAACCTCTTCGATACCCCTTACGTGGGGTTGCCACACCTCAGGCGCTAGAGCAGCATCGAGGATAAATGAATGCTGAAGTTTCTGACAGGTACATTTTCAACGAGTTCAACAAAGGTGCGTGGGTGGCACTGAGGGTGTTGTAGAACGTGGTAGAGCACTTGGCCGCGAAAGGCAAAGGTCCCGAGTTCGAGTCTGGTCCCGGCACACAGTTTTAATCTGTCAGGAATTTTCATATCAGCGTACACTCCGTTGCAGAATGAAAGTCTCATTCTGGAAACATCCCCCAGGCTGTGGCTAAGCCATGTCTCCGCAATATCCTTTCTTTCAGGAATGCTAGTTCTGCAAGGTACGTAGGAGAGCTTCTGTAAAGTTTGGAAGGTAGGAGACGAGGTATTGGCAGAAGTGAAGCTGTCGAGACGGGGCGTGAGTCGTGCTTGGGTAGCTCAGTTGGTAGAGCACTTGCCCGCGAAAGGCAAAGGTTCCGAGTTCGAGTATCGGTCCGGCACACAGTTTTAATCTGCCAGGAAGTTTCATATCAGTGCACACTCCGCTGCAGAGTGAAAATCTCATTCCCGTGAAGTACTTAGTGGACACGATAGGTGCAGTCCTGCCTTCAAACCATGGCTGTTGCTGTTGGTGCCTAGATGTCTCACTGACGCTCCGGTGTCGTGACGGTACTGATGGCTGCCGAAAACGGCAAGTGATCCTTGCCTTAAAATCCAGAACATATTATTTCAGAAGTCGGTCAGCGGCAGCCAAAGTCGCACATGACGAATAAAAACTTCCGCAATGCCTGTTAAAATACCGTAATTAAAAAATCACGACCGGTTTCGCATCAGTGGAGATGCATCCTCCGGTGATCTGTGCAAGAAATTCAAACATTAAGGAATTGTAATGGTATTAAAAGTAGATGGTTCAAATGGCTCTGAGCACTATGGGACTTAACATCTGTGGTCATCCGTCCCCTAGAACTAAAAGTAGATGTGTCATACCATAAAGCGCTATATATCAATGAGAGCTAAGTACTCTCAAGTTTCTTTATTTTTTCAAACAGTCTAGGCGTGCGAAGCAAACGCTACGAGCCAGTTCCCACCGTTCATCGTCAAGATTAAATCAAAAGGGCGCTAAAAGCTGTTGTATACGGTCGAACTGACTGAGAACGTGCCGCGCGTATGAGTGAGAGGAAGTCGGATAAAACCATTTAAATTCCTGACGCGCATGCAGTTGTGGGAACTAACCAAAAACACCACATTAGCATGTCTTAACTTCGACGCGGAAGTATAATAGAGCCTTAAATATATTTCCATGCAGTAAACATCACAGAAATGCTCACGCCGCCAGTCTAAATAGTACTAATGGGTCGGTATTGCGAGGTACGCGTGCGAAGCCGCGCTAGCGCGAGTCACAGACACAGCTTTGCTATATATGACAAGAGAAGTGGGAGCTGGATTTGCATGTTACAGTACATGGTCATTAGGAAGTTCTTTTTTAAATACGTTTATAGCTAAAAATGGTTCAACACATTAAAATAAAAGTTAATACATCCCTGAGAAAACCAAGTTAATAAGATGAACCTCTTTTGAATGCTACATTTCACTATTTCTTAGAACCAACAAGCGTATAGCGTATCCCTAGTATTGCAGGGCGCATAAGTAACACCAGCTTTTTAAATCAACTACGTTAATTGAGAATAACACTAAATCAAACCCACTATTAAGAAAACAAAAACCACACAAAGCATCACAGAGTGCTGTAAGGATGCAACAGTTAGATAACCGCTTTTAGTGTGCTATTAGTTCAGTCTTGGCGATGAACTGTGGGAACTGGCTTATTGAATTTACTTTGCCGAATCGTGACTGTTTAGAAAATAAAGAAACTTGTGAGGACTCAACTCTCACTCATATATGGTGCTTTATGGTATGACACATCTGTTTTTAAAACCATCGTAATTCTGTAATGTTCCAATTTCTTGTACAGGTCACCTGAAAAGGGGTCTCCACTGATCGGTTGTGACTTTTCAATAAAAGTATTTTAACAGCCGGTGCGGAAGATTTTATTAAAATCCAGAGATATTTATATACCTCTAGCGCCAATCAGTTTCATTACAGCCCGACGCCTAGACACGCTGTCATGGTGCGACACCTCCCCGCTTACTATACAGTTTCCTCCGTGCGGAGCCAGTTACCGCTGATCTCAGCTATCCACTGCCATGTGTCTTATTGTGATCCACATGTCGTCACACTGTCGGCTGCTGACCCACGGCTGGTAACGGGCATTCTATGGAGCTTCGGTGCTACCTCTAACTACTTTTGCTTAAGAATAACAATTTTCTGACCAAAGACTAGGTGGCAGCACTAAATACCTGATGATGCTGAATTCAGTTTAACGTCTCAAAAACAAGACTGGAAATCAACGAGAAAACAGTAGCACTCATAACAATAGCAGTACTTTCAACAAATTAACGATTTTACAAAATTACGAGGGCAGTTCAATAAGTAATGCAACACATTTTTTTTCTGAAACACTGGTTGTTTTATTCAGCATTGAAATACACCAGGTTATTCCCCAATCTTTTAGCTACACAACACTATTTTTCAACGTAATCTCCATTCAATGCTACGGCCTTACGCCACCTGGAAATGAGGGCCTGTATGCCTGCACGGTACCATTCCACTGGTCGATGTCGGAGCCAACGTCGTACTGCATCAATAACTTCTTCATCATCCGCGTAGTGCCTCCCACGGATTGCGTCCTTCATTGGGCCACACATATGGAAATCCGACGGTGCGAGATCGGGGCTGTAGGGTGCATGAGGAAGAACAGTCCACTGAAGTTTTGTGAGCTCCTCTCGGGTGCGAAGACTTGTGTGAGGTCTTGCGTTGTCATGAAGAAGGAGAAGTTCGTTCAGATTTTTGTGCCTACGAACACGCTTAAGTCGTTTCTTCAATTTCTGAAGAGTCGCACAATACACTGCAGAGTTGATCGTTTGACCATGGGGAAGGACATCGAACAGAATAACCCCTTCAGCGTCCCAGAAGACTGTAACCATGACTTTACCGGCTGAGGGTATGGCTTTAAACTTTTTCTTGGTAGGGGAGTGGGTGTGGCGCCACTCCATTGATTGCCGTTTTGTTTCAGGTTCGAAGTGATGAACCCATGTTTCATCGCCTGTAACAATCTTTGACTAGAAATTGTCACCCTCAGCCACATGATGAGCAAGCAATTCCGCACAGATGGTTCTCCTTTGCTCTTTATGGTGTTCGGTTAGACAACGAGGGACCCAGCGGGAACAAACCTTTGAATATCCCAACTGGTGAACAATTGTGACAGCACTACCAACAGAGATGTCAAGTTGAGCACTGAGTTGTTTGATGGTGATCCGTCGATCATCTCGAACGAGTGTGTTCGCACGCTCCGCCATTGCAGGAGTCACAGCTGTGCACGGCCGGCCCGCACGCGGGAGATCAGACAGTCTTGCTTGACCTTGCGGCGATGATGACACACGCTTTGCCCAACGACTCACCGTGCTTTTGTTCACTGCCAGATCACCGTAGACATTCTGCAAGCGCCTATGAATATCTGAGATGCCCTGGTTTTCCGCCAAAAGAAACTCGATCACTGCCCGTTGTTTGCAACGCACATCCGTTACAGACGCCATTTTAACAGTTCCGTACAGCGCTGCCACCTGTCGGAAGTCAATGAAACTATACGAGACGAAGCTGGAATGTTTGAAAATATTCCACAAGAAATTTCCGGTTTTTTCAACCAAATTGGCCGAGAAAAAAAAATGTGTTGCATTACTTACTGAACTGCCCTCGTACTTTGTGGAATTCCAGGACGATTCCTTCTTCTCTCAGTTTCAACAGTTCAAGTACAGACCCCTCTGTTTTCAGCATATATTCACGAAACGCTCATCCTGCGAACACAACAGTTGGTACTGCAATTCGTATATATAAATAGTCACAGAGTTTCTTCCTGATCCCCTTTGTAAGGCTTGATTCCTATATCTCCACATCCTCTTCAGGAAAGAGGACTGATAGAAGGTTGGAGTCCTCGCAGCCACCGTAGACAGAAATGTTGTGATGTGACGAGGTCCTTGCATCTGAAATGCACCAACTGTGAGGTGGGAGGGCAACTGCGTGTTTCCGTCTCTGCCAAGTAAGGTGAAGAGAGAGATTCCGTCTTCCAAGACTTCTGAAAGGCGTTCAATAGTGTACTATGCACTCCACTGGTAACTAAGACAATTTGTTTCCGGTAGGTTCGAGCAACACACAAGTATTACGGAGATGCTTCGGGAACTCAAATGGGAAACCCCGGAGGGAAGGCGAAGCTCTTTTCGAGGAACGCTGGTGAGGAAATTTAGAGAACTGAGATGTGAAGCTGATTGCACAACAGTCCAACGTGTATTTCGCGTAAGGCTCACGAAGGAAAAGTAAGAAAAATTAGGGTTCACACAGAGGCATATACACAGCCATTTTTTCCTCGCTCTGTTTGCAAATGTAACAGAAAAGAAAATGACTAGCTGTAGTACAGGGTACCCTCCACCACTCACCGTACAGTGGCTTGCTGGGGATGTTGGTTGGTTGTTTTAGGGAAGGAGACCGTACAGCGAGGTCATCGGTCTCCTCAGATTAGGAAAGGACGGGGAAGGAAGTCGGCCGTGCCCTTTTGAAAGGAACCATCCCGGCATTTGCCTGGAGCGATTTAGGGAAATCACGGAAAACCTTAATCAGGATGGCCGGACGCGGGATTGAACCGTCGTCCTCCCGAATGCGAGTCCAGTGTCTAACCACTGCGCCACCTCGCTCGGTATGCTGGGTATGTATGTAGATGTAGATAATAAAGAGTATATTCGCAAATATGTAATTATCGCGACAAAATTTTTAACTAATAGCTCCCAATACGTTACACTCGATGGCCAATGTCCTACAGAAACGAAAGTAGCATCGTATGTGACCCAAGCAAGCATAATAGAACCTCCAATGTTCTGAATGTAGGCCAGCCGATGTGGCCAAGCAGTTCTACGCGCTTCAGTCTGGAACCGCGCGTTTGCTACGGTCGCAGGTTCGAATCGTGCCTTGGGCATGGATGTGTGTGATGTCCTTAGGTTAGTTAGGTTTAAGTAGTTCTAAGTTCTAGGGGACTGATGAGCTCAGATGTTACGTCCCATGGTGCTCATAGCCATTTGAACCATTTTTTCTGAATGTACATGGCCCAGAAAAAAAGTGAAGCACGCAGAATTGGAGGAGTAATCGTAATGAAACTTCACGGGATGAGAGGGTACATGCTATTATTTCAGTCGGGTCCAAATTACAAACAACCTTGCAGTATGATCCCAGTTACTGGTATGAAGTTGCACCTTTTCTGGACTGGATTCATCCATTGAGTCAATTGGGAAGAGTGTCATAAAAGCTTTGTATCATCTGCTGAGACAAACTGTTCCACAGCTGTAGTGACAGACTCTTGATATCCTGGATACTGGCACTGGGACGGTCCCACGCGTGCTTTATCAGCGATAGAGGCAGGGATCTTGTTGGCCACTGGAGTACGTCAATATCACGCATACAGTTCGTAAAGATAACTGTTATGTGTAGACAAGCACCGTCATCAATAACGAGACTCTCACTGCGCAGCGGAGTATGCGCTGATATGAAACTTCCTGACAGATTAAAACTGTGTGCCGGACTGAGTCACGAACTTGGGACCTTTGCCTTGCGCGAGCAAGTGCTCTACCAACTGAGCTACCCAAACATGACTCACCACCCGTCCTCACAGCCTCACCACAACGAAGGAGACGAGCTACTGGCGGAAGGGAAGCTATGAGAACGGGTCGTCAATCGTGCTTGGGAGGCTCAGTTGGTACTTGCCCGCGAAAGGCAAAGATCCCGAGTTCGAGTCTTAGTCCGGCACACAATTTTAATCAGCCAGGAAGTTTCAAGCACCGTCTTGTTGAAAAGAAGCACCACGAAACTGTCGTACAAATGATAACAAGTGACGAAGCAGAATGTACGTTGTCGTGTCCTGACATAGGTGGGAGAGGGGAAAAAAGGGGTTACTGGTCAGTCTGCGCGCCCTAGCGGTACAGAGCAGAAGGCAGAAGGACAATTCACAGTGGAGGCATTTGATTGTTTTATTCTATCTGAGCCAACACTGGTACAGGCATTTACTAGAAATGCACTTGGTGAGACTCGGTAGGAAACTCGTTTGGAGACTCTTGGACAAACAGTGTTTTGAAATAGTTGTTTATTCCAGACAGGACTAACTAATACACTGGAGGTTAGTTCTATGGTTTGGAAAATCATGAATAACACTGTTACAACAGAAGCCAGTGCAGAGGTCCCAGGAGTGGATGCTAACCACTGTAGCAAACACTAGCAGCATCTTAAGGCAACAACTTAGTTGCAAAACAAAACATACTGAATGTGACGCTGTTCACTGAGGCACTCCAAGAGAGGGAGCAGACGTACGCAGAGCTGGACCGAGGCTGGAGTCGACGGACGTGGATTCGGCGTCCAGATCGTCTGACTGAGAACTCTGCCAAAATGCGGAATCTAGGGTTTTAAAGATTCGCGTGGGGGCCCTGTTTCTCCCACTTAAATCCACCCACCCAATCCCGTAGGTCTCTTGCAGGTGCCTGCCAATCACGGTTTAGTTAGGTCCCCTCTGCTGCTCCTAAGGCGGGGATGTTAATGCAATTGCACTAAGTCCGTATTTGGTATCAACATTGTTGAGCTGAAAGGTAAACGTAACTGCTCTGCCAAATAAGGCTTGCAACATGATTGTTATATGTCATTTAGCCCCACACCTCAGGCTTCCCGGAATAGGGACTGCAAGGTCAACAGTTTCTTCGGGTTTTCGCTCTCTTTCTAACCCTTGTGAGCCTACTGACGTTGCTATTCTCAGGGCTAGTATCAAGCTGGCTTTATACGCTACTACGTGCCTGTTGGTTACAAAGTTCTCCGGTGGCAACCTACCACAGCGTCTAGACGACATATGAAGTTACATGTTAATTCTTTGAAGAGTAACTAGCGCCCTGGGACCGCGTCTGGAGGAGTCTGCATTTTCGAAAGGCTCTCCCCTTACGGTTTACTTCATGTAACAATTTCTCTCCTAGTTTCGTCTGCTCTCAGCATCGTCTCTGCTTCCGCGCCTTGGAGCGCCTCCCTCCTTTCTCACAGCTTCAAGATTACACTACAGTAACAAGGAATAATCAAGATATTACAACGTGACGTCCCGCTTTGCCGTCAGTACCCACCACTACTACCAGCTGTAGCCTGAAGACATACGCAATGGCTCCGCACACGACGATGCCAGCGGTAACACCACTGTGTCTCTGCAAAAATACGGAAGAATGGTCGCTGCCATACTACTCGACAATGGTCATCCGGCATAGTGCGAAACCACGATACAGAACTGAACACACTGCGACGCCATTCATCACTATGCCAGACAACGAAACCAGTCAAAACGCAGCCAGTGTGTTTTGGTGTTAGCGTTTGCCTAAGCATGGAAAGGTAATTCCCCAGTCCGGCTACAGTTAGTTTCGGGCCAATGGTGCGGGATAATACTGAATGTTGGAGGGAGTTGACTACTTGTTCTCGGATGGAAGGCGCAGATGTGAATGTTTTGTGATGTGCTTGGTGCACACAATGCGACGATCCTCCCTCGTGGTACTCAAACGTGGTTGACGAGTACACGTGCCCTCACGTTGCCACCCAGTCCAACATCGGGCCACTGTCACATGCGAATGCCCAAAAATCTGGATACTGCACGTTTCTACCAGCCGGCAAAATGGGAACACACGACGAGGCCCCTTCCAGACTCTGTTGCGTGCTGATAACGCTGTTTCACAAATTTATGCAGCGTCTTCATGTTCTTCGTAGCGATCATTCAACTTCTGACGCTGTTCACATCCCATACACTATCGGATCTGGTTACAACACTATACACGAATATCACCAATCCACTCTGGTGGCTGTTCTACTTGTCACAGAGAATTGCAGCTCTATTGATTCACATATTCGCCGATAGTGAGTACGTATACGAAGTTACACAGAAATGGAAGGTGTCTTCCGGTTGCTCCACTTTTTTGTCACGCACTGTACAGAACTGATTTACCAAATATGATCGGGAGCATTAGAAGAATGTTCGCTGATGATACTATTGTCTACCGGACAGTATCACCGCTGGACGGAAGATTCGGACAAAATTTACGCACGGTGTAATTTGTTACAGTGTAAACCAAAACTAGATAATGCCAACGAAACAGAGAAAGCACACAACAGTGTCTGATTACAAAGCACTACGGTAAACATCTTTTATATTTGACATTTCGGGGTAATATTAAGAAGAGATACGTAATGACACGATCAGATAAAATCGCTATTAGGCAAATCAGATGGAAGACTTAGATTCGTTGAGAGGTTTCTGGGAATGAGCGATGGATTTGAGAAAGATATCACGCATAAGATCCTAGTGCGACCAATTCTAGAGTATTGTTCCAATGCTTAATCAAGCAGACACGATATCAAACATCGATAATTCAGAGACGTTGGGATCGCTATAGGTTTGTTTATCCCGTACTAAGAAGTAATAGAAATGCACGGGGAACTTAAATGGGAATCCTTGGAAGAAATACGTTAGTTCTTGCGAAAGCCTGCTGAGAAAGTTTAGAAAAGGGATATCCAAGGAAGACTGTGAAAAAATTCTGCTGCTACCAGTGAATATCGCGCGTACAGGTCGCGACAATAAAATAACTGGGGTTATGGTATTCAACAGTAGAAGTCGACACTAGAAATATTTTTCGAATTTTGTACAGGTCAACATTATCTCAGCTGTGTTTATTTTTAAAAATCATATAATTTTATACACAATGCATTATATTTCAAGCCAAAATTTATGAGAAGAAATTACTTTGTTTTCGTTGTTACAGTCTATATGTAGTGGTTCTGAATGTGCAGTTAAAATTGTTTTCCTTAGAAACATTTGAAAATACAAAATATCTGACACACTTAAAATTTGTATTATTAATTACGCAGTCTAGTGCTGTTTATTATGTTTATTTCTGGATTCATTTATAAAATATTAATCTAAACTAATATAAATTCATTTGCCAAGAAAAATTGTAAACCCTTTGGAATACTGTTATTACCGCAGAGCGAGGTAGTAGCAAGCATGCCTCTGAAGTGATCGAACGTATTTTTGTATTTTAGACAAACAATGTAACTTCGGCTTTGTTAACGTGAAAACTAAATAGATAGTGTGAAATAGTAAAATGTGAGACAATAAATCATCGTGAAAACAAAAATTCTGCAAAGATATTCTTCAAAATTATTTAAATCAATTGAACCATGAGAACCCAAAACGTGAGAATTTCAGCGTCAAGAATAAGACCCCTAGACATGAAGAACTGGAGCCAACAGTGCGAGAAAAGGTAAGTAAAAAGTTTGTTGTAAATCTTACTCATCTCGAATCTTCTGAAAAGACTTCACCATCGTGGACAGTAGCAACAACAAGAAAGGGAGGGAAAGATTACACACAGGAAAGAAAATCGATAATTCTGGTACAACGTCCCCTCCCCTCCTTGAATTGTACAGAGCCTAATGGAGTATACACATGAATCACCTAAAATTTGCACCGCAAATACTGTAGGAATCGAAAGTGCTATTGATATGCAGTTTACACAGAATGGATTCGTAGTCGGAGGCTCGTATTGTTAGCCAATCAACAGACTATAATAATACTTAGATAGTGGTTTTTTTTGCGAACGTACACATTTTTTAAAAGGAACAGTGTCTTTTGACATTAACAATCTAAATTTAAGGTAAATTAGAGTGTCAGTGGTGTTTGTTGCAGGATTCTGGTGCGAGTTGTTTGCGAGATACCGTGTTTTGAAAAGCTCTCACGCCGACACTTGTACAATTCCTGTAGTAGCACACACTAAAGAACAACTCAAGTACATACACTAGTTATGTGGATTCTGAGCAGTAACGTGACAAATGAACGTCATAGGTCGCGATCAAACTGACTACCAGCACCGGCAATACACGCTCCTAGCCTGGTATGGAACGACTGCTTCACACGTGCTCGTGTTTCAGCGCAGATGTCCGTGCAGCCTGCAGTAATATGTCGTTGCATATCATCGTTGTAGTTAGTATGTCCTCGCAGACAGCGTCTCTCAGCTTTCACATCAGAAAAAAGTCTATAATAGTGAAATCCGGGGAACGGGCTGTCCACGGTGCAGATCCCCTGTGTCCAATGATTTGGAAACAATTCGTGAAGACATGCTGTAGTATTTCGTGCACTATGGGCTGGACAGCCGTCATGTTGGTATCACAGGTTCCTCCTAGTCTGCAGAGGAACGACTCCTAGCATGCGTGGAAGGCTGCGATATTTGTGAACGTTCAGTGACCTGTCTATGAAAACCGGCCTACAAACTGATGGTTCAAAATCCCACACCACATGTTTACACTCCATGGAGACTGACGTTCCACCTGACGAAGCCAAATGGGATTGTCAAAGGATTAATTATGCACATTTCGGCGGTTTACCTAGCCATGATTGGTAAATGTGACTTCATCACTAAACGAGATACATCTGAAGCATCCTGTCTTAACGCCCATGTACAGAAGTTAGCAAGATTCTCATAATCGTTTCTATGCAGGTCTTGATGGCGAGAAATGTGCTAGGGATGGAACCTATGTCGATGTAGAATGCGTAGGACACTTGCCTGACTCATGTCACTTCCTCGTGCGGTTGAGCGGGAGCTAATGTGCGGATCAATTAATTTCCCTCTCTTTTTTCGTCAAGTGTATACTTCTGTTACCTTGTCTTGATGTTACAGTACCACTTTCACGTAAGATGTTGACAAATAACTGCCAAGATGGCTGACGTCTATTGGGATATCTTGCCGCATACACCGTACAAGAACGAACTGCATCCTTGCTACACTATCTATATCGGCGCCGGCCGTTGTGGCTGAGCGGTTCTAGGCGCTTCAGTCCTGCCTCGGGCATGGATGTGTGTAATGTCCTTAGGTTAGTTAGGTTTAAGTAGTTCTAAGTTCTAGGGGACTGATGACCTCAGATGTTAAGTCCCATAGTGCTCAGAGCCATTTGAACCATTTTTGAGCATATCGGCTTTTTCTGAATTGGTAAATCTCATCGTCCTCTCACGACCTACTGCTTGGACTGTCACACACTAACTGACTAGCAAGTCGCAATGCACTCAAGGAACTCATAAGCACACTGCAAGCAAACGTAACAACAGGTTGGACGGTGCAAACAAGTGTCGGTGTGTAAACTTTTCAGAGTACGCTACCTCTTGGACTACGAGCACTAGAATCCTGCTACAAACACGACTGACATTCTGATTTGCCCTACTTTTAGTTTCTTAATGTCAATAAGCATTGTTCCATTTAAAAAAAGAGTATGTTTGCACAAAAAATACACTTTGTAAGTATTATTACAATCTGTTTATTGGCTAACAATGCGAGCCCGTGACTAACAAACCATTCTGTGAAAACCGCGCATCACTATCACTTTCCATTTCCGTAATATTTGCGGTGCAAGTTTCAGGTGATTCACCCGGTATACGTACTGTGCAGAAGAATAAACTGTGCTACTGTAGATGTGTACAATGTGGTTAATGTCTTCTTGCTCTATGCACCCACAAATGGCCAGTACACCTTTCCAAAGCAGACTGTCTATTAAGTGTGTATGACTGAATTACAAGAGTGCTACTTTTAAGAAACTCTGCGTGGTACAGTTCACTTAGTATACCAGTGGAAAGAAGGCATATATCGGCGAACTTCATAATAGCGATGTCTTCTGGTGGATTTTTCCCGTTCCCAGTCTCATTTGTACTTTACCGTTTTCTTGAAGTAAATTATGAAACCCGTGTACAGATCCTTATTTTATGATAATAGATGTTCCGTATTTCACGGGATCGCCCCTTATTTGCCATAAGAATCCCGTTGTTCCGAGAAAATACATACAGGACGCATATTGTCCAGTTCTTCATTAACCTTCCCGTATATTTTCAAACAGCATAACCAAAAGGAGACGGAAATGTGGTCATACCCAAACAATAAAAATAGAAAATACCGTTTTATCTTTTATTAAACCGAACTGAACGACACGCTATTTTTGAAGTCCTTTAGTTGATACTACGTAGTGCTCTCACATGGCGTACAGTTTGTCAGATCCGCTTTCTTTGTGCTTTGCCTGTTGCTTCGGGTCGTCACGTTTGTAAGTGTGATTTTAGACCGTTAGAGTCACAGATTATGTTACTTGACGTAATATACTCCAAACATTTCACAGAAATGTGAAAAAGAAGGTGTGTATTTGCTAATCAAATTGCAGCTGAGTTTCCATTTCTGAAGTTTGTACAGAAAAGCAAGAAATTATTTTGCACGTTGTACAAAAGTACCTTTTCAATCGTCCATGGAGAGCGATCAGATGTGCAACACATTAATGTGAAGAAAGACAAGCTAGCTGTTTCAAGAAAAGCTTCCTCACAAAGTATGATGAGATCAATGACATCACAAAAGCTGAATAAAAGCGTTTTGCTGCTGAGTAAGGTTTGCTAGAATTCCATGCAATGAAATATAACCATTAATTCAGATAAATGTACTTCACGGAGAAAGTGAACTATCTTAATGTTGTATGTGAAGCGAACAATCATGAATTAAGAACTGTTAAGTGCGTTGGTGAAAAATAGTTTATCGTTTTTAACTTCCTTGCATCTCAAGACACCAGCTGCAAAAATTTGCAGCTCATTACTGCGTTTGCGTTAGCACAACCTGGCACTAACGCTGCTGTAGTAAGAGTATTGGCTCAAATTGTTCAAATGGCTCTGAGCACTATGAGACTCAACTGCTGAGGTCATTAGTCCCCTAGAACTTTGAACTAGTTAAACCTAACTAACCTAAGGACATCACAAACATCCATGCCCGAGGCAGGATTCGAACCTGCGACCGTAGCGGTCTTGCGGTTCCAGACTGCAGCGCCTCTAACCGCACGGCCACTTCGGCCGGCAGTAAGAGTATTCCCTACCACATATGCTTTGTGGTCTGATGGAAAGAGTAGGTTTAGTGTGGAAACTGTTAAGGAAATAGTTATAACTGAGACTGATTTTCAGGATGCTTCATGAACCGATTTTTATAAAATTCTGTACCAAAATGTGAAACCGCTAAATGACAGACATTTTTCTGCAAAATACAAATGAGAGTGACAAATACGTTACCCATGTAAGCAATAATCATTGTGTTTCCTAGTTAAAGACTTCGTGACGTATAGATCAATGCACTGCACTGAGAAAGTGAACCATCTTAAAGTTGTATGTGAAGTCAAAAATCATGAATTAAGAACTGTTAAGTGTGTTGGTGAAAAATGGTTTATCGTTTCAACTTCCTTGGATCTAAGATAACAGCTGCAAAAATTTTGTGTTTGCCGATGACAAGAATAAAACAATAAAATATTTACCCAAATACTAACGCAAAGTATTTCAATGTTTTAGTGCGTTCTTTAACAAAAAGATACGATGATCTACGTACTTGCAGCATAAACCAAGTATTTTAACGCAAATCTACTATACAAATATACACTAAGGTGACGAAAAGTGATGGGAAAGCGATATACACATATACAGATGGCGGTAATAACGCATAAACGAGGTATGAATAGCAGTGCATTAGCGGGGCTGTCATTTGAACTCAAGTGAATATATCGACAAGATTTCCCACGAGGTTCTGGCGGCATGATGGGAACTGACAGACTTTGAACGCGAAATGCCAGTTGGAGTTAGACGCATGGGAAATTACATTTCGGAAATCGTTAGGGAATTCAATAATCCGAGATCCACAGTGTTAGCAGTGTGCGGAGAATACCAAATTTCAGGTTATAGTTGCCGAGGGCCTTCACGCAACGACCGAGAGCAGTGCGTCTTGGTAGAGTTGTCAGTGCTAACAGACAAACAACACTGTGTGAAATAACCGCATAAATAAATGTGGGATGAACGTATCCATTAGGACACTGTGGCGAAATTTGGCGTTAATGGGCTATGGCAGCAGATGACCGATGCAAATGCCTTTGCTAAGAGAAGGACATCGCCTGCAGCACCTATCCTGGACTACTGAAAAACCGCGGCTGGTCATATGAGTCCTCATTCCAGTTGGTAACAGATGATGGTAGGTTAAGAGAGTGGCGCAAACTCCACGAAGCCATGAGCCAAGTTGTCAACAAGCCACTGTGCAAGTTGGTGGTGGCTTCATCATGGTGTGGAGTGTGATTACATGGAATAGACTGGGTCCAACTGAACCGATCTTTATCTGAAAATGGGTTATGAGTGGAGAATATTTCCTTCCATTCATGGACTTCTTGTTCCCAAACAAATGTGGAATTTTTATGGATGCCAATGCGCTGTATCACCAGACCACAATTGTTCGTGATTGGTTTGAAGAACAATCTGGACAATTATAGAGAATGATTTGGCCACCAACATCGCCCGACATTAATCCCATCGAACATTTACGGGACATAATCGAGAGGTCAGTTCGTGCACAAAATTCTGCACCAGCACTATTTTCGCACTTATGGGCGGCTGTAGAGGCAGCGTGGCTCAATGTTTCTGCATCAAACGACTTACTGAGTCCATGACATGGTGATTTGCTGCAATAAGCATGGAAGAAAGAGGTCCGACATGATACACTACTGGCCATTAAAATTGCTACACCACGAAGATGACGTGCTACAGTCGCGAAATTTAATGCTGTGATATGCAAACGATTAGCTTTTCAGAGCATTTATACAAGGTTGGCGCCGGTGGCGACACCTACAACGTGCTGACATGAGGAAAGTTTCCAACCGATTTCTCATACACAAACAGCAGTTGACCGGCGTTGCCTGGTGAAACGTTGTTGTGATGCCTCGTGTAAGGAGGAGAAATGCGTACCATCACGTTTCCGACTTTGATAAAGGTCGGATTGTAGCCTATCGCGATTGCGGTTTATCGTATCGCGACATTGCTGCTCGCGTTGGTCGAGATCCAATGACTGCTAGCAGAATATGGAATCGGTGGGCTCAGGAGAGTAATACGGAACGCCGTGCTGGATCCTAATGGCCTCGTATCACTAGCAGTCGAGACGACAGGCATCATATCCGCATGGCTGTACAGGATCGTGCAGCCACGTCTCGATCCCTGAGTAAACAGATGGGGACGTTTGCAAGACAACAACCATCTGCACGAACAGTTCGACGACGTTTGCAGCAGCATGGACTATCAACTCGGAGACAAGGCTGCGGTTATCCTTGACGCTGCATCACAGACAGGAGCGCCTGCGATGGTGTACTCAACGACGAACCTGGGTGCACGAATGGCAAAACGCCATTTTTTTCGGATGAATCCAGGTTCCGTTTACAGCATCATGATGGTCGCATCCGTGTTTGGCGACACCGCGGTGAACGCACATTGGAAGCGTGTATTCGTCATCATCGCCATACTGGCGTATCAACCGGCGTGATGGTATGGGGTGCCCTTGGTTACACGTCTCAGTCGCCTCTTGTTCGCATTGACGGCACTTTGAACAGTGGACGTTACATTTCAGATGTGTTACGACCCGTGGCTCTACCCTTCATTCGATCCCTGCGAAACCTTACATTTCAGCAGGATAATGCACGACCGCATGTTGCAGGTCCTGTACGGGCCTTTCTGAATACAGAAAATGTTCGACTGCTGCCCCTGGCCAGCACATTCTCCAGATCTCTCACCAATTGAAAGCGTCTGGTCAATGGTGGTCGCAATACGCCAGTCACTACTCTTGATGAACTTTGGTATCGTGTTGAAGCTGCATGGGCAGCTGTACCTGTACACGCCATCCAAGCTCTGTTTGACTCAATTCCCAGGCGTATCAAGGACGTTATTACGGCCAGAGGTGGTTGTTCTGGGTACTGAGTTCTCAGGATCTATGCACCCAAAGTGCATGAAAATGTAATCACATTTCAGTTCTAGTATAGTATATTTGTTCAATGAATACCCGTTTATCATCTGCATTTCTTCTTGGTGTAGCAATTTTAATGGCCAGTAGTGTATTACGAGGGATCCCATGGCTTCTGTCACCTCAGTGTAGATTACAAAATGTTAATTCTTTAGAACTTCTAATTTCTGTCCCATATTTTGATTTTAGAAATCTGGTCACCTTGTCTTATTGGTCTCCTGAGTGTCCGTGATAATCACCTCTTCCACTAACTTATGAACCATTTCATTCCCGTGGAGGTCACAAAATAACTTAGCCGGAGTGTTGAAATACTGCTAAACATTGTGTACCAACATAGGAATATCTCGCTACTTCTCGCCGACTCGACTGATCCGTTGGTCCCAGTGGGAGGTCGGCCTGGGCCACCATGCGGCCTGGGTTTGAGGCGGGCCGATTGCAGGTGCGGCGACAGGTACGGCCGTACGGAACGCGGCTTGCCGGCCGCTGACTCTAAATTTAAGCGGCTGCTGCCCGGACCGGCAGAAATAGCCACCACTGCCCATTGCGAGCACCCATTCACACAGACAAGCGCCCGGTTATCAGCAGGGGGTCACTGATCTCGCACCCAGAAACCTGATCCATTTCAGCAGCACCTGTTATCACGAAGGCGAGCAAGCTCAAAAGCAAAACCAACTAGTGTTAAACAAGAGAAGGATCAATATCTAAATAGCCTACTATATAAAGAGAGTCAAAAAGGACTTTACAGCTTTTGCATGATACAGAAATTTATTGAGACAACTTAGAGAATCGGTAGATGTGTCATTTTGTAGCAAAAACCTCAGGTTTCACGTAAAAGTATCAACTGTCATTTTGGTTCGCTATGACTCCATTTGTGGTGCGGCAAACATTCCACCGGTAATCGATTTCTTCCCACACTCGTTTTAGCAAATCGGGTGTAACTTGGGCAACGCACCCTAGATTCGATTTTTCAGGTCAGCTAAATTGCTTGGTAGAGGAGGAACATCACACGGCCTTTAGTGAAACACCAATGTTGTCAATTCTGGGGAACGGGGGGAGGGGGGGGCGATGCGATTGGTCCTCCACGGCCAGTCCACCAATTTAGGAAGCAATTATCGAGCAAACCTCGAACTTCCGTGACAAAACGAGGTCTGCACCATCTTTCTGGTAGTAAACTATCCCATCCTGGTCATCTTCATCGATCTGAGGAATTACTCGTAGATTAGATTCAATTAGATTCAGTTTTCCGTAGATCCAAAAATGAGACGATTCTCGTGGGTGTGTAACATATCAGAAACTATAAAAATTATAATATAGAAAACATAGAACATCTGAATATAATACCTACTTCCCTGGTCACTTGTCAGGAGACTGTCAAGATACGTGAATACATTACAGCGAACTGGAACTGCTAATATTAACAGAATTAATACATTGTCAGAATGAAATATAGTTATGCATTTCTCTCTTTTTTTTTTTTTTTTTTTTTTTTTTTTGATTCGTCAGTCTTCTGACCGGTTTGGTGCGGCACTCAACGAATTTCTCTCCTGTGCCAACCTCTTCATCTCGGGGTACGACTTGTAACCTACGTCTTCAGTTAACTGCTGGATCCAGTCTCTGTATTCCTTAACAGTTTTGCCCTCCACAGCTCCCTCTAGTATCATGGAAGACATTCCCTGATGTGTTAACAGATGTCCTATCACCCTGCCCCTTCTCCTTGTCAGTGTTTTCCACATAGTCCTTTCCTCTGAGATTCTACGCAGAACCTCCTCATTTCTTACCTTATCAGTCCACATAATTTTCGATATTAGTCTGTAGCACCACATCTCAAATGCTTCGTTTCTCTTCTGTTCCGGTTTTCCCACAGTCCATGCTTCACTACCGTACAATGCTGTACTCCTGACGTACATCCCCCGAAATGCCTTCCTCAAATTAAGGCCTATGTTTGATATTAGTAGACTTTTCTTGGCCAGAAATGCCCTTTTAGCCAGTGCTAGTCTGCTTTTGATGTCCTCGTTGCTCCGCCCGTCATTGGTTATTTTGCTGCCTAGGTAGAAGAATTCCTTAACTTCATCTGCTTCGTGACCATCAATCCTGATGTTAAATTTCTCGCTGTTCTCATTTCTACTACTTTTCATTACTTTCGTCTTTCTTCGATTTAGTCTCAATCCACATTCCGCACTCATTAGACAGCCCATTCTATCCAGAAGATCACGTAACTCTTCTTCACTTTCACTCAGGGTAGTCATCAGCGAATCGTATCATTGACAATCTTTCCTCTTGAATTTTAATACCAGTCCTTAACCTTTCTTTTATTTTCATCATTGCTTCTTTGATGTACAGATTGAACAGTAGGGGCGAAAGACTACATTTCTGTCTTACACCCTTTTTAATTCCAGCATTTTGGTCTTCGTCATCCACACTTATTATTCCCTCTTGGTTCTTGCACATATTGTATATTGCCCGTCTCTCCCTATAGCTTAGTCATACTTTTCCCAGAATATCGAACATCGTCACCATTTTTCATTGTCGAACGCTTTTCTAGGTCGACGAATCCTATGAAGGTGTCTTGATTTGTCTTTAGTCTTGCTTCCATAATCAACCACAACGTCAGAATTGCATCTCTGGCGGCTTTACCTTTCCTAAAGCCAAACTGATAGTCATCTAATTCACTCTCAGTTTTCTTTTTCATTCTTCTATATATTATTCTTGTAAGCAACTTCGATGCATGAGGTGTTAAGCCGATTGTCCGATGATTCTCGCACTTGTCAGCTCTTTCAGTCTTCGGAATGACTAGGTGATATTTTTCCGAAAGTCAGACGGTATATTATCGAATATTATTGATCCCTTCTGCCTTATTTGATTTAAAGCCCTCCAAGGCTCTCTTACATTCTGATTCTAATACTGGGTCCTTTATCTCTTCTTAATCGACTCCTGTTTATTCTTCCATCACATCAGACAAATCTTCCCCCTCATAGAGGCCTCCAATGTGCTCTTTCCACTTATCCGCTCTCTCCTCTGCATTTAACAATGGAATTCCGGTTGCATTCTTATTGTTACCACCCTTGCTATTAATTTCACCGAAGGTTGTTTTGACTTCCCTATATGCTGCGTCAGCCCTTCCGACAATCATTTCTCTTTCGATTTCTTCACATTTTTCATGCAGACATTTTCTCTCAGCTTCCTTGCAATTCCTATTTATATCGTTCCTCAGCGACTTGTATTTCTGTATTCCTGAATTTCCCTGAACATTTTTGTACTTCCTTCTTTCAACGTTCAGCTGAAGTCTTTCTTGTTACCCATGGTTTCTTTTTGCTGTTACCTTCTTTGTACCTATGTTTATCTTTCTAGCTTCTGTGACTGCCCTTTTTAGAGATGTACATTCCATTTCAATTCGACTGTCTACTGAACTATTCTTTGTTGCTGTGTCTCAGCCTTAGAGAGCTTCATGAGTAGTCATTCGTTAGTACTTCCGTATCCCACTTCTTGGTGTATTGATTCTTCCTGACTAATCTCTTAAACTTCAGCTTACGCTTCATCACTACTTCATAGTTATCTGAGGCAATATCTGCTCCTGGATACGTCTTACAATCCAGAATCTGATTTCGGAATCTCTGTCTGACTATGATGTAATCTAACTAAAATGTTCCTGTGGCAGCCGGCCTCCTCTTGGGATTCTTGAACAGAGTATTCGCTATTACTAGATGAAATTTATTACATAACTCAATTAGGCTTTCTCCTCTCTCATTCCTTGTCGCAAGCCCACATCCTCGTACAACCTTCTCTTCTGCTCCTTCCCCTAAAGCTGCATTCCAGTCCCCCATGTTGAGAGGAATGTCGTTACACGTATTGCCAAATGCATTGAGGTTGACAGACATCATTTTGAGCATTTATTGCATTAATGTGGTATTTACAGGTAATCACGCTGTGACAGCATGCGTTCTCAGAAATGATAAGTTCACAAAGGCACATGTATCACATTGGAATAACGAAATAAAATGTTCAAACGTACTTACGTTCTGTATTTTAATTTAAAAAACCTGCCTGTTACCAACTGTTCGACTAACACTGTGAGCCATATGTTTGTGACTATTACAGCACCATCTATCACAAAGCGAAAAAAGTGGTCCAACTAAAAAATTCATATTTCTTTACGTACTACACGAATATGTAATAAAAAATAGGGGTTCCTATTTCAAAAACGCAGTTGATATGCGTTTGACCTATGGCAGCGCCATCTAGCGGGCCAACCATAGCGCCATCTGGTTTCCCCCTTCAAGCTAGACAAGTTTCGTTCTTTGCAATTTTTTCGTTTGACGCTTATTTCGTGAGATATTTGGCCCGGTCACGATCAGTGGACCACCTTGTATATCTAGATTGAGCCTCTGCATTTCTCTTTTCAGATTTACTATCTGCCCTACCACATTCAATCTTCTGACATTCCACGTCCAGACTCGTAGAACGTTATCCTTTCGTAAATTATTCGACCTTTTCCCCCCTTGGCAATCCCCTCCTGGAGATGCAAATGGGGGACTACTCCGAAATCTTTTGCCAATGTGGAGATCATCATGGCACTTCTTCAGTTACAGTCCACGTGTCCTGCAGATACACGTTATGTGTCTTAAATGCAGTGGTTTCCATTGCCTTCTGCATCCTTATGCCGTTGATCTTTGCTGATTCTTACGCCTATGGGGGCAGTTTCCCACCCCAACGGCAAGAGAGTGCACTGAACCTCTGTTCGCTCCTCACCCTCTTTGACAAGGCCGTTGGCAGAATGAAGGTGACTTCTTATGTCGGAAGTCTTCAGCCGCCAATGCTGTTGTTAATCAAAATTTAAGGGGTAATGGGTTTCGAACCCGGTACCAAGGCCGTTGTTTGAGTGTGAATCAAAGACGCAAAGCCTTTTTTATCTCATTTTTTCTATATTGTTCGTGAATTTGTTCGGAGCGGACGTCGATGACACCCATTTAGGTTCACCGTTGATCTGTTTACTCAGTTTTTTGTTACAGAGGGTAGCTAACCCTCTGACCGACCACGCTGAGCTACTGTGCCAGTATCCCTAGACCACGTGTTTAATAAATTTGTCAGCTTCAAAATACAATTTCTTGATTGTTGTGACCAAGTGGTGTCAAAACTGAAATCTGACAGACTAGTCTAATAGTTCCTGTTAAGATATTCATATATAGTCTAGAAGGAGTTACCTCCCAAAAAGTCTTTCAATGTTTAAACTATGCTTTATCTGAGAAAAAGTTTTTGTGGGTGCTGGTAATTTATTGAAAATTTGTGTTCCTAAATATTGGACACTGTTTCAGACCTAGGTAAGTGATTTTAGATCTTTATGTAGACTGTCATTATTCCTAGTACAGTAAGTGATTTTAGATCTTTATGTAGACTGTCATTATTCCTAGTACTGATGCTTCGTATTAATGAATTAACGAGTTTTCAAGCATATACAGATACACCATACCAGTGAAAGTTTTCTCCATGAAGAAGAAAGGCCTGTACACTTTCAGTTTGCTAATGGCACAAAGTACATTAGTTTTGGGGCTGTCACCAACTCGTTCCATGGTTGGCTAATGGCTCTGAGCACTATGGGACTTAACATCTATGGTCATCAGTCCCCTAGAACTTAGAACTACTTAAACCTAACTAACCTAAGGACAGCACACAACACCCAGTCATCACGAGGCAGAGAAAATTCCTGACCCCGCCGGGAATCGAACCCGGGAACCCGGGCGTGGGAAGCGAGAACACTACCGCACGACCACGAGCTGCGGACGTTCCACGATTGCATGTGGACTTTCATTGTCCCATATTCTGCAGTTGTGGGTGTTCACCGTGCCACTCATATGAAATGTTGACTGATCGCTGAAGATAACTGCGTTCCGGAATGTCTCGTCGTCCTCTATATAATGTAACGTAAGCAACCTTATCTGCATCTCTAGCGTGCTGCGCCCTTGTGAATCTGTACGGTTTAAAGTGCAAACATCTACGCAGCACTCGCCAAACAGGTTTTTGTGGAATGTCAGTCTCGCGAGACGCACGTCGCGTTGATTGTTGTGGACTGCGGACTAAGTTCCCCTAATCATCAACATGCAGGTAACCTGGTGATTTATCATGTCGCAGTGAACAACTCGTCTCAGCGAAATTCTTGGGCCAAGAATAAATTGTAGGCCTGCTAGGAGTTTCTTTAGGGTACTGGGTGAGAAATTTACGCTGACAGTTGTTACAAAGTTTGTTTCATGAAACCAAAACACACAATGAGCACGCTCCGCACCAGTGAAAGTAGCCGTTTTAACTGTGCACTACGCTGGCGTTCCTGGTGGCGGAATGGGATACTGATGCACTGTGTAAATCAAAGTTCAAGTTGTTTGCTACAACATGATATTTCTACCGATTCTGTAAGTTATCTCAATAAATTTATACAGTATTCCAAAACTGAGTATTCCAAAACTGTAAAGTCCTTATACAGTTTCATCAGTGTAGGTAATGATATGCAGTGGAATGCAGTGAAATGCAGTGGGCCGGCCAAGTGGCCTGGATGGAGGATAACAGATGGCCTCGGAAGCTCCTGTATTTCACACCTACAGGAAAGAGACCGCTAGGTAGACCCAAGAAGCGTCAGAGGGATGGCCTCCATGAAGATTTAAACCAAGTGTCAATAGATGTGGACGGATGGCGGATAGCAGCAATGGACATAATACAGTGAAGGAGGAAACTTGTAGAAGCGTGCGGTCCACTAGGCCTCATCACGTAGTAGTAGTAGGTAATGATACAATGGTGTTACACGTTGGAAAGTTAGACGTATGTTACAGACAGCGCTACAGTTGATCACTGAGTCAGTTTTGGAATCCGCATATTTCAGTGAAGGTCTGTAAATTTTCTTGTATTTCCTTGCATTTTCTTACCAAGCTCTTGTGTGGTGATTTTACTTTCGCGCATGAGGAAAATCTTCCCGACATTTTTTTATAGGTACAATGCTGTACCTCTTTTTTCTTGACCGTGTGGCCTCGATTTTAAAATAGTGGATTCTTTTCAGCATTGCTTAAGGAGAATGACCAACCTTAATTTTCTTTCGTTTGCAACTGTATGTTTTCTAGAAGTACAGCTGTGATACGTTATAGTTGACATCAATGATACAATAACTTTTGTTTATTATTCAGGAATGACTTTTGGTAGCAAAGTGCTCATGGGGAAAAGTTCATATAATTCAATACAGAGTTGATAAGACTTCATGTCATAACACGTCTTTAATGTGCAACAGTCTATAATGTAATGCATTCTCTCACAATAATTACTCCTTGAGCCACAACCTTCATGCTCAAGGCATTTATAGCAAATTTTATGTTTTATAAAAATAAATTTTACCAGAAATAAGATATAAAATTTTCTTATTTTGTTTTCTTCCTCATTTGAAGCATCTTCTAGCATTCATTAGGACCTGTTCCATAATTTTAAACATCACTCCACGGGCGGCGTCATACACTTAAACGATACACTATACTACGTCTGCACTCCGCATCGTATACCAGCTTTAATAATTAGTTAGTTAGCTACATATTCCATAGGTCATTTGAACGAATCTTTTATGGAAATGATGTGTAACAGGTCAATTTAGGTGAGATCTATACTTGATTAATATTAAAATTAGTGAATACATTTTTTTTCCACTCACGCCACTGCACTTAAAAACTACCTTTTTACAGGCTGCCAGATTTTAAAGAGAAATTCCTGCACTGAATAAAAGAAGTTGTTCAGAAGAAATCATTTTAGGTTCGATTTAAAACTTGCTTTGTTGTCTATGAGACGTTTTATAGTATTGGGAAAATTGTCAACCCATTTTGTTGCTGCATATTCAGCTCCTGTCTGAGCCACTGACAGCTTTAATAATAGGTAATAAAGGTCATTTTTCCTCTGTTGTTGTCAGGATGGAACTACTGTTCTACTCAAACTCTGATGGATTATCTGTGACGTTTTTCGTAAGTGAATATAGATATTATGATAGTACCGTTAAAATAACTATCTGCTTGAAGAGGTACCTACATGGCGTCTGTGGGTGTACACCATACATTTTTCTGATAGCTCGCTTTCATGAAATCAGTACTTTCTTTCTAAGTGGTGTGTTACACCAGAAAGTTGTTCCATAAGACATACACAAAGTGTGTCAGCAGTTCAATCTCTTTGTTTCCAAGATTAGCAATTATACGAAGAGCAAATGTAGCTCAACTTTGTTTGAAAAGCTCAGTAATATGATTCTTCCACTTAAAGTTTTCATCAGTATGCAAGTGCCACATCAATTGTTGGTATGACTCTAATTGTTATACAGGACGGAATGTTGTGCTCCTTTCTTCTTTTTTATCAAAATTTATGAGACGTCCATTTTCAGAGCTCTACTTAATAATTCTTTGAAAAACATCGTTAAAAATCTCTTTCGTTGTTTTCTCTCTGCTGGGATTTGTCATGACACTAGTATCATCTGCAAAAAGTACCCATCCTGCTTGTAGAATTTTCAGCAGAACGTCACTCGTATGTGTAAGGTATAGGAGCGGACCCCAAGTGGAGCCCTGCGAGTCTCCCTTTGTGATTTCTTCATGGTCACTAAAATTTTATATGGTTCTCCAACATTGCTTGAACTATTCAACCCAACTTTTGCATTCTGTTTCTTAAGTATGACTGAAACCAGCTGTGCGTAAAGGCATCAGCTCCATAAAAACCGAATTCTTCTAAAAGAGTAACATCATCTACACAATCAAATGCCTCGAAAATAACACAGAAAATACTAACTAGCGATATTTTGCTAATTATGGCTTATAAAACCTGAAGAGTGAATGTATAAATAGCATTCTCAGTTGAGCAACTCTTGTGGAATCCAAACTTCGATGTGCTAAGTAAACTGCTCTTGAATACATTATTTTTATAATATTTTGGTAGAAGATGTCAGTGAGGAAATTGGACAACAATTGTTAAATATTTTCTTGTCACCATTCTTATGAAGAGGTTTAACAACAGCATATTTTAACGCGTCTGGAACAATTCCCTAGGCCAGTGATGCATTCTATATATCACTAAAGACATTACTTATTAACTTGGAACAACTTTTCAGAATTCTGTATGAAATTCCATGAAAAATACTTGAACTTGTTCTTTTAAAAAATTTTATAATCCTATTAATTTTAGTTAAGGATGTTGATGCTAATTCTAGTCAAAGTTTTGTGGAACGACATTTTTAATATATTCTCTTCCTTCTTCAGTTGCACCATTTAGTCCTGTTTTTCCTGCAACATAAAGAAATTGAGTGTAAAAGTGCTCACCACATGTGAATTATAAGTCCTAAAGTCTCAAATTGTCCCTTCTGGCCATTATGTGAGTTATATGTGTGTTGAAGTATTATGGTTCTTGAATATCTACGAATATAATTCTCAGACTGTCAATAGTAAGATTTTATGTAGTTCGCAACATCTTTTCTGCAGTGTCTTCCATTGATGATTATTAAAAATTAGTGTTGTTATCCAGGTGAGTAAACTAATCCAAATATTCTCCAGCTCCTCCAGTTAATTCAGTTTCGTAAGGATCCCAGGCTAACTAACAACACTCGCTCTCTTCTTGGCAGGTTCATGGGTCTATAAACTGAAGAGCGAGCAGATGATCCCCACTCTCTCCCTACCATACTATGTTGTAGTATATCATGCTTCAGTTCATAAGTTTCCATCAACCAGAGTTATTAGTGTGGGCTGTGGTAGCGACCTCTTTGGCTTAGTGACATTGTTCTTGTGGGTGCTATGTTTGGTCGGTACTGATTATCGTGAACAAAGACTTTTATTGCTTGTCAGCCCTGCAAAGAATCAGATACAGCGCTGAGACGTAAAAGAATGATTCTGGCCGGAGTATGCCATCAACTGTGGTTTATCATAAATAATTTTCAGAAGAGGAATGAATGTCTCACTTGACATACTCGTACGTGATGGGACTTAACCTAAAATTGATTTGACATGCTTAATTTATAATTAAGAATAATTTTCACTCTTGTAACCAAGTTTTAGCATCGTATATTATTAGCTTGTGGGACGTTACGCAAATAGCTTCGGTTACGAAAATTACCAACAATTGCGCAAATTATAAACCGCATCATTTGTGCGTCTTGTACACAGCGTAGCCTTTCCTAGGTATTGACTCTGGCTTTATAGAGTATTCTCAAGAATTTATTGAAGTGAACTATAATAACGAAGACAGTTAAACTCAAAAAATATCATTAAAGTGTAAAATTATTGTGCGACATTATGACATGACGTAGAAAAGGAAGATTAGGACACTTATTATAAATATATCATTTGTAACTGTCGTAATATTGTATTAATGAGTTCTATGTTTTTTCGTGAGTCCTGTACTACATATGCGGAACATGGAGAAAGTCAATTAAAAACCAGGAGTGGACTCGAAAACAGGAGGGCAACATTGCTGAAAATTATAAACAAGTAGAACACATTTTACTCATTCTTTCTCGCTCCACTTGTACCAAGAGTGCACAAACTGTTCAGAATTCGGTGTAGATTTGATGTTCTTCCATCCTTGTAGTGTGGAAACAGTTATTATTAATTGCCAAACAATAATTGTACAAGTTCCATGTTCTGTCGGAAGACCAGTTAACGACGGAAGTGACTGAAATTCGCCAGAGTCAAAAAACCCTTTATGGATCAGTTAAGGAGTTATCAGAGCGCGTTAGGAATATATCTTTGGAACAACAGAAAATGATCATTGAGTAATTTGCCTTACAAGAAAATTAGTTTCTTTATGAATTGCAGGCCTGGACTGATGCTACAGGTATCCAGATCAAAAATGAGATATAAGATGAAATGCAAGCTGCAGTATAGGCGACAGCGTCATACAAAGATAGCATTAGGCGAGACCTGGCGAATGGATTGTGTGAAATTAAAACCCAACTAGTATTATGTCCCAACTATCCTAATACGCTCTTTACAGGGCGTCACATACTGTGTTTTTTCATTCCAATGAACAAATGTTCCATGTTCCCCACCATTGCTGCTGGACGACGCCCTATGGATTCAACTTCCTGCCTGAGACTATTGCTGACATCACACCTCACTCCTTCGCTGGCCCATTGCTAGATCACCACCTGGAACCATTGTCTCAATAACCATGCTGTGAATTTAGCAGATGACATCATATCGACATTGTGCATCGTCTACAGTGACCGTCAAGACTAGAACACCAAGTATTCATATACTGGACTTCACGGGCTCCCAAACCCCTCTGACCAATTACTGATTATTGTAGCAATTGTCTAACTCAAAAGCTCATAGACTTCGCTAGGGTTTTCCCTGGTTTTCCTTGAGGTACGTCAAAATGGCGTACCAAATTAATAATCCAGCGGTTAAAAAAAAAAAAAAAAAAAAAAAAACAGTTTTCAGCCATGTGATTGTACGAAGGGAAAACATTATTGCCAGTACCCTATCATGTTACATAAATTCAAAATCGAATAGTTTAACATGCATGTGCATGAGACGTTTGTGTGTATGTTTGTGTGTGTGTGTGTGTGTGTGTGTGTGTGTGTGTGTGTTAACCGAAGACCAACGATAAACTGTTCCAGTCTTCAGCTTTTAAATTGCAAGCAAGGAATGGTAACAGTAACATTTGCTACGATTCTGCTGCCATGAGGGCTATGTAGTTGATCATGTTTCATTTCGTAAGTTTCTGTCAATCTGAGTTATTAGTATGGGCCCAGTAGTGATCTTTTGCACTCCATGGAACTGTTCTTGTGGCTATCATCTTTAGTCGGTATCGATTATCATGATTAAAGAATTTTGTTGCTTGAGGGTTCTGTAAAAATACGCATATAGCATTAAGATGTGAAAAATGATTGTGGCCTGTGTATACCATCAACGGTGAGTGATTATAAATACTTTACAGAAGAGGAATGAATGTCTCACTTGCCGTACATGATGAAGCTCAAACTAAAATTGATTTATAATTGAGAATAATTTTTACTGTTGTTATCAATTCTCTGCATGGCATATCAGTAGATTTGCGACGCTAAGAAACTGACTTCGGTGGCGAGAATTTCCAATTAGTTTCGACAAATTGCGCCGATTACAAACTGCATATTGGGGTGCTTTGCACACACCACAGCCTGTTACCATCTATCGACCTTGACTTTACATAATATTCACAAGAATTCATCGAAGCGAACTATAACGATGAAGACAATTAAACCCACAAAAATATTATAACGTCAGAGGAAGAAATTACAGAGCTTTTCACAAAGTTATAAGGACCTGAATGAGATTTTCACTCTGTAGCGGAGTGTGCGCCTGTATGAAACTTCCTGGCAGATTAAAACTGTGTGTCGGACCGAGACTCGAACTCAGGACCTTTGTCTTTCGCAGGCAAGTGCTCTACCCCTTTTTTATTTTAATCTCATTTTGTTCCTTTTAGTTCGTTGCATCTGCTCGGGGCGGACGTCGCAAGACACCCGTTTCAGTTCGTCGTTGACCGATTAACTCAGTTTTTTTATTACAGAGGGCAGCTAACCCTCTAACCGAACACGCTGAGCTACCGTGCCGACTACTCCTCACAGCTTTACTTCTGCCAGGATAACGTCTCCTACCTTCCAAACTTAACACAAGGCCTCCTGCGACGGGGTACTGGCAGAAGTAAAGCTGTGAGGACGGGGCGTGAGTCGTGCTTGGGTAGCTCAGTGGTAGAGCACTTGCCCGCGAAAGGCAAAGGTCCCGAGTTCGAGTCTCGGTCCAGTACACAGTTTTAATCTGCCAGGAAGTTTCTTATAAGGACCTTCTCGCAGCACGCCTTTGAGTCACTGGTCACGCAGTGTGGAGACACGCCCGATTGTTGTTTATTTTCCACAAAGCGCCTAAAAAATGGTTCAAATGGCTCTGAGCACTATGGGACTCAACTGCTGTGGTCATCAGTCCCCTAGAACTTAGAACTACTTAAACCTAACTAACCTAAGGACATCACACACACCCATGCCCGAGGCAGGATTCGAACCTGCGACCGTAGCAGCAGCGCGGCTCCGGACTGAGCGCCTAGAACCGCACGGCCACCGTGGCCGGCCAAAGTGCCTAAGCACCACACGGAATCCACATATGAGTTATTGCTAATACTAAAGCAAGAAACGCAAGTGGACAGATTCTACGAAAATATCTGCACACTGTTCTACATTGCTAGAAGGGAAATTGATTCTTGATCATCCTGTACTGCAGTTATTACTTTCTTCCTAGAACGGCGACTTTCTCCACTACAATTCCTCCTCGCTTTTCAGTATGCAGACAGACTGTATCTCCACAGTATTTCCTGTCAAGTTCTTTTATGTGAATAGACGAAACAACTTCAGTGAGCTCTTGTGTAAATAAGTGAAGTTATTTTCAGTTTAACAAGAGAGTGCCTATTTGAAGTTATTAAGTGAATTTCTATGTAAAAAGAGCCCAGCAGCTGGATCTGGCAACCGTTTACTACGCTGAAGAGCCTTCGCGAAGCGTAGCATACTTTCAATACAGGGGTTGGACAGAAATATGGAAATACTTCGCAAAATGCATGCTTGAACGTAAATGCATACGCTAGCCAAGCCTACAGGTGGCACTATTGTGCAATGTCCTCAAAATGTTGCAAGTGTCAGTCGTGGCCAGAACAGTGTTCCGTGTACTTATGAGTGCATTATGTCGCAACTAAGTGAATTCGAACATAGGAAAATTATTGGTGCTAGTATAGAGGAAGCTCCTGTAACCAAGACAGCCGAAGTGTTTGGTGTTTCAAAAGGCACCACATCGGAGATTTATGCCACATACAGGGAAAGCAGGAAAACATCATACATTAAGCCACAATGCGGACGAAACTGTGTTGAGCGATCGTGACAGACGGTCATTGACGAGGATTGTGATGAAAAACTAGAGGACGAGAGCTACAAAAGTCACTGCAGAACTGAATGTCGCTCTTGCGAACCCTGCCAGCACAGAATCAACACGAAGAGAGCCCTATAAGCTGGGAATTTTAGGGCGAACTGGAATTCCAAAACCACACACCAGGGATATAATCGCCCGTAACAGGGAAACGTGATGCCGAAGCCCTAAAAGCTAGATTATGGTGTAATGTAAGAAAACCATTTGATTGGATCAGTCTTGCGTCACACTTCCCAACTTCTGGCCGAGTTTAAGTCTCAAGAGTCAATTATAATGGAGGTTCAGTTATGATTTGGGCAGTCATATGGAAGTATTCCATGAGCTCCATGGTTACTCTGCAAGGTCGCATCACTGCAAAGGATTATTTAGCCAGTTGGCTGATCTGGTACATCCTATGGTACACTACTTTTTCCCTAATGGTAATTCTGTGTTCCAACATGATAGGGTCCCTAATTACATCACCCGCATCCTCCAGGATTGGTTTTGTGTGCGCGATGATGAATTTTCACATCTCGCCGACCATCAGAGCCACCATTTCTCAATATTATTGAGCCTTCGTGCTCTACCTTGGACAGAAAGGCGTGTGATCGCTGTTCATCTCCTTCATCGTTATCTGAACTTTCCACTATTTTTCAGCGTGAATGGTACAAGATTCACTCGAAAACCCTACAGGACCTTCTAACAACCCTATCACAACAAAGGTCAGCATTTAATAACGATTGTGGTGTTGCTCACGCTACTAAATACTGCATTTTCGGGCAACATCAGTCATATTATGTGGCAGGTGTCATTAGAGCACAGTTAATAGTCATTTCATGTAATAATGAAAAAACTAGGCACTCATCTTTTTGTGTTTCCCACGCAGGTCTCGTCGTAAAATCATGGCTCAATCGTTGAAAATCTAGGTAGTGATGATTCCAAGCTCGGATGCAAAGAGGCCTAGGTTTTATTCTGCTATATTCAAAAGTTTTGTAGATGCGCTTCTCAAACCATTCTTGCAGATTAAACCTTTCAACGTTAGCACAATGGTGATGTAAAAAAATAATCAGCACTCCGAATTTAAGATACACTTCCTTTTAATGCAATATCACGTATCACACAAAACATCACTTCACAATACAAAACATACTTGAAAACATCTTCCTCGCATTTTATAAGCCAACTACAATATGCATCTTTCCAACATGACGTCCAAGACTTGACTTTCTCAAGATCCGACTCTCTAACAACTCAACAACTAACTAGTAATCGCTTACGCGCCCAAAAATCAGAGTTACAAGTACGTCAAAGATCATAGTGACAAAAGAAAGAATACACATAAGAATAATATCATTGCAATATAAACATATCGATGTATCACAAATGAAATGAAATCTGAATGTTGTCTCATAAATATGTTAACTACTTTGCAGAAACACAGTAAAATATTACTGGTATCGAGAGGTTCAGGTGAGGTGCCGTAATGGTTGCGTAATTCAGGTACCATTACAACCTGTATTTATCCAGTCCGCGACGGCTGGAAGCTGTTCTCAATGCCAACGTTCTCCTGCATCATTTTAGGCATGGTAATTTGTTGTGTTTCTTGTCCCCATATTTTTGTCCACCCTGTATGTATTACAAATATCGATTTCATTATCTCTGCTATCAGTGGAAACAATACTTTTCACAGCATGCAGCGTATCAAAGGCATCACCCCGGCCTCAGCTGTCCCACAAAAATGGTTCAAATGGCTCTGAGCACTATGGGGCTTAACATCTGTGGTCATCAGTCCCCTAGAGCTTAGAACTACTTAAACCGAACTAACCTAAGGACATCACACACATTCATGCCCAAGGCAGGATTCGAACCTGCGACCGTAGCAGTCGCGCGGTTCCTGACTGCGCGCCTAGAACCGCTAGACCACCGCGGCCGGCTAGCTGTCCCACATCTGAACGGGCCTAGAGTCTTAAATTAGCCCTTCTTCAACACAAGTAGGTCACCTAGGTGTTTTACAGTAAAACTTCAGATACTTCAACTCAGCTCAAGCAATACAGTACATAATATTACTGCTCTAGACTTGATCAGTCTTTAGACTTATTCACACCGGCCCTCCAAGTTTACTGTGTACGTGTGGTAAATGACAACATTCTACAAGTGGCAGCAGTTCCTGAATGGACGAGATTTATGCAGTCTACTAGACACTCAATTAATTATGAGAGAAGTGCAGTAACTTGCAGGTCATTCATTAATTTACTAACAAGTAACTAAAACACAGTTACACGGCTTTGCAATACTCGGTCCATGATACGTGGCAGCAAGATGCCACATTTACCAATCCAGACCCTTTCCCACCAACATTACATAGGTCGCTGACAACATCGCATTTAAAACTTAAACACTTCTCAGCCATTGTTTATAGGAACGTATTTTACACACAAGCTCACTTAACAAATTCAAATAAGTACTCACTTAATAAATTGCAAATAACTCCACTCAAACACACAACTGCTCAGTGAAGTTATCTTGTCTACTCACAAGAGAACTGGACGGGAAATGGGGAGGAGACATAGTCTGTATGTTAACTGAAAAAGGAGCAACAGATGTAGTGAAGGAAGTCTCCTTTCCAGAAAGATAATCATAACTGCCCTACAGAATGACTAAGAATCAATTTCCCACGGAGCAATGTAAAAAATTGTGCAGATATTTTCGTAGAATATGTCCACGAGCGTTTCTTGTGTTAGTACTATTAGTGACTCATATCTGTTTTCCGTGTAGTTATAACGCACTCTTTGTAAAATAAACAACACCTGGGCGTGTCTGCACACTGCGTCGCCAGTGATTCATAAGGCGCGCTGCGGAAGGTTCGGTATAACTTTGTAAAACAGTTACACGGCTTTGCAATACTCGGTCCATGATACGTGGCAGCAAGGTGCCACATTTACCAATCCAGACCCTTTCCCGCCAACATTACGTTGTTTTTTTTTATGGGACCAACCTACTGAAGTCCCTAAGCTAACGCACTACTTAATGTAAGTTAAACTAACTTACGCTAAGGACAACACACACAACCATGCCCGAGGGAGGACTCGAACCTCCGAAGGGGTGGAGGCGCGCGATCCGTGACAAGGCACCTGAGAACGCGCGGCTACCCAGCGCGGCCAAAGGACCCTGTACTTGCTCCTTTGTGTTGTAACAGGGTCCAGAGAGTGTGAACCGTTTCCTTGCCCTTTAGTCTGCAGACCCGTGAAGGAGGAAAGTGCATAACCATGATCGGGCGATCTGCCTTCCTTCTCGCGTCTACCCTCTACCGCCAACACTATTCCAGTCCCCTCGGTACCTGTGCAGTCAGCACGTTGGATTGCTAACCAAAAGAGTCCGGGTTCGATGCCTGGGCAGGTTGGAGATATTCTCCCTCAAGAACTGACAAGGGAATGGTCCACTAAGACTCAGGATGCTTTCGGGAGGTGAGCGACGAGGACGTCTTGTTTACGTCCCGTCCGCAGAGCCACGAGAGCGCGTAGTTTGTTTACTTCCTCGCCGCAGCTAGTTCAAATGGCTCTGAGCACTATGGGTTCAAAAAAATGGCTCTGAGCACTATGGGACTTAACATCTGAGGTCATCATTCCCCTAGAACTTAGAACTACTTAAACCTAACTAACCTAAGGACATCACACACATCCATGCCCGAGGCAGGATTCGAACCTGCGACCGTAGTGATCGCGTGGTTCCAGACTGAAGCGCGTAGAACCGCTCGGTCACTGCGGCCGGTGCCGCAGCTAGTACTCTCGTCCGTTGACACTGAGTCGCTATGGCTCTTTCGTACAAAAAAACCTACCATCAAAAATGTTTCAAATGGCTCTGAGCACTAGGGGACTTAACAGCTGTGGTCATCAGTCCCCTAGAACTTAGAACTACTTAAACATAACTAACCCAAGGACATCACACACATCCATGCCCGAGGCAGGATTCGAACCTGCGACCGTAGCGGTCGCGTGGTTCCCAACTGTAGCGCCTAGAACCGCTCGACCAATCCGGCCGGCCGACCATCAAGATCAGCTTCCAGCCGACCACGCAAGACCACGAGCCTTTGAAATCGAACGATTCATCCGTGACGAAGTTCAAATACGACCACAGCCCATCATCGGTATCCAACTATCCATCACAAGTAGCGTCGTTTGCGTCAAGATGGTCAATGATGAGTTATGTCAAGTTGTTGTGAGCAGATGTGCTAACACTCTCAAGTTCAAACACTCCAGTTGTCACATCCGAGCAGTTACCATTAACCAGGATTAGGATTACACATACTAAGAGTCTTCGAACTCCCGTTCGAAGTGCCGCCGGACGTAGTTACCGCAGCCTTCCACCCGTATGGGATGGTAATTAGCCACGTGGCCGAAAAATGTAACAGCTTTGAGACATACCAGGTCCTCAACGGCGTCCAACAAGTCAAAACTGAATTAAAGAAACACGTGCCATGCTACTTAGTCATAGGTGGATGTCGAGCAATCGTAATGTACGATGAACAGCCTCGTACTTGTTCTGGTTGCAGCCGGGAGGGTCATGTAAGCTTGGTGTGTTTTCAATGTCGTATTACATAAATTCCATTAGATGACCAGGCCGCACCAACTACTCCTCAGTAACGCAGGGGTGACACGATCGACCGTCATGGCAGACAAAAGACCACTTGGAAGACAGGAAGCGTTGGAATGCACATCTGTCGCCAGTCCTGGATTGACCAATACCATTACGGAGTCCACAGAGATTGTAGAAAGCCGCCCATAGACTCCACAAGAAGATTCGGACGAAAGAATGGAACTCGACGCTATGGTTGTACCGACCTCTGCTTTTCTCCCTGATGGGGATGCGATTCGGGAACCACTGTCTTTCAGAAGGCACAGATCGTCGCTCATATGCGATGACACCTGGAAGGGACGATCGTCCGAACGCATACAAGTGACAGACTCGCAACAGAACGACCGACAATGGACCACGTCATTCGAGAACGTAAACTGCGAAGACGGGCGCTGATACAGTCTATCACCACTGCAGACGGCCGTCATCACACCACACAACGCAGTATTGATGCAGCATTCTTCGACCATTCCGCATGACTTTATTCTGCTCAATGTTCCTACCCGACGACGGTGACAGGGGTTCCAGGACTGGTTTATGGCATTGTCCCACAGGATTTACAAACTGAATTATTGAACGGCGTTACGGAGGACGAAGTTATCGACGCCATCGGTAAAGGAGCGGTGAACAAGCCTCCTGGCCCCGACGGGCTACCTGTGAAGTTTTATAGAACTATCCAGTATTTACTGGCTGCCAAGTTGACAGACATCTGTCTGGAGCTTATGTCCTCCGCGGTGCCGCTCCCTGCGACCTTCGTAGAAGGAATAATTATACCGGTTCACGAAACCTAAAGGTGGGGCTCGAAGACATGATTACCATCCGCTAACACTCGTCAACTGCGACATTAAGATCTTCACCAGACTATTAGCAAACCGTATACGACCGAACCTGCCTCACGTCATCTCACCAGATAAGGTCTCCCTAGGGGGTATCAAAAAATGGTTCAAATGGCTCTGAGCACTATGGGACTTAACATCTGAGGTCATCAGTCCCCTAGAACCTAGAACTACTTAAACCTAACTAACCTAAGGACATCACACACATCCATGCCCGAGGCAGGATTCGAACCTGCGACCGTAGCAGTTGCGCGGCTCCGGACTGAGCGCCTAGCCTAGGGGGTATCAATCACATCCACGCAGCACTGTGTCGATACCGTGACGTACTAGCCCTAGCGAGGGCGCGCCGCATCCCGGGAGCACTGGCATCATTTGATTTTAGCCAAGCTTTCGACTGAGTGGATCACTCGTACCTAACGTCCGTTCTCCGACGCATGCAGTACTAACAGCAATCCACAGACATCGTGATGCGCCTCCTCCGAGGGGTGACTTCCAAGGCGCTCGTTAACGGGCGTCTCACGCAGTCCTTCCCGATATTCAGATCGGTCCGTCAAGGCTGCCCTCTGTCGACCTTACTCTACGCTCTGGCACTGGAACCGCTCCTCTGTGGCCTCCGTTAACGCCTCACCGTACTCACCTTACGTGACGTCACAGTTCGCTGTACAGCATATGCATACGACCTAGTTCTCGTACTCCGCAATCGTGACGATGTACCCAGCGCTCTAGAATGGATTACCACATCACGGTGTGGCTTCCAGCAGCTGTCTCTATGTCACCAAATCGGTCGCCATGGCCATAGGAGACGGGTTGACCTCAGTGTGTGTCGACCCCTACAGTTTGGTGGCATTATAAATGTCTCGGAATATTCACGCCGACATACAGTGCACTGCGGCGCTTGACTACCGCCTCTTATTACAACAAATTCGGGTCCAGATCTCCAACCTTCGTCTGCGGACCCTCGACATTCTTCAGTGGACACACTTCATCAATCTTTACCTCGCATCGCACCTTCCACATATAGCGCGTGTCCTTCCAACACCGTTACTGATGGCTCGATGTCTATTTGCGGCATTCTGAGCCTACGTCAGTACAGGCATGCTTTTCAAAGTCAGGCATGAATCACTGACCCTTCCCCCAGAAAGGGGAGGTATTGGCCTAGTCCATGTCCACGACAGAGCGGTGGCCCTGTCTGTCAGCTCGCACATCAAGCCGTGGCGCTACCACTCGGAAAGTTTGATAGGCTTGCTGCTGGAGTCTTTAGCTCCATCCTCCCTTATGCCCCCACTGACGACGCAATACATACTCCCACCCATTTATTACTTCGGGCACTTTTACGTTGAATACAGTTATGTCCGTATCGCAGTACCACTGACGAAACAGGTGTCGGCGTGGGACATGTACCGCATATCCTACAGCAGAGGCGCCCACCAAACATCGTGGAAGCCAAAAACCCTCAGGTTAGTTAGAAGATGGAGAGGCGGACGATACATTCGGTTACATTGGATACAAACGTCCGATCTACATGGTACATCACAGTTGTCCGGGCGCGGTAGCCGAGCGGTTCTAGGCGCTTCAGTCTGGAACCGCGCGACTGTACGGTCGCAGGTTCGAATCCTGCCTCGGGCATGGATGTGTGTGATGTCCTTAGATTAGTTAGGTTTAAGTAGTTCTAAGTTCTAGGGGACTGATGATCTCAGATGTTAAGTCCCATAGTGCTCAGAGCCATTTTTGAACATCACAGTCAGCGGTAAATAGATCGTCCGATCACGCCTCCACAAGATAAATGTGGCGGACTCGCCTCTATGTGCAGACTGCGGAGTACCGGACACGGACGAGCACCGCCTCACATGTGGCGTGGCAGAAGAGGTATGGCGTTTCGAGCGACAAATTTTGTCGTATTTTCTACGGCTGACTCCGGAACACATCAAATCTCGGTTTCTACTATTTCCAACAGTATTTCCCACGCACCAAAACCAACGCAGTGACGTGGGTCCATGGGCATGCAATACAATACTTATTTCACGATGGACCTAAGGATGTATTGAGCTTTTGGGACTACCTACAAGAACGTCACTGCAAGATTGTACAGAACCCAAAATATGGACAATATTTTTCTAATTACTTAGGGAGTGCCCTACGCAATCCTCCATGCAGCTGGATCATCAACAGGAAGGAGAAGATACCCGTTGACTGAGCTGACAAGAACATGCCCAATTATCGGTGAAACAACATACGGCATGCCAGGAGACGTACGTCAGAAGAGTAGCGACACACCCTTCTGCGTCGTGTACGAAGCACATTTTTCATTTCCCCATATCTATTAGCTCGGTGTACGGAAGTACCGAGATATTTGTTTTGTTTACTCTGAGCACGATGCGGTGCTAGGAGCATTTATTTTCGGTGTCGTATAAGGTAAATACAAATTACAAATATATTTAATAATTTGTAAATGAATGAAGATAAAAAATACCCACAACTGATATACCTTCAACATCCCAGATACCTTGACGGCCGAGGGGGACACTGTGGCCAGGTCTCGGGTTACGACCGCTGCCCACTCTGGCCTCCCCGCCCTCCCTTCCATGCCGCCCCTCCGCGGAAAAAAAGACATGTAGAAACCCACCCTGAAATTTTTTCACACAGGGAGAAGACAACGAAAGAAATGCACTGTCAAAATTTTAGCTGTTAAGAGCCACTGCGAGTATTAAAAAAAAAATAGCTGAAAATTGCCAAATTCGTAGCGAGCCAGGCAGCGGTAGGAATGTACACCCCTACTGGTGCTGTCGCGACTGTGCATGCGCAACTAGGCGCACGCACGCACGCACGCACACACACACACACACACACACACACACACACACACTCACAGCCGAGGTCGGCGGTACATTTGTAAACAGGAAACACGATACAACCCGATCGTAATTTGTAAAGGACGTTTCAGGTTACCGTTCGTTGATAGTTTCTCTGACACTGCATTACACAGCTACTATTCTCTCGAATTAGCCACTCAAGTAACATCTATTTCAAATTATCAGTTGCTTTTTGCAGTATTGGTAAGTATTGACAATGCAGATAAAGCTGAATTAATATTTATTGTGCTTTCTTAAGGCATGCCCGATAATAGTACCTTTTTTTTTCTTCCAATTTCACAGTAATGTGGAATCCAATTAACGTTCTCAATATAGTAATGATGCAATATGAGGAATGTGGTTTCCAGCTGAAATCACCTAATTCACATGAGGACGTACATATGAGTCATTTGTTAGTTGATTTTCTTGACATTCATTCGAATTATATCGACATTTCGTTTGAAATTGTGGACATATTATAAGAAATAGGAAATAACTGTGACGATTCCGACGGCGTCATTTGTGACAGTAACAGCTCTGAAGAAGTATATCTTAAAAATAAAACTACTGCAACAGCTTTCAGCGACAAAGAAAAGACGTGAAATATTGGTTAAAGGATGGAGGGAGAGAGCGCTTGAAGTTACGCAATCGCAATGTGCAAAGAAATATGCGCCAAACGGAAACCCGAAACCATCTGAATGAAAAACTGTTCGAAAGATTTAGAACTGCTCGTGAGAGGTTATGCGCCATTACCGATGGAAATCTACGAGACCAGGCCCTCCGAATTGCATCTGACATGGACATAGCTAATTTCCAGGCTTCGTCGACCTGGCTACGCTGATTCAAGAATAGGAAGTCGCAAAATAACCAAGTTTACGTCATGTAAACGTGTAAAGCATCTGCCAGTGATAGATAATGCTATAAATAAATTCATAGCTGACGTAAAGACCAGATGCAGAAACTAATTCATTGCTTTTGTTGGATTCATGGACTGGATCTAACGATGCCACTGTTTGTGTGGAGGACGACGAATAATCTGTAGATGTCACGCGGATTCCGCCTGGAACTACTAGTACGATGGAATCTCTCGATAAAGAATTTTTTCGACTGTGGAAAGCATTTTTCAGGAAATTATCAGACAACATAATTTCCTATATCTCTCTCTCATTTCAGGTTCATCAGTGGAACAGTATTCTTAAGCTCCAGTCATTTGTGGATTACTAGATTTTTCGCCACGCTTTATGAATTTGATCAAGTATGCATGGAATGCAGCGCAATATACAGAACAACGGCTGGGACCATTTGTGACCCCATTCCGGTTCTGTGTAAATAAAACTAGTGGTTACAGCGAAGTGGCTGACTGCATCAATTTTTCCATTGTCCGATATGACTGGTGCAAGAAAAACGTTAGTTTTTGTCATTCAATAGGCACTTCGCATTTTTGTGTCACCTACAGGGAATAAACAAAGAAATGTTTCACTCATAGTCAAATGTACAACATTCAAACATTATTATAAGGAACGGCCTACAGGAATGTTGTAAAATGTAGTACTGTAAGACACATTTCATTTCAACAAATTAATAGTCATTGATGGAAGCCGTCTGTGACATCAAACACTGCCATGATTTTATTTTCTCTGCTAGCCACTTTTATCAGAATTACATGTGCAAGAATTGAACTGTCGATATGAAGTTATTCATAAAAATGTTTGTACACTTTAAGCCAGGTTTTCAGTGGAGCAAACAAGCTAATAAGCACGAGCAAAAGAGAATCCTGTCTGGTGTACCCGGTAGGCAGGTCTTTCAATTGGGCGCCAAGTGTCCCTAACCTTCCCCAGTTTAATCAACGGTTAAGGTAGTATTAACTCGATCCCTCTGTTTTTTGACAAGGGAGAGAGCAGGATTCCATGCAGAATTTAAACAAAAACCACCATATGTATTTATGACGTTAACTGCTAATTTAATTTACTGCTTCCTTTATGACACTATCCGAGTAGCTGAAAGTACATGCCAGAACCTCCGTGTCGTTATAATCCATAGGATGACAGGTGCCAAGACAGTGTTCTGCAATGGCGGATTTGCGCAGCTGTCGTAAGCGTGTGTAACGTTTACGCTCAGAACAGCGATATTCAGCAGTCCTGATAGCCTGATCAATATAAGACATGCCACAAGTGAGAGGAATACGGTAGACACCCGCCTTAGGCAAACCTAAATCATCCTTTACGGAATCTGAAAGGAGTGTGATCTCATATGGTAGTTGAGAAACACATTTCACGAACACATTCCGCAAAATACGACCAGTCCTGTTCGAAACTATCCCTGCGTAAGGAAGAAAGGCCGTATACTTTGGTGCCACCTCGACACTATCATCACTCACCCGGAGTACAGTCGATCAATAGCGCAACGTACGTCTGATCCGTCTCCAAGTATAACCACTCTGACGACAGGTGACCTCAGAAGGGGCTTACTCAGCAGACAGACTCTCAGTGTCCTAGACGACATGGGCCCTGTGAAACAAGGCACATAGTACCCATTTACATAGAGCCGGATGGCGCAACTATCAGCGTGTAGATACAAGTCAGTGTGAGTAGGCTTCCTGTAAACGACATAACTGTTGGATTCCTTAGTTTAGCGCAGTGAAATGACGTCGAAAAACTGTCTACAGAGAAAAGAAAACCTTATATTTTATTAACACATTTCACATACAGGCTACGCACAAGACCTCGTTGCCAATCAATAACCACAGAGTACCATTTCACAGAGGTCTAATGCATTCGGAGCCAATGTATCCTGTGCACAACCATCTGCAGGCATTACCTCTCACGACAGACAATGCAGTGGCCGACGGCGTTCATTTAACGACCAAGAGCACCGGCGTTTGTGTGGAGTTGTCAGTGCTAATAGACAAACAAGACTACCTGAAATAACCACAGAAATCAATAGGGAACATACGACGAGTGTATCCTGCAGGAGAATGCGGCGAAATCTGGCGTTAATGGGCTATGTGTTCTGCGTTGTTTTTACATGAAGTGAAGTGGGTCCTCTGTTCAAACTGAACCGATCATTGGCTGGAAATGGTTATGTTCAGCTACTTGGAGACCATTTGTAGCCATTCGTGGACTTCACGTTCCCAAATAACGATGGAATTTTAATAGATGACAATGTGCCATGTTACCGGGCCACAACTGGTTTGAAAAATATTGTGGACAGTTCGAGCGAATGATTTAACCACCTAGAGGACCGCGGCTCGTGGTCTGGCGGTAGCGTTCTCGTTCCCCGCGCACGGTGTCCCGGGTTCGATTTCCAGCGGGGTCAGGGATTTTCTCTGCCTCGAGATGACTGGGTGTTGTGTGTCTTTCATCATCATTTCATCCTCATTCATTCGCAAGTCGCCGTAGTGGCGTTAAAGAACTTGTGGAGCGGCGGCCGAACCGCCCCGCGACGGGTCTCCCGGCCACCAATGCCATACGCTCATTGTTATTAACCACCCAGACCTTCCGACATGAATCCCATCGAACATTTATGGGATATAATCGAGACATCAGTTCACATACAAATTCCTGCACCGACAGCACTTCCGCAATTGCGGACGACTATAGAGGCAGCATGAATCGATTTTTCTGCAGGGGACTCCAGCGGATTTGTTGAGTCCATGCCACGTCGGGTTGCTGTACTACGTCGGACAAAAGAAGGTCCGGCACGATATTAGCACGTATCCCATGGCTTATGTCACCTACACACGATTTTAAAATAGCACTCTCTGTAACAATTCATACTTATTAACACTAGTTGAAGAAGCATTTCCCAATCGAGTAAGAACTCTCACAGAGCGAATGTGCCGTAAAGCATACCAGTAGTGCCACTCTCATCCTGAATACAGCAATGCCGTAATTAGTAGTGATGGTAACAATAGCAGAATATGGTCGTAAATATGTGCCACCTCGCTTTTCTTTTCATCATGCAGCTGAGGTAAAGACATCCTCACAAACTCCACCTGATGCGAAAATAATGTTATTTTTTACAACATACGCCTAATTACTGCCTAAACAGCAATGAAAATAAACGCATTAGTGGAGGAATAATGTCAGATCACGAGTTCCACCAAGCAGTTGCTCTCAAAAATCCACAGTATCGTGACACGAAACATTATCCTTCGATGAATGGAGTCGTCTGTGTGAGTGATACTTCGATGAAAATTTCTGCCTTATTCAGTTTAATTTCTCAAGATCTCTCATTGATATGAAGCGATCTTACAATCACTGCAGGTAACTTCCCACAAACAGTTAAAAATTTTAACGAAAGAGAGGGTACTCATCTGCTAGAGCATATGTTTAAAAATTTAAGGGGACCTGGACATCACGATGGCTCAAAAAACGGAAATTTTGTTTTTAATAAAATTCTGTGATTCTGAAAACGTATACTTTATGTATAGTATCTAACATTTTCATGTTTAAATATCTTTCTAAAGAAGACGTGGCGTGTGAATGCCTAGCTGTCACACCACTGTCAAATGCAAATTCTTGCCCACAATCTCGTTATTTAATTTTGGCACCGCTATTTCCAAAGCAACTCGTTTGTGTAATATCCTTGAAGGACATATCGACTTTTACTTCCAATCGATCTTTCTGCCAATACAAGTAGATTGCCTGAGTTTACTTACGTTTTTCGTGCTGTAAACTTATTGTTGTGAGTGCATATTGCAATCATTTTATATCGTAAAATGCCAAAAACGACGAAGTTTCATTGCAGTCATAAAATTTACGGTAGTCAACACAGGTGTGTTTTTGGAAATCGTAAAAATGAAGCAACTGTTATGCCTCAGCGAAGTGAGGTTAGGCTTAAAAGTTCACTACGCAGTGCTTCGAAACGTAAATTGAAACACGTTATCGAAAATGTACAAGACAGTGAAAACGAGATTTACATTTTAATTAATAAGTGCAAGCTTTCAGAATTGCTTTTGTCTGTTACTAAAAGCAAATACTGTAATAGTGATAAATCACTTACTTTTAGGGAGGACATATGTAAGAGAAGATGCATGTCCAGCAAAACTGTAATGGAATGTCAAGTGTGTAAAGTAAAGAAATTTGCAATGACTTCTTCTGTAACAAGCACAAAATATAGTGAAGTAATATTTGCTTTCTAGAATGAAATTTTCACTCTACAGCGGAATGTGCGCTGATATGAAACTTCCTGGCAGATCAAAACTGTGTGCTGGACCGAGACTCGAACTCGGGACCTTTGCCTTTCGCGGGAAAGTGCTCTACCGACTGAACTACCCAAGCACGACTCACGCCCCGTCCTCACAGCTTAAATTCCGCCAGTACCTCGTCTCCTACCTTCCAAACTTCACAGAAGCTCTCCTGCGAACCTTGCAGAACTAGCACTCCTGGAAGAAAGGATATTGCGCAGACATGGCAAAACTCTGCCAAGGTTGAGCCAATAAAGTAAATGAACACAAATGTGACAAAAACTATGAAGGTTTCCGAGGTAGTATGGAAAGCAAGGAGGTGGTCTCTCTTTTTAGTAGGTCAATTGCTGGATGCAATACATTCTGTATTGCTAGTGCAATACATTTACTACCTAGATGATGGTGGCTCTAAAGGCTTCAGTAGTGTTGTGGCTGCTAAATCACATGGTGAAACTGAAATACAAAAAAAAAAAAATGGAGAGTAAAGGACGTGTGCAGAAAAGAAACATGGAAAGACTTAGGAAACTCTGCAATGACGTGACACGAAGGAATATCTCTGATACCAAAGCAATTGGTTTGCAAGGCAGACTCACCAAATCAGAAACAGAAAATCAAAATGAATGTTATGTTGTAGCCATCAGGAGAAACAACGAAAATGTCAGTGAGAAGACAAAAGCAATTTGGGCAACTCCGTTTCACAGGATATCCACTAGTGATCATCCACAGCACAGCCTCTGCCCACAAGGAAACAGTTCATGGTGCAAGTAAAATAGGTGTGAAACAAATGGAGAAAGACATACACATGCACACACCATGCCAGAAACTGTTATGGTAGAACTAACGTCAAAAATATATAACAATCGTTCACATTCTAAACTCATGGAAAAATGTTTACTTGGCGCAACACACAAAATCTGAATGAAAGCTTCAGTAGTTTCATTTGGGGACGATTCGCAAAAACTGTTTTTGTTGGCATGTCAGCTTTTCAGATTGGTGCGATGGACGCTACAACATGTTTTAATGATGGGATAACAAGTAGATTAAAAACCATGAGCCGACTAGCCATCAAAACTGGGGACATGAAAAGTGAACATGCAATGTTTCGAAGAAACTGAAAAAGTTGCTAAAAACGTGACAAAGGATGCCAGAATAATAAGAAAAGCAGGAAAACTAAGGAATATGAAAAGTACACTCAGAATCAATAAGTTACGAAGCTGGAATGTTTTGACATGTTACCATTGAGAAGAAAATGACACACAAATCTTTACTTCCAATTCCCCGTAATCAATTTTTTGCATATGTCTGGATACCATTATCTCAATCAATATTAAAGCTACAAAAACAAAATTTTGTATGAATAATAATACAGTGCTTGCATACACAGTGAACCACATTATTCAACAATATATTAAATCTTTTAAGTTGGAGCATGCCGTATGTTCGTAAATTATTAGGAGAAGAAACTGCCCTTTAAACCATTTATTTCAAAATAAACAGAACAACAAATTGGTAAATATTACTGGTTTACTGTTTCTACACGTTAATAATTAAAAGAATTAAGTTTGTTTTGATCTTATATTTTGAATAATGTGGAAGTACAGTGTAGCTAAAATAAAAATTACACATAATTAAGTAAAAATCAATATTCACTCCACTATGGATCCCACAGTTTTTAAATTTCCCCCCTAGATGTCACAATACGTTAATTATTTGATTAAAGTTTCAGTTCAATATTTAATCAAGTCTTTGACCTATTAACTTTCAAAATACTAGTAAAAACTACAGGCCATGGCGTCCATGTCCCCATAATATATGCCAGTTACGTGGTCTAGCAAGATCTAGACAACGACTAAGTTGGCAGCCATATGTGTACAGTACAGATTTTGTGACAAAATATGGACCTATCTGTTTGAGTTAGCCCTTCAAACTCTCCATCCTACAGAAGAATTATCCCTCAATTTTATAATGCATGTTGTATATCAGTTCGTGCAAATATGTATGCATCTACCATGTCAGTTGTAGGCACAGAACTACAATTTTATTTAAGTATGTTCATATATCCTAATACATGCAAGACTCCATAAAAATAAATAGAAGTGTGTAAGAGCTATAGACATTTCTTTATTATACTACTATATTCAGACAAGTCATAGTAAACATCGTTACAAAAAATCTCGAAAAAGTACTTAACCGAGTTACTTCAAATTAAAACATATATATAAGGGCCCTACATGATATTAAGCACGTGTACCTGTTTCTTTAGCTCTTCAGTGTACGTTATGACAGGACTGCAGATACGATGGGATACAGAACAAGTGAGAGGAGAAGTTCATCTGATATGGTTGCTGATGATGAACCTTCTATTAAGGTGAACAGAACACAAATGAAAAGACCCACTATTGGCCTAGAGAGGGAAAGGGATGGGCCAGGGAGAGTAGGGCGTGAGAGAGGGAGGACATTGTCCTCAGAGAGATATATATAAGGGCCCTACACGATATTAGGTAGGTGTACCAGTTTCTTTGGCTCTTCAGTGTAAAATATGACAGGACTGCAGATAGTATGGGATACAGAATAAGTGAGAGGATAAGTTCATCTGATATAGTTACTGATGATGAGCCTTCTACTAAGGTAAACAGAACACAAATGAAGAGACCCACGATTGGCCTACAGAGGGAAAGGGATGGGCCAGGGAGAGTAGGGGGTGAGAGAGGGAGGACATTGTCCTCAGAGAGATATATACAGGGTGTTACAAAAAGGTACGGCCAAGCTTTCAGGAAACATTCCTCACACACAAAGAAAGAAAATATGTTATGTGGACATGTGTCCGGAAATGCTTACTTTCCATGTTAGAGTTCAATTTATTACTTTTCTTCAAAGCACATTAATCATGGAATGGAAACACACAGCAACAGAACGTACCAGCGTGACTTCAAACACTTTGTTACAGGAAATGTTCAAAATGTCCTCCGTTAGCGGGGATACATGCATCCACCCTCCGTCGCATGGAATCCCTGATGCGCTTATGCAGCCCTGGAGAATGGCGTATTGTATCACAGCCGTCCACAATACGAGCACGAAGATTCTCTGCATTTGGTACCGGGGTTGCGTAGACAAGAGCTTTCAAATGCCCCCATAAATGAAAGTCAAGAGGGTTGAGGTCAGGAGAGCGTGGAGCCCATGGAATTGGTCCGCCTCTACCAATCCATCGGTCACCGAATCTGTTGTTGAAAAGAGTACGAACACTTCGACTGAAATGTGCAGGAGCTCCATTGTGCATGAACCACATGTTGCGTCGTACTTGTAAAGGCACATGTTCTAGCAGCACAGGTAGAGTATCCCGTATGAAATCATGATAACGTGCTCCACTGAGCGTAGGTGGAAGAACATGGGGCCCAATCAAGACATCACCAACAATGCCTGTTCCAAACGTTCACAGAAAATCTATGTTGATGACGTGACTGCACAATTGCGTGCGGATTCTCGTCAGCTCACACATGTTGATTGTCAAAATTTACAATTTGATCACGTTGGAATGAAGCCTCATCCCTAAAGAGAACATTTGCACTGAAATGAGGATTGACACATTGTTGGATGAACCATTCGCAGAAGTGTACCCGTGGAGGCCAATCAGCTGCTGATAGTGCCTGCACACGCTGTACATGGCACGGAAACAACTGGTTCTCCCGTAGCACTCTCCACACAGTGACGTGGTCAACGTTACTTTGTACAGCAGCAACTTCTCTGACGCTGACATTAGGGTTATCGTCAACTGCACGAAGAATAGACTCGTCCATTGCAGGTGTCGTCGTCGTTCTAGGTCTTCCCCAGTCGCGAGTCATAGGCTGGAATGTTCCGTGCTCCCTAAGACGCCGATCAATTACTTTGAACGTCTTCCTGTCGGGACACCTTCGTTCTGGAAATCTGTCTCGATACAAACGTACCGCGCCACGGCTATCGCCCTGTGTTAATCCATACATCAAATGGGCATCTGCCAACTCCGCATTTGTAAACATCGCACTGACTGCAAAACCACGTTCGTGATGAACACTAACCTGTTGAAGCTACGTACTGATGTGCTTGATCCAAGTACTGCAGAGCAATGAGTCGCATGTCAACACAAGCACCGAAGTCAACATTACCTTCCTTCAATTGGGCCAACTGGCGGTGAATCGAGGAAGTACAGTACATACTGACGGAACCAAAATGAGCTCTAACATGGAAATTTAGCGTTTCCGGACACATGTCCACATAACATCTTTTCTTTATTTGTGTGTGAGGAATGTTTCCTGAAAGTTTGGCCGTATCTTTTTGTAACACCCTGTATAAGGGCCCTACACGATATTAGGCAGGTGTATCAGTTTCTTTGGCTCTTCAGTGTAAATTATGACAGGACTGCAGGTAGGATGGTATACAGAATAAGTGAGGGGATAAGTTGATCTGATATAGTTTGCTGTTGATGAACCTTCTACTAAGGTAAACAGAACACAAATGAAGAGACCCACGATTGGCCTACAGAGGGAAAGGGATAGGCCAGGGAGAGTAGGGGGTGAGAGAGGGAGGACACTGTCCTCAGAGATAAGGACATTGACCTTTGAGCTGGTTGGTAAGAGCTGTGGGCCCATTGATCCGAAACCGGCTCTGGCGTTCTACTACTAACATGGCTCTCATTTTTCACAATTTTAATCAATGCTCACCTGTCTAACACCTATTGTACAACACACTTCAGCTTTATGCATTTATACTCCACATTTCAAAACTCAAAGGAAACCACTTGATGTTGATTTCTGAAGTAATATAAGATCCGTTTCTTGTCGCACTTTTTAAGCACAAATATATTGCTATGTTTCGCAACATTCCTATGGATACTCGTAGTCATCGTACTGACTTCCTGCTCGTTGTTAAGTGGATCGAAAAGGTCGGACCTGTTGGTAACCAAGAGATGTAAGACGTTTTCCTTGCCTGTTTTTATCTCTGTAACTGCTCAAGGTAATTTTCGGATAAACAAGAGCACACAAATCTCTGTCCCTACTAATCACCCTAACTTTTACGCCCTTGTCTCCCATTCCATAGCTGATAAGATGACTTCTCTCTTATAGTACTATAACATGATCAGAAAATTTACGCAACTTCTCCAAGGTCTCCTTTAAATATTTCGCCACATCATCTCCTAAGGTGGTGAATTTATAGAAATATCCGGTTACCATGTTTGAGCCTTCTTTAAGACATAACTTCACCCAAATTAGTCCGCATTTGGCACCTGTATTAATCTCAATAGCTAGTATCGAACATGCCTCCACCTCCAGTGTCCCAATTATTTTTGCGATATACAAGCTACGTGTGATAAAAAAAATTGTTGCTTTTCACATCCCACTTCACCCAACTTTCTGTACCAAGTACCTCGTCAGCACTATGAGTATTATTGCCCATAAGCGAGACTAGTTCTGGGAAGCTCCCATGTGTGTTCCAGCAATTGACTAATACAGTTTCAATATTTTCTTACTATGAAAAGACATTACGAGTGCTACCCTACGTCATTAATTGGGATGACATTTTCCCCTCTCTGAAAGCAGTCGTAAATTTTCCTAGGGTTGAGAAAGTGTTTTGCCATACCAAAAAGAATACCGTAAGTGCGCTTACACACCCTACTTGCCGTCTGTTGTGTGAAGTGCGCGAGACTTGTTAAAAGGAGTCCTGTAATTAGCAGAGGAGGAAAACCTAACATCTAAGATGTGGTTTAAGCCCTCCACCCGATTCCATAGCAGCAGATCACGAACGGTTTTGAAAACGATATTAGCCAGATGCCTGCTGAAAACCCGGACAGCAGGCATCATTCGTACTAAGATGAGCTACGATTCGCACCCAATCCGTTCAACAGCCACAGGCAGATCCTGCTTCACATCTTCTAAGAGGATCCCCTCTGTCATACACACGGAGTGGACACTGGCTTTGCTGTAATACTTGCCCGTTATTTTCATGATGTGTTCCATCAACTGCCTAATGCTGGAGTCCTGACCAGCAAACGCATTCTCTGTTGAGGTCCAAACAATGGGGGACACCTAAAATCGGTACCTGAGGTGTATGGAGACATCCATGTGGCCAGTATTCATTTTCGCCTTCCATCAAGAGATTCGCGACTAATCCACTGTTTCGCGTGTGAACCACAGAAGCCAGGCGTATGAGACTGTGTGCTAGGCAACGTTAGAGGCAACAGAGATGCCACAGTTTTCGACGCAAGTTTCTCATCGCCACTTCAGCCCAAGGCATCAGTCTGAAGTCTGCCGATCTTGACCAACGTAGCTTCCAACTGTTTCGGACAACAGCCACCCCTAGCTGCATCCATATACAATGTACATTGTTCCTCTCCATCTTCATCTGCGTCCAGTTACATGAGGTATAGTTTTCTTGCACAAGCAGTTGCTAAATTCAGTCCAAGTATTGTTGCTACGCTGCTCCCAGCTATCACTCGCTCGTCAAGAACTGGAGCAGTAGTGACTGTTTCTAATGGTAGTAATTCAGATCGAATCAGGCGACTGTAGCGATTTGATAACATGAAACTACATTTAGAAGACAGACAACGTTACGCTAAGTCTCAAAATACGCAAACAACTAGAGAAATGAAGAGCACTGATCAACACAGGCAATACATAAAGAAAAACAGGTCACTTCCAAGTAGAGGTACATTATAAAACGGCTGATCTAGGCACACTACACAAATTATGGATGCTGTTTCTAGCTCCTGTTCATGCCAAGAACTTGAGCTCCATACTACGAAGCCAGCTCACGTGACGCTAAAGCTCGAAAAATGTGCAGAAACTTAGAAAAAAAATAAGAAATAGACACTGATAAACAGTTACGAAACACTTCTTCAAAGAAGCACAAAAGAAAACGTGTAAACGCTGCTTCCAAAAGAGCTGATGCTGGCAGCAGCTCGCCTGGCCTACGACTATTCTACTACTGAACAGCCAACGCCTCGAAAGAATACACAGCAAAGATCCGAACTTCAGAAACATTGTATGAACATTTTGTACTCCTCAGAGCCTGCAGCTTAATAGATATCTTGTAAAGACATTTTATATATATTATTATACCAGAACGCTGCTATTTTGTGGAGTTTTATTCCAAAGTTGTAAAGATTGGCTATAAAACACATTTAGGCGATGAAACAAATATAAAAAAAACTCAATCTGCGCTACAACGTCAACAATGAGATATGGAAGTAAGTACTCGAAACACTTTTACAAACCAATCAGATTTATAACATAAAAATTGTATATACTAATAACACTATACAGGTTGTTACAAAAAGGTACGGCCAAACTTTCAGGAAACATTCCTCACACACAAATAAAGAAAAGATGTTATGTGGACATGTGTCCGGAAACGCTTAATTTCCATGTTAGAGCTCATTTTAGTTTCGTCAGTATGTCCTTCCACCTACGCTCAATGGAGCACGTTATCATGATCTCATAAGGGGTAATCTACCTGTGCTGCTAGAACATGTGCCTTTACAAGTACAACACAACATGTGGTTCATGCACGATGGAGCTCCTGCACATTTCAGTCGAAGACTTCGTACGCTTCTCAACAACAGATTCGGTGACCGATGGATTGGAAGAGGCGGACCAATTCCATGGCCTCCACGCTCTCCTGACCTCAACCCTCTTGACTTTCATTTATGGGGGCATTTGAAAGCTCTTGTCTACGCAACCCCGGTACCAAATGTAGAGACTCTTCGTGCTCGTATTGTGGACGGCTGTGATACAATACGCCATTCTCCAGGGCTGCATCAGCGCATCAGGGATTCCATACGACGGAGAGTGGATGCAGGTATCCTCGCTAATGAAGGACATTTTGAACATTTCCTGTAACAAAGTGTTTGAAGTCACGCTGGAACGTTCTGTTGCTGTGTGTTTCCATTCCATGATTAACGTGATTTGAAGAGAAGTAATAAAATGAGCTCTAACATGGAAAGTAAGCGTTTCCGGACACATGTCCACATAACATATTTTCTTTCTTTGTGTGTGAGGAATGTTTCCTGAAAGTTTGGCCGTACCTTTTTGTAACACCCTGTATAATTAATTGCAGTACGCTTGAAAATGGCAGACTAGCCGAATAAAGTTTATCGCTTAACCGTACAATTCTAGATTAAAGCTTCATAAAATAGCTGCGTTCTGGTGTAATAATATACAGAGTGATTTTTCCATCGTGTACAAACTCTAGGGATTGATCGATGAGAGGATTCAGAACAAAAAACGTCTTGTGAATTTATGTCCGGAAATGCATGGTTTCGATGCTAGAGGCCATGTAGTCAGTCATACTTTGCTACTGAGACTGCGATCTAATACGTGCTGTCTCATGCAGTCACAGTTACTGTATACACGGTATCCTCCTAGAGGGTGGTACTGTTCCTCATACATCAAGCCCTAACAACAGTGTTTCGCCGTTTGTCTGAGACATGATTTCAGGAAGCCGGAAATCATGAAGGACGTTCCCGAAATGTTCGAACACCAGACCTATAGGAACATGTGATTAACACCGTGGAAGGCGACTGCCGTGTCAGTATCAGGCAGTTGGCCCGTCAATACAGGGTAAGCCAGACGGCCGAGTGCAACATTCTCCATGACAATTGTTACTACCCTTATCACGGTAATGGCGCAGTGGTAACACCAGTTCTCGTCAGATTACCGAAGTTAAAAGCTATCGGGTTGGGATAGCACGTGGATGGTTGACCGTCTGATCTGCCGAGCCTTTTGGCAAGCGGGATGCACTCGGCCCTTGTGAGGCGAACTGAGGAGCTACTTGATTGAGAAGTAGCGGCTCTGGTCTCGCAAACTGACATACGGCCGGGAGAGCAGTGTGCTAACCACATGCTCCTCCATATCCGCATCCAGTGACATCTGTGGGCTGGGGATGACATGGCGGCCGGTCGGTACCGTTGGACCTTCACTGCCTCTTTGGGCGGAGTTAAGTTTTCTTTCATCACTTACAGTGTGTACAGGGCTTACTAGTGACAGTCTTTCGACATCGGGAGCAGGCACTAGTTTCTTCTCCAGGCAATCACGATTCCAGGATTTGTGTCATCCATCGTATTCACAGACGAGGACATATTTATGCAGAGTGGTACCTTCAACTTTCATAACAGTCATCTGTGGGATAGTATGCAGAACCCGCATGGTATTGTGACAGCGAATCATCAGCATCAGTGCAGACAGTATGTGTGGCCAGGGGTAATTTTGCGACTGTATTTTGGGACCAGCCTTCCTTCCACGTTGCTTAATCGGCCGGAACTATCGGCGTTTCTTGTGGGTGACTTTGCCTCCCCTGCTGGGAGAAGTGCCACTGATGACACGAAGCGCTATGTGGCTGCTACATCATGGTGCTCCAGCCCACTTCGCCATCAACGTCCGGACACATCTCAATCGTTTCTTCCCTGGTCGATGGACTGGACGAGAGGGTCCAGTTACATGGCCTGCTCGTTCACTGGATCTCAACCCATGCGATTGCTGTTATGAGACCATCTCAAATGCATTGTGTATGCAGAGCCCATTCCAGGTGATGAGACATGGAGCAGCATATTCATGCTGCCTTCGACAGTGTTCGGATGCAGCTTGGACGATGTGAAAGTGTGAGACAGAGCATACTACGGCGCACACACGCATGCACTAAGGCACATGGAAACCATTTTTAGTACATGCTGTAACTGTGGCTGCATGGTACAGTGCTTATTAGACCGCAGTCTCTTTAACAATGTGTGACTGAAGAAATGGTCTCTAGCATGGAAACTATGATTTCCGGGCACAATTTCATTAGATGTTTTTTTGTCCTCTATCCTCTCATCGATCAATCCCTAGATTTTGTACACGATGAAAAAAATCACACTATATATATAATGTGTTTAGATTGTATGAACGCTCTCTTTACAAAGTAAAGTCAGACAACTGTTCTAGGTGCAGTAACACCAGTTTGGATAAATCGGATTTTGGGAAGAATAGCTTAGGATTTGGTGAGTTTTAAAAGCTTCATCTGGAGCCTCGTCGCACATCGTTCTGTAACTGCGCAGGGTGACATCGGTTTACGAAATATTGTTACAAAACGTTTTATACCTCAGTAACTATACATATTTGTGTGCGTTTATTTGTGTTCAACTATTACTTCAAAACTTTTTTATTATTAATATTATTATACTAGCGGACCATCAATGCTTCGCAGTTGCTAAATATGTATGGGACTTGCATATTTGTACATCCGAAATTCTCTGCCTCGCCTCCCTCTGTCCATCTCCTCATTCCCTCTATTTCACCATACATCTCCTTCTCCCCTAATCTCTCTGTGCCTAATCTCCTCCTCTTCCCTTCTCTCTCTGTCCATCCCCTCCTCCTCCTCCCACCTCTCTGCGTCCACTTCCGTCAGAATGTTCAGTAGAGAATCGTGTAAAAATTGAAGTAAATGAGCAATAGATTTTCAAGATTTTTGGTAATAACGTTTACCCTTTATATACCACATACATTTTTATATCTATGAAATTACAAAACTGTATAGCCTATGTCCGTTCCAATGTTTATTAGAGTGTCGCGTAAAAATTGGAAGTACATCAGTCAAGAACTTTTAGAGATATGTGGTAACAACGATTCCCCACATATATATATATGAAAAATTCAAAGGCAACTTCCGACCGAACGTGTCGGATAAAAATTTGTAGTAAATCAGTCAAGAACTTTATCAAACTGATTTTTTGTTATGTGCCAGCAGAACTGTCAAACTGAACGCAATTTTTTTTCTTTTTCATACCTAAATACGTTTCCACCCACAAAAACGAACAAAAAAATCAATCAACCAAATCAGTCGAGCCTTTCTCAGATGATGATCCTCAAAACTGATATTAATTTCCGACTTTTCCGGCGGATTTCCCAAAAATTTTGTTTCATACAAACCTTATCTTGACAGTTACGAAAACAACGAAGACAAAAATGAACCAAATCTTTCGAGCCATTCTTAACTAATGATATTTCATACATGTGGCAATTGACGTTAATTTCCGACTTTTCGGTTGGATTTTCCCAAAACAATTTACGAGGGCAGTTCAATAAGTAATGCAACACATTTTTTTTCTGAAACAGGGGTTGTTTTATTCAGCATTGAAATACACCAGGTTATTCCCCAATCTTTTAGCTACACAACACTATTTTTCAACGTAATCTCCATTCAATGCTACGGCCTTACGCCACCTTGAAATGAGGGCCTGTATGCCTGCACGGTACCATTCCACTGGTCGATGTCGGAGCCAACGTCGTACTGCATCAATAACTTCATCATCCGCGTAGTGCCTCCCACGGATTGCGTCCTTCATTGGGCCAAACATATGGAAATCCGACGGTGCGAGATCGGGGCTGTATGGTGCATGAGGAAGAACAGTCCACTGAAGTTTTGTGAGCTCCTCTCGAGTGCGAAGACTTGTGTGAGGTCTTGCGTTGTCATGAGGAAGGAGAAGTTCGTTCAAATTTTTGTGCCTACGAACACGCTGAAGTCGTTTCTTCAATTTCTGAAGAGTAGCTCTATACACTTCAGAGTTGATCGTTTGACCATGGGGAAGGACATCGAACAGAATAACCCCTTCAGCGTCCCAGAAGACTGTAACAATGACTTTACCGGCTGAGGGTATGGCTTTAAACTTTTTCTTGGTAGGGGAGTGGGTGTGGCGCCACTCCATTGATTGCCGTTTTGTTTCAGGTTCGAAGTGATGAACCCATGTTTCATCGCCTGTAACAATCTTTGACTAGAAATTGTCACCCTCAGCCACATGACGAGCAAGCAATACCGCACAGATGGTTCTCCTTTGCTCTTTATGGTGTTCGGTTAGACAACGAGGGACCCAGCGGGAACAAATCTTTGAATATCCCAACTGGTGAACAATTGTGACAGCACTACCAACAGAAATGTCAAGTTGAGCACTGAGTTGTTTGATGGTGATCCGTCGATCATCTCGAACGAGTGTGTTCGCACGCTCCGCCATTGCAGGAGTCACAGCTGTGCACGGCCGGCCCGCACGCGGGAGATCAGACAGTCTTGCTTGACCTTGCGGCGATGATGACACACGCTTTGCCCAACGACTCACCGTGCTTTTGTCCACTGCCAGATCACCGTCGACATTCTGCAAGCGCCTATGAATATCTGAGATGCCCTGGTTTTCCGCCAAAAGAAACTCGATCACTGCCCGTTGTTTGCCACGCACATCCGTTACAGACGCCACTTTAACAGCTCCGTACAGCGCTGCCACCAGTCGGAAGTCAATGAAACTATATGAGACGAAGCGGGAATGTTTGAAAATATTCCACAAGAAATTTACGGCTTTTTCAACCAAAATTGGCCGAGAAAAAAAATGTGTTGCATTACTTATTGAACTGCCCTCGTATTTAATACAAACCTTGACCTGACAATAGCGAGAACAACAACAAAATCAACCAAATTGTTCAAGCAGTTCTCAGGTGAAGATCTTTCATACACGCAGCAACTGCTTTTTATCTATGTAGATTAGTTAAGGATGCCCTGGCTTGGTAACGGTAGACGCTATCACTCAAGACGCCAAAGACTGCGCAAGCTGAAAGCTAATGTGCCAAAGGAGGGGCTCTGCACAGAATAGCGTTACAGGATGGCTACTTGTGACTCCAGACTAGCACGTGCGGTAATCTGTTGCATGGAATCTCGAACACCGCAGTAAGGGCGGAATCGAGAATACTTACTGGAAAACAACATTTTTTATTATTCGATGTTTCCGCACAGAATGTCAACGGAAGCAGCCGAGCTGATGGCAGCTAGTAGGCTATGACTAACATATACTGATACAGCAAAATACTGCGATAGCATTACAACGGTTGGTCTCGATGGGGTCCTTGCTGGTGCAAGTCGTATAAAGTCTTTGTCGCAGCAAGGCTTCGTGAGTGGGCTGGCATACACTGTACGTGGCCTGAAGCGGCTGACAGGAGCATCCAAGAGCGCGAGCCGAATTCAGGATACTCAGAGGCTGGCCACAGTGTCAGGCAATGATATCCACCTAGTGGTCTTGCCTCGACAGATCCAGTACAAAGCATTGATCCCATCAGGGTTAGCAGACGGCTCATAGATCAACGGCTTCACTTAGTTAATGACGATGCTGCCGTTGCTGCTCACTGAGGCTGTAGTAGCTTGGCCACACATTCGACCGATGACTGGGGCAGAGACTGTGCCATTCATATGCATTGTGCTACAGCATGTAGCAGTTTATACCATAAAAGGTAGAACGCTACACCGCGCAGTGCTGCGCCGGCAGTGCTGCCGTTCCAGCTGCATAATTTCAGTGGCTGGCCCGCATACATCTAGGCTGGATGCATAGCCTCCCTGGCTGATGTCACAATATTTTCTTCTTCTTTGGGGGGAATTCTGTTCCCCAAAATTCAGGCTGCTGCTCTACATGCAACTTACTAAAACAATATGGTTCTACTGTGCCTACATTTTCCCGCTACACTCACGAGCAGTCTCTCTCTCTCTCTCTCTCTCTCTCTCTCTTTTACACACACACACACACACATACACAACACACACACACACACACACTTCTATTTACACTTTACACATTGTTCTCTTCCCTGTGTACTCCATCACATGACGTATGCCGACCAGTACACTTCGGTCAAATCTTGTAATCTTATAACCAGGCTCAAATCCCGGTCCGGTACAAATTTGCAAGTTTTCCCATTTCAATCAGTGCCCAGTTGCAGTCAATGTCTGTCTTTTCTTTGTGTCTTAAACCTTGTAATTGTCCATTGTGGTGGTATGTAATGGACTTGGAGAAAGGATGGGCGGACTGCTCTCCACCGATGGACATAGGCCACAGAAGAGTTGACCAAGATTAAGAAAGCTCAAGGGGACTAAATGTTCTTTATCATGAATCTGAATACGCTGGAACAATTCTTCTGCACTAATTCATTCATTCCCTACTGCGAATAGCTTGTAGGGAGACTGAATATAGTGGAATGAATAATGAGCAGTGTTCAGGTAGGATAAGTTCTTTGCTGCAGGATTTCTAAAGGGTTACCTGGTATATTCAGAAGAGAATACGCTAGGTTAAGATCCATAGTCACTGTTAGTATAACTGGAAGCTGAAAAGTTGGTCCCAAGATGTCAGTTTGAGTCCTGTTTAGTAGTATCCCACTGTTCCATAATTCGAATCATTCTTTCCCCCCTGAGGGTCCTTCTTCTTAGCAGGTGGTAATAGTTACAACAGTGTCTTACGCTGTGTGCACCCAGTCAGGTCCTACTTCCTGAAAATATGGATTGATTATAAGGATGTCCCATGGGTATATGCTTGCATCTGTTCTTCATTTTGCATGTCCCTGCTACCTTTTGGACCACTATGGAGGGGCATAATGTAATCAGCTCCCTCTGGTATCGGTGCTCTTCTACTGCTGTCATCAATGTAGGACTCTTATTACCTGGCGGAACTGACAGAATCTCCTTTGTTTGGGAATTTACAACCCCTATGCACCCAATACAAGTATACCACACAGTATTTGTATTTTCTGTTACTGCCTGCTACATCGATCACCCCCCCCCCCCTCTTCTATACATTAGCCTATATATTTAACTCAGTACATAAGGCAAGGTACAGACCGCTTGAGAGTGGCATGCTCACTTTTTTGTGCCACCTTTTCATTCTTACCCCCCCCCCCCCCTTTTATTTGGAATCAACGCCAGTAATGGCGGAAAATCCTCCAACACACCCTCAAAAGGGCAAATGCATGTAGTATGGATGACTGTTGTTCGTTAGAGGTTTGTAACTTACATTTAGCAGCGAGGTCATCTCATCACCTGGAATGCACTTCTTTAATGCGCATTTTTTCCCCTTCACGGTGGAAAGATCTATCAACATCATCTAATACCGCACATGGTATGTAGACAACTTGGCATTCCATTGTTCCATTCTCTCCTAGAATTCTATGGTCTTTGTATTCACTTTTTGCACTTGGTGCCATACTCTTCATTGGGTTTTCACATAATTCCACACTGATGCACTGTTTCCCCATCTCTGCGTTTCACAACCTCAAATGGTGATGACATCTTCTGTCCATACACTACCTCATACATTGATAGACCAGTATGAGAAACCCATACTCTCATGAACTTTTGAACTGCATACTAACAATACGTAGGGTAATAGCATATCCCAGTCATGGTGATGACTGGTGACACAGTGACTCATCTTTCCTATCATCCTGTGATCCCAGTCTGTTCTGGCAGTTGCTTGCAAGAGTAACGTGCTTGTTACTAATATCAGTTCATAACAAATGACCAAGTTGATATATTCTTTCCAACATGAAGTTAGTAGGGGAATGTTTTTTTAAGTGCGTTATGGAAGAAAATGAAAACCATTTATGTAGGTACAAACACTGAATATACTTTATTTAACATATTAGAAGGATGATGCATGTTCAGTTTCTGCTCTTGTTATGCATTTACATTAGATATGCTGCAGAACAAACAATGCTGAAAAACTGTCTCTCTTGCAAATGGGTTCCTAATTTCAGGAGATCTTTTGACCATTGTATATAAACCAAGAAATCAGGTATACCAGCGCATGCTGCCTGTGCCCATTTCATGCATTTCGAGCACTGAATCCAGTCCTCTCTATTCTGCTTGCCTGAGATGAGCCCTGCAGAATAGATGCATTCCATCTTCATTGTTGTCACTATCTTCACTTTCATCAGACAGTTCAATTTCATCTGCTTTGCACTCTGATGAACACTCAATGATCCTCCGTTTCTCGCTAGTCGGTTTGCCACGTCCAGATATCTGATTTGGTGCTCCACATTTAACATGTCCTGTAATCCCAATTTTTTTTTGTGTTACCACCCTTTGTTTTGAGTCCACTAACTGATTCTTACCAGGAGACCCAGTGATCAGCTGAGCATAACCATTGCGGCATCTTCTGGAACTCATTTGGGTTCTAATTTTTGGAAGAGGGCTGATGTCAGTTGCTATGACAAATCTAGATCTTGGAGTTTGAGGAACAGCACTTTTTCAGATTTCAGTGTTTCAGGAATGGCATTCTTTTGAGATCCTCACGAGGTTCCTTCTTGTGGATCCTCATTTTCAGATGAACTATTCTCAGAAAGATCAACCAGCTCTTCTCCAACAGCAAATTCATGGGGTTGGAAATTCAGAGGATTGCATGAACACAGATCTACCTACTGGAAACTGTTTGTTGTTGTTTCTGTTGGCGCTGTCTGTAAGTCAATCTTTCGAAAAATGTCGCTTAGTTGGTACACAGTTACAACACGACCAACATGGTACTTGGTCCAGCTCTCAATCTCCTAACCATAAAATATATTCAGTGGCCCCACAAATGAAACATCCAATACCTGCATTTTATGAGTGCTATGAGGCAGCAGAGACACAATGGAGACATTGTTATCCCTATCCAAATCAACCAAGTCAATATTTCTGACAACGAGAATCGCAGGATCATCTTTTGCTGGTTTCACATGGAACAAGAAGTGGCGAAACCACTGTGGAGAAATGTGTGTTTAAATCCACCCTGAATGATGGTAAGCATAAATGGAACGTAGAGGAACTCCATCCATTAGCGCTGTCTTCGTATTCTTCCATGGGAAGACAATAAAAGGCGGTATGAAGTGTCCTGAAGAGTTCATGCAAGTCACAACAGTAATTAATGCACCCCTTTCAGCAGATTGTAGAAAAGCGATTAGCTTTTTCCGCTTCATTGCAACAATTAAGTGTGCTTATGCTGCACAACTGTGATACCAGTTTCGCCGTGGTTACACAATATGGCTCGGTTGCTCTTGATTAAAGCTAAAGCCAGCTCAATGAATGTCAAAAAACTTGCTGACAGCTTCGGTTGTGAAGCCCTTAGCTCTGGCGAATGAAAGTCCGTGGGGAGACCTAACAGAGTTCGAGACTCCTTTTCAGGAAGCTGCGTGAGCATTTCTTACCAGCTTGAAGTATTTTTTTTTTTCGAAAATAGCTTTTCAATGTTATTTTTCGTAGCAAGTGACAGTTAGGTATTCAAACACCTTTTCTAGAGGGACCATAGAAAATTGCTGTTCCATTTGGATGCAGTAGTTCAAGTTCTCTTCCAGTACTCAAGGAAAAATAGGTTTCCTTCGTATTTTGGCGTCCATACTTCCATCTAGGCATTTGTTGTCTTTAGCGTAGCGTTCCAACGTTGTTTGAGGAACATCGAAAATACGAGATGCTTTATAGTTCCCTATTTCTTTACTGCACATAGCTAAAATGGCAGCCTTCATTTGTTTGGGGTCCCAACGTTTTCTAGGAGCCATCTAAAAAAGGAACGTAGACTATTGTTAGGGACTTGTTCTCTGTTTTATTACAATACTTTCTTTGGTATGCCATTCAGCATACAAAATGTAAATATGTTTAGAGATATACAAGTAGGATTGATCTCAAATTGATTTTATAGACAGCAAATGTGATTAAACATACATACAGACGAACTTAAAGTTACAACGAATAATTTGGGATCTCAGTTTGGAGAGCCCCATGTGTTCCACTAGTGCTCCTCGCAGTTCGTGAACGGCGAAATTATTTATGTCATTTCAATCCTAAAGCGGTGTAGATTTAATGTATGTATAATTATTTATAGACGTACACACCTCTTACAGTATATTTCCAACTTTCTAACAATGAACAAAACCTTCAGGGGCGTGAACAATGCTTTCCTGCTTGCAGCAACACAATAAAATGACGTTCTATTGAAAACGTGGACTTCCAAGGTCAGTTACATGCCTGTCTTCCAGTTCAAATTTTCATCACATGACGATACCACCTATTTGACAGAAATATACGACCTCCCCAAACTGAGGAACCTCCCCAAAATAGGGGACTTTTCCCTAACTTGCTTGTAATCAACATCTCTGGAGTACTGAGGTTTAATAACTACTTGTACTGTAGTGTTGGCTTGTTGATTTGGAAAAGCTGTCATTTCTACATAGCGTGAAATATGAACTGTTGTCACTAACACATAATGATTCCCTCCCTGCATCTGCACTAAAGCACCTACGATGTCCAAACAGATCATCTCAGCTGGTTTTCTGGCCTCCAGCAATCTCTGCAGCGGAATATGCTGATGATTTAATTGCTTGTTGTGGACACTTCCTTACATACTGCTCATGTGTTTGATCCCAACATCGCTCGGTTTCACATCGTTCTGTTGTTCTGAGATCTCCAAGACCTGCTAATACGCCTTCTGCCACTCTGTAGGAGTGAAACCCAGTCGTTCTGCTGTCCATACTATCCGCCTCGGAGCATTGGCATTTCCATATGAACTGTCATGTCAATGAATCATGTCAAAATCAAATTCCCTGAGTTTCAGTGCCCAGCACGTTAAGCACTTCAACTGATCTTTTACATCTAATAGGTTTTGTACAGCAGTACGTTATTGTTCGCAATTCATGTCCACCTACCATGCCCTCTATTAGGCATTTGTCTGCAATCACATTTCTTATATTGCAGCTTTCCCACCATTCGTGGCCTGCTCATTCACACCATTAACATGTAACTCCCTTGGCGAAAATTCCCTCTCTGTCCCAAACTCAGTTCATCATGTCTATCTTTTCTAATGTCATTGCAATTGTTATGGCTTCAGCTAAGTTCTTAGGGAACTATGTCCATACCTTTCTTGGCACATTAGGTGGCAGTCCCCACAAAAATCTAAAATGTATCCAAAACCCTCAGTTCTGCCTCTTGAAGAAGGACCTTGTTGGCATCATCATTGTCTGTCAACTCGTATTTTTGACATTTATTTTTATAATTCTGTCCACGAAGTTTTCAATGGACTCCTCCCATGTTTTTATGACGCATTACTCAATTCTTCCCTATAATACCTACAGCAATTTTTTTTCTTCCGTATCACTGCACCATGTTGTCCTCAGAATTTCGAATGTCAGCATATTTCTTAATTCCCCGTGATACATTACGTCTGCCTTAGTGTCTCTCACCAAAAATAATCTGACCATATGTACAAGCTGTTCTTGAAAAGAATATCCCAGCTTTGAGGCTGTTATCATTTTGTCTACGAATGCTAACGTCTTGTACTGACTTATCCACAATAGAACAGAGCAGGGAATTGGTACTAGCGTCTAGCATGGGCAGCAATATAGCAGATGAGCACTGATCACCACTATCCTCTCTTAGTGCATCTAACTCCATATGCAGCGCTGCACTGTCTGACTGTATTTCTGCCATCTGAGTCAATAAGGTCTGAACCGCCGCCGTAGTGGTAACCTACCCAAACTCTGGTTTGTTCATTGCAAAGCCTGTTTGGACAATAAAAGGAAAAAATTCTGTAGGAAAGGAACCAACTCCACAGTCGTATTTGCTGACACTTGACACAACTAATTCTTTCATCTGAGTGCTTAACATGGGCATTCCCTTCATCCCACGGCATAATGGTTAGGCCTCCTATTCAGGTGATTAGATACTGCATACCCAACCTTGTCACAGATAAAACAGTTGATTTTCACTCATCATGTTGAGCTGATGTCGCCGACCGTCACTCTGCACTGTCATTCACAGGTACTGGCTCTTGTGACGCCGATGTTACATCTGCACAAAGCTGAGTCAGTGGCAGAAAGGCTTCTTGTGACTCAATAGTGCGGGAAGTTATAGGTTGGAATATCCAAAACCGAAGACTCAAAAATGCTTGTTGATGAGAAACATTCCTTACTAATCAATGCTTCCATACAGAACATCGGCAGAAGGGGCTAAGGAGCTGGTTGTAGCTATTGCACAGCAAGTGATGTGTACTGAGGCAGCTCAATGCTGTGGCGGCGTAACAGCGATTGGTATCAATGACACCCTTGCAGACTCAAGTCAGATGTCAGCTGCACTATACAAGGCTTTGTGGCTAGGCTAGTGTATACTTCAAGTGGCCCGAGGCGGGCGGTAGAAACGTGCAGGTGTCCCTGAGCTGATACATCTATATCTACGTAAATATTTCGAAATACTCCGCAAGCCACTGTACGGCGCGTGGCGGAGGCTACCCTGTACCAGCACTAGTCATTTCCTCTCCTATTTCACTCGCATACAGAGCGAGGAACGACGACCTATATACCTCCATATGAGCCCTAATTTCTCAATCTTACCTTAATGATGCTTTCACGCAATGTCTGTTGGAGGCATTATAATCGTTCGGCAGTCAGCTTCAAATGCCGGTTTTCTAAATTTTCTCAGTAGTGTTCCTAGAAAAGAACGTCGTCTTCCCTCCAGGGATTCCCACTTGGGTTCCAAAAGCATCTCTGTAATACTCACGTGTTGTTTGGACCTACCGGTGACAAATCTGGCAGCCCACCTCTGAATTGTGCGGATCCCTAACATCCAAGCAGTACCCAGGAACAGGTCGCACCAGCGTCTTATATGCAGTCTCCATTACAGATGAATCACACTTTCCAAAATTTTTGCGAATAAACCGAAGTCTACCATTCTCCTTCCCTAGCACAGTTCTCACATGCTTGTTCCATTTCATATCGCTTTGCAACATTATGCCTAGATATTTAAACGATGTGACTGTGTCAAGCAGGAGACTACTAAAGCTGCATCCGAACATTATAAGTTTATTCTTCCTACTCATCTTCATTAATTTACATTTTTCCACATTCAGAGCTAGATGCCGCTCATGATACCAATTATAAATGTTGTATAGGTCATCTTATATTCTCCACAGTCATCAATTTCGACACCTTACCATACACCACAGCAAACAACTGCAGATTGCTGCCCATCCTGTCCGCCAAACCATTTATCTACATAAAGAATAACAGCAGTCCTTCCACACTTCCCTGGGGCACTACTGACGATACCCTTGTCTCTGGTTAACAATCGTCATCGACGACAACTTACTGGATTCTATAACTTTAAAAGCCTCCAAGGTACTACATAACTGTGAACCTATTCCATATGCTCGTACCTTTGTTAACATCCTGCAAAGAGGTACCATTTTAAAACGCTTTTCGGAAATCTACGCATATGGAATCTAACTGTTGCCCTTCATCCGCAGTTCACAGTTTACCATGTGAGAAAAGGGCAAGCTGAGTTTTGTGCGGGTGGTGCTTCCTAAAACTAAGCACATTCGTGAACATAAGCTTCTCGCTCTCTAGAAAATTTACTACATTCGAACATAGAATATGACGAAGGATTCTGTAGCAAACCGAATTTAAGCATATTGGTCGGTAATTTTGGGGGTCCTTTACTTTACTGTTTTTATATACAAGAGTCACCTGCGCTTTTTTCCAGTCGCTTGGGACATTGTGCTGGGCGAAAGATTCTCGACAAGTGCGAGATAGAATGCCGTAGAGTCGTAAAATCGAATTGGAATTCCATTCAGACCTGGTACCTCAGAGACTGAGTGGAGTATAACATGATGGTACCCACTGAAGATCTTGGCCTCAGTAGACCCAGCTCGAAACCTGGTACAGTCAGGGCTATCTGACGGTTTTTAGATCAGCAGCTTCACCTATTTAGTGGCCTTGCTCAACAAGGCTCTCAAAGCTTAGTCTCATATTCGACCAGTGATTGATACGGAGACCGCACCAGCCAAATGCATAGCACTAGAGGAATCCTGCAACTAGCTGATCTGGGAGCATATTCACTTGTACTGGAGAGCTGTGTAACGCAACCTAGTCCACGGCTAACGGCAGAACACTGCTCTGCAGGATAAAATGGCAGCACTTTTGCAGCAACCAGCTGTAGAATGACGTCGCCACCTGGCCCACATACCGTTCGGCTGGTTGTGTAAGCCAGCGCTAAGCAGCTGCCACTACATCACACAGCATATTCTCATTTCAACAGCAACAACACAATAAATAATACACACATCAAAAAAAGTTTTGTATCAGCTCGGTTCCGAGAGTTCCGGAACCTGTACAGAAAATTGGAATAGAGATCAACATAAACATCATTTCCGCCCCTTTTATTGCCCATGAAAACCACACATACAGCGAGATCCTCAGATTTCTGTACACACCGGTACCTCTAATACCCAGTAGCACGTCCTCTTGCATTGATGCATGGCTGTATTCGTCGTGGTATACTATCCACAAGTTCATCAAGGGACTATTGGTCCAGATTTTCCCACTCCTCAACGGCGATTCGGCGTAGATCCCTCAGAGTGGTTGGTGGGTCACGTCGTCCATAAATAGCCCTTTTCAGTCTGTCGCAGGCATGTTCGATAGGGTTCATGTCTGGAGAACATGCTGACCACTCTAGTAGAGCGATGTCGTTATCCTGAAGGAAGTCATTTACAATATGTGCACGTTGGGGACACGAATTGTCATCCATGAAGAGGAATCTCTCACCAATATGCTGCCGATATAGTTGCACTATCAGTCAGAGGATGGCATTCACGTATCGTACAGCCGTTACAGCGCCTTCCATGACCACCAGTGGCGTACGTCGGCCCCACATAATGCCACCCCAAAACAGCAGGGAACCTCCACCTTGCTGCACTCGCTGGACAGTGTGCCTAAGACGTTCAGCCTGACCGGGTTGCCACCAAACACGTCTCCGACGATTGTCTGGTTGAAGGCATATGCGACACTCATCGGTCAAGAGAACATGATGCCAATCCTGGGCGGTCCATTCGGCATGTTGTTGGGCCCATCTGTACCGCACTGCATGGCGTCATGGTTGCAAAGGTGTACCTCGCCATGGATGTCGGGAGTGAGGTTGCGCATCATGCAGCCTATTAAGCACAGTTTGAGTCATAACACGACGTCCTGTGGCTGCACAATAAGCATTATTCAATGTGGTGGCGTTGATGTCAGGGTTCCTCCGAGCCATAATCCATAGGTAGCAATCATCCGCTGCAGTAGTAGCCATTGGGCGGCGTGTGCGAGGCATGTCATCAACAGTTCCTATCTCTCTGTATCTCCTCCATGTCCGAACAACATCGCTTTGGTTCACTCCGAGACACCTGGAGACTTCCCTTGCTGATAGCCCTTCCTGTCACAAAGTAACAATGTGGACGCGATCCAACTGCGGTATTGACCGTCTAGGCGTGGTTGAACTGCAGACAACACGAGCCATGTACCTCTTTCCTGGTGGAATCAGTGGAACTGATCGGCTGTCGGACCCTCTCCGTCTAATAGGTGCTGCTCATGCATGGTTGTTTACATCTTCAGGCGGGTTTAGTGACATCTCTGTACAGACAAAGGGACTGTGTCTGTGATACAATACCCACAGTCAACGTCAAGCTTCAGGAGTTCTGGGAACCTGGGTGATGCAAAACTTTTTTGATATGTGTATTTTATTTATTTAAAAATATGGTTAACATCTGTTCTAATTTTTTGTCTCTCCTTGAGGGAGACTTGCAACTGGGCGGCAACAGACCTATGTGCCACTGCTGGTTAGTCTGTAACCTGAGTTGCTGTCACGATTTTGCACTAAATATCAACTGTCATAAGAGTGATGCAGATGTCTATTCAACAGGTTGCTTTTAGATTTTAAACTTATTGTTTAGAAAAGAGCAGAATAAGGTACTGCATTAGTGGAGGCCAAGCTCTTAATTGGAGTGTTAAGGCACATGACACAAAATGCACAGAAGGAAAAATCTGAAATAGTTTTCCTGTTTTTTTTCCTTTTTTTAATATAAAGACCATTTGAGTGTTTTGTAAAACAGGATAAGTGATGGTTTAATGTACGAATGTATGGCTGTATGTATGAATGTACAGATGAGCGTATGGTTGTCGAAATCTACCCGGGTCATAAGCGTTTGAATGTAGACGTGATTTTTCGATTTCTTCCTGTTCGTTTACAGCATTTTAATTTCAAGTGATTAGCCATATGCCTGTGCCATATTCCTTTCAGCATTTTAGTGAAGTCCCAAACAGAGAATACATTCTCCCCTGAAGTAAGTTGACATAAATCAAAAGGTGAGGGCATTTTCTGACCAAAAACAATCTCAAAGGGCAAAAGACCCATGTTTCCATGGATTACACACTTACGACATGCTGTAACAGGGTGTTCCTCTTAACATGCCTACTATTCAAATAATAACTTAGCATTTTGTACGATATCCTATGAACTCTCTCTGTTTTACCATTCATATGCAGGTGAAGTTCACTAGTTTGTAACATCTTAAAGGTGCAGTAGTCGACATAGCTGATTAAATAATTCAGGCATAAAGTCTGTGCACAGTCTGTTTCTGTTTTTTGTGTGCACCAGATTTCAATAACCAACAGTTAACGAAAGTGTGAGCCACTGTTTCTACTTGGTGGTTTGGTACGGAGATCATGGACAAGTAATGTCAGAAATGATGTTATAATTAATACAAACCAGTTTCTCATTGGTGTTTGGGCACAAGGGCGGAGAATGTCAAGGTCAATCATTTGAAAAGGTATCCCTGGCAGTCTTTAGAATGGTGTTCGGTGACAAACGCAGCTTGTATCTTTGAGTGCAAGGGATAGAGTTCTTTATTTGGTACTCCAAGAACTGTTTCCTCTGTGGCCACCAGTAATTTTCCGAAATGCAGCATTCCATGGCTCATCATCCACTATGTCCATCTAAGATGAAATCGTGTGCTTGTCTCAGTACTTTGCCCTGGAAACAGGCTGGCACAAAAATGCAGTGGCCATATCATGTTTGCTTGTAAAGCACTCCATCATCAGAGCTAGCCTCTGTATGTTTTGCGTACCTCTGACAAATAAGATCAGCAGCCTGAGCTCTGCGCCAGTGTTCTATGTTTATTTCACTGAATGCTACAGAGCATACTTTGCAGCTTAATAAATCAGTGTTACTGTGAGATTTAAAATCGAATTTGGTAAGCCTTAAGGCCCATCTGATTAGCCAAGTGGTTAAATCCTTTAATCCTAGATGCCATTTTAGCGTAGTGTGATCTGTCATGACCTTAAAACTACTCCCACACAGATATTAATGAAAATATATGATGTACATGTCAGGATGTGGCTGAGATGGAAGTGGGGTCTAAAAAAGAACAAGTGTTAATTTTTCAACTCCGATCCGCAAACTGCCTCCCGTTTATTGAAAAAAAAACATTTACTGATGATGTAGCCGGGGTACATTATGTGAGTTTAGCGGCCCTAAGGCGCAAACAGATTGAGCCAGGGCTCGAAAAGTGCACGGAGGCAATCGGCCAATGCGTCTGATCTCGTCGGGGGCCTGTCAGTAAAAGAGAGCGATGCACACGCCTCGTTCGCGCAGCTCGGCGCGGTGGGCGCTCACACGTGATCTCCTGGACCTTTCTGATTGGCTGCTGTAGGAGCTCTGCCTAGGCAAGCGACGCTTCCCTAAGCGTCACCCCGTCAGCAGAAAGGTTGCTTGTTCGTCGAGCACGTGAACAAGCCTTGGGATAGCGGCACATACTGGAAAAATCTGATGTGTCGCCAACCCAGGGCCCGTGCACGGCTTTGTGTGGATCCATTGCCATCCACAGTTCACGCATTTAGGAAAAAATTCCCTTTTCTTTTATTGAAAATACGGGACATCCGTACTAAATCTGTCAGCACCTGTACAATGATATAAAAAACTAGTGCCAGCATTTCCTTTTCTATAGTCGATTAACTGTATTTTTTTTTTCAAACACCTGGAAGCATAGGCTCTGGGATGTTCCTTCCCAAGCTCTTGGCTCATAACACAGCTGAGGACATGGCTGCATGAATTAGTAGACCACAGAAACTGCTTGAAACATGAGAACAAGACCCAAGGTCAGTAATTTAGTGAGTAATTTCTTTAACCATTGAAGTGCTTCTTGAAAATCCAGATTCCAGTTAAATTTCACACGTTCTTTTAGCAAATTCATGAGGGGTCGCTACCTCTGCGAATTTTGGAATGTATTTTCTACGTAAGTTCTTGGTCCTGAAATATGATTGTACTTCTTCTGCCATGCTAGCTCTTGGGAAATCTTATACAGTTTGGGTCAGTACAGACCCCGGTGTGGTCAAGAATGTGATCTACACTCACGTTCAGGGGAAAAAAAAGAAAAAAAAAACAGAACACCTTCAACGACTAGAGACAGGATGTATGTATTCACAGGACATGTGCATTAATATGTTTTGCAATAATGATTAACATATCAGTCACCTCAGTTCAGCTTGTGTCCTGTAGCCGGGTAGGCACAGGGTCTGCCATGGGCCCTGAGAACTTGTTCCATGCGTGATGCCATCGATGCACTTAAGGCGCAAATGGCGTCCTGTGGTATAGGCATCTATGCTACAATCACGTTGTTCCAGAGATCACCTCTGGTGGTTGGCATTGGGTCTGGCGCTGCACCTGTCTTTTCACCACACCCCACACATTTTCGATTGACGACAAGTCTCGTGATCTGGCAATTCAGGGCAAAAGGCTGCATCCTGTGACACTAAGAAGGCGTTTGATCATGCAGCAACATGCATTATCTTGCTGAGAAATTGCGTCTGGGGTGTTGTGAAGATAGAGTATGGCTACGAGTCACAGGGTGTCATTCAATAGGTTACACTGGTCACAGTGTCCTGGTCACACACCAGCTGTGATGTGTGGTTGTACCCAATGGCATCCCACACCATAAGGGCTTGAGGCCATGTGTCTTGTGCAAATAAGGCCATAAGGCCATGTGTCTTGTCCAAATGCAGTCAGTGGGTTGCCACTATCCCTGTCTGCGTGATTCGTCTAAAAACACTATCTCATGGCATTTCTGTCCCCAGAGATGTTGTTCCGTACATCATTGTCGTCTAGTATGGTCCTGCACATTCGTCAAAGGTAGAGAGAGAAGTGGACAACGTTTGCGTAATCCATGCCCTAATAAATGACGACGGACTGTCACCACTGATAGTGTAAAATGTGTTGCATTGTTCCACTATTGCACCAGAGCCAAGGAGGACGCAGATCTGTCCTGCAATGCCATTCGGATGGGGTGTCGATCTACTCAGAGGGGTAGTCTGGTTGGTGCTGCCTCACTCATCTCATTGCGTTCAAAGGCCTTCAGTGAACCATTCTGCACACACCCATTGCACTGCCAAAAAGCTCCATCCCAAGTGGGTAGCAATTTCCTGGATGGATGCATCACATTCTCTCATGTCAATAATGCGCCCTCTTTCAAACTCACTTATTTGATGGTACAGTTCACGCACATGACTGCGAGGCACCCTGCACATCTAATCAAGTCACACTGATCCATTACCTTCGGTTTATAGTGAAAACGAGAGCCGCAGACACATTTTACCAGTAGGTAGTGTAGCGCCACGATTTTGATGTTGACCTTGAACCCGAGGGCCCACATGGTTCAAATGCTAATCATTTCTGTGGCACATACAAATGTACATAGCCTTTGAATGCGAACGTCCTGTCTCTAGTCGTTCAAGGTGTTCTGTTTTTTTTTCTAATCATGAGTGTAAATAGCAGACCTCCTGCAATACAAAGTGACACTTTTCTAAGCTGAGGGTCAGCCATGCCACATGCAGTCATTCAAATCCTCCCTGCAGATGAAAATGTGTTCCTGGATGTCCTTGGAGAATACTGTTATGTTACCTAGATAGACTACGTATTGCTTTGATTTCAGATTCAGTAGAATTTCGTCTAATAAGCGTTGGAAAGTCTCTGGCGCATTTCCCAAACTGAAAGCCGTCCAACGACACTCGAAGATTCCAAATGCGACCGAAAATGCTGTCTTAGGCCGGTCTTCTGGTGCTACTTCTAATTGGTAATAGCCACTGCATAAGTCCAATGTGATGAAGTAATGGGATTGCCCCAGATTGTCTAATGACTCTGTGATATCAGGCATGGGGTATGTATCGGTGACCATTCATCGATTTAGAAATCTGTAATCACAGAAAAGCTTATCAGCATTTTTCTGTGTGAGGACCTACTTGGGTGCAATAACTACTGGGGCTGACCAGGGACTAGTATTTTTCACCCCGAAGCTGTTCATCCACGAAATCCAGCATTTCTGGTTGCTAACAGTGGGAGACACAGTACATTTCTTTTATACAGAAGTCCGCAGCTCGTGGTCGTGCGGTAGCGTTCTCGCTTCCCGCGCCCGGGTTCCCGGGTTCGATTCCCGGCGGGGTTAGGGATTTTCTCTGCCTCGTGATGACTGGGTGTTGTGTGCTGTCCTTAGGTTCGTCAGGTTTAAGTAGTTCTAAGTTCTAGGGGACTGATGACCATAGATGTTAAGTCCCATAGTGCTCAGAGCCATTTGAACCATTTTTTACACAAGAGGCTCGTTTCCAGTGGTAATCCTGTGTTGTACCAGAGGTGTAGCTGGCAGTGAACCAGATACGTTAAACAACTCCGCATATTCTTCTAAGAGCTTTCCGTATCTACTGTATCACGTCTTTCACATGCAACACTTTTCTCCTCGGTGCAGTTAAACTGACAGACTGTCCTGGCTTCCAGTCTTCCGCATTGAAACCCCTTTCTAATTCATCCTCTAAGTCAGCTGCAAGTGTTCCTTTTGACAGCCTTACCTCATGCGAACCAAAATTATCTAGACTGATGTGCACTACGCAGCTACTGTCTCTTGTACATACGATTGACTAAGTCTCACAGTACTTTGATTCTGATCCACTACCTCGCTCTCTAGCAATGTCTCTTCCACGCACACGCATGCACGCACGCACGCACACACACACACACACACACACACACATACATACACACACACGCGCGCGCACGCACGCACATGTACAGAGCATTAATCGGCAAATCAGCTCCTACATTCAACCAGAACAGCCATCCTTTTGGTACTATAACCCATGAGTCGAGTCTAAAACAAACCTGAACGCCTTTTAACTAGCTTAACCGACGTTCCAAATGTTCCTTTGCTGTAGTTCGATTCTTACAGCTGCAAAAACGAGACAGAACAATGTTCCATGCAGCTCTACATTGTGCTGTTGTACACTCCTGGAAATTGAAATAAGAACACCGTGAATTCATTGTCCCAGGAAGGGGAAACTTTATTGACACATTCCTGGGGTCAGATACATCACATGATCACACTGACAGAACCACAGGCACATAGACACAGGCAACAGAGCATGCACAGTGTCGGCACTAGTACAGTGTATATCCACCTTTCGCAGCAATGCAGGCTGCTATTCTCCCATGGAGACGATCGTAGAGATGCTGGATGTAGTCCTGTGGAACGGCTTGCCATGCCATTTCCACCTGGCGCCTCAGTTGGACCAGCGTTCGTGCTGGACGTGCAGACCGCGTGAGACGACGCTTCATCCAGTCCCAAACATGCTCAATGGGGGACAGATCCGGAGATCTTGCTGGCCAGGGTAGTTGACTTACACCTTCTAGAGCACGTTGGGTGGCACGGGATACATGCGGACGTGCATTGTCCTGTTGGAACAGCAAGTTCCCTTGCCGGTCTAGGAATGGTAGAACGATGGGGTCGATGACGGTTTGGATGTACCGTGCACTATTCAGTGTCCCCTCGACGATCACCAGTGGTGTACGGCCAGTGTAGGAGATCGCTCCCCACACCATGATGCCGGGTGTTGGCCCTGTGTGCCTCGGTCGTATGCAGTCCTGATTGTGGCGCTCATCTGCACGGCGCCAAACACGCATACGACCATCATTGGCACCAAGGCAGAAGCGACTCTCATCGCTGAAGACGACACGTCTCCATTCGTCCCTCCATTCACGCCTGTCGCGACACCACTGGAGGCGGGCTGCACGATGTTGGGGCGTGAGCGGAAGACGGCCTAACGGTGTGCGGGACCGTAGCCCAGCTTCATGGAGACGGTTGCGAATGGTCCTCGCCGATACCCCAGGAGCAACAGTGTCCCTAATTTGCTGGGAAGTGGCGGTGCGGTCCCCTACAGCACTGCGGAGGATCCTACGGTCTTGGCGTGCATCCGTGCGTCGCTGCGGTCCGGTCCCAGGTCGACGGGCACGTGCACCTTCCGCCGACCACTGGCGACAACATCGATGTACTGTGGAGACCTCACGCCTCACGTGTTGAGCAATTAGGCGGTACGTCCACCCGGCCTCCCGCATGCCCACTATACGCCCTCGCTCAAAGTCCGTCAACTGCACATACGGTTCACGTCCACGCTGTCGCGGCATGCTACCAGTGTTAAAGATTGCGATGGAGCTCCGTATGCCACGGCAAACTGGCTGACACTGACGGCGGCGGTGCACAAATGCTGCGCAGCTAGCGCCATTCGACGGCCAACACCGCGGTTCCTGGTGTGTCCGCTGTGCCGTGCGTGTGATCATCGCTTGTACAGCCCTCTCGCAGTGTCCGGAGCAAGTATGGTGGGTCTGACACACCGGTGTCAATGTGTTCTTTTTTCCATTTCCAGGAGTGTAGATTGGCTTTATCTTTAATCAGAGGTCCAAATGTCGTAGCTAATGCCCATGGAAGGCAGAACGCCACACTTCGTGGAAGTCTCTTCCTCCCATTCAGAAATCCAACGATATGGAACCGATGGAATTCACAATTTTACCGTAGACACGACTTAACCTACAGTATAGTGGGCTGAAACTCACTGTACTCAACATACCCTGACTAACCACAAATATCTGCAGTCATGTATCCAACAACAACTTACACGACCTTCCCTTTATATAACCGAATAGACGTAAGTCTGCCACTGATTTTGCACCTGGGTATCCCATAGCAGAACTTACTGGGAGCGTTATGCAATAGTCACACCACCCCCCGTACTGTTTAACATAGGGGTGTGAGTATTATGCTGATTCCACTGCCTATGCACCTGTGTAGATTCTTTACCTGAGTGTCCCACCTGCTTGACCTCTGATATTGTGGCTTTGTACAGAAGCGTTAAATGTGGTCTGGAGCACCACACCTATAACAAACAATCTCTGAATAAAATACTACAGTCTTCTCCCTCGGTCTAGCCGCTGAAACAATTTCAGTAAAAGACTGCAGGTCCCACTGCATTGTCCACAGCTCCTAAAAATTCCATGAGTACTTTAAGTGTCATTTCAGATGGCAGGTCCTGCAAAAAGAGTATCAAGAGCTCGTTGTTCTGCCTCCTTCAAAATGGCTTTATTGGCACAATCAACATTTGTTATTTAATACGTGTTGATTTCCCTGATGCAGTCCACAAAACTCACTAATGATTCTCCTTGCTTCTACGCTACACTATGATAATATCACGAGGCATTCTTGTTCCTGTATCAATCCACTAACTCTTTCTGAATGTCTGTGAAGGACTGAGCACCCCAAAGTTTCTCGTTGCATCATTGCACATCATGTATGTCCTAGAATTCCCTACCAATTTTAAAAGAGCTAGACGTAACAACTGTTCATCTTTCCAGTTTCCCGGCCACATGCAAACTATCCACAAAGACAAAAATATCTTCCCCAGATTTACCGGAAAATGGTGCCATTAATGAAGCCATACTAGCATCAAGGATGAGTGACAACACGCCCAAAGATGACCCTTTCCTTCTTTCACACTTCAAACGATTTATTTTCCGCTCAAAACGTCATAGCAGATGCTGACTTTCCTCCTAAGTTGCTGCTTTCTCACTGACAGCCATTTCACTCAACCCTGCCACCACAATCATATAGTATACACAAATAGAAGTGAAAAGGGCAAATAATCCCAAAAAAAATACTTGTTGCTGGAACTTACTTGAAACCTTTCACAGAACGTCACTGCCATTACATATCCTCCGTTGAATGACAAATTGCAACTCCATCAGGTATTCAGATACCAATGTTGTGATGAGTCTTCTGCAGGGTAGGCGTGGGCGAGTGATTCTCTGCTGGAGGTTGGCGATTCAGCAGGTGAAGAAGGCAGCCAATCAGCTGACAGACACGAACAGACATCAGTCAGCACATCTGAAACAAAAAGACTGCAGATGATGGGAGGCGGCCCTCAGACCCCAGCAAGCCAATGTGAATGTATAACAGCTCAGACACTGACAGCCAAGACAGCAGTCCAGCAACGAACCAGGCCACAGTTCATCAGCCAGTACCTTACCAGCTCAGCAGCGTCAGCAGAGACACTGCTTTTGCAGTCAAAGCTTCCGCCCCTATCAGCAAGGGGGGATTCACATGGTTCCCCATCACATGACCCATCAACCAACAGGTTACATCACGCCATGCCATCAACGCCGCATCAGACATTTCAATGTGGCCTCTATACAAGGGCCTTCTGCAACTGTCAGTATGTGGAAACGGGATTTAAATCACCGGGATTAGTCTGTCATGGTGTCATCACAGCTGGGCTGTCTCACAATGCACATTCTGTGCCAGTTGTTGCTGGATCAACATTTCCTCAACCAGGCCACAAACCAATGACCATTGCCTGAGTGTCCAACCTGGGCACATAGATGTCGCCTCGCTGCCATGACAGCACCCAGCTGCCATCACCATCATGGAGCAGCAGCCAGACCACCACTGCTGCACTCAGGGAATGTTTGCATAGGCAGATTCAGATCTGAATCTCAATCTGCCAATGCAGGCATGGGGAACCATGGTAAACAGCAGCAGCCTGGCTGTCACAGCATGATTGTGGATGGCGGCTAATGGCTGCTGGGTGGTGGTATGGCCACAAGGTGCTGCCTGTGTCCCCAGTTTTAGCATTCATGCAGCTGTCATTGGTTGCAGCCTGGTGGAAGCAATGTCATAGATACGGCAGCAACTGATACAGAACGTGCGTCTTTGGATGACCCACCTGTGATAACACAATGATGGGCTGGTCTTGATGGTTTAAATCCTGTTTCCATACTGACAATTGTGGAAGGCCCCTGTATCGAGGCTGCATCAAAACATCTAGAGCGGGGTTTATGGACTGGCATGGTGTAACTGGTGGGTTGGTGGGTCATGTGGTGGGACCCCATGTGCCTCCCCTTTTGTTGATATGCGGAAGCATCGAAAGTGGAAGCAGTTTCTCTGCTGACAGTGCTGAGCTAGCGAGGTACTGGCTCACAAAATGTGGCCTGGTTGATTAATGGATTGTAGTTCCATCTGCCAGTGTCTGAGTCGTTGTACTACTTCGACAAACATGTTGAAAATTACCAGTTCGTAGCTCACCAGCCAGCTGGAGCAGAGTGCATCCCCATCGCAAATGTAGCAGACAACACATGTGCAATATGGTAGACACATATCCTTGGCTCACAGGATATTAATAAATAGTTAACACGACTCAATGTGATCATAATGTGTAAAGCAAATTTTTTTTCCTGTTGATAGTTTCTCTGGCACAGTTGTTCACAGTTAGTATTCACTCAGTTTTGCAACTCATTTAATCTCCATGATAATTATCGGTTGACTTCACAATGTCGCTAAGTGCTAACAATGGAGATGAAATTGAATTACTTTGCGTTGTGTTTTCTTCGTATATGCTTGCTAATAGCAGTTTCCAAAGTTTCACAGTAATGTAGAACCCAATGTATGTTTTCAATGTTCCACAGATGACATATGAAGAACATGATATGCAATCAAAAATCACCTATCTCTCCTGCAGACGTGTATATGGGCTACTTATTAGTTAATTTATTTGGCATTCATTCAAATGGTTTCGAGATTACGTTAGAAATCGCGAAAACATTAGAAGGAACAGGAAATATCGCTGATGATTCGATGAACTGTGGTTTGAATGATGATTGTTGTGCTGTTTAAAGTCCACAACGAAAATACAGTGCCTTCCCAGAGCAAAGTAAACATTTACAGCAATAGCTTTCAGTGAGCAAGAAAAGGTTTCAAACTTTTTGGTTAAACGAAGGAGGGAGAAAACTTAAAGTTAAGCAGTGTACGTAACCAGTTTCGTTTCATCAAATCTGAAAGTTAACTGAACAAACGGAAGAAAAATTTATATTAATTATGAAATATGTTCCCAAATGAAACTTGCAAAATTATTAAAGAAAAACTATTCGAAAGCTTTAGAACTTCTCATGAGAATCAGCGCACTGTTACCAAGCAAGATCTACGAGACTGTGCACTCTGAATTCCAAGTGCCATGAACATTACTGATTTCCAAGATTTCTCCCCCTGGTTAAACAGATTCAGGGAATTATACGATAAAGGAAGTAGCAAAATTACGAATTTTACTTCAAGTAAATGTGTAGAAGAGATGTCATTAACAGGTAATACCTTAGAGAAATTCGAAGATTATGTGAGGAGAGAGCTTCTGAGCGCTCTGAATTGCAAATGCCATGAACATTACTGATTTCCAAGTTTCCTCCTCCTGGTTAAACACATTCAGGAAATTATACAACAAAGGAATTAGCAAAATTACGAAGTTTACTTCAAGTAAATGTGTAGGGGAGACGTCATTAACAGGTAATACCTCAGAGAAATTCGTAGACTATGTGAAGAGAGAGCTTCTTGTTATCCCCTAAAATGCTGTGTGTAAAAACAATCAGTCAGGTTCCATGCAAGAACTGCATGCAAACTACACTTTATCACTTGTGCAGTCGATGTGTACTATTACACATTCCTATATAACAATGCCAGCGGTATGAGTGGATTACTGTTTCTGCAACTGTACACCTGTCTTCAGGAACCTCAAGGCAAATTAGGACCAAAAGTTAGAAAAAGGACTGCTTAGCTGCAAAAATCTTGTAATCGACGTAGCAAAATTTCAAGAAATGGGAGAATATAACTTTTAATATTACATCTGAAGTGCTTCTTACCAGATGCAGAAAATAATTCATTACTTTTGTTGGACTCTAGGCCTGGACATGACAACACCTCTGTCTTTAGGAGCATGACAAAAAGATTGTTAATATAAGTCGGGATCCCCCATAACAAACAGTGTGCTTCAGCTTCTTGATGAAGAAATTTTCGGATAGTGTAAAGCATTTTTCAGATAATTGTAAGCAATACAATTTCTGATAGCTTTAAACTTCATTCATTCGTGCATTGTCAGTTTGCATCACCTTGTTTTACGAATTAGATCAATATTATTATGCCTGGTACACAGTACAAAATGCAGAACAATGGCCAGGACCATTTCTTGCTGCATCCTAATTTTGGCTAAATAAAACTAGTAATTACTGTGAAGTGGCTGAATGCATCAATTTTTCTTTTATCGGGTGCCTGTGGTGTAAGAAAAATATTTGTTTCCTTCATCCAACAGACACTTTGCATTTTTATAACGACTACAGGGAGTAAAGAGTTAACTGTTCCATTGTTCATAGAATGTACATTATTCAAAAATTATCATAATAACTTTGCTACAGGAATTCTTATAAAATATTTAATGTGAACATATCGAAGTCCCAATTGACGGAAGCCAACTGTAATGTAATACCATTCACTACCTTGATTTACTTTCCTCTGCTAGTTACTTGTGTAATAATTACATCTGCAACAGTTTAGCTGTTGATATGAACAGCAAGTTATTCAAAAAATTAATTATTTTTTAGTGTGGTTTAAAACTCACATGTGTGTACTGTGGACTATACATACATTCTCTTGTCACAACTGTGGCTGTTTATTTGCTGATTCACGTGCTATAGGCAGAAAGGACTGTACAGCTTGATGTTATAAGCCGTTTCTTTGTGTGGCATAATGAGTTATGGTACTTTAACATTTAAAAAAATTCTGTCAACATCTTAGCTGCTAAGGTGCATTGCCTTAGAAGCTAAAATTTCGACAGTGCATTTCTTTTGGAGGATTTTTCCCGTGTGTAATACTTCAGGGTAGGTTTCAACATGTCAAATTGGACCATTCCCTTGTAAGATCTGAGGTCATCAGGTGAAGGTATTACAGCGATCTGCATAACTTGTTATAAATTTTAATAATCTTGATCATAATAAACTTTAGTTGCAACTTTATTCTTACCTTTTAAAACAGTAAAAAGCCATTTGACTGTGCATTATTATATTAAAAAGCAAGATGGCCGCCTGTGTAGAAGTGCGTCACTGTAACTCCAGAAAAAGTTATAGTTACATGGTAAAAAAGAGAGTATGTGATAATTGTATGTCTGAAATATCATTGCTAAATGGACGAATTTCAAGCTTACAATTCGCAGCCAATGCATTAAGAAGAGATATCGATTCACTCAAGAAAGAAAATCGGGAGCTACGATCGAAGCAAAACGCTAGTGAAGTGATGCAAGACAGTGAAATAACGACCTACCAGCCTTCTCCAAATTACTTGAGGAATGAATGAAAATCAGGGTTACAAAATATCTAGAAAAACATAAACTAATAAATAACAGTCAACATGGTTTTTGAGCAGGGCACAGTTCAGAAACACCCATATTGGACTACACAACGGAAATAGTAAGAAATTTGGAGTCAAATAAATAGGTTGTTGGAATTAATCTAGATTTATCCAAAGCCTTCGATACTGTGAACCACGTATTATTACTAGGGAAACTTGAAGCAATAGGCATCAGGGGTACTGTTAAAAATTGTTTGAATCTTATCTGCAAAACAGGTCACAAGTTGTTCAGCTGAGGTCATCCAACAATCTTCACAATTTTAAACTTATATCTGAAACAAAAAAAAATTGAAATAGGTGTTCCCCAGGGCAGCATTCTGGGCCCATTGTTATTTCTAATTTATATCAATGATATACAGGCTCCAAACAGCTCAGCCAAAATTCTACTGTTTGCAGATGACACGAGTATCTTAATTAGTGATATAAAAGAATCTTTGTGTACTATAGCAGAAAAAATTCTCTCATACATACAGTCATGATTTTATTCGAATAAGCTGACATTAAATACAAAGAAAACAAACTTTATACAGTACGGAAGCAAGTGTGAAGGGCAAATATGTGCCTTATGCTGGATAGCATCAAAATAGAAAAAGTGTGAACCACAAAGTTTCTGGGAATGCGAATTGACCAAGATTTAAACTGGAATGAACACAGTGTATATCTTACTCAGAAACTTAGTTCAGCATGTTTTGGCTTAAGAATAATAGCCAAGGTATGTAGCAAGGAATGTATTAGAGTGGTGTACTTTAGTTATTTCCAATCAGTTGTAAGCTATGGCATAAGTTTTTGGCGAAAAACCAGGTCAAGACAAAACGACATTTTTATTGTGCAAAAAAGAGCTATTCGTATCATGACACACAGCCCACCACAAACCCACTGTAGACCCTTATTCAGACAACTAAAGATACTGACAATACCATCGATATACATTTTTAATAGTCTGGAAATGATTAGTAAAAATAACTGTGATCTCCAAACCAACTCAAGCTACCATGATCACAGTACAAGGCATTGTAAAGACTGCCACATTCACTATGTAGCAAAAACTAGAAGTCAGAAACATGTTAGCCACTTAGGAATAAAGCTTTTAAATGCACTTCAATCTCAAATTAAAGAATTGAAATGCAAAAATAATTTCAAGCGTGAAGTAAAAAATACTTGATGGAAAAATGCTATTACAGTGTAAATGAATACCTGTGTCAGACTGTGGATTGAAACCTGTACTTTTTTTTAAATTTAAACTAATTTAATTATGTTTTCAACTTTGTAATTATGGTACTTATGAAAAATCTGTTAAATATCCGTAATACATTTTGTGTATAAGGCTTAGTTCATGATCTATAATTGTTTATCATGAATATGAACTTTTGTTTTTGTGTAATAAGTTCTTGTACACTTCTTATGTACTATGTCTATGGAATTTGTTTTGCTGTTTGTATATGTTTGTCCATTTAATATGTGTATGTGTTGTTATGTGTTACATGTAATCAAATGACAAATCCTATATCACATGTGTGATCTATTGGATGCTAAATAAATATTTTGTGTCTTTCAGATTTTGGCTTTTCTGCCATTATCAAGTACAATGCTAAAATTTGTTAGATTATTATTAAGTCGTATCTGTTAATGCAATCCATAATAGGTAAACAAGGCTAACACAAGCCTTGAAGATGTAACATCTCTCTTTGTGTTAGACTTGTTTATCTGCTTTGGACTGCCTTAACAGGCATGACTTAGTAATGGTCTAACAACTTTTACTGTTGTACTTGAAAATGGAAAAGAGCTGACATCTGGATTGTAGAAAAGACAAAAATAGTAAGAAACAGTCAAATGGCAGTTTACTCTTTTAAAAAGTATTGCATGACTGTGGCTCAAATCCGTCAAAAACTTTTTATGATTACTGTTTTGACAGGAGAAATAGGCAATTTTTCTGTTTATTTCCATAGATCTGATGATGGTTGTTGGTCAACCAAAACCAGTAATCATCTAGTTGTGATAATATTTTATTGCAATCAAGGCTATTAAAATATACAATAAACAGTATAAAAAAACCAGTGCTAAGTACTAACACTCAGTTAAAAAAGAAATTAAGCATACACTTTTTACAGCAATTACAAAAAAGTTTCATTGTCAAAAGAGAACTCAATAGTATTTAAGCACAATTACTAGGCTAGCCACAGTGTCATCAGTAGTGAAACCTAATAAATACAGTTTACAAATTGTGTCTCATTAAGTTCATTTAAATAAAATCGTTCATTATAATGCAGTGGTGTGGAAGGTTATTAATTGCTAACAGAACCATATTGCAGTAAGAGTTGCACAGAAAAGGTCTCTGGAGTTTCTTCGAATCCAGTTCAAAGCTTGCAAACAGTTGTCGGTCGGGAAAGACATTCAATGTACTCCCCACCCTAACGCTAATAAGCAGAACGTGAATCAAAGCTCCCCATTCTGGCTCAGATGAGCTAATTGAGACTGACAAACAGTCCTCTGATCCTCTGCCAATGGCGTCATTTGGCTGCAGTAGAAAGGGACATGGAGTCAGCCCACCATTCTCCCAGTTGTTGGTTTTCTTGACATTGGAGCCGCTACATCTCAACTGAGTAGCTCCTCAATTGACACTCACATGGCTCAGTGCACCTATTCCAGAACTCTCATATAGAAAAAATTCCTGGCAATTTCAGGAATCGAACATTCGTCCTCTGCATAGCAGCCAGACACGCTGAAAACGTCATTCTTTTTTTTGTATTTTTTTTTCTCTGATGTATACTGATACCCACGTTAAGATTTCTGCCCATAGGGGAAACATTCCTGTCGTTAGTCTATACGTCATTTATATCGAATAATGTCGACCATTGCCTAAAATACTTCTATTAAATTAATATGAAAGAATCAGAATTTTTCAGAAAAGAAAGGGTGAAAAATTTTTTGGAAGAAGATGGACACAAACCTGCTACCTTTCTCTTTAGTGGCCATGACATTATCAACTATGCTACATCGTTGTTTTGTTGTTGTTTTTTTATGTGACTTAAATAAAGCAAATAGATATAAAGATTAGTTTCCCAAGAGGGACTCAAAACCACAACCTGTTTTTTATTTACAAGCTAATTACACTTTATCCGTGTTGTGTAACAAGGTAAGCATCTGTTTTTAAGTTATCTTTTTCTATTTTTGGGGTGTCACATTCAGCTATAGGTACAGGCCAAACAGACACTATGAATCACATGTATGCTTCTAACAGCTCTTATTGTATTAATGGTTTCAGTAATGTATTACTAATCGCTCCTATGTATTTTTAGGACCATGGAATTTGGTGTATGCACTTTATTTCTGATACAAATAATGCGATAGGTATAACCTTCTGAAGGAGGACACTCCCAGAACTGGTAAAGAAATTAAATTTCTTTTATGCACCTGGTTGCTTATCATTTCATCATGTATAATTACGTAACAGATAAAAATATATAAAAAAATTGTCAATGTGGTGCATGAAAGAAACATTAGGGAGCTTACAAGACCACTATCAGATCACATCAGCATCAATGAAAGTACCAACCTAGTAGAATATGCCAAGTAATAAAAGTTACAAGTAGTTTCACCATTTCACGAACTATACACTCTTTCCTCAAATGACATGCTAGCAATTAAGTAGGCCACTGAGTACAGCATAACATGAGGTCTAATGTTTAATATGAGATAATAAGACCCTCCCTAGGTGTGTGTTAAAACTCTCTTGTGGCTGTTTGTAACGATCCTTAATGTAAACACATCACCAAGATCACTTAAACCTGGACCTTAAGCTCTGTATCGCGTTTTTCCAGTATCCCACAAATCCAACCTAGACCTTGAGCTACATATCACATGATCCTAATGTATGGTATCAATGTCATCAAATGAGAGGTGGTTGAAGGTTACTGGCTATTTTGTTATGGTCTTCAATAAGCCAATATCTGTTATAAACATCAATACTGATATCCAATACAGCTCAGTCCTTAGGCTAAGTATCAGAGAATATGATTGGAAATCTGATGTGATATAAGAGCTTTTATGGTTTCACTCCAGTTAAGTAATGTAATTTTTATAATCATATAAAACTGAGATATCATAACTAAAAGTTGTAATAATATGATACATATTAATCATAAATATCATGTATCATAGGACCACTACACTGTTGTTGTTAATTATGTATACTGCATACTGTGACACATCACACAATGCTACTGGATACTAGGTGCTCATTCAGCTAGTGTGCCAGCTGGTGTGGCCGAGCAGTTCTAGGCGCTTCAGTCTTGAACTGCATGACCGCTACAGTCGCAGGTTCGAAACCTGCCTCAGGCATGGATGCTGTGTGATGTCCTTAGGTTAGTTACGTTTAAGTAGTTCTAAGTACTAGGGGACTGATAACCTCAGATGTTAAGTCCCATAGTGTTCAGAACCATTTTTTTCAGAGAGTGTTTTCTTATTTAATGTTAAAATCTAGATGTCAAGATATAAATTATTTACAGAAACACCCACTTTATGCATTGGACCATAATCTGGAATTCGGCTTATACATGGCATTTTCCTAGAGTGCCACTATAAACAACCTAGACCTCAGGCTACATATCACATCACCCTAGTACATTAACACTAATATGTTACATAGAAGGTTTAACAGTTCACATGTTCTTACATTTCACTCCTCTTGCAAGAGAAGACTTTTTTTAAAAAAATTTTTTGGTTAAAGCTACTTGAGCTTAGCCATTGTGCTGAATATTATCTTGTGTGGTATAGTATAGTAAACCTAGAATTAATTTAAGAAATTTTTAGTTTGCAGTCTAGACATCTCTGTAATGCCCTCTTCCAGTATTTACACCCACCAAATTATTCTAACTAAGCTTTATGATATTGAGAGGTGATGATACTAATGTTGTCTACCATAGGCCAAGCTAAGATGTTAGTGTAACTGTGATTACATTAATGATTGCTACAGACAACCACAGTAGAACTGTCTCACTCACCTTGGAAGGGAATTAATTTGTCACATTCACCTCGAGCTATACTGTATCCAGTGGCCTACTATATTCTACCATATCATATGAAATAAAGATGGCTCATTTTGTGGAATGGGAATACCACTTGTAAGTTTTATTACTTGGCATATTCTGTTAAGTTGCTAATTTTTTTGATATTAATGTGACCTGATATCTGATTTTGTAAAGCTTTTCTATACACTGTGTTGACAACGTTTTATATTTTTTATCTTTTACGTAATTATACATGATATTACACTGGAAAGTGCCGCAATAGATTAAAATAGAGCTCTTCAGCATGTTTTATAGATAATAATGACATGCCAGCTCTGGTGTTTTTATGATTCCACCTCATAGCCCTTCTGTCCTTTTTTAAGTTTACAAATGGAGTTTGGTCCAAACTTTTGCATAATGAGCAAATATGACCATGACTCAAATAAATGGATTAATACATTAGACCATAACTCTGACCTTTTAATACTCAGCACACATCAGCTGATTATTAAGGATTTGCTATTATGAGACTCTACACTTACATGTAGTAAAGTTACAAAATACTGTTTTCATTTTTTAATTTCTATATATCAAGAATTTAGTATGGTAGCATTAATAGTTTACCACTTTGTGTCAAGTAATAATGACCAAAGACTAATATGAAATACAGTAATAATATTTTGTCGTAATTTTTAATGTATCTATTTGGAAAATGAAGTAAATGATCCTTCTACTATCATAGATTTTTTACAAATATAAAAAAATAAAAAATGCAAAACTCTTTAGACTGTATTTCAAGCACATAATCTTATGTGCTGCTGCCACCTCAAAACATGATGTCTCCATTAATTGCCTCATGACAGCTTCCTACAAGATATCAAAAAGAACACAACTTGAAAACGTTTTTTACATGTCTTATGTATTTTATTTGTAACTATTCAGACAGCTAATCTCTCATTTTACAATGAGAGGTGGTACAATGGAATATTGTCTGTGTAAGGTGTGTTTACTTTGATTTGGTAGGTATTGCAGGTTGGTTTCATATTAAAATTTTCCGTAATTGTAATTGTAACTGTATTTATTACAGTCGTGTCAAATCAATGTGAACAGTCAACAAAATGGATTGGCAACATAAAAATTGTATCTATACAAATTATCTGAACATGGCGATTTAATTTCACTGAAACTAGTAATCACTGTATATCCTTGTGTGATCAGGGTGTATAAATGTCTGTAATAAGTACAACGACTGTGTTTTGTAGAGATGTTGGTCATTAAATACGAGTAAATTGATATTTATATAATTAGAGTATTAACTCATTACTTACCTTGCATATTTATATTATATTAAGATGTATGATGCGTATCACTTTCTTATAGTGAAGGAATTAGTGTAATTTTATATTTTGTAATATTAATGAAAGTAACATTTATTTACTTAATTTGCCCTGTAATCAAACATTCCATTATTTGTTATATAAAATATGAATTGCAAGTTTTTTTATTTATATATGTATAATTACCTTTTGATCCATTTAATTTTAGGTTTTCAGCGTCAGATTTTTCTTTTTTGTTTTATTTTATTATAAATAATGTAATTTAAAAAATTGCTCTTTATTTACTATATCAGTTTAAGTATTATTTTATTAATATTAACTGATTAGTTTAATCAACATCTTGACCTAAATTTAGAACTTCCTGTTCTTTTAGAGAGGAAGAAATTATCTTATAATAAAATAATTATATTAATGTAATAAAATACTACAGAATATTTACGTAACATTTAAGAAAAACAATTGTTTAATTAGCATTATTATTATATTAACACAATAAATTATTTTACTTACAGCAATACAATGAGATAACAATATCAGTTAAATTAAAATGTTGTTACTTTCATATTTAAATAATTTTACAATAAAATTAATAATATATTAACAACATATTATGGTAACATATTACTTATATTAATTTAAATAATTTATATTATCTGATTTTTCAATAGTATTAATACAAGAAAACTGAATAGTAAAGATAACAATAAAATAAATTTATAAGAATACAAGTTCCTTATCTATCTTTATATGTAACAGAGAAGTTGATATGGTCATGGTGAATTGGTGTTATAATATTTTTATTTGTCTTTAGTTATTCATTCTTTGTTTACTTGAAATTTTTGTGAGTTCTTCATATGGATTTTATTGGGTTTTTTCGTATTTGTTCACTTTTTTTATATTGTAAGCAAACTTTGCTAAAACAAATTTTTTGCAGTAATTTCATTTAATTGTCAAGTGATCTTGGCGTTAGCAATTGATTTAGTATCAGAGTAATTCATATCAGCAGCTGCTGTATATGATTGATATAAGTGAATATCTTTGGTTAAAGCTGTTTATAAAAAATTCCCCTTTAAAGGCTCTTATTTATGAATATGTGAAACCTTATGGTAAACTGATATCAGATAACTTATTATTATAAAGGTTGATTATTATTACCATGGTACTATTAGTTAAAGACTTTAAGCCCAATAAATTTGTTAGTATCACACCACATTCAGAGGAACCTACCCCATTATCCTTAACACATATTTGACTCTATTTAATTTAATTGTTTGTATATCTCTATTATCAGAGATATTTTAAGATTTATAATTATCTTTTTGTAATTATAAAATATTTCAGGTCATCTAATAGTTAGTTTCTTTCCATTCAATTTTTGGAAATAAATGTTAATAAATGTAAAGTTATTAACCTAGAATTATTCATTGTAAAATATAATAGTAAGCTTTGAAACCAACTATCTTTAAGATATCATTTTAATTCAACTTTTTTTAAAATTAATTTTATAATTTTTTTCTGTTCTTGTGTAATGTTAATAAAGATGACATCACCATATTTATTTTGTTTTTAATATTTATTGTTGATTATTTATTATAATAACATAGACAAAATTGATTTATGCCTGTTTATCGAAAACATCTTCTCTCAGTTTATGAGCTTGAAGCTGGATTAAGAAATATTTTTGGTGCAGGAGCCAATAATTAAGTTTGTGTGACCTTTAAATTCTTAAATGATCTGAGGTTAAGCTGACATGAGCCAGATTGGTTTCTATCCCAAGTTTATTTATCCACATTAGTATGGGGTAAAAGATTTTTATATTATTCATTAACATTATTAATTTGTTTTGACAGATTAATATATTGATTTTAGAAATCATTTATGTAGATTTTTTTCAACAAATAGTATTCTTACTTTATGATTTTGCTATATTTATTTTGAATTTTTCTTTTTTAATTATTTGTTTTTTAATTCACATAGCTTGTTAACTTTATTAGAATGTAAGGATTCAAGTTATGTTCGAATACAAAAGGGCCAAAATAAGGTAGGTTTTGCAGGCTATTCCTCAACCTTGTAGTGAAGCAATTAAATTAGTTTGTAATGGGAAATCTATACCTATTATGTAAATTATTTGGTTCTTTACTATTCTCCTGTTTTTAATTGAATAATTTCTTGGCCTGTTTGCTTACTTTTTCCTTACTTAATTCATATATGTTCTTTTTCTACAGTTTTTACTTTTTTATGTTCTACTGGATTGGGTATATATACTGTAAGAATTTCTGGTTCATCATCAAATTCAGATTATTCTTTATGAGGTTTTTTGCATTCTGTTGCTCAAACTGCATCATATGAAGTTAGATTTGCTGTGATTTTATTATCTTTAATTATTTTCATTGTTAATTTAAATGTGTTTGATTTCATAAATTATCAACTTTGTTTGTGATTTATTATTATTTCTTTTCCTTTAGCTTTAGATTATTTTGCTTCATGTTTGGCTGAAACTAACCATACCCCCATTGATTTTGCTGAAGAAAAGTTTGAATTAGTTTCAGGATTTAGTATTGTATATGGTACTGATGATTTTACTTCAACGTTTTAGTTAGAATACACTGTAATTATAGTAATAAGTATATTGTTGGCTTTTATGTTTTTAGGTGGCGATTTTTAATCTTTCATGTTTTTCATTAAGCTTTCTGTTACATCTTTTTGATTTATGTGAGTCTGAGGATTTTGTTATGATAAATTAATATATTTGACTTGAAAGAGTTTTTCACCAATATTGAAACTTTTTCTTTTCTTTATTGGTCCAAAAATGTTATTCATTTAACTTCTTTAGTGAAATTTCTTAACAACCAAAATTCTAATAGAACAGTTAACCTATTACTTTTACATTTTCAAACATATGCTCTATCTAAGCTGATTTACTTATTTAACATTTATACCATAATTAATTTACCTCATATGTTTCCAACATGAACATTAAGAAGTAGGTAAAATAAATGATTGGTAATTCTGTCAAGGTTCTTCGACTGGCTGTTTCCAATAAATGTTATAAATATATGACAGCTACAGTAATTCATAATAAGATTTGATTAAGAGAGTAAAACTGAATACCCCAGAATGGTGTTTTATTATAAAATAGTAAAATTATTCTAATTGATAAAAACAATATGATAACACCTCCTAACTTATTTGGAATTGACCTTAAAATTGCGTAGACAAATAAGATATAACATTCTGGTTGAAACTGAACTGATGTTGCAAGAGGATTTTCTGATACGAAACTTTCTGGATCTCCTAGAAGATATGGATTAATTAAGCATATAATATAATTAGTAATGATGTAGCTAATACAAATGTGACTGAGTTCTTGAGTGTAAAATATGGGTGGAATGGGATTTTTCAATATTTACCATTTAATCCTAGAAGGTTATTAGAACCTGTCTGGTGAAGAAAAAGTAAATGGTTTGCTGCTACATCTGCAATAATAAATGGTAACAAAAATTAATTTAAAGTTGCATTACCTACATAGAAAAATCCTCATACTCACTTAACTAAATCATATCCTAGATGTGGAATTGCTGATTGTTGTTGTTTTGGTCTTCAGTCCTGAGACTGGTTTGATGCAGCTCTCCATGCTACTCTATTCTGTGCAAGCTTCTTCATCTCCCAGTACCTACTGCAACCTACATCCTTCTGAATCTGCTTAGTGTATTCATCTCTTGGTCTCCCTCTACGATTTTTACCCTCCACGCTGCCCTCCAATGCTAAATTTGTGATCCCTTGATGCCTCAAAACGTGTCCTACCAACCGATCCCTTCTTCTAGTCAAGTTGTGCCACAAACTTCTCTTCTCCCCAATCTTATTCAATATCTCCTCATTAATTACATGATCTACCCACCTTATCTTCAGCATTCTTCTGTAGCACCACATTTCGAAAGCTTCTATTCTCTTCTTGTCCAAACTAGTTATCGTCCATGTTTCACTTCCATACATGGCTACACTCCATACAAATATTTTCAAAAATGACTTCCTGACACTTAAATCTATACTCGATGTTAACAAATTTCTCTTCTTCAGAAACGATTTCCTTGCCATTGCCAGTCTACATTTTGTTCCTCTCTACTTCGACCATTATCAGTTATTTTACTCCCTAAATAGCAAAACTCCTTTACTACTTTAAGTGCCTCATTTCCTAATCTAATTCCCTCAGCATCACCCGATTTAATTAGACTACATTCCATTATCCTCGTTTTGCTTTTATTGATGTTCATCTTATATCCTCCTTTCAAGACACTGTCCATTCCATTCAATGGCTCTTCCAAGTCCTTTGCTGTCTCTGACAGAATTACAATGTCATCGGCGAACCTCAAAGTTTTTACATCTTCTCCATGAATTTTAATACCTACTCCGAATTTTTCTCTTGTTTCCTCCACTGCTTGCTCAATATACAGATTGGATAACATCAGGGAGAGGCTACAACCCTGTCTCACTCCCTTCCCAACCACTGCTTCCCTTTCATGCCCCTCGACTCTTATAACTGCCATCTGGTTTTTGTACAAATTGTAAATAACCTTTCGCTCCCTGTATTTTACCCCTGCCCCCTTCAGAATTTGAAAGAGAGTATTCCAGTTAACATTGTCAAAAGCTTTCTCTAAGTCTACAAATGCTAGAAACGTAGGTTTGCCTTTTCTTAGTCTTTCTTCTAAGATAAGTCGTAAGGTTAGTATTGCCTCACGTGTGCCAACATTTCTACGGAATCCAAACTGATCTTCCCCGAGGTCCGCTTCTACCAGTTTGTAAAGAATTCGCGTTAGTATTTTGCAGCTGTGACTTATTAAACTGATAGTTCGGTAATTTTCACATCTGTCAACACCTGCTTTCTTTGGGATTGGAATTATTATATTCTTCTTGAAGTCTGAGGGTATTTCGCCTGTCTCATACATCTTGCTCACCAGATGGTAGAGTTTTGTCATGACTGGCTCTCCCAAGGCCGTCAGTAGTTCTAATGGAATGCTGTCTACTCCGGGGGCCTTGTTTTGACTCAGGTCTTTCAGTGCTCTGTCAAACTCTTCACACAGTATCATATCTCCAGTTTCATCTTCATCTACATTCTCTTCCATTTCCATAATATTGTCCTCAAGTACATCGCTCTTGTGTAGACCCTCTATATACTCCTTCCACCTTTCTGCTTTCCCTTCTTTGCTTAGAACTGGGTTTCCATCTGAGCTCTTGATATTCATACAAGTGGTTCTCTTCTCTCCAAAGGTCTCTTTAATTTTCCTGTAGGCAGTATCTATCTTACCCGTAGTGAGACAAGCCTCTACATCCTTACATTTGTCCTCTAGCCATCCCTGCTTAGCCATTTTGCACTTCCTGTCGATCTCATTTTTGAGACGTCTGTATTCCTTTTTACCTGCTTCATTTACTGCATTTTTATATTTTCTCCTTTCATCAATTAAATTCAATATTTCTTCTGTTACCCAAGGATTTCTACTAGCCTTCGTCTTTTTACCTACTTGATCGTCTGCTGCCTTCACTACTTTATCCCTCAGAGCTACCCATTCTTCTTCTACTGTATTTCTTTCCCCCATTCCTGTCAATTGTTCCCTTATGCTCTCCCTGAAACTCTCTACAACCTCTGGTTCTTTCAGTTTATCCAGGTCCCATCTCCTTAAATTCCCACCTTCTTGCAGCTCCTTCAGTTTCAATCTGCAGTTCATAACCAATAGATTGTGGTGAGAATCCACATCTGCCCCTGGAAATGTCTTACAATTTAAAACCTGGTTCCTAAATCTCTGTCTTACCATTATATAATCTATCTGATACCTTTTAGTATCTCCAGGATTCTTCCAGGTATACAACCTTCTTTTATGATTCTTGAACCATGTGTTAGGTATGATTAAGTTATGCTCTGTGCAAAATTCTACAAGGCGGCTTCCTCTTTCATTTCTTCCCCCCCAATCCATATTCACCTACTATGTTTCCTTCTCTCCCTTTTCCTACTCTTGAATTCCAGTCACCCATGACTATTAAATTTTCGTCTGCCTTCACTATCTGAATAATTTCTTTTATCTCGTCAAACATTTCATCTCTTTCTTCATCATCTGCAGAGCTAGTTGGCACATAAACTTGTACTACTGTAGTAGGCATGGGCTTTGTGTCTATCTTGGCCACAATAATGCGTTCACTATGCTGTTTGTAGTAGCTAACCCGCACTCCTATTTTTTTATTCGCTGATAATAAATTTATAATCACCGTTCCACTTCACTGATATATCTGACCTCAAGGTAAAATAAATCCTAGGAACGCAGTTGCTATGTCTAAAAATAGAATTACCATTCCAATTATTCGTCTGTATATATACATGTATGATCTATTATAAATTCTCCATCCTATATGTACAAATACAAATGAAAACTTTACAACTTCCATTCACATGTAATATACGACTAATTCAGCCACTATTTATGTCTCAACAGATATGAACTATGCCTCTAAATTCAGTTTCAGTATCTGAGGTGTAACAATTCAATTACAGTTTGAATTCCTAAAAATAATTCTAATAATGATCCAAAATTAAATATTTGTTGGTGCTGGTAAGTCAACTAAAGACTTCATAATTGTAACTAGCGGGCATCTCAATTGTAAAGGTTTATTCATTAGCACAATTATTTTATGGTTAGGTTATTGATTAGGCTGCATGCTATGCAAGTAACAGAAGCAACCAACAATGTGTGACACCTGAGAACAACACAGTCCAGGTACATAGAGCATCATCGGTGAACAAGGTCTGGTGTCCTCTGTGTAAGTGAAAAATTTGTGCTATAACACAGCTACCAGAGCCAACCAGTTGTTTCTATAAAATGGTGCCCATAAATTATGGAATTTGTAGCTCAAGAGTAAGGCAACAAAATTAGCCTTACTTAGGAAAATAAGGCGAAATAGGAGCTATGTGCATAAAATTTACAGAGGGAAGAATCTTCATGGAGAATTTCATAACTTATATCATCAACTACAAAGACAATCAGACAAATTCTTTGAATATACATGGATGAGCAGAGATTCATTCAGCTGTCTCATCAATGAACTAAAGACGAGTGTTTGTTATATGATCAAGAATTTTCAACAGCCGATAACTGCAGAAGAATGTCTTACTGATGTTAATATAGAAAATGAGCAGCTTTAGGTATGAGGTGTTTGTGGTGTTATGGGTGCATCTTTGGCTTGTAATGTGAATTGTTTGGGGTCCTGGACACTTCGTGTATTTTAACTGACCCAACTACAATTCTCTCACTTGTCCTGTGTACAAAATTTTAGCTACACTCTCTACACTGAATCTCAAAACATATTTTAAGGTCTTGCCAAAGCGCTTGACCTTTAGGTGTATGCACATTTATCCCTGTATATAACACACATTAAAAACCTAATAAATCACACTGTCCTATTTAATCTGACCTGATGTTGAGACTGTAATTCATCAACAGTCAATATGAATGAAACTTCCTGGTAGATTAAAACTGTGTGGAGGACCAAGACTCACAGTCAGGACCTTTGGCTTTCACGGGCAAGGTGCTCTACCAACTGAGCTACCCAAGCACGAATCACGCCCCATTCTCACAGCTTTACTTCCGCCAGTACTTAGTCTCCAGCGCACACTCCGCTACAGAGTGAAACTCTCATTCTGGAGTCAATATGAATGTCAACTGTGTCCATTAATTGACATAGCCTGCATAAATAAAGCATACAATAATTTTTGAAAACAAAGATCAAACATTTGTGAAATAATCTATGTAAAAGCATGAAATAAAACATGTTAGAGAAATATATGATACACCCCATTTGTTGCACATTATATTGAGCCTCAAAGGAATGTCAAAGAATCCTCTAATCTCTTCCAAAAACATCATTTAACAAAATATTTGAACGATTTCCTTCATTTTTTTAAGTTTTATTCAGAAAACGTGATCTTAATCACACTTCATTTGCCTTCCTAGTATCTTCTTTCCTTGATATGTACTAAATTTAATCTTTAATCCAAAAGAAGAATTTTTGACAGTTAAATACCACACTGACATATCTTTTTATTTGCAAAGTAACTAGGCCTTGAAAAGATAAACTTTTGACATTTCATTCACATAGCTAGCAGCAACTGTTTCTGCTATATTTCAATTTTCCCTCAAATCATCTACTTTTTCTTAACTATTCTGATTACTTGTATGTAATTAAACGTTTATTTGCAAAGCTAATTCTCACACTGGTATCTTTATTGCCATATTTGTCTAGTTTTCTTTCTTCATTTGGCTATAAAAATTCAGACAAAAACCGAATGTGTAATTTGTAGTGACTCTTATTTTCACACCACTCAAACATTCGACCAGAAGTTGCATGTGTCAATCATGACACAATACGTCCTTGTTGCATGCTGTTATTTGCAAAAAACCTCGTTTCGACCGAACGATTCATGTTGCACAGGGACAGTCATGAGCACTCTGTGCGTGAGTTGTCCGGTGCCTATACGATACAATATCTCGAGAACTAAGAGAGATGCCATTCTGTTCTCAACTTTAAATACAATTTCGATATCTTCACTACATTTTATAATATTATCTCGATACCTTGACTACATTTTATATTCTGATATATATGATCAGAAGTGAATGATACACAAAGTCTACGCAATACGTTTCTACCTCTGCAAACTTTCACAAATTAAATGGAGTAATTTATTTAGATTCGTCCAGCTCAATAACTATGACGAATACAGTAACAAATTAAGTTGTTCATCAAGCAGAGATATCAGTTTATAAGATGACACAGAACCAAATTTTTCACTGAACAGTTTTCTTAAAATGATGGTAAGTATTTCACAGCAAGGAACATATCTCTCCAGCACTTTGCTGGGACGACCCTAGTTGTCACTCTCACTATTGCGCACGCTGTAGCAATGAGATTGAATCATGTTTGAATTTAAATGCCGAAAGCTGTAGTGGAGGAAAGTCAGCGCCATGGCCGCCACTCGCCAAGGACACTTCTGTAACTATACCTGCAGTTGTGGTTCATTGTCTAAAGCTATCACGCACTTTCAGGGACTTCTATTGCTTTCATAGGATGTGGCCTTAATGTTAGTAATTTTTACCACTGCCAATAACGCTAGAAATAAATAAGTTATAATCATTATTCTAACAATGAATGTTGGATTATTATATACTTCTTATAAAGATATTGTTATTTCTTGATAATTAAATGAATTCCTGATAGACCCTATTTATAGTTTTGGTATTTTTTAAGAAGTCTGTAAATATTACTATATCTACAACAATTAACATAAACATGATGGTAATTCACATTGTTAAAATGAAAATTATAGTAATTGATTTTCGTTGAAATATTTTGTTTCATCCTATTCTTGTAGTGTAAATAAATAAAACTAATATATCCCCAAGAAATGTTAAAAGTGAAAAGTATGACAATCAATAACTTTCTGTTAATGTTCCTGTTATTTAACCAATAAGGAATGTTAACTGAATAATAAAAAGTTTATTCACTATGACTGACTTAATTTAATAAAATTAATATTTAATACATTTGAAAGCGACATAATTATTATTTTAATCATTGCAGGGGTTAGTTTATTAAAATATCGGTTTTGAGGGTCAGGGGTGGGAAGTTTTTCTTCTGTGAAAAGTTTTAAAATTGTGGATTTGTCTTATTTCTGGTTTACAAGACCACTATTTTTTAACTGTCAAAACAAATGGATTAGTATATTTTGATGGTGTGTTTTTTTCTCAAAACATAAACATTTATTAATTGTTTTGTTGAAATTAATATATATTGTTCTTTCTTTGTTTATATATAATCACATTATTCTTATTGAATATGGTGATGATAATTTTTCCTATTATTTTTCTGCTTTTTCTGTTTGTGATGGGGCTTTGGGTATTTCAGTTTTAGTTTCAAAGATTCATCCTCATTGTTACATTGTCTGTAACGCTTTTTGATTGTCTTTTTGTTAAAGCATTTACTTATAACAATTTTTCGGTCCTGCTCTCTTTACTACATAATTGTTGATGGTTAGTCTTTTCTTTTTCTGTCAAGTTTTATTTTTTAGTTCATATTTATTCTTACATTGATTTAAATATAATTTGATATTATTTTGGCACTGATTAATTTTCTTTCAGTATAATTTTATTGAGTTATTGAATTTGTTCTTTAATGATTAATGTTAGAGTTTCAGTTCCTTTAACTGCGTATCATTATTTTTTTATTTCTTAGGTTTTTATTTTAATGTTTATGTTGTATTGTTCATTTGCTAGATCAATTTTACAGTCTTTTTATGTTTTATTGCTGAGGATTGATTAACTTAATGTTGAAGTAAGCACGATGTAAAAAAAACTGTTCCTTGACTATGTGAAGTCCATGGCATCCTGTGACAACAAAAAATGCTGATCCATGAACTACAAAGATTTGATCATCTCCAAGTAAGGAGAGATTGGCACAAATAGGTATTCTTATTGATGTTCCTACTAGTCCTGCATGCACCAAGTAAAAATTATAAAGTACCAATACGCTTAAAGTTTGTTGAAAATAATCATGTTTGCAATAAGATCGCTGAAATTATTGGTGGTGATCTGTAAATCAACTTATTAGAATTTTCTCTCATACCATATCTTGGTCTTATATTCAATTATGATTCTCGAGTGCAGACCTAGAAGTGTAAACATTTATTAAGGTCAAAAACATTATTCTTTTAATTATTATTTTGAAGCTTGTTAGTTTGTTTAGCTTATGTCCTTAACATAATCAAATTAAAGTTAATGTGGAAGTTAACTGGATTGTTGAAATTATAGCTGTTATAAGAAGCATAAATCTTGATTTTTGAGACATAATTTTCACTGATCATTAATTTTCAGTGTGAGATACAATAAAGGCTGAAAGTCTGATTCATTTGTAGCAGTAAAGTGCGATACTAATACTGCGATACTAATACTGCTATGACTGTTACTAAAGGTGTTACACTGCTTTTCATAAGTGATTGCATAACCATTCATTTTGGTAAAAATCGAAGGAAAGGTGGTAACCCACCAAGTGCCAAAAATATTATGGATTCAAGTTCCTTTTTAAGTATTTCTGCTAAGTAGATTTGATTGATTAAATATAAATTGATTTGCTTGAACAATAGTACTATAATTAATCTTAGTACTCAACAGTCAATAAAATAAAATTATGATATTTTCTTGAACAACTAATGGTCTAATTATTCATCCTAGGTATCTAATTGATGAGCATACTAGAAGTTGTCATAATGATGTTTGATTTAAAACTCCTATTGCTCCAATAATAATTCTTAGGATAGCAATAATTGAAATACATGGTCTTAATTGGACACAATATGCAAGGAGTATTACTGGAGCAATTTTTTGCAATGTTATTCATGTTAATACATCTACATCTGATTGTTATTGATGGAATGGATTCTCTTTCTATTTGTATTTGAGATGTTGGGAAACCTAATAAACAGAAATGGAGATCTCAATTTAAGCAACATTTGGGGTTTGGCACTTAAGTTATTAAGTTTCTCTGGCTTTCACATCAAACAAAGCTGGGAAACACCAAGACAATGTGTGTTTCGTGGAATATCAGTGCAGTCTCTGAAAAACAACATAACATTAATGGGTACAGTAGGTGTCAGGACTTAATCTCAGCTACAAACAGCAATATGAGATAAACAAGAGTTCATACTCTATTTGGAGTCCTGGCAGTGAATACACGTAACAGCAAAACTCGCAGACCTAAAGAAGATGACTATGTTGGTCCATCAAAATAATGTGCAGAAAATGGAAACAACAACTTGGTTGAATACTCAGAAAACCATCATTAGCTGGTGTGATCCATGTGCATAGATTCTACATGGGGATCATGAAGAAGACTGCAACAGATAAATCATGTATTTCCAAACTGGGTAGTACATTTTGGTCACCTAACGAGTTGGACTTGTACATAGCCTTTGCTGCCAATCATACTGCACTTTTTATTTATAGTAGTTAATCGACAAAGGATAAACAAATTAATGGTGTCAGTGTGGTTGTGGAGTCAAAAGAAATCTAGAGAAGGTCGTCAGCTACCAGCATTGTACAAGGTGAAGACTGAAGTGATGGTATGCACCATGGAACAAAGATATGAATCCCTCACAATAAGATCTGGAAGAGATGAGGGAGGTGAGATAGATGACTTTACCTGTATAGGAAGCGTGACAACAAGACATTACAGAGGAAAGGGATTGTGAGCGAAATGCAGGTGGTCAAAATCGTATTTAATTCAAGGAAACACTAACCAGAAGGTACATTATTTTGAAAACCACTGAAGAAAGTATTCGTCTGGAGCATGGTTATTCATGGATGTGAAACTTGTACAATTAGAAGTCAAGAGAAAGGGCTTTTTATGTCATCAGTCTTTTGACTGATTAGATGCTGCGCACTGTATTTTCCTATGACATGCTACTCTCTTCGTTTCTCTGTAATTACTACACTAAACATAATCCATAATGTATCATGTACTTCAGTCTTGGTCAGCTGGTTGGTTGATTCGCTGGAGGGGACCAAACAACTAGGTCATCAGTCTCCTTGGATTAGTGAAGAAAGGGGAAAGGAAGTCAAGAGCGCCCTTTCAAAGGAATCATCCTAGCATTTGCCTGAAGTGATTTAGGGAAATCATAGAAATGCTAAATCATGATGGCTGGAGGCGGGTTTGAGCCATTGTCCTCCTGAATGCGAGCCCAGTGTGCTAACCAGTGCACCACCTCGCTTGGTAGTCTTAGTATGCCTCAAATATTTTCCCCTTCTACTACTCCTTCCAGCGCCAAGTTAATTATTCCTGGTTGCCTTAACAGATGCCCAACTAATGTCTCCCTTTTTCTGGTAAGGCCTTTCCACAGACATACATCGTCATGTATTCGTTTTAGTACTTTATTTTATATTGTAACATTATTTGATACTAACACATTTCGAATATTTTCAGTTTCTTCTCAAAACTTCCAATAGGTCATGTTTCATTCACATCCAGTGCTACACTCTATAGTCTACACATACAATTTCAGGACCTTGTTCCTCAGTTTCATATCAATGCCTCATATCAGTAGGGCTCTTTTATTGAAGAAAACTGTCTTTGGCTTTTGCCGGCTCTAATATCCTTCCTATATCTTTTCTCTTCAGGTCATCACATGTAATCTTGCATCCTCAATAGGACAATTCTTTCACATTCTTCATTGCTACAACACTCCCAGTTTTTAATTAAGAAAGTCGTTATTCTCCTTTGCTTTTCCTCTACTTATTTATATTCCCCATGAGTTCTGTCTTCTCCTTCCACCTGGTTTTCAAAGTCTTCTGAACATCCAGACAGAAATATTAAAGATTTAATGCTGTGAAGTGATGCAAAAGTTCAATCAGAATAACAATATTACTGAAAAAGATAAGCTGAGAAGGTTACAGGAAATCAGTATCCCAGAAATCACATTCAAACAATAAAAGACAAACACTTATAGACCACAATTTAAGAAATCATCATTTCTGGAATGATAGCAGAAATAGCTATTGTGGGAAGCAATATCCAAGATGGCTAAGGATGTCTCATTCATGCAGCAGACGGTGGGTGATTTGACATGTACTACATAAGAAGAAATAAAGTGGAATGTGTACAGGAGAGTAGGATGTTATACTGTTGCAAACCAACCTTAGGCTTAATCAATAGAGAAAGAGAAACATTATGTGTCAGTTTGTCAAACATGTATTAATTTTCTCTGGTATCCATTCCTCTCCTTCGTGGATAATGTTCTGTACATGATTCCACAAAGTACTGGCAATGAGATAGCTAAGGATGTGTAGACCGTTTGATGATAAGACTTGATGGTGGCCCAGTAAATGCTACACATATATTTTAGTTTTTCTGGTATAGAAATCAAAACTCAGAGTAGTCCCATCTCAGAGAACGAGTGTAGGGTAGCAGATGCAGAAATCCTGCATCACTGATCCATGCTAGATCATATGGGAGATGATTTTCCATTGCCTTTTTCCGATTTGTTATGAAGTGTCAGGTGTGTATCTGTGTCATGTGGATGCCTGTGATGAGCAGTGCAGTGTTGGTATTGTGTTATTATCGATGAATGGAAGAGAGATGTTGAAACCCAGTGCCAGTACATAGTCAACACCTCTCTGTGATTGCAACAAGGCAGCCATATAGCTTAATGTCCCCATACAACCGACAGATCACCACCAACAGCGTCACACGCTCTAACTTCGTAAGACATTGCAGAGAGATTTGGAATTTAATACAAAACATTGGCACAAACACGTGATCACAAACTGTATATCACCTCCATTTTCCCCTTGCTTGCCAAATACTGACAGTGAAACTTTTCCATCATAAGGATTTGAACCGTCATACCTCTGAATCAAGTGCCACAACATGTGTGTGTAGAGACATCCGCTGTGGAGGCAAGTATAAACATGAACAGAATATCAGATTTAGTGAAAACTACTCTTGCACCTAAAAAATAACTACTTCAGTCGTTACTTTAAGCAATTTTAAGACGAATTTACTTCAGTCGTTACTTTAAGCAATTTTAAGACGAATTTAATAACTGATTTTCAGAAATGGAACACTTATTTTAGTGACTGTAACTTAAAATCAATACTCCTATTACCCAGATATCTATAGTCAATAAATGCTGAACAGCATGTTAATCAGGTTGGGAGAGAAGATCTACGAGAAACCTTAACTTCAATCCTCATAAGATCAGACAGTCAGAAAGCTAATGTTGGGACTTCGTTTGCAAGGGATGCTGGAGACCTTCAGCAGTAGGTAGACTGCTACATGCAGCAGAAGTGAGCCTTAGGAAGTGTTTCTCATCTCCAGTTCTGTGTCGTGGATCCCCACAAGAATGGTAAAGCAAATGTAACTTGCACCCATACACAGCAGTTTATTTGTGATCCTCCCCTCCACCCCACATTAACCAGCACCTGGGACACAATATTTTATTGGTGTGCCCCCTTGCACCCCCTCTTCGGCATCTGGAGTATGGCACCATCTTTATTGCCACCCCCTCCAGAAACACATTTCGTTATAAAATACGTAGAATTTACTCTGATAATACATTTTCCAGAAAATCTTATTTGTGTTGGCATCTGGGGAATGAAAGATCCCCTTACCTTCCCCCTCCCCCCCACCTAGCTATGTCACTGCATGTAGGTGGGTGCGGTTGTGCCTGATTAACCCTCAGAATACCAAAAGGAGTGGAAAACTATATGCTTAACCCAAAAATTTAAGTTTCAGTAGAATATATCACTTTTTCCAATGAGTACAAACAATATTCAATTTTTCCAGGTTCAGCGTCTTACTTGCAAGTCAGTATATCTTTAAAAAGTATGTTAAAGTGAAAGTCAGCAACTATGAACTAAATTTGTATTTTTCTTTTTGTGGTTGTAAAGTCGATAGTTCCTATTATTGAAAGTATGTTTACATTGTTAAGAGTATGGTAAAAGATGTTTTCGGTTTTGGACCCTATTTGCACACTAACACTTGTTTAAAAAGTATGTTGTTAATACAATTTAACAATAATTTACGAATTTCGTATATGTTAACTTTTTTAGGATGGACATTAACTACTCCTCCCTTAGTAGCATGTATTATGGAAAATGCCTTGGTATTGCTAAGGTTAAAGGGTTGTTCATATCTCCAGACAGGCAAATTTGAATACATTCACTGAAGTGCGTTTTTGTGAAATGTGTCAAGACTCATTTAACTAAAATACTCTACATTCCATAATGGTAGAATAAAATCTAAAAGCAACATTAAAACTCATTGGAAAAATATTATTATACTCACATCAAAAAAAGTTTTGCATCACCCCAGTTCCCAGAACTCCTGAAGATAGATGTTGACTGTTGATATTCTATCACAGACACATTCTCTTTCACTGTTCAGAGATGTCACTAAACATACCCAAAGACGTAAACAACCATGCATGAGCAGTGCCTATTAGACAGAGGGGATCCAACAGCCGATCAGTTCCAGTCATTTCACCAGAAAGGAGGTAAACAGCTCATGTTGTCTGTAGTTCCACCATACCTAGACATTTAGTACCACTGTTCGATCACATCCACACTGTTACTTCGTGTCAGGAAGGGCTCTCAACAAGAGAAGTGTCCAGACGCGTTATGACTCAAGCTGTGTGCAATAGACCGCATGATGTCGAACTTCACTCCTGACATCCATGGCAAGGTCCATCTTTGCAACCATGATACCATGCAGTGTGGTACAGATGGGCCCAACCACATGCCGAATGGACTGCTCAGAATTGGCATATACACCGAGACTCGAACTCGGGACCTTTGCCTTTCGCTGGCAGAAGTAAAGCTGTGAGTACCGGGCGTGAGTCGTGCTTCGGTAGCTCAGTTGGTAGAGCACTTGCCCGCGAAAGGCAAAAGTCCCGAGTTCGAGTCTCGGTCGGGCACACAGTTTTAATCTGCCAGGAAGTTTCACATCAGCGCACACTCCACTGCAGAGTGAAAATCTCATTCGGGGATCTCAAAAATCGTTACACTTAATCTTTAATTATACGATCTTAAATTAATTTCCCCCAACGATCTGAGATCACTGTTGGCTTGCCTAACCAGTGAACCAGGGGTTCGTGGGGCAGACGAATTTTCGGGGTCCAAACTCAGTTAATACTACAATACCGCAAAATCGTGAATATCGGCAGAGGTTAGCCAGCTGTAATCTTCAAAATTCAGGCCATGGCTACTCGCTGTGGAAGAACACACGAGGGCTCGCCGTTTCCGCAATTCCCGCATCTTTGAGCCAGTGGCTCTTACCACTACACAGGTGTGTTAACGGGAGCAGCCACACTGGTTATGTTGACTATACGCCCTCTTCTCAAGGCGTACCCATACTGCGCTGAGGACTCCTCGATCAACAGAAGCGAGGAAAGGCGGCAAGAAATGGCAGTTGTTACCTGTGGGATGAGTGGAACGGATGTGAAAAGCTACGACGGTCGTGAGTTTGGAGCCAACCGCCATCTTGGCATCGGTGATCAAGTTTAGTACTCCATTTTCTGCTGTAGTCGTCCCATTCGCGAGATGATAGTAAGTTCTATCAATACCTACATTTAGCGTTATTCGCGGTTTTACTGATTATCTTTAGGTATGACATAAACTGGACGCTATTTAAGATGATTACTGAACCAATGTATGAAGTTTCCTGCCTGGTCTTCCATTACCTTCACTGCCGATAATCAACGTTCTCCGTGGTTTTCCTCCTCACACTCTCGCGTGGTTCAGGAGTTGTACCAAGCTAATTCAAGGCTTTACTATCGATTGAATGATTTCTGTGTATTATTCACGAACTGCAGCAAGAAGAGAGACGAACTGCTTTTTATAAGTATACCGTCATACTTGCAACTTAGGGTACCTCTCCTTCCTTTTGTGTGCTACTGGAAGTACAATTTACTATGATTTTACCAGAACAGACGTAATTTCTCTGGTCTATAGCTTGCCCTGTTATCCTGTACATTATTTCAATTAACCGTCATTACCATCAACCGAATCTCTGCTAGAAGAAAAGTTCGGTGCCAGCCACAGTCGGGACAGCAGCTAGTCGGTCGGTGGATGACAGATCTCACCGCCCGCAGGGAATGGAGAATTCGTCTGCTCCAGTCATCACCCTAATTTAAGTTCACTAGTTATCATGCTATCGTCTCTAGCAGACCACTAACGGCTACACCAGGTGTCAGCTGAGTGGGCTGCTAAGTGGTCGCGTGCCTAACAATATCGTTATTCGTAAGAGTTTCACCATTCCAATGGATATGCCATGCACCTAGTAGAGAATATTCTACCTATACTTTAATTTCATATTTCAGTCAAACTTTATGGGTACTTTGTCTCGCCATTTTCGTGGATTCCAATCCGTTTCTGATCTATTGATTTGGATACAGTCTATACACCTACAGAAGTAATACATTTCACATCCTTATACACGATTCTTTTCATTGAGGCGAAACAACGCCAGTGCTCACGCTTCCTGAGTGAAGAAGCACTCTCTTCAACTTGTGGTCGAGACCAACTGGAAATTTTTGACAAAGTATCTTTGAATTTTTCATTTATATTCCCATGAACACGCAGTTGTTGCACTTGTTAATCTATACAGTAACCAATATCATAGCCATGTAAATTAACAACACACTACTGATTTTCTAGACAGTGCAATTGTCTGCAACTATTGCTATGCGACAACAGACAGCAATAATTTTATGAAAAGGAAAGTTCCCATTCACCATGTAGCAGAGATGTTGAGTATGAGATGGGCATAACAAAAAGACTGTCAAAAATTAGTTTTCAGCCAGTATGGTCTTTGTCAAAATTACACCACATACACACACACACACACACACACACACACACACACACACACACACACACACACACACTTAAACGCAACTCACTGTTTGCTTGTGTGTGTGTGTGTGTGTGTGTGTGTGTGTGTGTGTGTGTGTGTGTGTGTGTCATCTATTTTTGACGAAGGCCATACTGTCTGAAAGCTAATTTGAGACAGTCTTTTTGTTGTGCCTATCTGCAACTCAGCATCTCCTCTACGTAGTGACTGGCAACTTTACTTTTGATTCACTTTTCATAATAGTGTCACATTCCATCCTGGATTTTCCACTGTTTGGCAGACAGCAATAAAATGGACACGCATTGAAATGATTTTAACAGTGGAAGTCAAAATATTGTGCTCAGGTGAAGATGACAGCAATGAGAATGGATTTTAATAGTAACTTGACTCTAAAAAAATTACAAATGACACATTTTAGCAAAGTATACCTGGACCAGCCAAGACAGGCAGTCATGTAGAGAACATACATGGAACTAGGCAAGAGAAGCCCAATTGATCAGTGCGTAATAACTGAAATATGTCTGAGAGCTATGTACTATGTGTTACCCAACATTGACAGTAACGTATTGTGAAATATTGTAACTGTTGATCGTAAACTTGTACTTCTATATGTTCAGCAACTACTGTGCTTGTCCACTTGGTCAAATCATAACAATATAAAAACTGATCGATTCTGTGAAATGTGTGATATTATTTCCAGGTACAAATATGATAGCTACTACACAAATAAAATATAAAACTGCATAATCATTGTTTCAAAGATGGATTTATGGCTACGATGACACGAAACGAAATCACAGATCCAACTGCCGCAGAGACAAAGTGATGATGAATTTAGTACTTACCAACTTCAAGCCAATAAATCGACTCCATCTTCGTTGCTGTGAGACTGTGATGAATCTGACTGACGGAGGTTTATTACAAGGGGTTCCATAACACAGTCACTACTAAATTCTTGTTGATAGTCCTCTGCCTGTAATTTTTCTGCATGCCTTACACAGTCCCCCCATGCAGAAATCTTGAAGCACTCAGCATCTGCAATTTTAAGGGTATTGAGCTTTTCTGCGATATAAGCTTTCAACTGCGCCCATATTATCTCAGTGGGATTGCAGTGGCAATGGTACGATGGAAATCTAGTTACTTGGTGCCCATATTGTTCAGAGACTTCATCTGTCTCATAGGTACAGTAAGCCGGCGTATTTGCGTTATCTTTGCTCTGGTTCATGACGGATTATGTTTAAGTAGACTGTAAATCATCTCATTATCATAATCCTCACAGCTGTTTGACTCTGAAGCCTTAAACATTAGTTTACACTCAGAAATAAACATTGTGTCTGGCAATATTGTAAATTTAAGACCATCAAATACATTGTTCGCTTTGCAGAACATTGACCTTATGAGGTTTTGTTTCAGATTCGTTTCATCGATATATGAAATGCGAGACATCCAGTTGTCACGAATCTCCCGCATTCTTCTTAAAAATTCAGCCTTGCAGATACAATATCACTTCTCTCCATAAGGAATTTCCTCCTATTGTTCATCTTTCGATACTGAAAGTCCATCTCCTTTAATACTCGTACGATTGACTATTGACTGCCGTTAAAATCGAAGTTCTCCTTTATTTGCGAAACTAAATTGTCTGTAGTCGGGTGTTTCCCTCCAGAGTGCGTATCAAAAATACCTGATGTAAAATGTTATTAACCATTAAATCGCCTGCTTTCTTATTGCAACTTCGTCGCTTCCCTGACGATATAAAAGATGCTGACCTACTGCCTTTAACATTACAACACTTTCAACAACTTTTTCCTTTCAGTAGCAGACAACTTAGGTTTGCATAGTTCCTCAGAAGACAGCCTAAAATATTTTAAAAATGCATTTCTGCAGAAGTATGACGATATTCAACTATACCCTGCCTCACCAAAAGAGATTTCTAATATTATTAGCTCTCTTAAAAACAGATGTTCCACTGGTTATCATGAAATCAGCACTACCATAACTAAATGTTGCTCCTCAGAGGTTTATGACATACTTAGTTACTTATTTAATAAATCCCTCCACTGTGGTACTTTTCCAGATAGGCTTAAATGTGCTATTGTCAAACCATTACATAAGAAAGGAGGCAAATCACATGTGGAAAACTTCTGTCCCAGTTCATTATTGGTAATATTTTCAAAAGTGTTTGAAAGGGTTATGTACAATATACTTTATAAATACTTAGTACAGAAAAATATTCTCATTCACAATCAGTTTGGCTTTCAGAAAGGATTGTCAACTGATCAAGCTATATTCACTTTTACATTTGATATAAGCATTAAATCAAAAGTTATTACCACTTGGAATAATCTGTGACCTAGCTAAATCTTTTGATTGTGTTAAGCATGATATCCTTATGCAAAAGTCCAAATATTATGGGATAACAGGAGTAGCAGGCTCATGGATCTCATCCTACCCTTTTAATAGAAAACAGTGTGTGTCTGTACCAGGCTTACCACATAACAACAGTCATTCAAAATATAAAATCATCAGACAAGGGGTGCCCCAAGGCTCTATTTTAGGTCCTTGTTGTTCCTATTATATATTAATGACCTTCCACATGCAGTGTAACAGAATGCAAATTTTGTCTTATTTGCAGATGATATTGGTATAAAAAACAGTACCCACGATCTCACTGAGCAATTAGCTAATGAAATATTTGTATGCAACAATGGGTGGTTCACAGAAAGTGGACTGTCACTGAATTATGACAAGACCCAGTACATACAGTTAAGTACCTCACAAAGAATACCTGACCCAATAACTATAATGTATTCAAACAATGAAATTAAAGCTTTAGTCAGTGTCAAAATTTTTAAAGCTGCAAATTGACGACAACCTAAATTGGACAACTCTCACTCTAGACTTAATGAAATGCCTTAGTTCAGTTACATTTGCAGTATGCATGATAGCAGAAATAGGTGATTAAAAATGAATAATTCGGCCGACTTCCATTCACTAATGAGTTATGGAATTATCTTTTGGGAAAACTCCTCTCACAAAGAGAACATTTTCAAGATTCAGAAACGAGTCATTAGGATTATATTTGCTGTCAGTCTTAGATCATCATGCAGAGACCACTTTAAGAAACTTCTACTACTTCTCAGTACATATACTCACTGATGTGCTTTGTCATTTCCAACATGTCTCTTTCTACACAAAACAGTGCAAAACATGATTGTAATACCAGAACCAAAAACGATCTGAAAAAGAACTATAAAAGATTAACATTAGCGCAAAAAGGAGTCAAATACATGGGTACTCATATATTCAGCAACTTACCAGAGCATATCAAAGGTCTTGCAAGTGATAAAAATCGGTTTAAGAATGAATTAAAGAACTCCCTATTGGTCATCTCCTTTTACTCCACCGATAAATATCTTCATAAGGATTATAGCTCATAATTCTGTCTGCATTAGAATTGTACAATATTCATGTATCTGAGTAATAAAAAAACAAAAAAAAATAAAGTTTGACTCTTTCCACATCCCAGAGACTCCTCTCCAATAGATCCATAGAAAACGATAAATGGAATGTAAATGTAAAGAACTGCAGTTTCTGACATTTGTAAAATGGTGGAAAGGTGTCATTTTGACCCCATATAAAATATTTTCATGTTAGATTTAAACAAGTATTTGGCTATAGTGTTTGTTAATCCATACATTTTTTCTAATAATCATAACAATTATTTAACATAATGATTAATAATTATTTGTTTATTTCAACAATAAAATTTCTTACAAATATGTTGTTGCTAATGCTAACAAGTTTCCTAAACTGTAGCTTTTCATTTATTAGCTGCTTGTACAACCTTCTAGACATATTTATATATTTGGTCCATATTACTCTCGCATGTGGTCTACATACGGCTTTATATTGCCTTTCATCTACATCTACATCTACATTTATACTCCGCAAGCCACACAACGGTGCGTGGCGGAGGGCACTTTACGTGCCACTGTCATTACCTCCCTTTCCTTTTCCAGTTGCGTATGGTTCGCGGGAAGAACGACTGCTGGAAAGCCTCCATGCGTGCTCGAATCTCTCTTATTTTACGTTCATGATCTCCTAGGGAGGTATAAGTAGGGGGAACCAATATATTCGATACCTCATCCAGAAACGCACCCTCTCGAAACCTGGATAGCAAGCTACACCGCGATGCAGAGCGCCTTTCCTTCAGTCTGTCACTTGCGTTTGCTAAACATCTCGGTAACACTATCACGCTTACCAAATAACCCTGTGACGAAACGCGCCGCTCTAGTTCACTCACTCAATTCAAATTTGTAGGTGTTCAGATAGATAGTAAACTGTTGTGGAAAGCTCACGACCAGGATCTTATGCTGCAATTTGTATTATTCGAACAGTACCTGAAATGAGTGATTGTCTGACACGAAATTTAGTCTACTTTGCTGTTTTCATTCGCTTGGTGTTTGTATGGTATTATATTTTGTGGTAACTTCCCCATTCGAAAAGGGTATTTCTGACTCAGAAAGGGGCGGTTCGGGCAATAAGTGGTGTAAGTTCACAAACCTCTTCTCAACCCCTGTTCATGAGTCTGGGTATTTTGACATTGGCCTTTCAATATATGTATTCCTTACTGCCATTCCTTGTTAACAATATTAGCTTATTTCCAAGAATAAGCAGCTTTCACTCAGTTAATACTCGGCAGAAATCAAACCTGCATTTGGATCGGACTTCCTTAACTCTTGTGCAGAAAGATGTACAGTATACTGCTGCAGCCATTTTCAATAAGGTACCACTCGAATTCCAAAATCTTAGCAGTAATCCACGCGCTTTCAAATCGAACCTGAAGAGTTTCCTCATGGGTCACTCATTCTATTCTGTCGAGGACTTCCTGGAAAAATTAATCAGATTCTTCTTGTGTTGCTGAATGTGTTTACTTAAACTTATAAATTAACTTTTTTGGTTCATAAACATTTTATTTTTATCTGTTATCTCTTTTATGTTGTAATTCCATGTACTGACACGTTCCATGACCTTGGAGTTTTGTGACTGAAATTGGTCCTACGGAACATGACATGATTGGTCGCATTGGTTGGTTGAGTGTATTTCAGCATTGGACCTGCATACTTCATTGGAGTCTTGCTCATTGCACCAAAAATGAAGTTTTCATTTCTGTGTTTTTCTTAGCAAGTTGAAGAGACAAAGAAGGTATCCATTGTTACATTTCTTCCTTCATTTACAAATGGCTCCATGAGGCACAAAACGACATACTCTCCAAGTTATTGCTTCTCTCTTTATGTGTCCTCTTCACTGAGGTATAGGAAAGCATTACATAGAGATTTTGTCGTTACATCAACAGACCAGAATTTGAGACCAAATGTATCTGGTTTGTTGGACATGAATTGAATGCATCTGCATCTTGTTTTGCTTCGTAATAGTTGGTTGTCAATGGTTATATTTCCTCCTGGGCGGTAAGAACAAATATTGTTTTCTATTAACTTTCCCCAAATTTCAGATACAAGAGCGAATTTGTTGGCTGCCAGGCATTCAGCTTGGATTGATCTCTCAACGAAATAGAGAAATCTGAGAAGCTCCTTAAATCTGTCCCTTGATATAATGTCCTTGATAAAACTAAGAGTGCAACCAGAGATGATCCACAGGTATACCTTTAGTACAAATGACACCCAAAGCATACATGGTGGCTAGCAGTTCCTCCAGTCCTCGAGTGTCGCAGTCCAGTCATTGTTTCTCAGTACTTTTTGAGCAAATTAATTCTGTGGATTTCTTCATGAGACATATCGCTTCTCTGTCAAAAATAAGACAAAAGGCACTGTTGGCAGAGTTGTCTACTTGTTGACAAGCACAAGCAGTGGGACCTCCTTCCTCCTTCAGAACGTTCATAGCCGATCTTTTTCCAGAAAATGAAAAATTAGGAATCTCCAACATGGTTTCATCCCTAGCAGCCATCTTTCTAGATGATGCCAACTGTGCATGTCACATAGATCAGCATATGAATCATCTTCCACTAATCGCTCCTCTTAAACACTGTCTTCATCTTCACTTGTCTCAGGTACAAGATCATCATCTTCATCAGTAGATACAACAATGAAGAAAAAACTGTGACAGGGGTAATTTTGACCATTACCGCTGTTCTAGTGTTAACAGATGTATTTGCAATCACTGGAGATACATTGCGTCATTTGCAATCCCACACCACACGTCTCAAATGTTCTCATCTGGCCGTTGGCAACGTTCGAGAGAGAACCACATGCTGGCAAATCATCTGCTTTGGCTTCGCTTTTGAAGAAGGTGAGCAGTTGACCAATGCCAACGTGGCCCCACACTGAATTACTGCCAAATTGATTGAAGATGGCGGATCCGAGATGGCGGCGATAGATGTGGCAAGTTCACAATCACGACTTGGCGCAAGTTCAAATTTTGGCAAGAAAACAGATCAATTGAGCTACCACCACTAACCTAACCACCTCCCCTTCCCAAGAAAATGGCGGGAATTACAATTTTTTGCAAGAAAAGAAGGTCAATTGGGCTACCTCAACTAACCTAAGAAAGTGTGAGGAAAATTTTTGTGGCAAACTAGGCCACTTGGGCTCTCTCCACTAACCCCCAAGTCGTCCAACCACCACCTCTTCCTTGGAATTGGCGGAAAAAGGACTCAGTCTGTGTTGGATAGAATGGATGTGAGTCTTTATTTTGCATGCAGTGTTTATTTAAATAATTTGAGTTGTAATGGGCAATAGTTCCATCCAGGTCCCGAGTCCAAATGGTCTAGTACATAGTACTGCCACCAGAGGACACTATCGTACCATGGCAGCCTGGGGAAAAATGGCAGGAAAAGGACTGAGTCTGTGTTCGGCTGCTGATGTAAGGAGTGTACTTTTATTTACTTTTTCAGTCGGAAGTTGGAATAATTTATTTAGGGACGGATTTCACATAGTTTATTTATTACACTGATACAAAACACGCGCCCTGACGAGCTTGGGGTCACAGTAAATAGCCTACAGACCTTCAAACTACTCGCAATTTACCGAAATAATACAGTACACTGCTGTACAGACACGTTCACTACATGTAAAATTAGCAAAATACTGTATGTACAAACCTCTGCAAACACGCTCGCAACACTTAAACAGCCGAAATAATGGAGTGCGCATACACTCATTGCATTTAAAAACGCTTTTGAACTATCGTCAAGAATGTCAACCATGAATCAGCGAACTGTTCCGTAGAGACGTCCCAAGGCTCTCAATTCAGGACGATGCAAACACGTCAGTCTAGCCTGCGAGACGCCTCTGGGCCATGTGCATTTGTTTACCGTTGCTGGCGTGATGCAGTCCTGCAAAGACCTGATTGCAGAGTGACTCAACATCTCAAGCTCAGGTAAAAGGTTGTCATTGTCATAATGACGTCACAGGTCTATGTAAATAAGAGCCAAGTCTCCCTCTGGATGTGCTACAGAAATGTATTGCAATTTTTCCCAGGATAACAAAGGATGCAATCTTCCTAGCAATCTTAATGAGACAACACGTCCAGTACATATCTGCCCTTCCTGGGAATAGTAAAGTGCCACAGAAATAATTAATGGTCGCTTTTGTTGTTGCTGTAGGAGCTTTTGTGATGTCTCAGCTTGCCTGCATGGAAATTCCTGTCCTAACATGACCTGCTTACGAAAATAGCCCATAATAACGCCGAATGCATTCCTCCTGCTAGTCCTAAAGAGGCACTCCATCCATCAAGTGTTACTCTTCCTGGAATTCGTGACGTCATGCTTTTAACAAACGTCTCTGGAACGGTTAACGTTCTCACTGCTATACAGAGGTTCCTACGTCCCAGCACAAAGGATGTCTTGTGAATGAATGAAGCATTCCGTCTGGCTCTTACTGAATTTACCAACGAAACAGCAGCTGCTGCCAGTGCAGGAGCACTGTCCGCCATTTTTTTCTGCAGACGAGACTTTTAGTAGCAATACTATTTTGTACAGATCGCCATATTGCACTGACACTTAAACCCTGCAAAAGAGGTCTACAGATCGTCAAATACAGAAAGATACTTGCTCAATTCCACTCCTCTGCCGTTGACGATGGAAGCTTGAATAATACAGCATGAAACCGATGTCCAACTCAGCCTTATATCACCACATATAGTGTCGATGTTGTAAACATACAATTCGTGTCCTGTACCACACAAAATTGCCACTTCTGCATTATGCATATAGCTATCGACCGCCAGACACTTGTACATAGGCCATGACGACAGGTAAGATAAGCACATGGATTGTATATAGTCATTGCAGCACTAGATATTTCCCATGAAGTCGGTAGATCATACAGCCGCGCAGGATTAGCCAAGCGGTCTAAGGCACTGCTGTCATGGACTGTGTGGCTGGTCCCAGCGGAGGTTCGAGTCCTCCCTCGGGCATGAGTGTGTGTGTGTGTGTGTTTGAACTTAGGATAATTTAGGTTAAGAAGTGTGTAAGCTTAGGGACTGATGACCTTAGAAGTTAAGTCCCATAAGATTTCACACACGTTTGAATATTTTTTTGTAGGTCATACACCACAGCCAAGGGTCACAATTACTCTGTCCCCACACGTGCACTGGCTTGACGCATGACCAGAGCATCCTCAGTGGACTGAGATCACTCTCCAAACAGTTGTACAAAGGCTTGGTTGGTTCCCCTCAGCAAAAAGGCGTTACTGTTTCTGGTCCCGACTTGCTAGCATGCTTGTTATCTACACCCATATCCAGACTCTGGGATTGGAAGAATATATGTGTTTTCACATGGTTTGCCAGAATACTATACCATTTTCGTGATACTTCTAGATGTCAAGCACATAGCAGTATGCTATCAATCGCTTGCACAATATAATTCTGAAGATATAGACTGGAAATTATTTCTCTAGACACCCGAAACTTTAGCGAGTTACAGCGTGCTGTGAACCACTGAGTAACTAGAAACTTATCTTGTCTGCAAAGACCTTTACATGAAAACTCAAATATATAGAGGAAACTGATATTTCTACTCACGAATAATGATGTCAGTGATATAACAGATACAAAGTCACCCTTATAATTTACAAAGTCAACTAAGGTGCTTCTCATATCTAGAGAACCAGCAAACATGTCTTCCACCTGTCTCTCACCTGATAGATGCACACAACACACACCAAAATCGATGTTCTCTCAACCAAATAAAGACGGGAAATGTGGAGAAGCAGTCAACCGGACAAGTTACATGGGAGGGAATAATGGTCTAATGCAAACACACGTCCATGTTGAAACTTCTCAAATTTCCATGCCAACACTACTGAGTATTAGTTCACTATTCAGTCTTCTAGAGGACGACACGGTTAGGTCACGTACATTCCTGTACTCCTACAGGCGTTTCCATTCAGACAGCTCTTGCCATTAGCTGGAAACATGATCATCCTAGAAAACTGGCCACATATATTTTATCACTGTACTTACAATTGAATATTACAGTTGAGGTCACAATTGGACGACATTCCACAATGAGCGAAGTATTGGAAACACCTTCTGCTAATGGCAGTGGCTCTGGAAATAGAAATATCTGTATCATTCTTATGACATGACATATTTTCCCAAGTAAAAAAAGAAATTTTCGATTCCCTTTGCGGCTATCGCAGTATTCTACATCAAATCCACATCTTCCTTACAAATGGATATAGTCATTGTCTTTACACATGTCGGAACATGCACATACACATACTTTACAAGCATGATCTCAAAGTGAACTATCTCGCAGCCCTACTACTAAGTACAATATATCATCAATAACTGATTGCTGGCGACACTAAACAATACTGAGCAAAAATCACCGATTGGTGGACATATCTCATAAGTTTTTCTTGCGGGTGATACCACCATGTCTTAGAAAGAGAAACGTATACATGTTACAGGCCACCAGATGCAAAAGACATGGTCGCAACGACTATGTGACTGTTACAAGGGGTCTTCGTTCCACAGGTGCTCACATGTATCGCAAACAATGTCCACAGTCAAAACTATACAAGCCTTATAAATAAGAAGTATCGCATTACCTCCAAATGAAGTGTGTTTTCCACACAAATACCGCGACACTGAATACAGAAAGTGATCACCGGAGTGTATATTAACAGCCAAACAGTGCGGTTACACGACGTCAACGGGTCTAAGCTCGTAATAAAAGCAACGATTTCAGAAAGTGATTCAGCTAAGGAACTTGGTACACTATGTGATCAAATGTATCTACACATCTGGCTTAAAATGACTTACAAGTTCGTGGCGACCCCCATCGGAAATACTAGAATTCAATATTATGTTCGCCCACCCTTAGCTTTGACAACAGTTTCCACTCTCGCAGGTATACATTCAATCACGTGCTGGAAGGTTTCTTGGGGAATGGCAGCCCATTCTTCACGGAGTGCAGCTTGAGGAGAGTGAGGCCTAGCACGAAGTCGGCGTTCCAAAACATTCCAATGGTGTTCCATAGCATTCAGGTTAGGACACTGTGCAGGCCGGTCCATTACAGGGGTATTATTGTCGTGTGATCACTTCGCCACAGGCCGTGAATTATGAACAGGTGCTCAATCATGTTGAAAGATGCAGTCGCCATCCTCGAATTGCTCTTCAACGGTGGGAAGCAAAAAGGTGCTTAAAACATCAACGTAGGCCTGTGCTGTGAGAGTGCCACGCAAAACAATAAAGGGTGCCAGCCCCTCCACGAAAAGCACGACCACACCATAACATCGCCGCCTCCGAATTTTACTGTTGGCACTACATATGTTGGCAGGTCACGTTCACCAGGCATTGGCCATACCAACGCCCTGCCATCCAATCGCCACATTGTATACCGTGATTCGTTACTTCACACAATGTTTCTTCCATTGTTCAATCGCCAACGTTTTAGCTCCTTACAGTAAGCGAGACGTCGTTTGGCATTTACTGGCGTGATGTGTGGCTTATGAGCAGCTGCTCGAACGCGAAATCCAAGTTTTCTCACCTCCTGCCCAACTGTCATAGTACTTGCAGTTGATCCAGATGTTGCTGAATTCCTGTGTAATCGTCTGGATAGATGTCTACCAATTACACATTACGACCCTCTCCAGCTGTCGGCAGTCTCTCCCAGTCAAAAGACGAGATTGGCCTGTACACTTTTGTGCCGTACGTGTCCCTTCACGTTTCCACTTCACTATCACATCGGAAACAGTGGACCTAGGGATGGTTAGGAGTGTGGAAATCTCGTGTACAGACGTATGACACAAGTGACACCCAATCACCTGACCTTGCTCGAAGTCCACGAGTTCCGCGGAGCACCCCATTCTGCTCTCTCACGATGACTAATGACTACTGAGGTCGCTAATATGGAGTATCTGGGAGTAGGTGGCAGCACAATGCACCTAATATGAAAAACGTATGTTTCTGGGGGTTTCCGGATACTTATGATCACATAGCGTATATGAAGCTGGTATTTTCTACTTTCTCATGCCGCCGCGAGATATGTATACAGTATTTGTAATGCATTCTGTCTCGATGACATGTCAGAGGTTCTGGATATATCCACTGGGCTATGGATGATTGAGTAGGATCACAAACAGTAGATGATGTGCTGAGTGAGGCCATAAGGAATGTACAATAGCTTTTCAGAGCTCTAGTGCTACACTTTCTGGTAGAAATGCTCTCTGTGATTGGGAATCAAGTCTTTCCATTCAACCACATACCTGGGTTGGATCCTATGGAGAAGTCTTTTAATGATTACAGCCACTAGTAGAAGATATTTCCGGCACCCTCATATCTCGAAACGAGTCACCTTTTTTGAACATATCTGCTACAGTAAAACTTTAGATAGTCCCTATGCATCTTGCAACTGCCCCTCAGACTCTGTGCTGCCACTATGCAGCTTTGTAGATGCGATCATTCCAATTTAAGGAGGAACTGAGAGAGCTATATCTACCACATTCTGTAGCCCCTGTAGAAACAGGCTAAGCTGAGTTAGTGTGACAGTACCGTGTTTTCACCATTGGATGGAAATTGGAATATGTTGTCGTAGCTCTGCCAACAGTGTATGATGTGTAAGGTCAACGCCACAGGAAATACACTCCTGCAACATGAGGTAGTATAAAGACAGTATGAACAGTTACTGTGGTTTTTCTTATTGGGAACATTAGGAAGGCTTAACATCATACAGGTACTGCAGTCTGAAGCAGATCTGCGTCCCTCAGGGTCAATTCACGTCTATCACCCCAACATTCTATCACTGTTATTCCATACCTTCCAACAGATAAAAATTGCGAGCTATAAAAGCTCTGCTAACTTCATCCGATAGAGAACTCGACAAGATTTTTAGCACATCCCTCTCTTCCCATATAACGTAAACAAATACTGTCTGCATGCCGGCATCAATTGCATGTGATGATCCTACTAAATATACGAGTATTGATCCATTGGAGCAGGTGGCCAGTGATCGAAGTCACATGCACTGATCAGTGTTAAGTGTCAACGCCCATACTGTAGGAGGATGACATATCCCACAGAACGTATTGTCAGTTGCAAGATAGGCTCCCTCTGTCGTTGTTTGAAACATTGTTTTTTTTTCTGCTGTAACACACTTCGTACACTGTCATACATTTTGTTTTTTACCGCCACGACTTTGAGGTCTGTGTCAGGTTGTAAACTGACATTAACAAATTCTGATCCATAGCCTATCACAGAAAACTAGTTGTTGCAAGGTCCAAACCATGTCGTTGCTGCTGCTGCCATAACACACACACACACGCACACTGGATGATTTTAAATAACAGACAGTCACAACATAAGCAAACTGGAAGAGTTTTGCAGCATTGTGAAGTTTCCAAACTGCTGTCCGAAGGTGATTGATGGCCTCTACATTTAAACTCATCTGTCCACAGTGACGGAATAGCTGATGGCTCAGTGTTCCATTTCGATTGATCCTCATATTGTAGTCATGTACGTGATCACTGTCTCGGTGCTAGCCACCCCCAGAAGGTGTTGCCCCTCCACCAAGACTCTTTCTCCATCTCAAACAAGCTATTTCAGTCAGTCATTATATGGTAATCAACAGCGTACCAGTGGACCAATGGATTGGAAAAGACACCGCCAATGTACTGTAATAATAAGCATCGCAGTTGATCGTGCGAATAATCTTAGTAATTTTACATTAATTTCAGCACTGACCAATGATGTGACAGCATGCTTCCCAATTTCAATATCATCGCTAAACCGCCTCTCCTCTACTTTGTGAGTACCGTTGTGAATGTAGATAGATGACTGTGCAGTATATCCATTCATTGTTAATTCTTGAACATATACATAATCAAAGTATAGCAGACAGCGTTTTACATATTTCTAGCACCTCAAGCATAGTGCATAATTTGCGATCTTTCTCCATGCAGATGGAAGTCACAGAGCATTCTCGCATTCTTAGGACCAAGTTAGAGACTGAAAAATCCCCTCGCACTGTCTTTGACCAACTCGCCCTGCAGCATCATTAACGATCTAATCTGGAGCTGACCAGAGGTAGACCACTACATTCCGTGTCTTATGAATGAATGGAGTTTGCCGCTCCCATCCAAGTGCACAAGATTTCTCCACATGCGCGCATGTCGAGGAGGTTTGCACCCCTTATCGGTGTATAGTACTAGATTTGAAAGTGTTGTGGTGTAATAGCAGACAGTTAAGAAGAACAAGGAAAGGGTGTTTTTATGCGTGATGGAGCTCCAGACAGATGGAGTTCAATGCAGTTTACTTAAATCGACTACGCTATTAATTCTGAAGTATTCTTCTAGTATCTGTGACCAGTACCGGGAAGGTTTGGTAAGAGCGAACACAAACACACGCACTCCTAAGGCTACATGGTTCTGCACTTAAAACAGGCTATAATGTTAGATCGCTTCAGTTTCTGACCTATTATTCATGTGTAATGTAATGCTGTTAATATTCCAATGTAATAAATATATTTCCAGCACATGACATACATCCTTCTTGCAGATTTCTTCACGATAAACTATGAGAACAAACTGTAAAATGAAAGAAATTCTTGCTTAAAGTATCGATTCTGTGTTATACATGCACAATATAGCTTTCCAGAGATGTATAGTGTCCACTGTTCACATCCGCTCACGGTTCAGAAATTATACTATGATCGCATCAGTCCTTTATAAAATGATCATTAGTAATGGAGAGCACCTCTTACGAGGAAACAGATAAAATCATAGTAGAGACGCCTGACATTTGAAATTACACGTTATGCCACCACTAACACTGTAAACAGGACATTTGTCAAGCAGATGTATACATAGGGATTACAGTGCCTTACAAACACTTCTGGCCAACTTAGAATCACCTTAGTTATGAAACTGAAGTATCGATTTTATACCCAAGATGCGACAGGGGAATGGAGTATGTCACATAAATTTTCGTTCATGTAGAGGAATCTGTCCAAACAGGATGGTCACGTTTCTTCACACATGAGGTGGAAGTCCTCCGATGACCACGAGGTCTGCTGTTAATGATCGCAAGTAGACAGTGTTCCATTTCACACACTGAACCCGTGGTTTATACAAGACAAAAGCAGACTAATGTCACACAACTGATGCATCCTGACAGAACAACTGAAAAAACTGGTCAAATGACCTTCAGCAACATCTCCCTCCCTCTCTAGAATGCATCACCAGTCTACCATTAAATCATACATTGTTACAGTTCCATCTTAACCGATCACTCCATCCACTCTCCGTCATCCTTTAACGCAGATGCATGTAAGATTAGAGGCAGATGGTTCTCTGTTTTCCTGGAAAGCGTCAAATACAGTAGTCAACTCGCGTGTATCACTGTTATCTCAACAGACATACAGTAGAATGTTGCCTTGACGGAAGAAACTGACCGTTTCCTCAGTTCCTGGGACTCTGACGTCAATGTTTTCTCGGATTCCTCTTACTGTCGCATACTCGTTCCCATGTACAAGAATTGTTCTGCGCTAACCAGAAGACAAGCAAGTACTTCCTCAGTTTCCCCACATTATGGTGAATTTCCCCTCAACTTAGTCGTATTTTCCTTCATTTTTCGTAATTCTCTGCATTTTATATTGCTTCTACCCATGCGATCATGACATCACTTCTCGTTCCGTGTTCTAAAATTGCTTATAAATGTAGTACACCTGCCAACACCTAGCGCAAATGCACTATTTTTCTGCTCAGGCGGCATAGTATAGCACCATACTCGAATGCATCCAGTCACCTCCACCCACATGTTCTATACTTGCATTGCGTTTGCTCTGTTTTCTGCACATCTATGTCTGTGCATATGTCACAGATGGCACCCAGGACCCCATTTCCATCGAATGGTCAAAACACGGTCCTGTCGCAATAACTCAACTTAAGCTGTTTCTACATGGGCTGCAGCATGTGGTAGATGTAGCTTTCTCCGACTTCTGCTCAGTTCCGACTTAAATTGGAATAATCACGCAGAGTCTGAGGGGCAGTTGCAAAATGCATAGGGACTATCTAAAGTTTTACTGTAGGAGATAGGTTCAAAACAGGTGACTCGTTTCGAGATATGAGAGTGCCAGAAATATCATTCACTAGTAGCTGTAATCATTGAATGACTTCTCCATAGGCTCCAACCAAAGTATGTGGTTGAATGGAAAGACTTGATTCCCAATCACAGACAGCATTACTACCGGAAAGCATAGCACCAGAGCTCTGGAAAGCTATTGTACATTTCTTATAGCCTCAAACAGCACATCATCTACTGTTTGTGATCCTTCTCAATCAACCATAGCCCAATGGATATATTGCACAACCTCTGACATGGCATCGAGACAGAATGCGTTACAAATTCTGGAGAAATATCTTGCAGCAGCATGAGGGAGTTGCTAATACTGGCTTCATACAGCAAGTTCCTTAGCCGAATCACTCTAAATTCGTTGATTTTATTACGAGGTTAGACCCGTTGATGATGCGTAACCGCACTGTTTGTCTGATAATACACATTCCAGTGATCACCGTCTATATTTAGTATAGCGGTATTTGTGTGGAAAATCCACTTCATTCGGAGGTAATGCCATATCTCTATTTATAAGGCTTGTATAGTTTTTACCATGGATATTGTTAGCAATACTTGTGAACATCTGTAGAACCAAGACCACTTGTGAAATCAACATAGTCATTGCTGCCAAGTTTTTAACATCTGGCGGCCTGTAAGACAGATATGTTTCTCTTTCTAAGACATGGTGGCATCACTCTCAAGAAAAACATGAGACATCCACCCATCGCTGATTTTCCCTCAGTATGGTTTCGTATCGCCAACAATAAGTTACTGACGAAATATCATACTTAGTAGTGGGGGAAGAGTGATACATTCACCTTGAGATCATGCTTGCCAAGTGTGTGTGTGTGTGTGTGTGTGTGTGTGTGTGTGTGTGTGTGTGTGTGTGTGCGCGTGCGTGCGTGTGTTTGTGTGTGTGTTCCGACATGTGCAAAGAAAATGACTATATTCAGTCGTAAGGAAAGTATGGATTTGATGTGGAATATTGCGATAGCCGCAAAGGGAATCGAAAATTTCTTTTTTTACTTGGGAAAATATGTCATGTCATAAGAATGATACAGATATTTCTATTTTCAGAGCCACTGCCATTAGCAGGAGATATTCCAATACTTTGCTCATTCTGGAATGTTTCGCTCATTGTGGAATGTCGTCCAATTGACACCGCAACTGTAATATTCAATTGTAAGTACAGTGTTAAAATATATGTGGTCAGTTTCCTAGGATGATAATGTTTCCAGCTAATGGCAGGAGCTGTCTGAATGGAAACGCCTGTAGGAGTACAGGAATGTACCTGACCTAATCGTGTCGTCCTGCAGAAGGCTGAATAGTGAACTACTACTCAGTAGTGTTGGCATGGAAATTTGAGAAGTTTCAACATGGACGTGTGTTTGCATTAGACCATAATTCCCTCCCATGTAAATTGTCCAGTTGACTGCTTCTGCACATGTCCCATTGTTTTGTTTGAGAGAACATCGATTTTGGTGTGTGTTGTGTGCTCTATCAGGTGAGAGACAGGTGGAAGACACGTTTGCTGGTTCTCTAGATATGAGAAACAACTTGGTCGACTTCGTAAATTATAATGATGATTTGGATTCTGTTGTATCACTAACATCACTTTCCTCTATATTTTTTGAGTTTTCATGTAAAGGTCTTCGCAGACAAGATAAATTTCTAGTTACTCTGTGGTTTACAGCACACTGCACCTCGCTAAAGTTTCAGGTTTCTAGAGAAATAATGTCCAGTCTATATCTTTGGAATTACATTCTGCAAGTGACCGGTAGCATACTGCTCTGTGCTTGATATCTAGAAGTATCACGAAAATGGTATAATATTCTGACAAACCATGTGAAAATACGTATGTTCTTGTAATCCCAGACTCTGGATATGGGTGTAGAAAACAAGCAATCAGGTCAGGACCAGATACAGTAATGCCTTTATACCGAGGGGAAACGACCCAGCTTTTGTGTAACAGTTCAGAAAGTGACCCCAGTCTGCTGAGAGTGCTCTGGTGTGTGTGTGAGGGGTGGGTGGGGGGGGGGGGGGGAGTTGACTTGTAACCGTTGGCTACAGTGGATGACCTGCCAACTTTGCGGGAAACATCTAGTGCTGCGATGACTATATACAATCCACGTGCTTAACCTATCTGTCTTTGCGTATATGTACGAGTGTCTAGCAGTCTATAGCTATATGCATAATGCGGAAGTTGCAATTTTGTATGGCGCAGGATATGAATTGTATGTTTACTACATCGAAACGGTAATAGCTGTGTTGATTTCACACTGTAATATTCAAGCTTCCATCCTCAGTGGCAGAGCAGCGTAATTGAGCAAGTGCCTTTCGTATTTGACGATTTGTAGACCACTTTTGCAGGGTTTAACTGTCAGTGCAATATGGCGATCCGTGGTGCTTAACGTCTAGTCTGCAGAAAAAAAAAAGTAGCACACAGTGTTCTTGCACTGGCAGCAGCAGCAGCAGTTTGTCAGGTCAATTCAATAAGCGCCAGTCAGAATGCTCCATTCATTCATAAGACATCCTTTGTGCCGGGATGTAGGAGCCTCTACACAGCAGTGTGAACCTTTACTGTTTCGGAGACGTTTGTTGAAAGCATGACGTCACGATTTCCAGGAAGGAAAACACGTGATGGACCGGGTGCCTCGTTAGGACCATCAGGAGGAATGCATTCAGCGTTATCCTGGGATATTTTCGTAAGCAGTCCCTGTTAGGACAAGAATTTCCATGCAGCAAGCTGAGATATCACGAAGGATCCTACAGCAACAACAAAAGCGACCATTAACTACTTCTGCGGCATTTACTGTCTCCAGGAAGGGTTGATATATAATGTTCATGCTTCCCATTAGGATTGCTAAGACGAATGCAGCCTTTGTTATTCTGGGAAGCAGTGTAAAAGATTTCTATAGTGCGTCCAGAGGGAGACTTGGCTCTTATTTACACAGACCTGTGACAGCAGCATAACACTGACAACATTTTAGCTGCACTTGAGATCGTGTGCCGCTCAGCAATTAGGTCTCCACTGGAGCAGAGTTACAAAGGCATTGCATCAGCAATAGTAAACACCAGCACGAGGCCCAGAGGTGTCTCACAGGCTAGACCAACAAGCTCGCGCCATCCCAGCTTGAGCGTCTTGGGGCCTCTCTAGAGAACAGTTCGCTCGTATGTCATGTCTGAATTTCTTAACGATAGTTCCAAAGCGTTTTTACATGCAATGACTATATGTGTTCTGCATTATTTTCAGCTGTTTAAGCGTTGCGAGGTTCGCAGAGCATTATACAAGCATTTTGCAAAATTTTGCCAATTTCACGCATAGTGAAAGAGTCTGTGTATTATTTCGGTAAATTACGAGTAGTTTCCAGGTCTCTGGGTTGTGCAATGCATTATTTCGACAGTTTACTATTAGCGATTGGGTTTGTATAGTGTTATACATGCACTATTTTGACTATTTATAGTTATTTTGGTGTCTGTACATCAGTGCACTGCATTATTTTGTGAACAGGTGTGTATGCTGTGCAATGCGTTATTTCGACAGTTCACAATTAGAGAGTGTGTTTGCAGAGCATTTCACGTGCATTATTTTGGTGATCTATGACTAGTTTGTAGGTCTGTAGGCTGCGCAATGCATTATTTCGAAAGTTTACAATTAGAGAGCGTGTTCGCAGAGCTTTATACATGTATTATTTTGACAATTTATGAGTTGTTTCGTTTCTGTACATCAGTGTACTGCATTATTTCGGTGATTTATGAGTGGTTTGCAGGTCTGTGGGCTATTTACTGTGACCCCAAGTATGTCAGGGCTAGTGTTTGTATCAACGTGATAAATAAACTATGTGAAATCCATCCCTAAATAAATTATTCCAACTTCCCACAGAAAAAGTAAATAAAAATACGCTCCTTACATCAGCAGCTGGACACAGACTCGGTCCTTTTCCCACCATTTTTCCCCAGACTGCCATGGGATGACAGTGCCCTCTGGTGGCAGTACTATGTACTATGATGGAGCTACTGCCTGTGACAACTCAAATTGTTTAAATAAACACTGCATGCAAAATAAAGACTTACATCCATCCTATCCAGCAAAGACTGAATCCATTTCCCGCCAATTCCAAGGAGGAGGTGGTGATCAGACAACTTATGTTGGCAGAGGTAGCCCAAGTGACTTACTTTCCTGCCACTTTCTTATGTTAGTGGAGGTAGCCCAATTAACCTTTTTTGCTGCCCAAAATTTGAACTTCCCACCATTTTCTGGGAGAGGGGTAGGGGTTAGGTGGAGATAGCTCAATTGACCTATTTTCCCACTAAATTTGAACTTCCCGCCATGGCATCATTGCAATTGTCATATCTTTCGCCGCCATACATTTGGCAACAATGCTGATTGGGGCTGCATCGGCCTTGTCCCACTAATAAGGTGTACACTCAGAATACTATAGCTCTTACTTGCTTGTGTAGCACTTGGCGTTTTTATTATCCATCAGCTACAATGAATGCTAAACAAACAATATAACAGTCCACTCACACACACTGGAGAAGAAACTACCACTACGCATTCAATGCACACACAGCAATGCCGACAGAGACTGAAACATCAGAATGACGCAATTGCCTGCAGTGTCACATGGTACACTGTCCCTTGCTTCTCTGCACTGATCCATGACCCACTATCTTAGCTACACACAGTAATAATAATAATTATTTTTGTATTATAACTTTCCTATCATTTAACTCTGGTGTACCCAGGCCGCTGAAACTTTGAATTTGATTTATGCATTTCAAGTTCATAGCATAACAATTTAACAACTGGAGAATGAGAAGTGCGAGGCACTAGGGGTGGGGCATAAACCGATCCCAGTTCAGTCAATGCTGCCAGTTGTGATGTCGAAGTTCCTGTGTTCCTGGCTTTGGTTTGTGTGAGCATAAACATGCATTGTGTACCGTTTCTACAGGTGCTTGCATTGTACTGTGCTTAGTTCTGCTGTGATTTAGAAAATTTCGATACTTGGAAAATGCCACCAAAAAGACTTCTTCCGTTTGCATAGTGACAATCCTTAGTATCAAGGTGTGCTGCTAAAGAGCAAGGCACTGGAGTCACTATGGAGAACTCGTGAGTTTTTCGATCAGAACAAAGAATATGTAAACTGTGGAACGAACATCAAAAACTCTTAGAAAAACATTAGTAAGTAAAGGGGTGTTACTGCAAAAGTTGAAAGATGTGGATATGAACCATAACGATTCCGAGCTGTCTGGATCAGATAATATATTTTTAGCGACCCATGGAAAGAAGAAAAGCATCCTCACCCTGTCACAGACTTAGATTCTTCCCAGACTGATGCAATTCCCAGGCATGTTTAAGGTAACTCCAGCAGGAGTATCAGAGGTACTAGTGACGTTAAAAAAAAGGGGATTTTTCAGGGGTGGGAAAAAGTCACTAAAATTGTGCTGTAAAGTATTAGTTTCCCTTACAAAGCACTAGACGCACTCAAAGTCTTATTTGAGAAGGCGCATACTGTTACAGCTCAAAGCACGTTGTTGCACAAAATTGTGGGCAAAGACATTCACTCGATAATACGGCTCGATAAAACGAGGGTTAACGCCAGGGATGCTGTCCGTAAGGCCGTGTCCTACGTAAGTGTCAGAAGCGACTGACAGCGAGCGACATTTGGATACGCAACACCCAAACAACAAGCAGCAGCATCGGGCGAAAACCTCGGGTGTCCAGCGTGCAAGCGACTATCTCCCGCTACAAGATGGCTACTTAGAGCAGACCAGCTGTTTCTATAAAACGGCGCCCCTAAACTGTAGAATACTACAGCTCGAGAGTAGGGCTACAAACTTAGCTTTACTCAAGAAAATAAAGCGAAAAGGATGCTGTGCATGAAATTTACAAAGGGAGGAATCTTCATAGAGAATTTCGTAAGTTATATCGTCAACTACGAAGATCACCAGACATATTCTTCAAATACACGTAAATGAGCAGAGGAGCATTCGACTATCTAGTCAAGAAATTAAAGACAGATGTTTTTTCAAATGACCAAAAACTTTTAATGGCCGATAAATGCAGAAGGATGACTCACTACTCTAAATATGAAACAATGAGACAAATTCCTGACAGTTACACTGTGTGATCAAAAGTATCCGGAAACCCACAAAAACATACGTTTTTCATATTAGGTGCATTGAGCTGCCACCTACTGCCAGGTACTCCATACCAGCGACCTCAGTAGTCATTAGACATCGTGAGAGAGAGCAGAATGGGGCGCTCTGCGGAACTCATGGACTTCGAACATGGTCAGATAATTGGGTGTCATTTGTGTCATACGTCTGTACGCGAGATTTCCACGCTCCTAATACATCTCTAGGTCCACTGTTTCCGATGTGATAGTGAAGTGGAGACGTGAAGGGACTCGTACGGCACAAAAGAGTGCAAGCCGACCTCGTCTGTTGACTGACAGAGACAGCCAGCAGTTGAAGAGGGTCATAATGTGTAACAGTCAGACATCTATCCAGACCATCACACAGAAATTGCAAACTGCATCACTGCAAGTACTATGAAAGTTAGGCGGGAGGTGAGGAAACTTGGATTTCATGGTCGAGCGGCTGCTCATAAGCCACACATCACGTTGGTAAATGCCAAACGACGCCTCGCTTAGTGTAAGGAGCGTAAACATTGGACGATTGAACAGTGGAAAAACATTATGTGGAGTGACGAATCGCAGTGCCAATGTGGCGATCCGATAGCAGGGTGTGGGTAAGGCGAATGCCTGGTGAACGTCATCTGCCAGCGCGTGTAATGCCAACAGTAAAATTCGGAGACGGCGGTGTTATGGAGTGGTCGTGTTTTCCATGGAGTGGGCTTGCACCCCTTTTTTGCGTGGCACTATCACAGCACAGGCCTACATTGACGTTTTAAACACCTTTTTGCTTCCTACTGTTGAAGAGTAATTAGAAGATGGCGATTGCATCTTTCAACACGATCGAGCACCTGCTCATAATGCACGGCCTGTGGCGGACTGATTACACGACAATAACATTCCTGTAATGGACTGGCCTGACAGAGTCCTGACCTGAATCTAATAGAACACCTTTGGGATGTTTTGGAACGCCGACTTTTTGGCAGGCCTCACCGACTGACATCGATACCTCTCCTCAGTGCAGCACTTCGTGATGAATGGACTGTCATTCCCCAAGAAACCTTCCAGCACGTGATTGAACGCATGCCTGCGACAGTGGAAACTGTCATCAGGGCTAAGGGTGGGCCAACACTATATTGAATTCTAGCATAGAGAGCGCCACGAACTTGTAAGTAATCTTCAGCCAGGTGTCCGAATATTTTTGATCACATATTGTAGCTGCGATGTAACGCTAGCGTCCTCGAGTACCAATTTCAGATGACAGTAGGGCGTGGGTTCAACCCTTGTTATTACTTATACATTAACTGACTCAGCTACAATTCTGTATACTGTATTTTATGTATACTGTTTACACTGCATCGCTCATTTTTGTAAGGTCTTCTCAAAGTACTTGATCTTTAAGTGTACACACACCTATCCCAGTATATCACACACATTAAATTCCTAATAAATTGCAATGAAAAACCATGAAACTTTACTGACATTTGATTGCTGCGAATGTAATACATCAGCAGTCAATGTTAAGGCCAAGCATTTCAGTTAATCTAATTAGTTTGTACAAGTTAACCACTTAAATTTTTGAAAAGAAAGTCAAACATGTTGTGGATGATTTATCCAAAAGTATGAAATAAAAAATATTAGAGAAACATTTGATTCACCTCATTTTCTGTTCATGATTTCGAGCATCATTCAAAGGCACGTCGAATGTTTCTCTAATCTATTCAAATCTTTTACAAAAATAATTTTAGAAAATATTTGACCGATTTGTTTCACTTTTTATTTTCAAGTTTTATTCAGAAAGGATAATTTTATTGACACCTCATTTGCCTTCCTAATGCCTTCTGTTCTCGAAAATCCTAACTTTAATACTTGATTCAAAGGAAGTCTTTTTGAATTTTAAATACCGCACCAACGTATCATTGTATGTGCAAAAAAGCTAGGCCTTGAACAGATTAACTTTTTGACACTTCATTTACATAGTTTGCAGCAGCTTTCCGTGAAATATTGCAATTTTTCCTCAACTCAGTAATTAAGTTTTCCTTAATTACCCTGATTATTTTCAAGCAAAACTAGATCTCTCGTTGGTCACTTTCCTGATGCCCCGTTTGCCTCTTTCTCTCCCCTTTTTTGGCTATGAAAATTCGGACAAAACCTCATTGTGTAATTTATAGGGAGTCTTGTTTTCGCTCTGCGCACATGTTTAACAAAAACGTATCGAGTGTTGATACACGGTAAAACAGTCCTCTCTACGTGCCGTCATTTCCAAACAAACGTCGTTTCGATATCTTGAACCGTTTATGAGATACGACGATTTTTACGACCACTTGATCCCCGACGCGCAGGAAAGGATTCGGACGCGCCACGAGTGACCTGTCCGCGGATATAACAACTAATATCTCAAGAATGAAGAGAGATATCATTCCGCTCTCAACTCTAAATACAATTTAGATATATTGGTCATATTTCATACGCAATAATATATGGCCTAAAGCGAACTTTACGGAAAGTAAACAATGTGCTTTTACCTCTGCAAACTCTAAATGCTGGGTGGATGACACTCCTAACAGTAGCAGTTATCAGCCAGCAGGAAGAGCAGGCTCTTCTATTGGTTTTGTTCCTGATGCACTTTTAGTTTCTCGGTCCAAAAAGACAGGTGATTACTATGAAGGCAGGGACCACACCATTTGTTGAGTGGTTCCGGAACCTTTTAAAATAGTTTCTAGTCCCTATAACAATTGTAATGGATAATTCTCCGTATCATTCAATGATACTGAATAACGTCTCAACCAAAAGCAATCGCGAAAGATGTTATCGTGCAATGGTTACAGGTGCGAAATATTACTTTAGGTATGAGTATGACGAAGCTTTTTTCAGGGTGTATACGTGGACGAGGAAAAAAATTCCCGGATTACACTTTTTCTGTGTTTAGTAACAGTATACCTTTCCTCGGAAGTGTAAAACTTATCATCCTTTCAATGGTTGTGATTTTATACACCAGCGTAGAATTTCCCGACACTTTAGAAAACGAAACTCAAGGGATAAAACACGTTTTGGAACGATGTCTGATGTGCAGCAACATGTACACTGCATATTTTCGTATTACGAAAGTATAAATTCGAATTCCACCAAACAATGCATGTTACTTTCCGAAGGATTGAAATCGAGATTGCGATTCACTTTTGTAAGCCAGTCGTAGCTCGTGTCAAGCGATCTCGCCAACTGATGACAGCGGATATTCAGAGCATAGGACACGTGATGCAGTCAAGCAATAGCTACATCACTGTTAAGTAGCGCGAACACACAAACAGGGAAAGGTAATGGATCAAATTATTATACATAGTGTTGCTACAAGAAAAGAAAAGCTTTCACGTATAATGTTGGTATCTAAGATTAATAAGCTGCAAGAGAAGCTAAGCTTTCACACATAATATTGATCTTTTTTGCGCGTGTTACACTTTAAGATACATCACACAAATCTGCCAGTAAAGTTTTTAAAAACGATGTAAATGTCTGATCTTCTGGGCTCGAAAATATTCTAAATGTTTGTTCTCAAGGATTTGATTTTTGAATGAGAGTGAAACGCTCTGTGATTTAAGAAATTCATCGGACAGTCACGCACAGAATTCATCTTGTGTAAAAGGAAATTTACTTTACTTGAAAATAACGCTTTTCAAACAACCATTCGGAATATTTTCCCGCGATCTGGTAGAAATAGATTCGTTTCAACAGCTGCACCGGATGAAAGCGTCGCCGCACTTGCGCAGCTACGAAGACGAAGGAAGTCCGTACGTTCGTACATGTAAAACATTAAAAAGATCTTACATTATGTCATAAAAGAAACAAGACACTAGAGGATACTCCAAGAGCTTGGGAATTTTGTGAACCATACTAAAATGCATAATTCGGTTTAAAGTGCGCATTCGTTTGTCCAGATTCAGATGTAAATTTTCTTGGAGTACCAGTACCGTATTATCTAATGTTTGGTTCTTTATTATGGCATAATACCATACATGCTATAAGATGAAAACGTGAACTTCAAATGCAGCGAACAGTTGAAACTAGCCAATAGTGTGGAATTAAACACTTCGTTTCAAATAAATTGGCCTCAGCAGAAAAGATTAATAAAAATCAAATTTCTTTAACAAACCGACAAAAATAACTTCATTGTTCTGCAAGGCGATTAACGCTTGACTGTCAGAAAGGTGGAAACAAAATAAAATCTGAAACTAATAATATATTTTAGCCTTCCGTAATTATGTGAATGTATTTTAATTCACTTGATAGCTCCCGGCCACAGAAATCTGTTTTGTTTTCATCTGACATGAGAGTAATAAACGAAGAGGAAACAACAAAATCACTTAACGTAAACACGGGTCACGTGGAGATTACCACCTCCCCACTACAACTCAGACTGCTCTGTGCATCAGGTCCGGATCTACGATATTTCCGAACCGGGGCAATACTAGATAGTGGCGCTCCCTCTCCCTCGAGCGTTTGAGGTGGGACGCCAAAAATTTAAAAAAATCGACTTTTAAAAAATATCTTCATTTTGTAGCGCATATCTTTCTGAATAGTCTCACACATAAAACATATATGTCGAGGGAACGTAAGACATGTTATTTGGTCTTAAAGTGTGCTAAAGTGCACTGCCAAGCCTCTTCACACAGCATTCTTCCATCGCACGTCTCTGTATTACGCTCTGTGGAATTCAAACGTGTAGTATTTTGTAATGGGTGCAATCAAACTATATTCCGCCCAGTGAAAATTAAAATGTCCTGCGGTGCCTCTCCTGCTCCCAGTCGGTCGGTCTGACATCCTGCCTCTCTTAAAAAAAATCTCGCAATTAATGCTGGATGGGATTATTTGTAACCGGCAGAACAAGAACTCTTCAGAAAATTTGCAGTCTCTACTGCCTATTAGCTAATAACTTGCTGTTTCGTGTGACATAAAATTAAATATATGATACATAAAACGAGTAAAGTTAAGAGACAAGCAAGACAGTACACATTTCTTCAGTCTTTAAGCCCTAGCTTTTCTTTCCTCTCTAATCTTGCCACAGCTTTATATGGCGTACTTTCCTTTCTGGGAAAGAATCTATTACCTCATCAAAGTTCGTCAACGTTTGGTATATGAAAAATCGAAATGTCGTTGTCTACTACTAGAAAATCTGTTAATACAAATAGCACCCAAGACTGGTGTGGTTTCTCGATCTGATTACGTGTATTTTGTCACTGCAGCAATTGTTACATACATCAAATAAACGAGACTGTTTTGGCACAAATGGTCATTTTTATAACACGACAGAATATAATTCACGGAGTACCAAAATCAGATGCTTATTAGGCCTACTACAAGCGAAAAGTTTTATGTTAGGAAATAGTTTCACATTTCATTCTTACTCTCTAGCTTCTGAAGCATGAGATCGAAAAGTAGTAGCACGAAATTTTTATATAAATTTGGAATCGTCAAATTCTTCGGTAATTTGTGTGAGTCCCCATTTCTTCTCCTTCCTCGTCTAACAAACAATCTTGTCATAACTAATTCTGTAACTATTGCTGCCAGTGTCAACATTTACTCTCTGGTTAACTTCACTAACCCTGCCACAATCGCCGGTTTAGTTATCCCGCATTTATTCTCTGGTTGGGCGTTATTACGTGTACGTACAACGCATTTTCCGCGCTACTCCCAGAATATAATTTAAGCAGTTGCTAGCCGGGGATTGTATAACTGTCCCTTAGTAGTGTAGCGGTCTGGCCAAAAATTTTCTGTCAAAATTTCATTTTCTTGGATACAATCTTTGTTGCCTGTTATTCCTGTTAGTTGTTTATTTCCACTCCGATAGTCTTAATCTATGGAATTCGCTAGGAATTATAACCCGTTCAACAACATAAACAGCGATTGTCATTCACCCTTTCGGCTTTATTCGCTCAGTTCGTACAGACCCGTCCCCTTTTGTCTGCAGGAAGGTTTATTCCTAGATGCGACGGGGATTCCCCTGGCAGAGACATCACGTACACTACGCATGCATTCAAAAATCAATTTACGGTTCATTCAGAAATCAACTTAGAGTTTGATCAAAAATGTTCAAAAACCAACAGGGATGCCACACACCGTCAGGTGCCTTACGGAGTATGGATGTAGATGCGTTCAAAATCATATGAGTAATAATAGAGCAATGTGTGCTGGATGCTTGGCGCTTTGTGAAACAAGGTCTTTTTCCTCAATAATATGAATTTGTCACCACCACCCCGGTTTGACCCCGCCCTCTAGTTCCGGGCCTGTTGCGCATACGTGAATCAGGCAGCTTAGGCGCACCAGTAAAATTTTTCTGGATAGCATCTGGCTGCTTACTGCTGTTGCTTCTACAGCTAACTGCCACACTTCTGTAGCCAGAAACGGGAGAAGGTACTACTCATACGCGACTCATCTGCACATGCTCATAAGCTCGCTCGCAACCGCTGCAACGAATTTAATGTAAACAGTTGTGACGTCACGCTCATCGGAGGCAATTTGTTGTTATGAAACATTGCATAGTCTTCCTAAAGCCTTTGACACATTTTGCTGTTGGCAGACGCTTGTATGAGCACTGTGTTTTGTTCTTGTATATGGTGCATTTCCTTTGCAACTTAATTTTTATTTTCGTTTTTTTCTCTATTTTCGTTTTTTTCCCTCTCGTTCGTGTTTTGATGCTGCAGTATTATTTTGCAGTAGCGAGATACAGTAATGTTCTTTGTTAGAGTATTGGTTCTTACCAGTCAAAGTTACAAAAATTTAACCAAAAACTAAAAAATGAAAATTCCCGGGTTTTTCCCGGATCTCCCGGGTTGTATACACCCTGTTTTTTACATTCTCTTGTTAAACGAAATAACCCTATGATGCCTACATACGTAGTTGAGGAACCCTCCAAGGAGCAGTACCATAATATAATAAGGTTGCCACCATATCACTGCCACTTCAACCGCACTGACAGTATGGAGTGGAGTGAAGACATACATGAGGAACAATAACAGAGGTGGAAAGGCTGTCACATGAAGATTTCATGGAGGAAAACGACTGGGCTTTTCTAAAGTGAGCAGCACAGACAGTGGAAAGCATTATCAAATGTTCAAATCTGTGTGAAATCTTATGGGACTTAACTGCTAAGGTAATCAGTCCTTAAGCTTACATACTACTTAACTTAAATTATCATAAGGACAAACACACACACACCCATGCACGAGGGAGGACTCGAACCTCCGCCGGTACCAGCCGCACAGTCCATGACTGCAGCGCCCCAGACCACTCGGCTAATCCCGCGCGGCTAAAGCATCAGCAGTGAGCATGAATAGCTAATGATGTGTCTTGGTGATGACGACAGTACATATGATTTTGGCGCTGATTCTGTCAATACCGGTAGTGAACATGGGAAGTTGGATCGAATTAAACCAATGTCGCTGTAAAGTGGTGAGTGAGAAGCTACTAATATCAGTTATTTATTGCTTCATTGACATTATCAAATATAGAACGAGAAGTTACAGTCAGTAGTTATTCATTTTGTGAACTATGTACCATATTGTTTTCAGGATATCAGTCATCATCAAATGCTTATTTTCTGTATTTCTTTGCTCCGTTACCGAAATCGTGTGCTTTGTTATGCTTATATATACATTATTATGTAGCTTTTATTTTCTGTCATTGTGGTAGCAACTGAAAAGCGAATTCTTATATACACTGTTTTTGCTCAATATGAGCTGGAACAGAAAATTGTGTCACCTGCTGTATCTATTGGTGCTGCAGTTGCAGCACTGCTATTGCAGTATAGCCAACCAAACTTGAAATAATACAAACTATCAAGTGGTATGTTTGGCAGCACAGGTGTTGGGAAGAAATCACATCTGAAGAATTAAGTATGGATATTTTAAAATTAGTATATGTTTGTGTTTTAATAGCCAGTAGTGAATTAAGGTAGAAAGTTCAAGTTCAGTAGAAACCCATAATGTGACACACATTGTCCTTTTTGTTTACAATCTTAAATGAGTAAAACCCTGAAAAATAATTGGTACATTACTTTTAATAGAACCAATGTAAATTAACTTATTTTTGATTTGGACTTAGTATTTTGAAATTTTAGTATGATGTAGAGTCAATAAGTTAACAGTGTGGTGTGGCTTTTGACCATACCGACTTAAAAACTTAAATAAATTAGCCATCATCCACGCCTGAAGGGATCTCTCACAATGCGAAGGCTTTCACATGTCTTTAAAAAAATCTATTACTTTTATCTTTCTTGATAGTGTGATACTTTTTACTTGTATTCACTCAGGTAAGAAAGATACTCCTTCAAAAAAAAAAATTATCTGACCACTGCTAAGTCCCAAATGTGACCACAATGATCAGACATACTGATCAAAAACTGTATGATTACTAGAGGCAGCTGGGGGCATGAGCTGCTCAGACCAAGCTATTCTCAATGCAGTACACACCTTTGAATGAAATATACCTCTGTGGACAGCTGTAAGAGTTATCCATGTTACTTGACATGTCTCTCGCACTCTTCCTGCAATGTGTTTGAATTTCGACAGATTTTCAATGTGGTTTGTATGGGATTTAGATTCTCAGAACTAAGTTGTAACAATTGAATGTCATATGCGAACTTTTTTATGTGGCGGTCTTCTGTTGTGTCATCTATGTTAAATACGGCTTATGAAGTCATTTGCATGTGTGAAACTGAAGCAGACTATTGCAGCTAATTGATGAATTCTGCTTAAGGTGAGCAACATTAATGTCCAAGTTTTGCTGACAGCAACTTATCAGGGAACTTTTCCACCTTCCATGAAAAGTAATGTTTTTCAGCCATGAAAGCCTTGTGTTAGGAACGAACATTAGTATTATTCCAATTTTCAAAAAATTAGGGAGGGTAGAGGGGCTTTGTCATGGTAAATGTATTACAACTACATGGACTGCCACTGGAGTATTGGAAGCACGTGTAAATGTAGTAGTAGAATAACTAGACAGCTGTAAACATCACTAGGCAGGAGAACTGTACCATAAACAATCCTGTCAAATGAAAATTTCTCTGAATTCAGTTTCAATGAACGAAAAGTATTTCCATCCCACCAAGACTGTATCCCCGCAACAGGTTTATTGGATCGCTGAAAGGGAAAGAATCCCCACTGCTTCCACTCAAGTGAAATTATGGATCACTGCACACTCTGGATGCCCATCTTTCCGTAACACCATCTACAATATACATGGAAAAAAAGGAAAAAGGGCAAAGTTGGAAAAACAGACTCAGCTATTGATCAAACACTCATTTGCACTATCTATCTACTATTCTCATTTCGAATCCACAATCAAGTACAAATCTGAAAGCATGGTCATCAAAGCAGTAAAACACTTAAAACTGAAAGCACGATCCTTGCATACTAGTTGTTTTGTTGTATCCTCTGCACAATAATGAGCTTTAGAAGCAGCATCTCTCATCGAAGCTTCAGAATTGTTGAGCGGGTCTTCTGTTTCCTTGAATATCCCTTGCTCAACCTGCGCCTCTAGAATGTATTGGGCTTCATACAGAGGACATGAACAACATCCCTGCAGTTTTGTCTTCCTGATGAAGGGTTATAATCCTCTATTTCATATGTGACATCTAACATCAACGAAGTATACAATACAATAAAAACTACCACTTTAAAAACTTTTCCAACAATCCCACTTTCTAAAAATCCAAATCACATCTCCTGTCTTGTAAGTTGTATCTCACTGGTCGGATCTTTCATTGTAGTGCTATTATTCCTGCTGGGCATCCAGGGTCTGTATAAGAGTCAGTTGTCTTGCTTCTTTGGTCTTGGTGAAGTGCTGTTCCACATATTTATCTCACGTACTGTCTGGTTGAAACAGAACATTGTATCCATTGTCATTTCTGCCTCACGACCGTGGAGTAGAAAGAATAGTGTGCAGGGTGTCATATAGTGTCTTGCTATATTGCGTTGTATGTAAATGTCACAATGGGAATTATTGTAACCTAATCTCTCCGTTCAACATCAATGTACATCAAAAGCATAGCTTCCAGCATCTTGTTAAAGCATCCTGTAAAGACATTTGGCTTTGACATCAGGCAGCTACCTTTCTGTGGGTGACGTAGCAAAATGAAATTATCTCTAGTACTAGTCTCGACTGGAAAACTTTCCATAATCAGAAACCACCACATAGCGTGTCACTGCACTTCAGAATGAAGTCGTCTCTGATGATCTTGGCAATTTCGGTTGCTTCAGCTATCCGCCAGCTTTAGTGCCAACACAATGGATGAGGTAATCAGTTCAGACTATTATCTATTGATTGCCATTTGTTGTCTTTGTTAACCTCACAACGAGGTCAATTCCACTTCAGTGCAATGGGGCTGCTGTAGGCAGGAGGTAGTTGTGGAATGTGTTTGTGTCATTGGTATTCCTTACAGTTGCTCACAAACTGTCTAACAAATTATTAGAGACTTGGCCAGTGATGTCTGCATCTGATTCTATACAGACTCTTCATGAGTCCCATGTGACCAGATGTTGGAGCATCAAGGAAACCTTCAGAATATTTGACCTGGGATGATGAGCAAACGTTCTGGCCCCACCAGATCACAATTCCTCTAATACAATGTTCTGTTAGTAACTGGAACTCTCCGCTGTTTGGTTCATGGTTCTTAAAGCCTTCTATGGTTTTCATCAATGCTAGACCTTCCCTCTGTTCGGTAGCAATGTCATTTAAAGCAGTGATGACTGGGATTTTATCCATACTGTTATGTTCCACACAGAAATCCCTGAAAGGCAGTCAGCGTCATTGTGTTTGTGTCCACTTTTGTATATTGCTGTGATGTCATATTACTCAAGTCTCAGTGTCCATCTTGCCCATCAACCTGATGGATCCTTTAGATTGGTCTGCCAGCAGAGGGAATGGTGATCACGCACAACGGTGAATGGTTTGCCACATACATAAGGCTAATATCTGTTGATGGCCCAAACAACTGCATGGTGCTCTTTCTTGGCTATAGAGTACTTTATCTCGGTCCTAGAGTGTACTCTGCATATGTAAGCTGTCACCTTTTAGCATCTTTCTGAGTCTGCACTAGAACTGCCCCTATTCCAAGACAGCATCAGTGAAGTTCTGCCTTGGAATTCTTGTCATGCAATGCTGCAGTTGGACATGATGTCAGGACAAGGAAAGATCTTTCTTGTGCCTTGTTCCTGGAAAATTTGGCAGCTCCTTGCAGTAGCTCTTGCAAGGGACGCGCCTTGATACGAAAGTCCTTTACAAATCACTGGGAGTAAGGGCACATTCAGAGAAAACTTCACACATCAAAAATAAGCCAAGGGGTCAGAAAACCTGTGACAGTTCTTATTTCCTCTGGAACAGAATGGACTCTGTCATCATTCACTGGGTGTTCCAGATTTTTATTTCTTGTGCAACAAAGAGGCGGTTTCTTGTTCAGGTGGAGACTTGCAGTCTGAACACACTTCAACACAGTTGAGAAATATTCTTCAAATGCCTCCAAAACAACGACAATGTCATCCATACAGCACATACACATCGTCCATTAAGGTGTCATGGTCTGAGATAGTTGGAAATCTGATTCTCAGATGTTGCCCTTTATGTTCAGAGTTAATCCTTGTTTGATTGTGACCGCAGAATCACAACTCTTTGAAGCTAAAATATATGCATCCAGATGTGGCTGTAATACAGCAATGCAGTATCTGCACTACCTTCCCACTAGCTCAAACTTACGGTGCTGCTTGAATGTCGTTTCCTGTACGCTAAACGTATTCGAATGTCTGGTAGCCTCCTCTGGTGCTGCTCTCATTGAATTTCAATAGCTGGTTGTGAAAGAAGAATGATGATTCAATGTTTCCACCTCAGACATCTTCATGCCTTGCACAGCCAGACATGCATCACAGAGAATATCGTTTGCGAACAATCCCTGTGGATCTGGTGCAGTAGCTGCAGTAGAGGGAGATAGGTTGGGGTGACAGAATTCTTGTGTAATGACCTGCAATACCTTTTAGAGGCCATCAAATGAGTTTGGGTACTTACATAATGCCATGCATTTGCATGCTTTGTCTCTAAACCTCTGATGGAACCAACACTAGGGAGTCTTATGCTTTCATAACCTCTTGTCACCGGTCTGTTGCCCTGCCATTCCAGCTGCTTGATTTTGTGTTTGGTGCATGCTCCTTATTTTGCAGGACTATCACTTGTCCAGCCAGGAGTTGAATGCTTTCTGCTACCTGCTCAGTAGTGGGAGCTGGTGTTTCCCACTTGATGCTTGCTCCAGGGTTGGTGTCCACACCCGTTTTCAAAATGCTCAGTCTGGGACCTCCACCCAAAATAATGTAGTCAACTGCACTGCCAATATTCAATTATAAGCATTCTGACATAGTCTCAGTATTTTCTGGTAGCCTTTTAAGCCAAGCATGTGTAAGGACTATCCCGGCACGAAACCCTGACCTGCTAGTGAATGAATTTTGTGTAGCAATTGATAGGGTGACTTCTTACCTAAGCCTGTGGGTGGCATTAACCTCTGTAATCTGTTTTTGGGCACTGGAGCGAAATATTTAACTTAGCAATTCTTAAACACTACGACAATCTATGATCACTTCTGTCACAATTACCTGTGATTCTCTAAGATGTGCTATGCTGCAGTGGAATTGCATGGTGTCTTCATGCTGCAAAAAATGCTCTCCGCCTGTTAGAACCAAATTTGGGTCTGAACATCCAGATTGCTGGCAATTTTACATGTTGTGCAGTTCTACCTTGTGCTGGAGACTGTTGAAGTTGCGGGTGCAAGGCATCAGAAGGATCTTATGTTGCAGTTTGGAGTGAATGCTGAGCATTGCCACTGCCATCCATTGCCTGGTGGAATCAACATTTTTCTGTTCAAAGCCAGGTCACCACTGCAGGAATGCTTTGTGTGTGTGTGTGTGTGTGTGTGGGGGGGGGGGGGGGGGGTACAGCCAGTAGACAGACACAAACAAATGAGAACACTCCTTTAATAAGCATCAACATGCAAACATACATTCAGCTGCACAACCTCAAAAAGCAATAGAAACATTGATAAAGAAATGATATAAAAAAATGTACTAAACTTCACTGTTGCGGCCACCTGTTATTTATCAATCCCTGGGTCACTACAGATGGATGACAGCAAAGGACCAAGAACTTTGTGAAAATCCCTAATATCTTGCAGCATCTTCTCCCCCTCCTCACAGATTATCCAGGTTTCTGCCAATTACACCGTATGTGAGTGTTGGCTAATTGGCGGATGATCCCCAGCATTGATACAGCTTTTTTCCATGGACTGCTTGACCTGTCTTTTCTCACTTCTGATTTGAAAACATACGAAAATTGATGCAGAACAGCTGTCACTAATCGACACTACCCTTGGTCAGGCAAGATTCTATTGGTGGTTTGATAATAGTTTCCTCCCCTGAGTTCTCTGTTGTTAGTGAAGCACAATTCTTCATCAATGACTCTAAGCTGGCCTTCCTGAAATGGTTCAGCTGTTCCAACACACTTATATTTAGGGATTACTTGGGCCTATTCATGACAATTAAGAGACCCAAAGTTTCCCTTGCCCATCTACAATGCTTATGATCATCACAAACATGTGTGTTTCTATTAAGAACCTGAGTAGCTTCTTGGAAATGACAAATGGTTCACAGTCTGAGTGTCTGAATTGATGATTGGAACACAACTCATTGATGATGGACTGATAACAAATGTCTTCAAAGCAAATAATCACTCAGATCAATTTTTGTTATGTTTGCCTGGTGGAACTGCTCTGTTAGTCAGCCTGGAGCTTTGGTCTTCTACAGTCTATGACTATTTGGGATGCCCACAACAAGCCCTACCCAAGAACAAAATTATGACAACCTTCTAATAAAATTACAAATTCTATCACTGACAGTTATTCTTGTAATATATATTTACATCAGCAGGGATATGTCTCATTTCACAATCAATAAAGCATATGCAAGTGCTGTAATGTAAATCTTTAAGACAGACAGATGCTTCCCACTTGACTATCAGCAGATGAAAGAAACTGGTTAATGCTGCATTAGTGAATATCATCAACAATGGTTATGCCATTAAAACTCAAAAGATACACTTACATATACTAGATGCATCTGCACAAATTATAGACAGATTAAAGAGGTGATGGGAGATACATCACTCAGAAATACGAGGGCGGTTCAGAAAGTAACCTCCGATTGGTCACAGTGCGGGTTGTGGGGGGAGTAGCGACGCCATCTGTGCGTTCACGCACTCAACAGGTCAGTCGGCATCAAGCCGTGGCCGAGTGAACATCGTACCTGCACTAGTTTAGTTTTTGTGGCAGTTTGAAATGTGTGCTGCAATAGAAAACCCCGCCAAATGTGAAGTGCGTGCTGTCATAAGGTTTTTTACAGCCAAAGGATATTCTGCAGCAGCTATTAATCGTGAGCTTTGTGCCGTGTACGGACCAAGAGTTATGAGTGAAGGAGTTGTCCGTGAATGGGTACGTTTATTTAAAAGTGGACGAGAAAACGTTCATGATGAAGAGAGGAGTGGTAGACCATCATTGGTGACTGACGAACTCGTTCAGACAGTTGATGCAAAAGTTCGTGAAAATCGACGTTTCTCAATGTCGGAGTTGTCTACTGGTTTTCCACAGATTTCTAAGACTCTCTTGTACGAGATAGTGACAGCAAGATTGGGTTACCGTAAGTTCTGTGCACGATGGGTGCCCAAAATTCTTACCGACCACCACAAAACTCAAAGAATGGTCTCTGCATTAGACTTTCTGTCACATTATGAGGACAAAGGAGAACCATTGTTAAACAGAATCGTGACCGGTGACGAAACCTGGATTAAGTACGTGAACCCTGAGACAAAAGAACAATCAAAGATGTGGGCACATTCAAATTCGCCTACCAAACCAAGAAAAGCCTCGCAAGATTTTTCTGCCAGAAAACTGATGGCAACGGTGTTTTGGGATGCCAAAGGGGTGTTGTTGGTTGAATTCATGGAACGTGGTACGACCATTAATCAAGACGTGTACTGTGAAACAATAAAAAAGTTACGACGGGCTATACAGAACAAACGCCGTGGTATGCTGACTTCCGGTATCGTTTTTTTGCACGGTAACGCCCGTCCTCACTCTGCTCGCAGAACAACGGCCCTTCTTGAGTCCTTCAAGTGGGACGTTATCAACCATCCACCTTACAGCCCAGACCTGGCGCCAAGTGATTATCACCTCTTCATGCATTTGAAGAAATGGCTCGGGTCACAGCGGTTTGATGACGACGAAGAGCTCAAAGATGCGGTCACAGGCTGGCTCCAGGCACAAGCGGGTGATTTTTATGCAGAAGGAATTTCAAAGCTTGTGAAGAGATACGATAAGTGCCTCAATCGCTATGGAGACTATGTAGAAAAATAGTGCAAAGATGTAGTTGTAAGATGTATATATTAAAATATTTTTATTTAACTTGGTGTATTTTTTTAAATCAACCGGAGGTTACTTTCTGAACGGCCCTCGTACATGAAGTAAAATCAATTATTGTTTTACAGGACACTACAAAAATGAGAGCATGACCAGCAAATTCTTTACATCATAATATATGATTCAACCACAGTTTGATAAGCAAAATGCTGTGCCTTTTTTGTTGATTAGTGAATAAAATGTCATTGACAGTAACTAATTTTTCTTTAAGTAAACATACATAAGAATTGAGTTTGCTTGCTTTCATAATGCTGATTTTACCAAATACACCCACTGTACAATACAATAAAACTTTTCTTGAAAGTCTTATAAGTCTCATACTTAATGTGGACCAACACTGAGAGGATCATCACATTTCTAGCAGACACAGGAGAAGAATAGATCATGAAAAATTTTAAATTTGTGAAAAATGTAAGAACAGATTCATGATACAGGTGAAAAAACAAAAGCACTGTATCAACCCCATGTATCACACAAGCCCCCTAATTCTGTTCTCCAGGTGTTGCTCCTACTTTTACAGTCACTCCTTTCTATTCAGCATGTTTTACACTTCTCAGCTATTTCTCATTATTCTCATGAGTTATCTGGTAATGGTATTTCTCATTATTCTCATGAGTTATCTGGTAATCCCATTTTCAATGCCAAGTTTTTTTTCCCCCTCTTCACTTCTGTGAAACCCATATTTGTACAACATGGCATCTCAGGTTTTAAAAAGATTACAGAGCAGGACTGATTGACTACTGTTTATTTCAAATCTCAATTACTTAATCAGTTAAGCTTTAGATTTGTTTTATTATTACTTTCTTGTTGCTTTCTTTCATTATTGTAAAACATTTGTCACATTGTCTCTGCAGCATTCAGTTCACAACTAGGGCATATGTTAGCTATGATTTGAAATTCTGATGCAACATTAGCATTAGCATTTTGGTTATTGTTATTCTGATCATTTACCTTTATTGAAGAATGACAATTTGGAACTGCAGTGTTCTGTGATTCACATATTTAAAGGGGAACCTAAAATGAGTCAGATCTGGTATCACTGATGATGTTGAGAATACAGTTAAAGACTTAACAACATCTTACAAAATGATTTCACTGAATATTTCTGGCAATTCCACAATTCTGACATATAATGGAGTGTGGTCTGTAGTTGTGTTATATCAGCATTGTGCATTATCATTCACAAATGATAATGCACAGGGAGAGTGGTGGTTTCATTGTGCCCTATATGCTACCCTCTGCAGGCTTTTCAAGTTGATTCTGAGCCTTGGTGTTTCTGCAATGATTTCCTCGGCCACTCAAAATGAAACCACAATTTAATGCCAGGTGTTGTGATCTTGACCTCAATCGCAGAGGTATCAAAAGAAGGGGTGAAATGTGAGTAAGAAGGGTGTGACACATCCGCAGTGGCACTGGGCAGAATTATGGTAAAATGTGGTGCCAATTTCACATCATTAACCCACCTTACATGTCACATGAACTTCTGTGCTAAGGAAATTAAAATAATTTCTGATTGGCAACTCCTTCTGCTCATTAGATGAATTTTTGGATATAGTAAGCGGGTAAATTTCCAAATCCCACAAAAAAGTTAAAAATAGTAAGTGTCGTGTAATTTTTTGTGAAATGTAATATCTTGAATAGACACCTTTTATTAACCTGACACATTCCACATCATTACAAAGTGTCGTATTCATGATCTATGGAACAAGTACTAATCTAATCTAATCTAAACAGGGGAAGGTTGTATGCATCTTTTCGCCAAATTTCAAACTTGAATGTCACAACAGGTGGGGATAGCAGGATTTTGAAAAAGTGATTGTTTAATTCTGCTGTGCAGTACATACCAGAATTGTGACAAAAATGGGCTGACTAATAGTTTAAACAGTTTTGCGGATTGATACGAGATATTAACAAGAAATGGCATACAGATATATTCAGTTTCTTTTTCTACAGAGGACTAGTTTTTTGCTGCTGTCTGACTGGTTTTCATTTGTTCATCTAATAATATGTCAACTATGAATGGGTTATAAGCACTGTTGTAGACTATTGTTTTTAAAATCTTTAGTTCTTTGGTTTCTGCAGCAGGTTTCTCAGCTAAGCTTTCTGTTTCAGTGGTTGTCCCACTCTATAGTATCAGGAAATCATCAACATCACATTCGTAATAAATGATTTTACCTTTTTCCCATTTGGTTTGCTTAAAAAATTTGGTTTTTAGATTATTAATATGAACGTCAGCAATTAGGCCAGCTAAATACTGCCCATTGCTGAACTATAATTGTGTACCTAGATTTCATTATTAAAGGGAATGTAAATGAGATTGCACCATCTCAAGCAAATCCATTAGTTCGTTGATTTCAATGTACTTCAATTTTTATGATGCACTAAGTTACCTTTGATTATTTGAGTGTTTCTGTTATAGGTATGTTGGTATACAAGTTAACTATGTCAAGGTTTGTAGCTGTTATTTACAGAGTAGTTGGTTGTAAATGTGTTGGATTTACTGAGAATTTCATGAAGATTTTTAGTTATTATATGTCTAAGACTTTTTATTAATCTGACTAGTGGGAGGGACAAGAAAAAATCATTTTATTTTATGGTCAAATTCATTCTTATTTTTTTGTCAATTTCATTGTTATTTTTTGCCACATTCAGTGTAATTTTTTCCTCAAAGTCAATATTGTTTTCTGCCAAATGCAGCAGATTTTGTTTCAAAATTTGGTGTAGTTTTTGCCCTACCCGTTCCTGAGAAAAAGGTCTTGAACCCTTGGACAGACAGACAACAAAGTGATCCTACAAGGGTTCCATTTTCACCAGCTGAGGTACGGTGCCATAAAAATGAAACAAATAAGCACTGTATGTGCCAAGAATTACTTGTATAATGAGATCAACCAGTGGGCATAAATTAGAGTTATTTTCACAAGTGCTTCTCTCTACTGTTTCTCCTTCTATTTTCTTTGTTCTGCTTGATTCACCTTCTGTGTTATTGAGAACTTCTTGTTTCTCTTTTTCATTTTAAATTTATTCTTGCCAAATTCAAATCTGCACATGCTGCTGCTTACAAATATTGTAATGCCATGGTTACATTTGGAAGGTTATGGCTTTCTTGTTATATACAGCTTTACTTGACTTATTCAGCCGATCTCGTCTCTCTGGCCTACTTGTCTCTCTGGCCTACCTTGCCATGGTACCTCCATTATGATCTATTGAATCATTTTATCAACATATTTAGGGTTGCTGCTTGTTTTAAATTTTTTAAATGTCTGCTCCACAAACAGGGAGCATTTTTAAAAATATGTTTGACGCTCTCTCAAAACATAATATCTATACAATGCAGGTGATAAGTGTTAAAAAAGACAATTAAGTATTTGTATTACATATCATTGTGTATTTAGCTCATTTTATGGTTATCAAGGGGAGAACACAGAATTTGATCTACAGTGAAAATGTTCTGAACATGTACCTGCTGCAGAATTAAAGCGCAGGAGGAGAGCTATAATACTGAAAAGTCAGAAGAATATGAATTAGACAAATTTTTACATAATGATCCTTCACACCACAATCTTTGTTACACATCAATATCTCAATTTCATGAATTTAGCATCAACTACTAAGTATTTGTTCATTAAAGTACTGCGAAGTTTCTGGCTGGCTTCTCACACCATGTTATTTATCCTTGGAATGTTTATTATCAGCCATTCAGTATACTTTGATACAATTGGCCTTGTCAGCATGTAAAGCACAGTTAGTTAATACAATTGATAAATGAGCTTTATGAGTAAATAAAAGCACATTTTTGTAAGAGTACAATGTCAGCTTCTAATACACTATTAAGACCGATATACACGATGAGTCGGAAAGACTTTAAAACTTCAGAATACATAGAAATTTACTGAGATAACTTACAGAATCGGTAGATGTGTCATTTTGTAGCAAATAATCTCAAGAAGTGTCATTTTGGTTCAATGTGACCACCGTTTGTGATGCGGCAAACATCCCATCGGTAATCAACTTCTTCCCATGCTAGTTGCAGCACATTCCGCACAATTTGCACAACAGCAGCATAGATTTCATTTATCAGGTCAGCAAAATTGTTTGGTATGAGACAAACATACACACAGTCCTTAATCATGCCCCAGAGAGAGAAATCCAGTGGTGTGAAGTCTGGCAAGCGAGATAGCCACATGTCTGGTCCTTCACAGCCAATCCACCAACCTGGGAAGTGATTATCCAGGAAGCCTCGAAGTTATATGGGGAAATGAGGTGGTGCACCATCTTGCAAGTAGTAGTAGTAGTAGTAGTAGTAGTAGTAGTAAAACTCCCATCTCGCTCACCTTTATCGATCTGTGGAAGTAAAAATGTTTTCAAGCACATTCAGCTACACAATACCAGTGACAACATCCTCCGCACTAGTGGAAGTAGCCATTTTAACTGTGCACTACACAGGCGCTCCTGGTGGTGGAATGGGGTACTGGTGCACTACGTGAATCAAACTTTAGGCTGCTTTCTACGAAATGACTCATCTACCAATTCTGTAAGTTAGCTTAATAAATTTCTATATCATTCCAAAGTTGTAAAGTCCTTTTTGATTCACCCTGTATAATTAGTGGAATACTTGTTTACACACACATATATATAAATGCTAAATTACAATTGTATATCAGTTACATACTTATACATATTAATTATATGCGTTTGCAGTTTACGATTAAATATGGGTAGTTGAGCAATATACTCGCATATTTATTCACATGTATATAAATGCAAAATTCTAACTATATGATAATTACATGCAATTTTACTGATACGCATAGCTACCAAAAGCACAGTTCTAGGAAATCATTCTCCATGATTTCATCAACTGTCTAACGTTCTTGCTCTTTTGGCAAAGATTTTAAAACTTTCTTGTACTTGTGTAAGGGAGCCATGCAAGCTGTTTTTAGCAACTTGTTAAAGAATTTAAGGCCCATGTGTCTGCCAAATTGATCTGTGTTGTGAATGTTCTTTGAAGTCATCAGTACTACATAGGATTCCTTCTTCGTCATTACTGATCTGCGCATGGCCATTAAATAACACTTACATTTTATTTGCATGTGTTGTCATTAATAGATTGTGTTACCCACAGGAAAATTAAGTTATCTGTTGGAATTTTGACTCTTTCCTCGCCTTACAATGAAAGAAGTCCCTCACGTTAGGCATCTGCTTGTTTGTATGTTTGGTTGTGTTGTTCTTTGTTGATCCTACAGTTTTGTAATTCACTATGTGTAAAAATGTTATTTCTCATAGAGCCTAAAATTGGCATATATATTATGACAGTGATTCTATTCCCATAGTAGCTCTGACTCTTGACTATTCTCTACACGCTGGTGTAGACTTCTGCAAAATGAAATAGCCCATTTGTGTTTGAGACTCCAGTGACGAATACATTACTGTGAGTTCCAGCTGGAGTATTTGTGTTTTGAAATTGCATTACTATGGCCAAGAAATTAAAGACTGTGCAAGCAAATCACTGAACTTCTGTTGATAAACTGCTTCTAAAGTGGAAAACAGATATTACATGCAATGCATCATTATTAGCATGTATATACTGCTTTTTCCCCAGAAACTGCCTCTTTTGTTTTATTTCAGCCTCTGGGGAACCTGTTGGTTGACATCAGTATAGCTGCAAAGAGATCCTTAGAGGATAAAGTCATTTGGTTCCAAAGGAATCCCACCAGTCCCACGCCCTCTTCTCCATTTTGTTTCTTCCACACTGAAACCTCAACATTTATTTTACATTTCATCTAACTTTTTTGCAGTTTGTTTCCTGCACAGTTCTTGGGGGGATGGGGATGGGGCAGGGGGGGGGGGAGGGGGGGACAAAAACAGTCGTGAAGAAACTCCCATAAGCAATCAGTGTTAAAATGAGCAAACTTCAGGTACATTTTCTGAAGAAACTGGTAGAGACAAAGACCCGAAACTCTTACAGAATATAGATGAAACACCATCCTCAAATCGTATAAAAACTGGTTACTGTGTTTTACAGATGTTACAAGTAATGCTTTTCTTTGTTCCAACAGAAAAATATTATAGATATTTTCAACCACCTTGAAGCTTGTAAATTTATTCTTGGTATCATTCCAGGTCCCTTTTTTTATCTGATTAATCATTACTCTATTAACTAGAGAGACTGAAAGTTTGATGTCCATCAGTCCTAGTTTCTAAAGAAAGTGTACCAGAATATAAAAAAATGTGGCTTTGAAGAATAATCTGTTTAATTTGCTTGGCAATAGAGTGAAGTGTTATCCTACTGGCAAATAAAAAAAAAATTAATTTTTTGTGTGTGTGTGTGTGTGTGCGCGCGCGCGCGCGCGCATTATGAACATAAAAAGGAATAAATGTGTTTTCAGAATAAATTAACCATCGAGCGGGCGCACCTGTGTATAAAAGTGCATCAACCAAAAATAAAATGATTTTGTGCGATTCAAGTTTTGTTTCACAACTGTAAACCTATACCTATTCCTTCAGTATTGTTTCAGGTAACACAGTGATAAATTGTGTTGCCCTACGTCCAAGTGAGCAGCAGTAATATAAGACACAAAGCGAGCTGGGCAAGAAAAAATTTACGATCAGTTCAAAAAAATGACCCCAGTTGCGAACTAGCAACATAATCCTACATTGAGGCAGTTGTCTACAAGATAGTTAGTGATCAAATAAGCAGCTGACTGAGATCTGATGCAACTGCACTGTTTACTGCTTCGTATGTGTCATTACTTTGTCTTTTAACACCTGTCCCTGGCAACAGAGAGTTATAGTGAAAATTTATTTCATTACTGTTTAAAAAACAGTAGTTTAGCTCATATTATGTAAGTTTATTTCCTCCTTATTTAAATAAACTAAGATTAAACTGTGATTTTGATCATACATGACTTACCTTGGTAACATAAGGAAAGCTATTCTTTGCATGTGTACAATGTGCGCTGCGTGCCCTCTCGTTTTATGAAAAACAGCACGCCCACTCAAGGGTTAAAAACATGAGCCTTTTGATGTCCTCCGTAAAAAATCTGATTCCTCCCCCCTCCCTTGACAAAATCCTGGCTACATCCTTACACACACACACACACACACACACACACACACACACAAAGTAAGTCTCTGCCCCAATATAAATTCTCTGAACAAAAATTTAACCACTGTCTTTGGTTTATGCGGGTGTTTGTGTTGTGACAAAGTTTGTCCAGTGCTTCATATTTAATGTTACTGGAAAACATACATTATGTTCTCCACAGTAAAGTATGCACTAGAAATAAACCAACAGATGCTAATAACTGTTAAGTTGATCTCGCCATATTCAGTGCTTCATTTTTATATTTTGCCACAGCTGCATGACTCCCCACAAGGCTCCAAACATTCCAGCAATTCATCACCAAATAGTAAATATATACCATCTGGAGGTGAATTGCTAGGCAATTTGAAACCAGTCATGGTAAATAAAAATTAAAGAAATACAAAAGGTGATGGGTTGCAGTTATTTACGGAAACCTTTAAATGATTGGTTATGTTTTGTTGGACACCTACTGGAGACAAAGGAAAGAAAGCTACCTGAGAGAGTTTTGAACACGATAATAAATAATGACTAGTGATCAGGAACTTACAGTCAATATTTCTACTCCTCTTGCCAGCCAAATATTGCTAATAAACGTTTCATGCACCACTATGACTAGAATCAGCTTACCTCTGAGCCGAGCACCACCACACAGCCATGCATTAGTGACCTCAGCTACAATGCACGTACAAAAGCAAGTGACCTGATATCATAAAATCTGAAGCAGCAAACTGCTAGGAGAAATATTTTTAGAAAGGAAACTTCAGCGGATGCCCTCCACAATGAAACTAAATTGGAATGGAATTTCAAATGACCAGGACCAATATTGTTCTTATCCTACAAAAATACAGTGATGTAAAAATAGGTACCTATTTTTTTAAAGTAAAATAAGTAATAAGAAGTACAGCTAAAAAACAAAAGGGGCTGGAAACAGGCTACATTATTACAAGACTTACAAATAAATTTCTAGTCTGCAATTGCACATATTGTGCTGCTCTGTTCAAAAATAAAAATGTGACTGCATCCAGTTTACACATTTTGTGGAAACATTTGCTACCCAAGGTGCAAATCTACACAATACAAGAGTTATGGTTTTATCTGTTACGAAGAATTGCATGTCTTGTGATAAACCATGCTGCTGTCATACTTGTGGAAGCTGCACATATCCTGCAAAAACAAAATGGTTTCAATACTGGGAATACAACATCATCAAACAGAGAATATCACTGCAAATGAATTCAATGGCGTAACACAACAAACACAGAATGGCAAACAGACTTTTTGCTAGATACTCTCCAACATTAAATGTTAACTATAAAATGCAATAGTCAGCCATTCTGTATGATAGATTAAGTAAACTACTGTAACTGCCTTCCAAGGAAGAAGGGGAGAGTATATTAGATTATTAATTCTACCCGATTGCTTTATAGTTTCCTCCCTCAACATGTGTTGGAAAAATCACTGTTTTTGATGAGCATACCCAAAACGAAGTTTGTATATTCAAAAGAGTAATTATTGACAATCCTTCAAGTTACATCATGCTGTAGCAAAATTGAAAGTTAACCTCAAATATTAGTTATTCTCCTTGTCTAAAACTTTCATAGTAATGTTGATGCTTACCATCATCAGGTACTTCAGCTCAGAATGATATCTTTGTTACAAGGGTAATCCCAAAAGTAAGGTCACCTATTTTTTTTATAAGTACATAGACCTGTTTTTTCTACAATGGTTTACATCAGTTTTCAGCTTGAACATTTAGCTATTTTTCAACATAATCACCATTTCTGTCAACGCATTTTTGTAGACGCTGTGGCAGTTTTTGTATGCCCATGTCATACCAGCTTGCCGCCATGCTGTTCAGAAAGTTATGAACTTCTTCTTTCACCTCGTCGTCGGAGCTGAGCTGAATCACTTTCCAACTAAATGTTATTTTAACTTAGGGAACAGGTGATTGTCACTGGGCACCAAGTCAGGACTATAGGGTGGGTGGGCAATTATGTTCCACTGAAACTGTTGCAGGAGAGCAACAGTTTGCCAAGCGATGTTTGGGCGAGCGTTGTCATGGAGGAATATGTATGCCCTTGCTCAACATTCCTCTTCTCCCATTCTGAATTGCCAATTTGAGGTTTTTCAGAGTCTCGCAGTACCTGTCAGTGTTAATTGCGGTCCCAGTGGGCATAAAGTCGACCAACAATACCCCTTTCCGACCCCAAAGAACGGTTGTCATGACTTTACCGGCAGACTGTGTGTGTTTGAATTTCCGCGGCTTTGGCGAAGAAGGATACCATCACTGGCATGATTGCAGCTTGGTCTTAGCTGTAAAGTGGTATAACCAGTTTTCGTCACCTGTGACAACTGAGTCGAGGAAGTTGTTCTGTTCGACCGCATGGCGGTGAAGAAATGCGCGGGAAGCATCAACTCGTTGCTGCATGTGGTCCTCAGTCAGCAAGCGTGGCACCCATCTTGTGCATGCCTTCCGGTAGTTCAATGTTTCCATTAAAATTCTGTGAGCGGTGCTTCGGGAAATCTCAGGAACCAATCTGCAGAGATCATCCAGAGTGATCCGCCGACCTTCACACATGCTTTGCTCAACCTTCCACACTGTCTCCTCAGAAATTGACTGTCTCCTGCTCCTTTGTTCGTTGTGAATTTCGCTACGACCAGCTGCAAACCCTCTACATCACTTACGAACATTTTTGACATTGAAGCACAACTCACCATACACTTCCATCAGTTGGCGATGGGTTTCAATCAGTGCAGTGCCCTTTGTATTCAAAAACCTAATAACACCGCGCAATTTGCACTTGGTGGTAACGTCCAATGGGAGCTCCATTCTCAACGGCTGCCAAGCCAAGAATGAGCGCCTCAGCACGGTGTGTGCATGTTTACACACAGCCCGTGATGCACTCTTCACAACAGTGTGACCAACTGCCACACAGAGTTCTGTACTCATAAAAAATAGGAGACCTTACTTTTGGGATTACCCTTGCACATACTGTCAAGAAGGGCAATATGATTTAGCTAGCAACAATTGTTAACAACCTACAGTACTTTACCAATAGAATTAACGAAAATTAAAATACAAATGTACTTTGGTAAACCTGCTACCCGAACAACAGTATTTATACTTTTGGGATATTTCAGTAGTGCCTGTCACAAAATGAGTAAATGATTGTAACCACATAATCTGTTAACAATTTAATGTAATTCTCTCTGCAAACAATTTAATGTAATTCTCTCTGAAAATTCACTAGGCTGTGTAATGAATATGAACTAGGATTGACATATTTTTAATGTATCCAGTAAAATAATATTGTTACTTAGTTGTACCTTTTGAGTCATCAGTCTTCTGATGTAGCCCACCATGAGTTTCTCTGATATGCCAACTTCTTCATCTCAAATAGCATTCGCACCCTACATCCTTAATTATTTGTTTGATATATTCCAATTTCTGCCTTCCTCTGCAGTTTTTACCCTCTACAGCTCCCTCTAGTAACATGGAAGTTAGTCCATGATGTCTTAACACATGGATCATCCTCTCCCTTCTTCCTGTCAATGTTTTCCGTGTGTTGCTTTCTTGTTGATTCCCTTATCATTCCACCTAATTTTCAACATTCTCCTGTAGCACCACATCTAAAATGTTCCAATTCTCTTCTGATCTGGTTTCCTGCAGTCCACGATTCACTACCATAGAATGCTGTGCTCCAAACAAACATTTTTAGAAATTTCTTCCTCAAATTAAGGCCTACATTTGATGCCAGTAGGCTTCTTTTGGTCTGTAATGCCCTCTTTGCCAGTGCTAGTCTGCTTTTTATGTCCTCCTTGCATTGTCCACCATCAGTTATTTTGCTTCGAAGGCACCAGAATTCCTTATCTTTGTCTACTTTGTGATCACCAGTTTTCATGTTAAGTTTCTCACAACTGTCATTTCTGCTACTTCTCATTACTTTTGTCTTTCTTCGGTTTTCTCTCAATCCATATTCTATACTCATCAGACTGTTCATTCAATTCAACAGATATGGTAATTCTACTTGATCTTCACTGAGGACAGGAATGCTATTGGCAAATCTTACCACTGATATCCTTTTGCTCTGAATTTTAACCCTCTCTTGAAGCTTCCAATCATTTCCGTCATCGCTTTTTCGATACACAGCTTGAACAGCAGTGGCAAAAGAGCATCTTGCCCCCTTTTTAATCCAAACACTTCATTCTTGATCTTCCAGTTCTATTGTTCCCTCTTTGTTCTTGTACACATTGTTTATTACTTGTCTTTCCCTATAGATTACTCCTATTTTTCTCAATAACAAAAGTTCCTGGATGGAGCAATATGTAAAAAGTGTGCAGGTAGGGAGTGGGGTCACTAGAGGGGGAGCACAGAGTTGTAGCACAGAACTATTTAGTGTGTTGAACAGGGGGTGTTTAACAACAGAGGAGCCGGTGTGTTTTTTGAAGGCACTTACTATAGACAAGAAGGAAGTAGAGAAATATAAGGAATAAAGAATGGACAACAAGTTGCAGATAAGTGAGAAGGGACAGTAAGAAAGGTAGAAGTGTTGGAAAGGAATCACGCTGAATCAGCAATGTGTAACAATAATGGACATTACATACTGTTCCCATTTTTATCAGAATTTTGAACATCTTGCACAATTTTACACTGCTAAACGCTTTTTCCATGTACACAAATCCTGTCAAAGTGTCTTGATTTTTCTTCAGTCTTGCTTCCCATTACCAAGAGCAATGTTAGAACTGTCTCTCTGGAGTCTTTACCTTTCCTAAAGCCAAACAGATTGTCTTGTACCAGTTTCTCAGTTTTCTTTCCATTGTTCTGTACATTAATATTGTCAGCAACTTGGATGCACGAGCTGTTAAACTGATTGTGTGATAGTTCCACACTTATATGCTCTTGCTCATCTTCAGAATAGTGTGGAACACATTTTTCGGAAAGTTTGATGGTATGTCACCAGTTTAATAGATTTACACACCAATTTAAATAGTCATTTGGTTGTCACTTCCCCTAATGATTTTAGAAATTCTGACAGAATGTTATCTATCCCTTCTGCCATCTTTAAATTCTGATTCCAATACTGAATCCCCTATCTTTTCCATATCAATTCCAATTTCTTCTTCTACGTCATCAGACCATTCCTCTCCCTCATAGAGCCTTCAAAGCATTCTTTCCACATAGCTTATCTCTCCTTTATGTGTAACAGTGAAATTCCCATTGCAGTCTTAAAGTTTCTGCCCTTGTTTTTAATTCCACTGAGTGTTATTTTGACTTTTCTATAAATGAGTCACGCCTTCCAACAATCATTTCTTTTTCACCTTTATTCACATTTTTCCTGCAGCCGTTGGCTGCCCTGCTTTTCCTATTTATTTAATTCCTGAGTGATTTATAGTGCTCTTTTCCTGTCTTTCTCTGAACATTTTTGTGTATTCCTCCTTCAATGATTAATGTAATTACTTCATGTTACCCATGGTTTCTTCACAGTTACCTTCTGTGTTATCCATGTTTCTCTCTCTCTCTCTCTCTCTCTCTCTCTCCCCACCCCACCCCCACCCCCACCCCACAGTATCCACATCTTCAGCAAACTTCAAATGCTCATCAGTAATCCTCAGTATTTCAGTAGCCCACTTCCTTGCACACTGAGTTTCTGTTCTCCATGTTAGATTTCACTAATTTAAAACAAATCAACATACCGTCATTGTACCAGACAGCCTCGCAGTTCCATATTGTAGCCAATTATGCGCTGAAATGTGGTCAAGGTATTGTTCGCATGCCTGCAATGTATTTGTTCCTTTAGAGTCAGTTACTTATTATTTGCAGCCACTCAGTAAGGAAACCATGATTCATTAATATGTCCACATGGTCTTAGTCTTAATCACAGCTTAAACAAATTTGTTTCTCTGGTAACAGCTAATAGAGGCTTTGCACTGCCTGAGTGCTAAGTTGTTCAATTACACAAGTTGGGCCACTGGTCCTTCATGGAAGCCATAACATGCTCCAAATGGGTTGTGGACTCTTGCAAGCAGTCTAGTACTAGCATATTACACTAATATCATGCACTATACCAAAGTGAAAGTAATTTAAAATTAGGTTTTATTTATCAAAAAGATTCAGTTTTTAAATATGAACACTTGTCCATGGAAAATTTGAACACTTGTCCATGGAAGACTGAGTACAATGTTTATGGATATAAAGAATCAAAATTCAAAATGACATGTTAAGTTGCAGACAGGCACAATAAGCATTCCAGTTCTAGATGCTGGAGTTAGTGGTCGTATGTGCATCAGGTGTGCTCACTTGTGTGTATGATTGGTGTGTGTCTCTTTTTTACTGATGAAGGCTGTGTCCAAGAGCTTTAACTAAGTGTCTTTTAATTGTGCCCATATGCAACTTAATGTGTCTTCTTTACAGTAAGTAGCAATCTGTCTTTCCCTTACATCAAATATTCCTACCTGGAGTTTCCATTGCTTGACAATTCAAAATGAGTTTCTCAAGCACATCAAGCACTTAGATAACACTGCTACAGGTAATGCAGACTATATTGCTGGTTTCAACATACTGCACACCCTACTTGGAAGCTATTAAATAATCAACTTATTAACTGATTGGAACTGATGTGTTGTAACCTAATACTCACAATCAATAGTTTAGCCCATCGCCAGTATGAGCACTTGCAGCTGACATGACTTACCTACAGCTGACGTACAGCTCTATGTAATTTATCTTTTAATCTAGAAAAATAACTTAAAGTCTGCTGGTATAAATGAGATATCCTCAGGCTTTAGAAAAGAGTTAACTCCATCCAGAAGTGATATCCTGATAGAGATCTCCAATATTGCTGCCATTTGATTTATGAGCATAAGGCATGCACCAAGACATAATTCTCTCTGTGGAGTTTTTAGTGGGGAAGGGTTGGCACTATTTGTTTCATTTAGCACTACAGCCACAACTTTTCTTCTAATTTCAAACCATTTTTCTTCTTTTTTTAATCTCAAACTGTTTTTGTGCTTTTGCATTTCTATTGGTTCCCTGTACATTCTAGCATAGCAATTATTAGATCTTGCTAAACCTACATTGCCAGAGAAATTAATATGGTGGTTTCCCAGTCCTATCTGCTACTGCTGATTTAGCCATCTTGCCCAGAAACAACTGCTCTTGTGTTCCTTGGTTGGGTTTTAATGCTTCCTTACGTAGTTCCTATGTATACTTGGCCACAAGTGCATAGGACTTTATACAGTCCAGCTGTGGCAAGCAACACTTCTTAAAATATTAGTAGATCAAGTTCCACAGTACCTGTGGAACAACCTCGTTCATTTAAGAATGGTCTTCAGAAGAAACAGCTATTCTGACAAAGAGATAAATAGTGTGCTACATCCTAAAAGTTACCGAGCTTCTAAAGAAAAAGAACCAATTAAAGGGAAAGTTTGCCTTCCATTTGTTAAAAATATCAAAGACTGCATCAGCAGAGTACTCAGGAAACACTTACTGATACCAACAACAAAGCTGCATGAACAACAAGAAAGCTGCACGAATATTTGAACACTGCTAAGGATCAAAACCCACTGCTTACCATGGAAAGAGTAAACCCAATCCCATGCACTTGCAGCCAAGCATACATAGAAGCAAACACAACCACCTACCTCAAGAAACTCAAGAGCAATTGTGACCTGGGCAAGATGGATAAATCAGCAGTAACAAATCATGCAATATGACTGGGAAACCACCAAATTCACTTCTCTGTAGTACAGAGAGGCTATAGACATTCAAAAGCACACAAACAATTTCAACAGAAAAGAAAAAAAAACTGAAAATAGACAGGTTGTGGTTCTAGTGCTAAATAAAACAAACTGCCCCTACTCTCCCCCACTACAAGCTCCATAGCATACGTCAAGCAGAAAATTACGCCTCGCACCACTGGCGTTGGGCCCATAAATAAAATATCAGCAATGTCACAAATGTAGGCCATGAAAGTCTGCAGAATTCTCCAATGTTGTACTGAACCTCGAATACTCAATAAGCAAAGTCATCCCTATTTTTAATAACAAAGAGTGGCCCAGCCAAAGGTTAACTACTGTTTTTTCTGTCAAATACAGTGAAGGAATCACGGACCACTGAATTCACATCAATATCCAGGTCTCTGCCAGTATGATTTCATAAGAAATGGAATAACGTACGCCATCTTCCCTATCTACCAATTCATTGATAAATTTTGAGAAATAGCTATACACTGCTCATTAAGACAAACACTTCCACAGAATTGGGAATATCTTAATAACATTATTAAAACCCTGTTCTTCATGATGCATTTAGCCACAGCCAGTGATGTACTTGGCCATATATGCAGCGCACCATAACTATCACAGAGTATATTTCTTGACAGACTGTAATATGCTATTGCCTTTACAAGAAACATAGTGAAACACATATTAGTAAATGCCAAACAGTCTCAATGCATACCTTCTTCTCAAAATTATGGGGAAAGATTATGTACACTAGAATGATAACACGCCTATCCCGAAGCTAGATAGATAGTGTCTTCCCACAGAACAAATCATTTTTCAATTCAAATACCAGAGTACATGGAACTAAAATGATGAAATATTAAACATCATCATATGTTTTCATCGTGCGAACAATGTCGAATTTTGTACCAGAAAGTGATGATTTGCGGAAAGCATTGATTTTTTGTTTTCATTTGAAAAAAAGTGCTGCAGAGTCGCATCGAATGCTTGTTGAGGCATATGGTGATCATGCTCTATCAGAAGCAACAAGCAAAAGATGGTTTCAATGGTCCAGAAATAATGATTTTGATGTAAGAAATGAAGAACGTGGAAGACCACTAAAAAAGTTCCAAGACGCCAAATTGCAAGCAATATTGGATGAAGATGATACTTTGAGTCAGAAGCAAATGGCAGCAATGCTAAATGTTGCATAACAAACAATTTCTGACCATCTGAAAACTACGGGAAAGATTCAAAAGTGTGGAAAATGGGGGCACATACATTGAATGAAAGACAGATGGAAAACCGAAAAACCATTTGTCAAATTTTGCTTCAAAGACATGAAAGAAAATCAATTTTGCACCGAATTGTTACTGGTGATGAAAAATGGATTTATTCTAAGAATCCTAAACGGAAAAAATCATGGGTTAATCAGGGACAACCATCAACATCGACTGCAAAACCACATCGATTCGGCAAGAAGAAAATGCTCTGTGTTTGATGGGATCAGAAAGGTGTGGTGTATCATGAGCTTCTAAAACCTGGTGAAACTGTGAATACTAATAGCTACAGACAACAAATAATCAATTTCAACTATGCATTGATCGAAAAAAAGACCAGAATGGGCCAGAAGACATGGCAAAGTAATTTTTTAACACGACAATGCTCCTGCACACAAAGCAAAACTGGTTCAGGATACAATCAAAACACTTGGCTGGGAGCTGCTACCCCACCCACCGTATTCACCAGACTTGGCCCCTTCCGACTACCATTCGTTTTCATCAACGGGACACGCATTGGCTGAGGAACACTTCGATTCCTATGAAGAAGTCGAAAATTGGGTGTCTGATTGGTTTGCTTCAAAAGATGAACATTTCTATTGGCGTGGTGTCCACAAATTGCCAGAAAAGTGGTCAAAATGTATAGAAAGCAATGGTCAGTACTTTGAATAAAATGTTTTTACTTTTCAATTCAAAATTAGTGTTTCATTTTCACAAAAAAATGCTCATTTCATACCGGTACACCTGTGACAAAAGTCATTGGATACCTCCTAATACCATGTCAGACCTCCTTTTGCCCTGATTAGTGCAGAAAAACAACATGGCATGGACTCAACAAGTCATTGGAAGATCGCTACAGAAATACTGAACCATGGTGTCTCTATAGCTGTCCACAATTGGGTAAGTGTTGCTAGTGCAAGACTTTCTGCACAAACTAATCTCTCGATTATGTCCCATAAATGTTCAAAGGGATTCATGTTGGGGGACCAACCTGGGTGGCCAAATCATTCACTCAAATCATCCAGAATGTTCTTCAAAACAATCACGAACAACTGTGGCTTGGTGACCCAGGCACAATGTCATCCATAAAACTCCATTGTTGTCTGGGAACAATAAGTCCATGGATGGCTGCAAATTGTTTCCAAGTAGCCGAACATAACCATTTCAAGTCAATGATTGTTTCACAAGAATCAGAGGACCCAGTCCATTCCATGTAAACACAGTCCACACCATTATGGAGGCACCACTAATGTGCACAGTGCCTTGTTGACAATTTGGGTTCAAGGCTTCATGAGGTCTGCACCACACTCTGACCCCTCCATCAGCTCTCAGGTCTCATCTGACCTAGTCACAGTTTTTCAGTCATTTAGGCTCCAACCAATACAGTCACCAGCCCAGTAGAGGTGCTGCAGATGAGGTAGTACTGTTAGCAAAGGCACTCGCACTGATCGTCTGCTGCCGTGGCCCATTAACACCAAATGCTGCTGCACTGTCATGACAGATACGTATGTAATGCATCCCACATTGATTTCTGTGGTTATTTCATGCAGTGCTGTTTATCTGTTAGCACCAACAACTTTGTGCAGATGCCGCTGCTCAGTCATTAAGTGAAGGCAGTCTGTCTTTGCTTCATCCATGGTGAGAGGCAATGCCTGAAATTTTGTATTCTCAGCACATTCTTGACACTGTGGATCTTGGAATAACAAATTTTGTAACGATTTTCGAAATGGAATGTCCCATGCATCTAGCTTTAACAACCATTCCACATTCAAAATCTGTTAATTCGTGTTGTGCGGACATAATCACATTGGAACCTTTTCAAAGGATGCGTCTGAGTGTAAATGACAGTTTCACCAATACATGTTCAGCCATGTGTACGCGATACTATCGCCATCTGTATATGTGGATATCACTATCCCATGACTTTTGTCATCTCAGTGTATGTAGTCTCCTAGAAAAGATCAAATATTAGGATATCCACAACATTCCCCCATAAGACATTTTCATTCTAGCTAACCAAAAGAATGCAGAGTTTATACCCTTTAATTTTTTCTTTGATCCACTAACAGAAGATGTTTCATGTCATTAGTCGTTATTTTTTACCACTGTCAAACATCAGAGCAATTCAAAGCAGCAAGAGATGGACATTTATTATTTTTATTCATTCTTCATCATTACAGCCTATTATCAATGGAGGCCAATACCAGTTAACAATATAAAACATTTTCTGCTGTTACGTCAACAAAAATATTGAATGCACAAATAAAAACTCAGTAATTATCTTCATAGTAAAATGTCATTTTCTTCCAAACATGCAGAGAAAGATATAAGAAACTCAGAGATGCACATAACGAGGTTGCATCTTCAAAGTGGGAAATAATTACTACAGATGTATCACCGCAATCAATAATGGGCCCATTCCTGTTATTTTTATGTATAAGTGATAAGACATCACAAATGCAAGCAGCTGAAATAGTTTACTTCGCTAATGATGCACATACTATAATCAAACCTAATGGAGTTTCAACACTTGACAATATAAATAAAATCTCTTCAAATTTATAAACTGGTTCTCTTTATAAATGGACTGTACCTGAGATGACTCTCTATGACTCCTGCAATGAGTCTCACCACACAGCTAGAAGTAATTCATAAGGGAAAAAACCAATAAATGAATCAGAACATCCTAAATTCTTGGATTTTTTAATATCAGTACGAACCAGAACTAGAAGTCAAATTTCATTGGCCTTCTTAAATGACTAAGCTCTGCAACTTTTGCAGGAAAAAGGCCAAGGAAAGTTGACTTACTTTACCTATTTTTACTTTCCAATGCCTTAAAGTATCATATTCAGGGGCATTTTTTTCATTGAGAAAGAATGTGTTCTTTGGACTTCATTTGGTGTCTACTCAAGAACCTCTACTGAACAGTTCTTTAAACAATTGATATAATTACTACAGCCTCATGATTGTCCACAATGATCAAGAAAGCATGAAAAATTTATTCTCTAACCTCATTCATATCAATACATACATTTATTTTAATATGATGATTAATTATCTCTGTATAATGGCACAATGACTTTCTATAATGTACTCCAAGCAACCTCTCACTGTAACATTAAGGTTATGTCCTCTCAAACATGTAAGTTATTTAACTTTTAATAAAAATTATCTTAATGAATAGTACATACTTGTAGCAAAAGTGTGTATTCTAAACCATCTATTGAATGTCTCAGTTTTCTTTATGAGAAAAAGTGGAAAGAACAAAACAGTAGTGACAGTAGTTACGAGGATTAAGTTCCGTATACATTTATAGCAAAGTATAGAGAAAGAAAGAGAGAGAGATATATATATATTTGTTTGATTGTTTTTAGTGTAGCATAACTAAGTCAGGCCTACCTTTTATTATCTACTACATATTTACAGAATGCTAATGGAACATCCTGGAACAACATAAATACACTGGTGTGCAAAACTTAACCCTTTCTGCATCTGCAATTCCAAATGGCATCATTAAGTATTCCTGGCTTTTTTGAGCTTCCCAATGCTTCAATGATACCATTTGGCATCGCTTCAGGTAGTTCCAAGTTTGGCCAACAGATCACAGTGGCGTTTGCTTTCATGACTTGCCGTTTGTTTGAAGTGCAGAACAGAGAAGTGTCGTGAGTTGTGCTACTGCATTTGTGCGTGAACGATAACTGTTGTGTTTAGTTTTGTTCTGTATATACTGAAATTCTTGGTTATGGAACCTCGAGGGGAAGGGAAAGAAATACAGTAAGTTTACAATACAGTTATGTATGCATTTTTTTGAGTAATTATTATGTAATTTCTAATGATGCCATGTGGAATCATTATTTTATTTATTAACCAATAGCTTCAAAAGAACTTTTGCAATGGATATGGCATATCTGCAACATATACAGTAACTATTCAACACAAAAAAAGTTTCCCCAATTTTTTTCTAAATTCTAAATGTGACGCACAGAGGGTTAAGGTTGAAACTAACTTTCACACTATTTTCCACTGTTGAGTAACATACCTCAGTGGAACTTGGACCATACACAGAAAGAAATGATACAGTATAGTACAAAAGGTAACTGAAACAAATACACATTGAAATTAACAGAAATGACATTTTTATTCAAAGACAGCATGTAATTACACTGAAGTCACTGCAATTCACGATGACCGTCCTGACATTACAAAAGGTGGGACATGATTCTTAACAGGGTGTGTGATCACCACAGATGGCACTGCATGCTCTGCAATGTGCTCCCATGATGGCCACAAGATTGGCAATGAATTCTTGTGGCAGTGCATTCCACTCCTCCATCAGTATGGTTTGCAACTGCTGGATGGTCATTGGTGCATGTGAACATGCTGCAATGTGTCTCCCTCAGGCATCCCACAACTGCCTGATGGGATTTAAGTCAGTGGAATAGGCAGGCCAGTCCATTCATCAAATATCCCCTCATTTTAAGAGCTCCCTCAACTGTGCTGTTTGATGCTGCCACTTATTTTCAGCCATAAAAACTATGTCAGGTTGGAATGTACCCCTGAAAAGATGCACATGGGGAAGGAGTACGGTGTCACAGTACCACTGACTGGTGAGTACACCACGATCAAAGGTCCGGAGGTCAGTACACTCACACAGTATAATGCCTCCCCACACCTTTACACCTGGACAACCAAATGGTCATGTTCAGCAATGTTCCTGGGTGCATTATTTGTTTCCACCACTTGCCATATAGGGGTATGTTTAGCATGTTGCACAGCATGCACTATGGATAATAACCTATGGTTAATAACCTGTGGTTATTACACTCGTCCACCATTTGGGGTACACAATGGTGTGTGTCCGCTCAGTTCCTCACCACCTAACAAAAGATCACAAGCACCAAAGAACAACCATTTGTGTGGAATTGCTTTTGCATTACGAGGCCAATTGTGATGATTTTTTGTCAGACGACATCACATGTGATTAAATATGTGTTCATCACTTTGAACTGGAATCAAAACTGCAATCTATAAAGCAGAGCCACACTATTTCTCCTCCAAGGAAAAAGTTCAGAGCAGCAACTTCAGATGGTGACAGTCTTTGGGGGATCTGAAGGGGTCTGTTTGATAACCTCTCTCACGGTGCAATGATCAACTCTGAAATGTATTGTGCTGCCCTCAGGAAATAGAAGAAACGACTTCTGTATGCTCGACACCACAAAAATGCAAATGAACTACTTCTCTATGACAATGCAAGGCCTTACATAAGTCTGCACACCCAAGACGAGCTCACAAAACTTTACTTGACTGTACTCCCTCACCCACCTTACAGCCCGGATCTTGCACCCCGGTCGAATGAATGATGCCTCTGTGGGAAGCAGAATGTGGATGATGAGGAGGTCACTGATGCAAAAAGACATTGGCTCCAACGTTGAGCAGTAGAGTGTCACCACATGGACCATATAGCGCCTCCCAGTAAGGTGGCATTGTAAAGGGACACACTCCTCTACTACTCTTCTTCAACAGAAGTTATTGACACCAAAAATACTTTCTAATTTTTAATATTATCTCAGCTGTTTTTCTAAAAGAATTTCATACGATATTGTACACGATGTGGTATATTTCAGGCTATAGTGTATAAAAAGAAGTTAGTTTGTTTTTGTTGTTACAATGTACAGTTAAAATTACTTTTAGAAACATTTGAAATTACGAAATATCTGGCACACTTAAAATTCCTATTATTAATTGCGCAATTGGACGATACTTATTAAATTTATTTCTGGATTCATTTATAAAATAATGGTACAGATTAACAGAAAGTCATTTGTCAAGAAAGTTTGTAAACTCTTTGGAATATTTTTAGTACCACAGAATGGATTAGTAGTGGCCATGCCTCTGATGTGATCAGACATGTCCACTTTTGGCAATAACAATGTAATTTTCAACTTTGAAGTGGTAATTGTAAAGAAAGTGTGATACAGAAAAACGTAAAAGAATAAAAATTAGAGTAACAGCAATTAACAGCTCAGGTAATGTTTCACCATTATTTACGTCACTTGGAACCATGAGAACCTACAATGTCAAAAATTTCAGCGTCAAGAATCAGCCCATATACATGAAGAACTGGAGCCAATCACAAGAAAAGAAGATAAGTAAATAAGTTTATTGTAAATCTTACTCCTCCCGAAGCTTATTAAAAGGGTTTATTTTTAAATGAGTCACAATCAGCAAATGACGTGAGGGAGGGGCTTGTCTGGGATCAATTGACTGATGATGAAGTTTTATCTGTTGCACAAGAAGGGAGAGTGATTTGTGCCATTTGCAGTTTGAAGGTGAGAAGATTAAAACTTTAGCAGTTTAGATCAAAAATTTTAAATGTTGAGAACAATATGCAAACTAATGTAAATGTTTTAGATCAAAAAATTTCTGCAGTTCAGAAACATTGCATTCACAAAAGTCTGTATTCAAACAATTGTAATGCATGGTCCAACAATCCAATCAAAAGTTTTCCATTAGACAATTTACATCCAGTGAATTTTCTGCACCACTGTAGGGATTGTTTTGTGTCAGGCATGAGTGACACTCAAAAAATTAAATTTGTTAAAAGATGTTTTGGAGGCAAAGCTTTGTCTTGGGTAAATTTAAATTTAAGTCAGTGGGAAACATATCAATGTTTCAAAAAAAAAAAAAGTATTCTAAATAAATTTTGGTCAGATGCTGAACAGGGGAGAATTAAAAGTAGAATTTTTGAATGGTCCTAATAATAGGAATAGGGACGGTACTCTTAAAGAGTTTTGTAAAAATCAACTTATGAAATTAACACATCTTGACAGACCATTTGACGAAATGATTGATGCACTTAAAAGGAGATTACCAGAAAGGTTCAGTGAGATTTAATACAAAGACCTGACGATTGTCTTAGAACAATTTTTACGATATGTTGACAGGCTGGATAGAACAGTAGAAAGAGGTATGCTCCATAACAATCGGAATGACAGAGATCACAATGGGAATAACTACAGAAACATAAATAGTGGAAACTTCTATCACGGTCAAAATGTTAACAGAGAGAGAAATTTTGAATATCAGCAGAATAGGAACAATGAGGATAACCATGGGCAATTTAATAGAAGAAACAATCACACAGGTAACTACTCAAGAAGAGGCATTCCATCTCAATGGTCCACAGTTTTGGGGCGAAGAAACACAAGAAGCACAGGGCCTCCAATCTACACTTGCAATTAGACAATAATATCAATGTTAATGATATAGCACAGGTACCTGAAGTTGAAAAGAAGGAATATCAGATTTCTCATTTATGTTTTGATCAAAAGTTTTGGGACACTATGTTTAATTATGGTGATGTAGGTGATAATCACAATCCAGCATTTGAGAGTAATGAGAATTTTTATGTGGTATGTACTAATTTTTTTTCTCCTGGTCCGAAAACAGTGTTATTGATACATGTAAATCAGGTGATGACTGTATTGGATCTGAACTAGGTGATATTTTTATATAGATGTGAAAGAGAGCTGTGAAATACCTGAGGTTGGTAAATCTGAGACTGGTAGCATACTGCAAATGAATGGAAGTGTTGATGGAGATGAGTCTTGTGTTGTTAGTGATGTTGCTGATGAAGTAATTTTGGAAGAAGAAGAAGAAGAAGATGATGATGATGAGTATCAGGTACTTGTGGAATTTAAGAACAATGAAGTTTCAGAGTTATTTGTGAATGATGTCGACAATACAGATAAGGTAAGTGATGTAAATGATGTGGTACGGAGAGTCGTGTCACATCAGTCCAGTCAAAGCAGGTTTTCATTAATGTCATGCAGAGTAACGAGCCAAACAGTAAAGGTGAGTTATCTGTAAGCCTAGAGAATAAAGGTGAACACTTTTTGAAGTTTGTTTGGGACAAGATTGATGGTGACATAGATAAATGTGCATTCTGGATTAAGCTATCTGTGGTTACTCAAAATTTGTATCCAAATTGATGGAATGAAGTGAAAGAAGATCTAAGTAGGAAGTGTAATTTTGACAGTAATATATTTTGTGTTCCTTCTGTAATAAGTGATGTTAGTTGTGCTATGGAATCCATTCAATGTGTTCAATCTTTACCTGACAACATGAGTAACCAAAGTAATGCAGTGGTACGAGTAAAGCTGATAAAACCCTGTAAAGACAGTGTGGATGTAGCATTTGATGAAATTGAAAGTGAGCTTTTATGTGAACTGTCTAATAACAGAGATGATGATTCAGGTTTTGGGTGTCCTTACAACGAGATTAAGATTGATCACTGAGGAGGGAACTATTTGACTGATACAGGTAGCCCGATTTGTGGTATCTCTGAACAATTTAGAGACAAGATCCAGTATAGTAAGAATTTTGTGGGAATACCCATTGCAGGGGTAAAGATAAGAGGAGCTACTGGTAAGCAAAGCAAGTATGTAAAACGTCAAGCATTGTTAGCATTTAGTATAGAGTACAAGACCTTTGAACATACATGCATAATGACCCCTAGTCTGGAAGAAAATATACACTATGTTTGTAGATTCATAAGACTATATGATAGTGTTTTGTTTGTCATGAACGTAGTATGTAAGATGATGTGATTTTTAAAATTCTGTCCTAGCTATTGACTGAGATTAAATCTACGTTTTGTAATAGATTTGTGCTTTGGAATTTGATGCATATGTGCCAAGAGACTAAATGAGTAGATCCTTGCCGGCAAGGACAATGTTCACAATTTGTACTGTAAAAATTAGGAATAGTATTCAAGTATACTTGTGTGTCTCACCTTGTTAGTTAATTTCTTTTACTGCCGTTAGCTTTGTTTATTAAAGTTTCATATGTGAACACTTTTTAATCTCATCTGACATTGCTTTTGCAATATAAACAGGAAGAGCATATGCCGTGTGATGTGAAGAAGGTACTGAACAGCATACTTAGCACACAAAACAATGTTTCAGGATTTTATGTGAATGCTAGACAGGAAGTTATCTATCCGTTGGAGCCTGCGATGAGAACTCTAGGGAGGGAACTGAAAGATATGGGTGTATCCACTCCCTACACTGCCATATGGCTGTACCCTGCTGGACCAGTCAACTTACGAGAGATTACAGGTGCTGGGTAATGTACTCAAGCGTCTTCCAACTACATCAGTGTTGTGACAGAGATTTGTAAATTGTTAGCAAAGACTGCCAAAGACAGTGTTATTCTGCATAACTGTACATCTATATCTATCTACATCTATGTGATTACTCTGCTATTCACAATTAAGTGCCTGGCTGTCTCTCTACCATTCCACTCTTGATCGGCGCGCAGAGAAAACGAGCACTTAAATTTTTCTGTGCGAGCCCTGATTTCTCTTCCCTATGTAGGTGGGTGCCTACAGAGTGTTTTCATAATCGGAGCGCTGAAGACCTTGCTGTCGTGCGCCCCCGAAACCCCTCTCATAATCGGAGGAGAAAACTGGTGATTGAAATTTCCTCAGAAGAGCCCATCACAACGAAAAATGCCTTTATTTTAATGATTGCCACTCCAATTCACGTATCATGTCTGTGGCACTATCTTCCCTATTTTGCATTAATACAAAACGAGCTGCCCTTCTTTGAACTTTTTCAATATCATCCGTCAGTCCCACCTGATGCGGATCCCATACCGCACAGCAATACTCCAGAACAGGGCGGACAAGTGTAGTGTGGATCTGTTGCACCTTGTAAGCGTTCTGCCAATGAATCACAGTCTTTGGTTTGCTCTACCCACAACATTATCTATGTGATCGTTCCAGTTTAGGTTATTTGTAATTGTAATCCCTAAGTATTTAGTTGAATTTACAGCCTTCACATTTGCGAGACTTATTGCTTAATTGGAATTTAGCGGATTTCTTTTAGTACACATGTGAATAACTTCACACTTTTCTTTAGTCAGGGTCAACTGCCAATTTTTGCACCACGCAGATATCGTATCTAAATCATTTTGCAATTCATTTTGGTCATCTGATGACTTTACAAGATGGTAAATGACAGCATAATCTGCAAATAATGACTCCTATGTCGTTAATATAGATCAGGAACAATAGAGGGCCTATAACACTTCCCTGGTGAACACAGGATATTACTTCTGTTTTACTCAATGACTTTCCGTCTACTACTACGAACTGTGACCTTTCTGGCAGCAAATCACAAATCCAGTCACACAACTGAGGCGGTATTCCACAGGCACACAGTTTGGTAAGAAGATGCTTGTGAGGAACGGTGTCAAAAACCTTCTGAAAATCTAAAAATATGGAGTCAATTTAACATCCCCTATTGATAGCACTCATTACTTCGTGAGTATAAAGAGCTAGTTGTGTTCCGCAAGAATGATATTTTCTGAATCTGTGCTGACTATGTGCCAGTAAATTGTTTTCTTCGAGGTACTTCATAATGTTCGAATACAGTATATGTTCCGAAAACCTACTGCAAATTAACGTTAGTGATATGGGCCTGTAATTCAGCAGATTACTTCTATATCCCTTTTTGGGTATTGGTGTGATGTGAGCAACTTACCATTCTTTAGGTACGGAACTTTCTATGAGTGAGCGGTTGTATATAATTGCTAAATATGGAGCTAATGCATCTGCATACTCTGGAAGGAACCTGACTGGTATACCACCTGGACCAGAAGCCTTGCCTTTATTAAGTGATTTAAGCTGCTTTGCTACACTAAGGATATCTACTTCTATGTTTCTTATCTTCACAGTTGTTCTTGATTGGAATTCGGGAATATTTAATTCGTCTCCTTTGGTGAAGGAGTTTCGGAAAATCATGTTTAATAACTCTGCTTTGAAGGCATTGTCATCAGTGGCTTCACCATTGTTATTGCACAGTGAAGGTATTGATTGTGTCTTGCCACTGGTGTGCTTTATATATGACCAGAATCTCTTTGGGTTTTCTGCCAGATTCCAAGACAGAGTTTCGTTGTGGAAATTATTAAAAGCATCTCGCACTGAAGCACATGCTATATTTTAAACTTCTGCAAAACTTTGCCAATCTATGGGATTTTGCGTTCTTTTAAATTTGGCACGCTTTTTTTGTTGCTTCTGCAACAGCGATCTGGCCCATTTTGTGTACCAAGAGGGATCAGTACCATCACTTATTAATTTAATGTGGTATATATCTCTCAACTGCCACTTATACTACCTCTTTGAAATCATTCCACATCTTTTCTACACTTACGTGATCAGATCAGGAGTGGAGACTCCTATCTTAAAAAGGCATTAAGAACATTTTTATCAGTTTTTTTAAATAGATGTACTTCGCGTTTCTTTTTGATGGTTGTGGGTGTTACGGTATTCAGCCTAGCAGCAACTGCCTTGTGGTTGCTAATCCCTGTATTCGCCATGATACTTTTTTCAAGTATGGGGATTGATTTCCCAACACATTATATAACTTTAAATCAGTAGGTTTTTTTTTATCAGTTGTAAATGAATCTTCTCAGCCTTTATGTACGTAGGTTAGTTTGTATGGCAGTTAGCAAATACTGTGGAAGACATTTACTAGTATAGACAATATAACAAAATGTATACATGTCTGCCTTCATCGGCTGATTTTGGTCCTCAAGCTACTCGATTATGTCATCATTCAAAACTATTTATGATTCTGTTTACCTATATTTATCCTGAGTACTGCAGTATTGTATCTTGATTGGTACTTGAGATGTGGGCAGACTCATGCTTAACTCTGTTTTGGGTAACCCTGGTCATCGCGACTCTCTCTCTCTCTCTCTCTCTCTCTCTCTCTCTCTCTGTGTGTGTGTGTGTGTGTGTGTGTGTGTGTGTGTGTGTGTGTGTGTGTGTGTGCGCTCAAGGAGAGCGTGCAACTGTTGAGTGAGGCTAGATGCTTCTTATAATTACTCTTTACATATGATAGAACTTATTGATATAATTATGAACTGTATTCATTTTATTGTATCGAAACATTTTTTGCTGGTTTGTACCCGTTGTGGTTTGGATTCATGGGCCGGTCCCCACATCGTAAGCTTAGGCCCTAATATTTTTTCATTATTTTGTCCTTTCATGACTCAACACATCCTTAAATACTCTAGCTTATGTAGCTGACTGATTTTGTGCTGTATTCCTTCTCATGATTGAGCATATTCTTCTGGTCTGTACCTGTCGTCGTGAATTTTTCGAGTCGGCTCACTTGTCATACATTTGGGCTCTGAATTTTTTTCTCTCTTCTCTTCTGAAAATTTGGAAGGTGTGGCTTTATGGAAATAAACTTACAATTTGTAATTCTAGTAATTTACGTTGTGTCTGTATTTATTTCTATAGTTTCATGTTGTAATATTATAGTTTTGACTTTGTATTATTTGTCTTGTGACAGAATGTTCCACAGATCTGAAAATCTGAAAGCCAAGTCCTGATATATGTATAGATTAATACTTGTGTGGTAGACATTTTTCTTATGATTTCTGTAATTTGTTATGTATCAGATACTTCATACATATGTATTTTATCTTCTGACATTTTGTACACCGTTTGGCAAACCTTAATAGTCCATCACAAAATATTATAAACACATTGTTTCCAAATTTTGTGAGAGGGATATTGTAAAGGGACACCTTCGTCTAGTGTTACTTTTCTTTAACAGAAGTTATCAATGCCAAAAATAATTTCTAATTTTTAAACAAGTTAATATTATCTCAGCTGTTTTTCTAAAAGCATTTCATATGATTTTGTACACAATGTGGTGTGTTTCAGACTATAATGTATAAAAAGAAATTATTTTTGTTGTTACAATTGATATGTACTAGCTCTATACATAAAATTAAAATTACTTTTCTTTTAGAAACATTTGAAATTACGAAATATCTGGCACACTTAAAATTCCTATTATTAATTGTGCAATCGGATGATACTTATTAAATTTATTTCTGAATTCATTAATAGAAAGTAATTTGTCAAGAAATACTTTGGAATACTGTTAGTACTGCAGAATGTATTAGCAATGGGCATGCCTCTGATATGATTGGATGTGTTTCTATGTTTGGCAATAACAATGTAATTTTTGATTTTGAAGTGAAAATCGTAAAGACAGTGTGATATAGAAAAACGCGAAAGAAAAAAAAATTACAGCAACAGAAATTAACTGCTCAGGTAATATTTTACAATTATTTAGGCCAATTGTAACCATGAGAACCTACAATGTCAAAAATTTCAGCTTCAAAAATCAGCCCCTAGGCGTGAACAACTGGAGCCAACTTTGAGAAAAGAAGATAAGTAAATAAGTTTATCGTGAATCTTACAACTCTTGAAGCTTATTAAAAGAGTTTATTTTGAAATGAGTGACAATCATCAAGTGATGTGCGGGAGGGGTAAGATTACAGTGTAAGGTGGTCACGTTGAACATAGCTTATGTTGAAAAATAGGGTTTTGTTGCCAAAAGAGTGGGGAATAACACGGTGTATTGGAATTCTGAATAAAAACAACCTTGTTTCAGAAAAAAAAAAAGGATTGCATTTCTTACTGAATGCCCCTCACACATTAAACCTGAACACATCGAAACATTACACTGTGGGACAGATGTAATCCAGACTATTAGTTTAACCCAAATGAAGTACAACCACTTCTCAGCATCAACAGTATCTGATTCTTCAGCCTTGCTAGACAATCCAGATTGCTGCTCAGAGTCACTATCACAAAGATCATCATCAGTCCCATCAAGATTACTGGAAGTTCAACCTCCCCCTTCCCCGACACATACACACACACAAACCAAATGACAAGTTCTTCTAAGCAAGCAGCCAAAACCGAAGGCACACTTCAGACACAGAAGCAGGTTGCAAACATCCTCCTGGCAATACAGTTGTTTTGTTTATTATGTCATGTTTATAGGACCGTCTTATACTAGCTTTGAATGGACGATTATACACACATCTAAAGGCTGCAGACACTTGTTGTGTCATGAGGTGCAATCACCAGGTCACAGTTTCCTTTTTTCAGGTTTTGTTTCACTCGATCACCAAAGTGCCCACAAAACTATCCAACAGAAGTACTGATTCTGAGTGAAGAAGAGCTCCTCACCGCTTATTCCACACTGCTGAAATCCAGTCTGGAACTAGTTCCTCTGCATCCACCCACCATCACAAGCTCTCACAATGACAGCAGCTGTGAAACTTTCCACGGTTGCCATAAGTTTCCACAAGTGACACTCCCGGATTTAAACACATTTGGTGACAAAAATATGCATTTCCTTGGAGTCACAAGATGGATTTAAGACATCTTCACTAATTTCAGAAATAACCTCAGAAATAACCTCAGAAAAATGTAGCCTTTTGAAAGAAGTGTATAAGGTGGAGAAAAATTGTGTAAACCAACACCGTAGGTGACCACCAATAACATATTGGTTCTACTATGTTCGTAATTGTCGGTTATTAACCACTGTGTTATATCTATTATTTTACAGGTATTGTGCAATTTACCCCCCTCCCCCAAGAAATATGTGAGTACATAGCATATACACTGCCCGTGACTGACACAATTTTCTTCTTCTTATCGTCCATACTTTCTAACACATAACTGCCAAAATATACTAGAACAAACAAAATGTCTATAAAACACCACACTGTACAATGTGTTTGTGATGAGACAGTTGCAATTCCTGAACTCCATTGCCCATGGTCTCCGGCCTGCAGAGGAGCAGCACAGTCCTGCGTCCATGGATAAACCATGAAAATCTGCTGCATTACGCCACACACAAACAGATCCACCCTGTAGGCAGATTGGTGAGACTATATCTGACGGACAGAATTGGCATATTAGTGAGATCCAAATGGCTTCAGATCGGCAGGCCCAATCCATTACAGAAACCTGCAGAAACGCTCTCCGGTTTTGGCCCATCATGGAAATCCACTCACGTGGCCAGCTATTCACAAGCCAAGATATCATGTTGATGAAATGAGACCCTGGTGATCAATTCATGCAACAGATAACTTGTTCAAATACTCTGAGAATCAATAATAACAATAATGATAGATAGCAATTTACCATAAAGACGATTGCTGAACCACAGACAGGCACATAGAAAAGACAATCACACTCACACCTACATTTTCAACCACAGCTTTTGTCAGAAAATGAGAGCACAAACACATTCACACAATCACTCCGACACAACTCCTGAACACACGACCGCTGTCTCCGGGTGCTGCTTCTACAGTCTCTGAGAATCAGAGCCAAACAAACCACTCCTCATGCCTCCCTGCCTCTTGTCAGTAGCTCCCAGGAAGTGGTGGCATCATTTACTGCAAGCTGAGCGGAGTGGTAGGATGGGGAGAAGCAGTAGCAATCAGGGAGCAGGGCAGCGGTGCACGTACTCAGCTACACCCAGCCAGCGATGATGCATGACACCTCAGTAATCAAATCATTTCATCTACTGAGACAAAAATTAGATTTTTCCAGGTTTTTTTCCCTTCCAATTTCCTTGATATTTTTCTGATTTCCCTGACATGTTGGAAATTCCCTGATTTCCAGAACCTGTGGCAACCCTGCTTTCTCCCTTTGGCAGGGTTTTCTGATTAAAAACCACATACAGCGGAAATTTTCATCCAACAGTTGTTATGCCCAACATCACTGTGCACCGCCGTTTTTCAGCAACACGTACACATATTTGCACACTACTGTAATGCTGCTCAGCATATCAAAATGGGCCAGATTCTGGCCTGCAATCCCTATATGGTAAAGCAAGTAACAATTTTTGCTACATAACGCTCAGGAGATATCACACAAAGTTTCTGCACAACTGTAGTTCTGTGACAAACAGATAAGATTGTTTCATTACATAAATGACTGAAACCCCCATACAAAACTATAATTCTTTTGGTAAAATGTTTCTTTTGCATCCTATTTTGTGAGCTTCAATTTGAATCATTTCCATCATAGTGGTAAGGCCACATTTCCTATTTTGAATTACAATTTTCACTTTTGTCCTCAAAATGCACACCAAACTATTAATGGGTTTCTCTTCACTTTCACACCATCGACAAACGTAACCCCCCCCCCCTTCCTGCCAAATCACCATCAAATCTGCATCCAGCTTTCCACTTAATACGTTCCTTTTAATTCTACTGTGGTTTCTAATACACCCCTTTCTCAGTGGCACTAACAAAACAATCACTGCGTAACTGGTATACATCTTTCCCACTGTCAATCACAAACCGAAAGATCAACTTTTCCTTACACGGTCCCTTGAATTAGTCACATGACTAGACCTCCCAATAAATCTGTTATTTCCAGGCACACATGTACAAGTCAGGTGCCCATGGCCAGCTACCTAGCAACAACAGTTTTAGCAGAGCCATGCTATTCTGACAACTTAAATCCACTATTCAAAAACGCACATTTTTAATAACTTCCCAGAAACCATAAAGTGTCTGATACTAATAAAGTATGTTTCAGACCAGCCAAAAGGATTTATTTGGGGTCAATGCCAATCTCAAAGACAAATTTATTAATAGAATCAAGTGGCCCATACATTATTAACAATGTCAAATATTAGTTTTATGACATATTCAAATTCTGCATCTGATTTGTGTGAATAAAATACAATAAAATACAGTACACTGTTTTGTAGCGATAGTGAAAAATTATCTTGCTGCAAAGCATTGCTTCTCAAAGTAATTTATAAGATGTTATGAAGCGATAGTGTTTTTATTGTTTTTACTTTTGGTCACTGTATGGAACCAAAGATGTATTTTACACATTGTCTCTGGACTTGCACTTTGTAAATGTTGGAATGTATCTTATCACATACCCAACATTTAGTGGTGACCCTGACATGATAATACCGCCTAACAAGCTACATGATCACATCGGCTACAGCGTACGCGTAAGCCATCCATGCTGTGACATACACGCGTAAAGACTGCGCCACGTTCTTCTCATGCAACTTACAGAGGAGCTTTGACTCATGTTCAAACCAACAATCACAAGCAAGATGCCAGCAATCCCAGCAGTCAGCTGCTAATCCATGAAACCGCCTCCCTTTCGACAACAAAGCCCAATGCTTTGGTTTGCTCAATTGGAGAGCCAGTTTGTGTTTGCACATGTCACAGCCAACAAGACAAAGTACTGCTACATCATTGCAGCACTAAATGAAGAGATGACCAGTGAAATATCTGCACTCCCAGCCACAGAATGGTACACAACAATTAAAAGTGCACTAATCAAACACTTGTCACAGACAGAGGTCAAGAGACTGGAGAAACTGCTGCGCATATAAAAGCTCAGAAATCACATGCCATTGCAATTACTGTAAAGTCTGTGCACTTTGGCAAACAGTGCACTCAGTGATGACATACTGAGGAGCATTTGGCTGTCACGCCCGCCCACGGACACACAAAAGATACTTATGGTGTGTGCAGGAGATTTAGACACTCTCATGCAGACGGCCGACCATATAGTGGGAATGTATCCGTCTGCATGGGAGGTAGGTGTCACACCACAACCTGAGTCCCACCACACCAATATTTCCATAATTACAGGTGCAACTGGAGGAGCTTACAGCACAGGTCACGGCTCTGCATGCACCAGTGTGCCCACAAAACTATCCAACACAAGTACTGATTCTGAGTGAAGAAGAGCTCCTCACCGCTTATTCCACACTTCTGAAATCCAGTCTGGAACTAGTTCCTCTGAATCCACTCACCATCACAAGCTCCACAGCTCAACACGGGGTCGCAACTGCTCACCGTCAACCATGATGGTATGCTAGTACCACAGACCATTCCATACAGAGGCCAAGCAGTGTAACCTGCCACGTGAAATGAGAAGCATCGACAAGGGCTCAGTGATGACAGCAACTGACTCAACAGATAACAGCTGTCGCCTTTTATCACTGAGCAATACACGAAACAGCCATTCTTGGTAGACACCAGAGCAGCTGTGTCAGTTTACCCGGCCAAATGCCTACCTCGTCATAGTCGTGATGATCGTTGCCTGTTTTCTGCCAATGGCTCCACCATTCAGACATATGTACATCATAGTAGTCGATGTATTGCATCCGATATTACGGGCAGACTTTTTGTCATACTTTGGACTACTTCCAGACCTCAGGCACTGCTGTCTTCTGGACATGACAGTCAACCTAAGCAGCCAGGGTCAATTTCATCACAGTGACTGTGCCAGAATAAGAACAGTAATGGGTGATTCACCGTATATCTCACTCCTTCAGCAGTATCCAGAAATTATGCAGCAGTCATCCGTGCTTGCACTAGTACAAAACAATAAGGTGCACTACATTTTAAGAACACATGTAGCAATAGTGGAAAATTATCTTGTCGCAAAGTGCCACTTGTTTATTCTTCATTTTTACTTTTGGTCACTGTGCGTAACCAGGGAGATATTTCACGTGTTGTCTCTATAATTGTGCTTCATAAATGTTGGAATAAACCTTGTCATATACCCAAGAGTTTTATTTTGGCAATGCTATGTCTCAATGGCCTACAAATCTTCTTAGATACCACAGTATGTAAAATTTCTAGGTTTGTGGAAAGTTTTTTGTTACTGTAATTTGTAAATGTGAGTAGGTTTAAAACTTCCACATAACACCTTCACTTTATGTTTTTTTCCTTCTTTTTTTCCTTTCTAGTAATACTTACCCCCAAGCTATGCATAGCACAATACTAACAGCTCTTCCTCTTTCTGAGCTCAACAACTCAATCATTATGGAGGGATAATGACTTAGTTTTTCAGGATAGAAAATGGGAGGTTGCGGTACAGAAAATGGCCCAGAGATCACCAGTGTGTGTGTGTGTGTGTGTGTGTGTGTGTGTGTGTGTGTGTGTGTGTGTGTGGTGAGTGAAGTGTTATGAAACAATGTGTGTGCAGTGACTGATAGTGAGATATGAGTGAACGGTGTGGCATTACATTATTTAATAAGTTACTTGCAAAAACAAGTATTGCATAGCAGGAGTAAATCTAATGATTATGTCTGACTAGAAGCCTGTAAATATATGTGTATACGAATTACCTTATTTTAAATTAGTCTAAACTTGTAAATACTTTGACATGTCCTATGTCCTTGTAAAAAGAGATCTACGGATGAATAAAGGTACTACTACTACTACTACTACTACTACTGCTACTACTACAAACTTTTTGTTTCTTCCACATTTTTCAGGGCCATTTCATTTCACTTAGTATCTATGGACGGAACCATAAGGTACTAGAAATCTTCTCTGGTATGCATCATCAGGGTGTATACGTGGACAAGGAAGAAAAATTCCCAGATTTTTCCCGGATTTCCCGTTTAAAAAATACACTTTCTCCCGGGTGAAAACACACTTTTTCCGTGTTAAGTGACAGTATATTTTCCCTTATCAATCCTTTGAATGGTTAAGGTTTTACACACGGGCGTAGAATTTCCCGGCACTTTAGAATACAAAACTCAGAGAAAAAGACGCGTTTTGGAAAGATCTTTTATGTCCAGCAACATGAATGTTGCGTATTTTCGTATTACAAAAGTATACATTGAAATTCCACCAAACACCGCATAGTACTTTCTGAATCATTGAAATCGAGATTGCGATGCGTTTCTGTAAGGAGTGATAGCTCATGTCATGTGATCTCGGCCGTCGATGACAGCGGATATTCAGAGCATAGGACACGTGATGTAGTCAGCCAACAGCAACATCACTGTTACGTAGCACGAACACACAAACAGGGAAAGTTAATAGTTTAATATACATAGTGCTGCTACAAGAAAAGAAAAGCTTTCACATATAATATTGGTATCTAAGGTTAATAAGCTGCAAGAGAAGCTATGATTTTGCATATAATGTTGATCTTTCTTGTGCGTGTTACACTTTAAGAATCACACAAATGTGCCAGTAAAATTTTTAATAATGACAAATGTCTGATCTTCATTGTTCAAAATTCTTTTAAATGGCTCATCATCAAAGAGCTGATTTTTGAATGAGAGTCAAACGCTCTGTGATTTAAGAAATTCATGGTACATTCTCGCACATAGTTCAACTTACGTAAAATGATATTATCTTTGAAAGTAATGCTTTTCAAACCACCATTAGCAATATTTTCCCGTGATCTGTTAGAAATAGGTTCTTTTTAGCAGTTGCCAGAGAGCGCAGATAACAGGCGTCACTGCACTTGCGCAGCTACCATGACGCAGGAAGACCGTATGTACGTACATGAAAAACATTGAAAGATCATACATTATGTCATAAAAGAAACAAGACATCGGAGGATACTTCAAGAGCATCGTAATTTCGTGAACCATAACTAAAATGTGCACATTTAAAGTGCATACTTAAAGTGCACATTTGTATGTCCAGATTCCCAATCAAGTAGACCTCGACCTGATATTAAGCTTTTCAGTGCGGTTTTTGGGATGTAAATTTTCTTGGAGCACCAGTACTGTATTATATCGTGTTTGGTTCTTTATTATGGCATAAAGCCATACGTGCTAGAAGATGAAAACATGCACTTGAAATGCAGCAAACAGTTGAAACTAGCCAGTACTGTGGAAGTTAACATTTCGTTTCAAATACATTGACTGCCTCTGCGGAAAAGGTTAATAAAAGTCAAATTTCTTTAGCAAACAGACGAAAGTAATTTCATTATTCTGCAAGGCGACTAATACTTGACTGTCAGAAAGGTGGAAAAAATAAATAAAATCTGAAACTAATGACATATTTTAGCCTTCCCTAATTATGTGAATGTATTTTAATTCACTTGATAGCTCCCGGCCACAGATATCTGTTTTGTTTTCATTTGACGTGAGAGTAAACGAAGGGGAAACAGCAAAATAGCTAAATGTAAACACAGGTCACGTGGGGACTACCTACTATAACCCAGGCTGCTCTGCGCATCAACCTCGGATCTACGATATTTACAAACCGGGTCAATACTAAAAAAAATCGAATTTTCAAAAATATGTTCATCTTGTAGTGCACATCTTCCTGAAAAGTCTGAAACATAAAACGTATGTGTTTGAGGAAATGTAAGACAAGTTATTTGGTCTTAAGTGTGCCAAAGTACAGTGCCACGCCTCTTCATAAAGTATTCTTCTATTGCACGTCACTGTATTTCGCTCTGTGGAATTGAAACGTGTATATTTTGTACTGGATGCCATCAAACTATATTCAGGACAGTGGAAGCTGAAATGTCCTGTGGTGCCTATCCTGCTCCCAGTCGGCCGGTTTGATAGGTTGCCCCTCTTTTTTAAAAAAAAAAATCTCGCAATTAATAGCGGATGGGATTATTTGTAATTGGGAGAACAAGATCTCTTCAGAAAATCTGCACTCTTTATTGCTTATTACCTAATAACTTGCTGCTTTGTGTGACATAAAATTAAATATATAGGATACATAAAACCAATAAAGAAAAGAGACAAGTAACAAAGTACACATACCTTCAATCCTTAGCTCCTAGTATTTTTTTCTCTCTAATCATGCTACAGCTTTAATGGCACGCTTTCCTTTCTGCGAAAGAATCTATTACCTCATCAAAGTTCGTCAAACGATTCACTATATGAAAAATCGAAATATCGTTATCTAAAACTGAAAAAAATGCTAATACGAATAATACCCAAGGCCGGGGTTGGTTCTTGATCTGATTACGTCTATTTTGTCACTGTCTGCTAGATAAAACAACATAGGACTTTCTAATATTCCAGCAATTTTGTAACACACATCTAATAAACGAGACTGTTTTGGCACAAATGGTCATTTTTATAACACGACAGAATATAATTCACGAAGTGCCAATATCAAATGCCTATTAGGCCTACTACAAGCAAAAAGCTTTATGTCAGGAAATAGTTTCACATTTCATTCATATGCACCAGCTTCACAAGCATGAGACTGAAAAGTAGTATTACGAAATTTTTATATAAATTTGGAATTGTCATATTCTTCCATGATTTGTGTGATGTCCCCGTTTCTCCTCCTTCTAACGAACAATCTTGTCATCAGCAATTCTGCAGCTATTCCTACCATTGTCAAAATTTGTTCGTCAATTAATTTCACTAATCTTGCCAGAATCACGGGTTTAGTTATCCCGCAATTATTTTACGGTTAGGCATTATTACATGTTCGTACAACACGTTTTCCGCATTACTTCCAGAATAGAACTTAAGCGGCTGCTAGCCGGGGACTGTACAACTGGTCCTTACTAGTGTAGCGACCTGGCCAAAAATTTTCTGTCAAAATTTCATTTTCTTTGGTACACCGAGAAGATAGTACGTAATCTTTCTCACCTGTTTTTCCTGTCAGTCGTTTATTTCCATTCTGGTACTCTGAATCTATGGACTTCGCTAGTAATTATAACAATGCTGATCATTCGCAAAACCAATCAATCACATAATCAGACAGCGATTGGCATTCATCCGTTCGGCTTTACTCCGCTCACCTCGGGTAGCCCCGACCCCTTTTGTCTGCAGAAAGTTTATTTCTAGAAGTGACGAGGATTCTCCTGACACACACATCACGTACACTATGCACGCTTTCAAAAATCAACTTATGATTCATTCAGAAATCAACTTAAACTGTGTTCAAAAACCAACAGGGAAGCATTTCAAAATAATCGATAGACAAACGTGCGCTGGATGCTAGGCGCTTTGTGAAACAAGTTTTTTCTCCCTCCAGAATATGAATTTGGTGCCCTCTTTTCCCGGTAGCATCTAGCTGCTTGCTGCGACTACTTGCACAGCCAACAGCCACATTCCTGTAGCCAGAAGCGGGAGAATCTACTGCTCAAGCGCGCCTCAACTGCGCATGCATATGAGGCCGCTTGTAACAGTTGTGACTTCACGCTCATCGGAGGCAATTTGTTGTTATGAAGCATTGCATAGTCTTCCTAAAGCCTTTGACACATTTTGCTGTTGGCAGACGCTTGCAAGAGCACTGTGTGTCGTTGTTGTATATGGTGCATTTCCTTTGCAATTTAAGTTATTTTCATTTTTTCTATCGTTTATGTTTTATTGTTTGAAGTATTATTCTGCAGTAGTGGTATACAGTAATTTCCTTTGTTAGGGTATCGGTTCTTACCAGTCAAAATTACAAAAATTTAACTGAAAACTAAAACAATGAAAAATTCCCAGAATCCTAAAATATTCCTGGGTTTTTCCCAGTTTTCTCCTGGACGAAAAAATTCCCAGGCTTCTCCCAGATCTCCCTGTTGTCCCGTGTCATATACACCCTGATCAAGTATTTCCGTTTTCTGACATGTCCACAAGGCCCACGAAGCAAGCAGTGAATCTAATCTAATCGCATTCATTTCCGTCTTATTGTTAGTATATCAATAGTTCAATTATTATATATAAATGTGAGTTCTTTAACATCATAATAACAAAAAATTCAAATAAATTCAATACATACCATAGCATACAGCGAAGCAGTTTGTTATGGCTGATTAAACTGTAACTTGTAACTTTGAACTCTTCATTTTCTTGTAACTTTTTCCGAATCATTCTTGCGCTAGCAAATGAAAAAGAGAAAACATTGATAAATATTACACCAATAAAATAATAACAAGAAATTATATACACATAGTTCATAAGAATTTCCCAAGTTTTTAAATTTTTTTGAAAGAATATTAACTGTTCAATTCTTAAACTGAACCTCATAATGTGTACTCCAAATCCTAACTGTTCCTTCCATATACATTTATGAAATAATAATCTTCCAACAAAGCAGACAAAAATTATTTGAGCAGAACCATTTTCACCTAATATATAAAACAAGAAATTAAAATAATTTTATTTTACTCCCACACCAATTGAAATTATACACAAGGACTCCACAGTAAATGGGGATGACAATATACAAGTCAATGGGCAAAAACATATTTTATATGAAACCAGGGATTCTCAAAACAAGGCTACAGCAGATTCTGTGGAAGAAGTACTACAATTCAGTAAAAGAATTCACACAGGATGAAATGATAATTTGAGCAAGGGGTAGTTAATTTCTTTTTATTGTATGTACATATTACAAAATTGTATTAATATGATGATGCTGTTGTTCAATGTTTATAGTGAAATTTTACCACAATTTTGGTGTCTCTCCTGTACCTGAACCAAATGATTTTGATTATGTACATTAATGAGACTAATAAAACAATATTCACAGTATACACTCCCTGTAATTCTTTTATTTTCAGTCTCTGGTCCACATTCAGGTAGTTCAGTATACTGACAGAGTTAGGCACTCACATACATAACTTGACACCTCATATATTACTACATAATTTAATGCACAAAAGCAAATGCAGCAATAAAGCCTCCATTAAATCATAAAGAATATACCTACATGAAAAAAGCATTCAACTATGTTGTTGCAGATATTCTCTGACTTACTATTGTACTGTAGTACTGTGGAGGTAGCACAAGCAGTGTCTAGAAATCAGAAGAGTGAGACACATACCTGCCATTAACCTTTGATGCGGTGGTGGTGAGTCTAATACTCTGGGCTATCCACTAATCAAACACAATGATGAGATTATTTTCATTCAAGATGGACAAGTGGTCTGTCCACGACTGCACAACTGATGCACTAAAATTTCTTCATTAATGGCAAGAAGAAACTACAATTTGCTATCACCATGACTCACTGAACTATTAAACCATATCTGAAAAAAAGATTGTTGGCTATAACATAACTTATTGACTTCCACAATGGCGTGAAATGCTCAAGTTTTGGTCTTTAGTGAAGACAGCAGACGAAATAATTATATAGTCACTCAAATGATAATGCTGGTAGTGAAAAGCATAGATGTCACAAGAGAAGAGTAAAGTACTGTGTTTGGTCTTCTGGAATAGTTTCACTGTGGAACATAACACTACAGTTCCCTCACTTGTGTGTCACAAAAATGCTGAAATGACAGATAACTGTGGTAATAAACTGCTGAGAGAAAATCAACTAAAACTGCTCAATACAGGAGAGGCAACTATGCATGTTCAATTTTATGAAAATTATATACATGAAATTCCTCCCCGTTAACCTAAATTAGTACATCCTAGACTGCTGGACCAAATAAGTATTCCAAGCGATTGAAAAAAACGAGCAGTTCATTCCACTTTTCGAAAAGGTTGTTGAACAATGCCCATAACTACGGACTCGCATTGCTGATGCCAATCTGTGGTAATGGAACACGATTAATGCTCACGTGTGACTTTAATAATCTTGTCTGGAGAAACCATTGAAAGGTTACCAGCTTCTTGTTAGGGTTAATTTGCAGTGCAACTTTCTACAAAATGATATAGGACTATGACTTCACTCAAGTTAACTTCAATCTTTTTTTTAATGCATTGGATACAGTTTCAATTATGAATAAAATATGAGCTCAAGAATACTAAATAAGCTTTCTGACTGACTTGAGGGCTTCCCAATTGATGGAATTCAGTATGTCATTCTTAATACGAAGAAATCATTAGATGATACAGTAACTTTGGGTGTACCCCAAAGGACTATCGTAAGGCAATTAACATTCAAGATAAGTATAAATGAATGGATGGATAACATCAATAGTTCCATGAAGGTGCATGCAGTAGTTGCCGTACTGAATAGAGAAATTGCAACACCAGAAAATTGGATAAAGTTTAAATTATGGATAAAATATGAGCTCAAGAATACTAAATAAGCTTTCTGACTGACTTGAGAGCTTCCCAATTGATGGAATTCAGTATGTCATTCTTAATACGAAGAAATCATTAGATGATACAGTAACTTTGGGTGTGCCCCAAAGGACTGTCATAAGGCAATTAACATTCAAGATAAGTATAAATGAATGAATGGATAACATCAATAGTTCCATGAAGATGCATGCAGTAGTTGCCGTACTGAATAGAGAAATTGCAACACCAGAAAATTGCAGCAAAATGCAGGAAGAACAGTAAAAGATTGACACTTAGTGCAGGGGCTCACCGTTCAGTTCAACAAAAACAAATGTAATATTTTGTGCAAACAGTTATAGGAAAGACAGATGTTGGGCAATCTCACTAAAAGAATCCTTATGAAATGTAATCCATCCATTCAGTTATGATTTACAGTGTGTCCAGTGAACGAGTCCATGATTTCAAAATTAAATATCTCAAAAACTAAGATCGACAGACAAGTGCAACATAGCATACGTTTACTGTGAAGGCTTAAGAATTTTATACAGACGGCACTGTAGGCTGTGCAGCCCATAACAGTACCAGTGTGCATAATTAAACTCGCCCCCTGCTAGCAGTCTTTGTAATCACATCACAATCTTTCTGTAACGTCTACCACTCACAGTACAGAGATGGCACGAACAAACAATGAAACTTGCATTACATCCTGTAGTGTATCAAACAGAAATGGATTCAGATACCACACAGATCATGTGGTGAATTGCTTTTGGTAGACAGTGTCTTTCAATGTGCCTCACAAAAAGTAGTTATGAGAGTCAGATTGGGTGAATAACGAGGCCAATCCAGACCAGTGTCAGTAAATTTGCACTGACTCTATTCCTGAAGTATTCACAAAGAACGCAAAACACTTGTTCAGTGAGATGTGGTATGGCCCCATCTGGCGTGAATCATTCAGTGCCTGGTTAATCTTCCCAATGCCAGCTGTGTGGCAACAAATAGTTCCAAAATTGCAAAGTAACATTCACTAATGATCTCACATGAAAAAGGGCCACTAACGGCTCTGCTGTATACCACAGCTCAAACAGCAACTTTGAGAGAATGGAGTGGTTTAGTTTCATATAAATGGTGATTTTTTGAACCCCAAAATCCCCAGTTTTGTTTACTCATAACTCCATTCAGGTGGAACTGTACTTCAACTGTGTACCAGATGCAGCCAACATCAATTCTTTATTATCAATCACTGTGAGAAACTGGGTTGCAAAGTCAGCCTTTTGTCACACAGCCTGTGCAGGTATGACCTGGTGGCTTTGGATTTTGAATGAAAGATGTTGGCTCGGTCTCAATCTCTTCTGTGCACTGGAATGCTTCAAATGAGTCTCTGCCAGAGTTCCTTGGATGCATTTCCTTGAATTTTGCTGAATGGTTTACAAGACACATATTCAGGAGAAACTACAGTTTGCCTGGGGCCAACATTCCCCACTAGATCATAAGCTATGCTGCCTGACCAGAATATGGCAAAGAGCTTGCAAATGGTTTTTGCATCACAGGCTTTTGGAGCGTTAAATTGTGTTTCTAAACACCACTTTATAGCCACAGGACTATGATCTAACCTGTGGTATTCCAGAACCACATGTTGTTCAACGAATAAATGATTTCAACTTCTTCCACAGGTACACTAACCCCTTTTCACGGTTCAACGATGGAACTGACTGTGCTAATCTGGGATGCAGCACTTATAGGCACTGTGTATTGCAACTAGTGTGTCATCTATTAGTAACTTTTCCCACTATTTCAAAACTTCTGTATAAAATTCTTACAGCTTTCACAGAAAACATACCACTTGTTGTAATCATCTATCAACTTTTAGTTTTCAAGATATTTAAGTTTGATATGAGAGACTCCTTTGCTGGATACCATGTACAAAGACCTCATTTGACTTTTGAGTATTGTTTGTTAGTCTGCGAATCTTTCCAGGTAGGCTTGATAGCGTAGATAGAGAATTTAGCAGCCCTGTCAGCAAACATCAAGATTGATAGAGATGAGCTGGCACACACATCACAGTGGAATAGTACAGAATGTCATAACATAGGGTGCACGCAAAGTGTGGTGTGGGTTCAGCTGACTTAAGTGTCACGATAGGCCAGGCCTGGCAGTTCTTACACTCATTTTGACAAACTTGTATTAGTCCCTCACCTTACACCATGCTCTGTTTCCACGTGTTAGTGACAAGCATTCGCAGTGGTCACGTTTGTGTTTATCTAAATGCCCATCTCTATGTGGTGTTTGGACAGTCTGCTCCCCCGCAAGTTGACTTGTATGTCGAGTTTCGTCTCCTCTTCTGGGGTTCAGCTCCTGGCTTTGATTCTGAGCCACAGTCGGCTTGTATAGTTTACATTTGTGCTGAAATTGTAGTTACTATGGAACCCGCAATGCAATGTTGGCAGGAGCTGCGACACCTCCAGGAGCAGCAACAAAAGTTGAAGCAGGAGCAGATTTAGGAACTACTACAACACAATATGGAATTGCTATGTACTTATGCCATGCTCATGGCACAAGTCTACAGAAAGGATGGAGAAATATACCTGCAGCGGTTCTTGCTGCACTTCCAACTGAAGTGTATCTTCAACCCAGTTGATACATCTGCCTTGTGCAGCAGTGTGGGATTATACAAAATCACACAGAATTTGAAGCCTTCTATCGAGCTTCAGAAACTTGACTTTGTCAGTTGCTCGCGCAGTATTCTGGTAATCAAATCCGTGTAGTGGCAAGATGATTATAGTTTAACTAGCACCACAAGTGTCCCAGGTAGTAGGATGAAGTGTGGATGGCTGACCTGCAAAGCCTATTGTGCAATGTCATCTCGAGTTACCCAGTGAACTACTTTGTATGTGAACTCACTAATTATAGACACAATAGTGCAGTTAATGCTCTATCCAGAGGTTCATACTAGGGCACTGGTTTTGTCCAACCTTTCTTCAGCTAAGGTTGCTAAGGCTGCGGAATCACATGAACTTAAAGCAGCGGCAATGGACATTCTTCCCAACAACTGCTAAAGTTAGACATGTGCACTAAACAGACCCCCATGCTTTGCTGGGTGAACCAGGTGCCCTTGCCTTCTGCTCATGATTCAAGAGCCGTGACACCATGGCACTGCCTGTCTTCACTCATGTTGGGCTTGGCAGGGATGCGCCAATCAAGCATCATAATTATCACCTATGACTTTTTGGTTTCTTTGTGGCGCTCTCCTTCTGCACCTGTTTCCACTCAATGGGCAAGCTGGCACTCCTGCCTCAACTGTCATCTGATGCACATTCGATAGGATTTCCCACAGGTAGAGACCACATGTGGGGAATGTCACCAAACAGGCCATTTGGCAACAGTCTGTGAAAAGTTAGCAAGCCACAGGAGGTCATCAGAGGCCACAGCGATTTCCCTAGACTCGGAGACCATCTGCCAATGCCACAAGAATCAACTCAGCTCATTCTGCTATGTTGGCAGTAGATGGACGACTGACTGAGTTTCAGGTAAGCCCAGGAGTGACAGTCAGCCTAATTAACTTAGGTACGCAAACACTCTTGAGCTCTGTGTTGCAACAGCCACTACATCAAGTTGAGTCTTATAGTAAACAGTGTACTCCTTTGAGTGGGCAATTATCTGTCTCTGCCCATTGCAAGAATGTGAGATGACAGCTTACACTGTTAGTGGTAAATTCGCGCAAGATGAAGGATATTTTTGGGTTAAATGCCTTTTCTGCGCTTGTCTTCCAGATAGCTGGGAAAGTACAGTTAAAGACTGAATCGACCGCTTTTAAAGATTAGGCTCCTTACTACTGTAAGGTTAGGCAGAAAATTCTGAAGCACACATCTCCCTTAAGCCATCCCCAATACCTGAATTTTATCACCCCCATTCCATTCCCTTCACTATGTGCGATAAGGTCTAAGACGAATTGCAGCATTGGCAAGTCCTCAGCATTTTTTCTCCTACTGCAGTGCTCCATCCCTTTGGTGATGATACACAAACCAGATGGTGCTGTGCATCTTTGCAGTGATTTTAAACAGATGGTCAAAGCGCAATGTATCATGAATTCATATCCACTTCCTTGGCCAAAGGAGTTGTTGGTTATGTGTTTTTCATCCACCGACTTGCGTGATGCATATCTTCAGTGGGTACTGAACACAGCTTCTCAGAAATTCTCAATACTCACTATCCCTTAGGGCTTTACAAGTTTAAGCAAATTTATAAATGATATTTGAAGCCATCAATTCACGACATTCCCTCTTGTGTAAACTACTTCAATGAGTCTGGGTGAAAGGCTCTGTGTGAGAGGAGCATTTACAAAATCTGTAAATAGTCTTCCAATGCATTCTGGAGGATAGCCTTCACTGCAATCTGGAAAAATACAATTTTTTCTTCCCAAAAGTGCATTTTTGGGATATGTGCTTAGCAAATATGTCCTCATGCCTATGGACAAGTGCATCAAAGCCATCACAACCTGCTGATGCCCAAGAATCTGAAGGAGCTCCAGTCCCTTTTTTGGCAAGATTTTTTTATTATTCTAAGTTTATTCCCTAGATTGTGCATATTTACCATCCTCTTAATCGGCGTTAGCAAAAGGGCACCACATTTGTGTGGTCTGAGGACAGTCAACAGGCCTATCAGTCCCTCAAGCGCCATTTGCGCTCTGTCCCTGACTGGCTTCCTTTACACCAGGTATACCACTAACACTGGCCACTGACGCATGTCAGTATAGTATTGGTGCAGTTCTGTTTGATTGGAACCCAGACGGCACTCAACAGCCCATTACTTATGCATCAAAGATGCTTTCTCTTATACAATTTAACTACTCACAGGTGGAAAAGGAGGCACTGGGACCCATTTTTGGCATTATATGTTCCATGTTTTCATGTATGGAGCAAAGTTATTACTCATCACCAACCAAAAGCACCTGGTATTCTTATTCGCCCTTCACTCTAAACTACTGGATCAGACTGTCTCCCACCCCGACCCCTTCCTGTTGCAGAGCTGGGCTCATTTTTTCAGTAATTATAATTATGACATTTGTTACCTGTGCACCACCCAGCAAGATTATGTGGATGAACAAACACAGTTGTCGAATGGTCCTGATATGGAGTTCGATCAACAGGAGGCTCTTAGTTTTTGCTATGCAGAGTGTCTTGCGCAGAAATTGCTGGATTTTTCCCTCAACAGCACAGGAAGCTGTGGTTGCTGACTCACTTTCTCAGAAAATCATGAAAACATAGCAGTCTTCACGGAATGGCCTGATTGCACTCCCTATTTGTGTAATGTTGGGGTATTGTTAGTCAATGCATTGTCAAATCTTACATATGTTGCCGAACTGTCCTCCATGACGTCAAGACACATTCACATGTTGTTGGTTATTTTTGCTACTGAGGATTCTCCTTGGACCCTCACCGCCGTTAATGGTCAGCAATTTGTATTGTGGGAGTTCGCAGATTTTTGCATACACAATGGTATACAGCATTTGGCTATGGCCCAATTTCATCCAGCTTCTAACTCAAAGGTAGAGTAATTAGCATGAACCTTTAAATCTCAAATAAAAAAATCTGTGTCTACCTTGTGTGAGAATGCACTGCCAACTTTTCTTGCCACATCCAGGCAATGTTAATTAACAGGTGCAGTCCAATGGAGTGTTCCCATGGGCACCAGTCACGATATCTTTGGTATATGCTGCACTGCAGATCACAGGCCAGGACTGCTGCGGCCCTTCCCAATATTCATGGGGCTGCCATTTGGGCTTGGTCTTTCAGCCAACAGCATGGCTGGTTGTGTATCAGTGGGCCATAAAGATTGGCCTTTTTCTGAGGTGAACAGCAACGCAGAGGAGTTGACGTGTCAGTCCAATCCCTTGTGCCAGCAACCTGTGGGGCTCCAGCAACCACCTTCTCCAAGATGGCTGGTCAATGGGGTCAGCAGCAGCATTGGTCCGCAGGGAGGCTACCAATAATTGCAGCAGCATGTGCCCCCACTGCCACTCTCTCCGCACCCTCTGTCACCCTATTTTTAACTGCAGATTCAGCACCAGCTAGGATAGCTCCTGCAACTACCGACATGGAGTCCGTAGAATTTGACCAAACGCCCTCCTCCTCCCACTTGCCGGTGGTTAAGTCAAACACTCCCGCTGATTCCATCAAGCCACTCCTCACTCCAGCCTCCACAATCTTCTTCCATTCCAATGGAGCTAGCTGCACTGGCATTGCCTCCTTCAGTGGTTGGTCCACTGCTGGGGAACTCTCGCCCCTTCTCTTTTTGTGACAGAGGCTGCAGCAGAAGTCAGGCAATTTTCGACCCGATGAGGAATTTTAAGGGGGGCAGGAGTGTGTGTGTGTGTGGGGAGGGGGGGGGGGGAGGGATTCAATATCCCTGCCAATGCACGTTGAGGTGAAATCATATCAGCTGATGTGGATATCAACGGATCAGCTGATGTGGATGTCACAGGAGAATAGTACTGGATGCCATCAAGGAGGGCTCCTGTGAAGTTTGGCCTGGGCCAAGCAACTGACTCAAATGTTTACCCATTGGTGGTGGATAGCCTGGTCTGCCAGTACTTACAGTGATTCCGACTTACTCGGACCAGTCTCTCACCTCATGTCACTCTCTGTTTCTGCATGCTACTGACAGTTGTTCTGTGAGGTGCCAGTTGAACACTTTAACATCCCCTGAGAAGTTACAGATTCTATCCCTGATGCCCTACTGTGATAGCAAACTCACCACACAATCATGCAAATTAAAAGATAACAATGTTGTGCAGCAGATTATGACTTATCTAATGAAATTCTCAGGAGTGGCCCAATTAAGCATGAAAGTACGGACATATTGGTAACAGGATCCATTAAACTAAGATACGAAATTAAAGGTCACTATAACAATCTGATTTATTGCTAAAAGGTACCAAATATGTTTTATCCACTGAATATAATACTGTTACACCTCAAAATAGTATGCCAGGCTTACAATAAAAATTTACTAAAATTCTTTACTGGCAATGCCAGAATCCAATCCGATTGAGGCAAGGACCAGCAGACAGCCAGATAGGGAGAAATCTGAGCATGTTAAGGTGAATGCAGAAGTGACTGCAACATGCAGGATTGGCCGAGTGCTCAAGTCAGTGAATGAAGCACAATGATGACACGCCAGAAAGATACCACCATACAGGTGACAGAGTAGAGCATCACAAGAAGACCCAAATACAATGCAACAGGAACTATTCAGTTACTGATGCCACAGAAAAGAGCATTCGAAAGACAAATTTACAAAAGTCTGATGGCACAAAGAGAGCTGAGCAAACAAGAAAACCAGTATATGTGATGTCATTGCTACACCCATTGCAGCAGAGCCAACACAAGTGCATTACGTGAAAAAGTGCAGAGTGTTCCACAATGTTTTGACAACTTCAAATTTGAATAACACATGCTAAAAACTAGATACAGGGATAACGGTGCCATCTATTAGTAGTACAGAGTGTCAAGTTTCATCCCACATAAAGGCCAGTAATCACATTGTACTGGTTGTAGTGGAGAGATATTTTGGCTATGGAGAATCTGCTGTGCACTTGCAGTATGCCTTTTGTAAGCACTTCCAGATTCAATGATGAAATCTAATTCAGATTCAGCCACGACATCTAATTTCTGCTCAGGGAACAATAGTGAGCTGGGTACGAAACTACTGTGCAACTGCCAGTGCATCGAACCAAAAGTCAACTAGTCTTGGAAAATCTTTCGAACTCCTGAGAACAACAAACATATGCATAGCAGTTTACAGGCAAGCCCTCGCCTTTCACTATGAAAACTTGTTTCCTACAAGTTCTCCATGAAGCGTCTGGTTACCACATAATTTCCAAATGCACTTGTGTTGAATGCCCGCCTCGCTCACCTGATTTAAACATGCCAGACTTTTACCTATGGGATTATTTTAAGGCAAGAGTTTACTCCGACTGTCCAAAAAACTTGCAACAGTTAAAAGATTAATTCATGATAAAATTTCCAGAATTCTCCCAGCAGTTAAGAAAGATGTGTTCAAAAATTGGATGAACCGTCTTGAGTATTGCGTAGCCACAAATGGTCAGTGTTTGTATTTCATATGAAAACTTGAATAATGTACCCAATATTAAACTTTGTTTTACGAATATTTTTTGTGTTATTCAAATTTCAAATCATCAAAACAATGTGAACTACCCAGTAAAACATTTACAAGGAAATGATACAAAAGCAGTGCAAAACCTGTTACTGCAATTTATGGATTTATTTAATCCAACTGCTTCTTTACCAATGTGCCAGATGTTCATTGTTCCGGCCGGCAGTTTGAATTCATGTGCAAATCTGTCCAACAGCGAACTTGGGTGATGCTGGCCTGCAACTCACCTCTACGTTGTCAGCAGTGTGTCCTCAATGAGAAGCGTGGAGTGCTTGGGGCAAACAAGTAGAGGTAGCTGGCTGTGGGAATTATTTACGGTGACATCTCCTGGTTGTGAATTGCCGATGTGGTGAACAGCAGTACGTTGTCGTAGCATGGAGTGTTAAAACATTTGTCTTTTGGGACCACAGCATTGGCTGGCAATAGTGAACTGCGGATTCCACCTACTTCTTTCAACTATCTGTCTGAAGTAATTGCTTTATTATGTTTGCGGGAACGATAACGCAAAAGTGGGCATTACAAGCTGAAATTTTTATTTTTATTTTTATTATTATTATTTTTTTTAGTGATTTATACTATTTTTCACTGAGTGTTCTTAATGTCATCGCAGCATCCTGTCAAATTTGACCAGGTGCACCTTCTAAGGTGATAATGGGCAATGCATACACATGCATTCACTACATTGTGATCCATTACTGAAGGCTTTTGTTTCACTGTTCCTCTGAGTGTTCACTTTTCGTGTAGAATCATGATCAGTAGTGCAAGGTGGTCCAATAGTATTACCAACAGCCAACATTGAGAATTGCGTAAACTGCTGGACAGTCGGCACTACAGCACACATACTGCTGGATGCTACAGGTTTTTTTTGTGCAGCACCAATCAGTGTGGAAAAAAGGTTAATGTTGTTTGAGTCTGATACGAAGTGGTATTACGAAGTGTGACCATTTTAGCTGTTCCATCATTGTTGCGTCATTTGCTGCTACTGGTCTGGTTTGCCACAGTTATGGAAAGTTGTGGCATTTGTTCACTTTTTCTATTTTACTCACTGCAGTAAGGGCCGGCAGTGTTATGGTTACACATATCTTCCCAATGTGTGTTGTCTGGGCAAAGGGTTATCCAGTTTTGTTAAATTATTGAAGCATCTGCATCTGGACCCACATGGGCAATGCAGCGAAACTTTTCCAAGTAGTTAAGGTATTATACGCCACGATGATTATAGGGATTAAACATTAAGGCTGAGATAGTGCTGTCCTACATGATTCTAAGTAAAATCAAGGCATTAAGGCACAGTATGCCAGTGTTCTGTTTCACTTCTGGTCTGTGGTTATTTAAAAATAACAATAATAATAATAATAATAAAAAATAAGAACTGAATCGCTGGTGCTTCAGAGGGCCACCTCTTTAATCTTAGAAGTGATGCACCATGGTAATTTAAGTTATTGTGTCTACTTTTTTCGGTTTAAGATAATTTTAATAAGTATTAAGGCAATAAGCAAGAATTCTTTTGCTTAACTTCCTTATCTTAAGCTGCGCTCAGATATCAAATACCACTGCGCAATTTGTTTGAGTTGTCTTTGAGCAGGAACAAGTTAGAGCGTGATGCTGCACAATAAGCCAGTGCTTTGGGAATTAGTAATTCTGTTGTATGTGTGTGGTTTGTAGTGGTTGATGTCCTATGTGTGTCTATGTCTGTTGCATTTGGTTTACATGTATTGTGTTTCTTGTCCACGGGGTCAAAGTAATTAGACTCAGATTTTATTTCTGATCAATTTCCTTAATTAATGTTTTATTGAGTAAGACTTTTGTTAGATTAGATTAATACTAGTTCCATGGATCATGAATACGATATTTCGTAATGATGTGGAACGAGTCAAATTTTCCAATACATGACATAATTAAGTTAATTTAACAACATTCCTAAGTTAATATAACAACTATATGGAAAAATATATTTAAAAACAAAGATGATGTGACTTACCATACGAAAGCGCTGGCAGGTCGATAGAAACACAAACAGACACATACATACACACAAAATTCAAGCTTTCGCAACAAACTGTTGCCTCATCAGGACAGAGGGAAGGAGAGGGAAAGACGAAAGGAAGTGGGTTTTAAGGGAGAGGGTAAGGAGTCATTCCAATCCCGGGAGCGGAAAGACTTACCTTAGGGGGAAAAAAGGACGGGTATACACTCACGCACACACACACATATCCATCCACACATATGCAAACACAAGCAGACATATTTAAAGATAAAGTTGTCTTTAAATATGTCTGCTTGTGTTTGCATATGTGTGGATGGATATGTGTGTGTGTGTGTGTGTGTGTGTGTGCAAGTATACATATATGTGTGGATGGATGTGTGTGCGTGTGCGAGTGTATACCCGTCCTTTTTTCCCCTTAGGTAAGTCTTTCCGCTCCTGGGATTGGAATGACTCCTTACCCTCTCCCTTAAAACCCACATCCTTTCGTCTTTCCCCTCCTTCCCTCTTTCCTGATGAGGCAACAGTTTGTTGCGAAAGCTTGAATTTTGTGTGTATGTTTGTGTTCGCTTGTGTGTCTGTCGACCTGCCAGCACTTTCATTTGGTAAGTCACATCATCTTTGTTTGTTTTTTTTCTTTTGTTTCTTATTTTATATCTAAAAATTCCTCTATGGAGTAGAAGGAGTTGTCATTCAGAAATTCTTTTAATTTCTTCTTAAATACTTGTTGGTTATCTGTCAGACTTTTGATACTATTTGGTAAGTGACCAAAGACTTTAGTGCCAGTATAATTCACCCCTTTCTGTGCCAAAGTTAGATTTAATCTTGAATAGTGAAGATCATCCTTTCTCCTAGTATTGTAGTTATGCACACTGCTATTACTTTTGAATTGGGTTTGGTTGTTAATAACAAATTTCATAAGAGAGTATATATACTGAGAAGCTACTGTGAATATCCCTAGATCCTTAAATAAATGTCTGCAGGAATTAATGACTGGATATACTTTAAAGACAGTACTGTCAATCAATCTTCAGTATAGAAGCGTTAATTTTTTTATCTAAGTTATTGAGGGCATAAACAAAATGAAATTGTTTTTGTCGTTTGAATTCAATTTTATCTATCTGCAGTACTTTCATGGTCAGTCTGTATCACTGTTAGATTCACTACTATTCATTGTGGTAGAAGGCTCTGGGAACATTGTAAGTGGGCTGTTGCCTTATACCTGTCTTAGTTACAGGTTGAGATTGATGCTTATGACTGGAGAAACCGTAGGCCCAGTGTGTCTCCCCCAAACTGATAGTTGTGCAAATGCAAGGCTGGCGGCCCTGCAGCTACCCAAAACTACTAGATACATCTAAGGGATGTTTTTGTTAATAAATGGTATTCAGCTCAGTCTCATCAGTTAATTACTCAAGTCCTCCACTCCCAACCGCGAAAAATCCTCCACACTGGTAGCTGTAGAGTGTGGTTCTGGGATCTGGGTCGACTGAGGCTGAGCTGAGGTTAAATAATTGGGTACGTCTTAGGTTGGAATTCTACAATCTGTTTTGAACTATTGCAGTGTGGGTGCATGTATGGTATGAGATCCACATCTACTCAGGCAGGACAAGTTCTGTATTCATGGAAGTGTCCTCGACCCATAATCCCTCAGATCTGTCAATCAAAAACACGCTCTGCTACCAGCGATCAGGATTTTTCGCTGTTGGGAGTGCAGCGCTGGGGTAACAAGGGACTTAAAAAAAAAAATGGTGTAAAATGTGGGAAATAACATTTCAAGCTGTGAAAGGTACGTGTAGGTTACCCCCTTGCACTTTATGTATGATATATGTACATATCAGGCATCAAAAGACTTGTCAGGGATTTCTTTATTATCTAATGAAGGTTTATTATCCAATAAAATCCACTTATGTAACTGGAACTGATAACTGTCTGGGAAGGAGGAACATTTGACTCAATTTCATATGTCATAATCAATGTTTTTGAAAGCCTGCAGCTGTCATTCATTATTTAAATAACGAAATACTACACTAGTTATGTATTTTTTCATGCTTAGCACGACACATTTGGAGAATTTTTTCTCATTGTCAAGTGCAAATATGTACATAAGTATTTTGTGTGGTGTTTGAATATGTCTTATTCTGCATCTCTTGCACTGCAGTCATCTTTTTGGGGTTATTAGGTATGGTGCCTCATCAGTTATGGAGAAAACCACACACACACACACACACACACACACACACACACACACACACACACACACTATTGCTCACATTGTTTGTTTGTGTAACATCACAAAAAATAAATACATAAATACTGCACTTGAAATGAGAATAAATTCTTGAAACATGTTTTGCTCAGCATGAATAAAATACGTAACCAGTGCTGTGTTTAATCTAAAAACATTTGAGCAATGCAAAGTGAATGACTGTGTCATCTAGCACTCCAAGTGGCCATATGCCAAAACACACTAAATATGGTTCGACAAAGGTGTCACGATGATCATACCAATCATGAAACTGTGTTTATGCAGTAGAGACAGTTGCAAATGGTTGTGATTGGTCATGATATCTTCATTTGAACGAACTTAGTTACTCCCATCAGCCACCAAGCCAAGTAGAACTTGGCAGCAGTGGGAGATGCAGCACAAATCGTTCCAACTTTTACACATTTACCAGTTCAAATCTGCTGAGTAGAGTGCCCAGGTGTCAAGAAGCTTAACCAAGTAATATTTGTAAACACTACTGGATGGCCATCATCATCATGCCAGCGTCATTTTTTCTCCACAAACATTTTTTTGTAATGCGTAAATTGCGGGAAAATTATAAATATGTTGATGCCAAATCGGGTGCAAATTAACATTGTGGGCACAGGAAATTTGACGGGACAGATAAAAATGTCATAAACAGCGGGAAAACATTAATTCCTGGAACATAAAAGTGGGATTATACTGTATTAACAAAAACATCCCTTAGATAAAGGTAGTACTCTTGGCTGCCTACAGGGCTGATGACCCCATGGTTGCAGGACCATTAGCTCAGGGGAACATGGGCCCACAGTTTCTCCAGCCATGAGCACCAATGTCAACTTACAATGAAGATAGGTGTAAGGCAATGGTCCACTTACAATGTTCCCAGAGCCTTCAACCACAATAAATAGTAATTAATCCAACAGTGACAGAGAGAGAGACTATGAGAGAACTGCAAATAGTTAAAATTGAATTCATATGACAAAAGCAATTTCAGTTCCTTTAAGGTCTCAACAACTTACATAAAAAAATTTAAAGCCTTTATCCTGAAGACTGCTTGACATTAATATCTATAAAATATTACTTTTCATTAATAAAAGTCTTACTCAATAAAACATTAATAAAATTGATCAGAAATAAGATCTGAGTTCAATTACTTCGGCTCCACACACAAGAATCACTGACAATACATGTAAACCAAATCCAACGGACATACACACACACATAGGATATCAACCACTGCCAGACCACTTACCACACACATACAACAGAATTACTAATGCCCACTGCACCAGCTTATTGTGCAGCATTGCACTTTAATTCGTTACTGCGCAAACACCACAACCAAAACAAATTGCACAGGAGTATCTGATGGCTGAGTGCAGCTTAAGATAAAGTTATGCTAAAGAATTCTTACTTAACAGCCTTATTTCTCATTTAAATGACGTTAAGCCAAAAAAGTATGCTCCGCCTTTTGAGAAACCATTTGATTCAAATTTTTAACACACGCTGACCAGCAGTGAAATATAACACTGGGATACCGTGCCTTAACGCCTCGATTTTACTCAGAATACTGTGAGACGCCATATTACACCCTTAATGTTTAATCCCTATCATCCTTATGGAATATGACACCTTAACCAATGTTACAATTACGAGGAAAATTTCACTGCGTTGCTTACACGGGGCCAGATGCAAACACTCCAATAATTTAGCATAGCTAGATAGCTCTTTTTACAGACAACACATATTGGGAAGATGTGTGTAGCCATATTCCCATGTAAGGGTGCAAAGTAATGCTGTTGGCCCTAACTGCAGTGAGCAAAATGCCACAACTTCAGTAACTGCTGCAAACCAGACCAGTAGCAGCAAATGACACAACGAGGGAACAGCTTAAAAGGACCACACTTCGTGATATCACTTCGTATCAGACTCCAACAACACTAACTAGTTCCGCACGAATAGGTGCTGCTCAAAATCCATAGCTTTCAGCAGTACTTGTTCTGTAGTGCTGACAGTCCAGCAGTTTACACAATTCTCAATGTTGGCTGCTGATAATACTATCGGACCACCTTGTACACCGATCCTGTGTGTACATCAAAAGTGAACACTCTGAGACAGTGAAACTACTGGCTTCAGTAATGGATCACAATGTGGTACATGCGTCTGTGTGCATCACCAAATATCACCTCAGAAGGTGTGCCTGGACAAATCCGATCGACTGTTCTGATGATGTTAAGAACCCTCAGTGACAAACATTGTAAATCACCAGTCAACTTAAGAGAGAGAGAGAGAGAGAGAGAGAGAGAGAGAGAGAGAGAGAGAGAAGAAGAAGAAGAAGAAGAAGAAGAAGAAGGAAAAAAAAAATCTTTTTTCAATGCTTAATGTGCACTTTTGCCATATAAATACCAAAGGCATAACTACACACCTTCTTTAGGCAGGTAGCTGAAGAATTAGGTGGAATCCACTGTTCACTATTGCTGGCCAACGCTGTGTTCCCGAAAGAAAAACATTTTAACACTCCACATTGACCAACAGGTAGCAGATAGATTGATGGCCTGTGGGGAGCACGTGTCACTTTGGCCTCAAAGAAGTCACCCGGTGGCACTAAAAAATACAGATTTTGCTGACTACTGATACCTCAATGCACAAACCATCATCGATGCATATTCCGTTCCCAACAAAATGGAGACTCTGGACAACTTGGCTCAGTGTAAATGTTTCTCCACCAGGGATTTAAAGAGCCAGAATCATCAATGAGAGGTAGTGACTGAAGAGTAGTCGAAGAGAGCTTTTACCATCCCCTGGGGCCATTTTCAGTCTGTTGAGTGACATTCATACTCAAGAATGCACGCAAAACTGTTCAAAGATTTTTGGATAGGGTACTTGGAAGATTGAAGCTGAGACAATGCACAGTTTACCTTGATATCATAGTATTTTTTTTTAAGGACATGAAAGAACGTGTACAACAGCTAAAGGAAGAGTTAAAAGACTGAGGATAGCATGACAATGCTACACATTGATAAATATCATTTTGTAGCAATGGAGGTAAATTACCTTGGACATATGATTAGTAAGGAAGTTATGAGAACAGATCCATGCTTAATCCAGCAGTTCGGAACTTCTCACCATTGCGGACAGCTAAACAACAGTAAATTTTTTGGCCCCAGAATTACTACTGTCAATCTGTAAAGAATTTTTTTGATACTGCCAAATCTTTGAACCGTCTGTCACATAAAAAAGCAAAATTTGAATATCAGACATTGTCCGATACTTTGAAACAAGCATTGACGTCAGGTCCAGTTTTGATACTTCCACACTTTGAAAAAGGATTTATTTGGTCTTGCAATGCAAGCAATAAAGAAGTTACTTGTGTCCTTAGTCAGAGCAAGGATAGTAAATAATATTCTCTAGCATATGCGTCCCGACAGCTGAACAAAGCAGAGTGAAATTATTCCATGACTGAGAAGGAAATGTTGGCAGCTACCTATGGTATACCTTACTTCAGCTGTTATTTATATGGGCAAAAGTATAAAGTAGTGACGGATCACAGGGCATTAAAACGATTGCTAGGACTGAAGGACTCATCTAGCAGGACCTGAAATTAAGCTAAATTGATTACGAAGTAGTGCACAAGCCAGGGAAGAGCTTTCCAACACAGACTGATTGAATAAGAAAATTGCAGCTCTACAAGAACTTGGCATGAAAACTGCTGAGTGGCAAAAGGCCCAGGCAGCTGATGCTGACTGTTAGATATTCAACTCGAGAACACTGTGTCATGCATGACTGCTTACTGTGCAGAATGAAATAGTGCAGAATACAGGTGGTAATACACATAACCATCTCTTAGCAGACCAGGGTGGGCAGAAAGCAACTGATAGATGGGTTGCCTGGAAAATTTGTCGGAGAGCCAGGAAATGAGATGTTAACAATATGTTAGGAACAGTATATTACGTGTGCAGCTGTATCGCCTTAGCCCCTGACTGATACCATTACAAAGACTACTGGAAATGTCTCGACAATTTCAAATGATAGGCATGGATATTTTAATAGGACACCAGCAGGAAAAATGTACATATTCGCCATAATAGGCAATTAAGCAATTTGTTGACTGCCCCACCTTCGCAAGCTGGAGACAAACTATTACCCTCAAGCCAATGGGAGAACATAGCGAGTTCATCACACAAATTCAAAGATGTTGAGTTATTATGCCAGTAGTAATCAAAACAACTGGTATGTGTATGTAAATTATGTGAGCACTGAATACATTTTCAAAATGCACACGGCCACTGGTCTTTTGCCACATGAAGCGTTATATAGGAGAAAAATGCCTTCACCTGTTGAAATGATAAAACCAAAACTTGGAATAGACACTGAAATGGTAAAAGAAATTCACAAAAAGGATGCAAGACGTTTGCACCAAGTGAAATGGACAAACACAAAAGCTTTAAAATGCTAGGAGCAGACAGAACAATGCACGGGGAACTTGTCACAATGTAGGGTTGTCCACTTGGTATTTGTAACAAACCTATACACACACTAGGGCAAAACAAAGAAATTCCTGACTCAATAGCACAGACTGTACCAAGTGGTGTAAATGAAATCACCTGTCAATGTTACGATATAGATGTCAACAAAAATCTTGGTTATTTATTTGGGATGCATTAAGCTATTTAAGGGAGCGGTAGATACGTTCCTGGAAGTTCCAACACCACCTGCAGTGTAGAATACAAAATCTAGGAAAACAAAGGAGGAGCAGATGACTTTCGAATTATATGTTACTGTGTTTGTTTTTGTCTGGGTTGTTGGGGAGTATTGCATGTTTTTATTCTATTTCTAGTATGTTTTGAGGTGTTTTTTACTTTTCATTCTTTGTTCATAGCTTGTATTAAGGAATAGATTCAATATTACTAATATACATGTAAGGGTTTACAGTTTATTCCAAGTGCCCTCATCTTTAGCAGTATGGAGGTGAAGTTATAAATGTTCTTTTCTCTCAGGAGCATAATGGAATGAGGTCTTGGAGGAATACTGTAATTCTTATAATCCTGCAGCCCACCAAAAGGAAAACAATAACTGCATTACAGACCCAGCCTCTAGAGCCTTGAGTACTGTTCTCCATGCAACCAGACATTCTACTGACAAATCATTTGTGGGTACTTAGATTGACAAATTTCAGGCTGTATTTGTGTGGTTGCTTCAGAAGATGCAAAAGGAAGGGGCACTAACCAAATGACAAGAGGAATACTGAGGTTTACAATTCTTGTATGGATTCTATAATTTTCCTTGTATTTTAGCACTGAAGATGGCTATTTATAAGTGAAATGTAAATATGCAAAAATAATAATAACTAATGAGATTGTGAGCAATTGCTGTTTGCATCCCCTTCCACTATGAATAATGTTTTCTTGGCACTCTTAAGCAAAAACAAATCCTCATCATTACACCCTGCTTGCCACAATCCTGATTACTGTAGTGGTGTTGGACTGGACACCTATAACACAGTCACTTATTGCATGAACAATGGACTGAAAATACATATTATAGTCTTGGCACAGGGGGGTGGATGAATGACTGAAACAATGTAAAACTGCATCATGAATATGAACAACGATTACAGAAAAAGTTAATTAGGTCCAAGTCCCTGAAAAACATGAACACACACCAGTGCACTCACTTAAGCGTTATGAGTGCAGCTAGCTGGCTGTGAAAATTAGACAAGCATATCAAAACCCTTATACAAGACAAATGACTTCGTGCTTGCCTCGTCTCAGTGAACACAAACACAGCTCATGCTTATCACTCTAATGATGTACGAGAGCAGAAGATGGCTGCAGAAGTGGCTGAGAATACTTAGTGCAGCCCCAGCATGTGAGTTCTGCTGTAAGTAGGTGACATCTTGCTCTGCAGCTCCTGTGATGACCTACGGAGATGTGTCTTCCATGATGCCCTGAGGAGAAGTGTCATCTCCTATGACGTCCTGAGAAGAACTGCTATTTTACTCTCCTCTACAAAAATTAGCTTGGTTCTGCCAGTTATTAATTCTCTGGCCAATTGCAACCGATGCTGCTAGTTCCAACCAATGATAATTTAGTACATATGCTAACAAATTCCCTACTCTTACAGATTTTGCCATGGTTGGTCAGTGAAGTAAATTTCTTCCTTGGCATGGGAAGAAGGCAGAAAATCTCCCCCAATATGTAACGGATTTCCAATTATGGCCAATAAGAAGGTGTCAACTTACACACACATGGGAATTCTTGCCCACTGCCACTAAAGATACTATGAACCAATCGCAAAACTCTTACTGAATTTTCAACAATCGATCCAGATGGCCTCCTTCAGGACTAATTATTGGTCCCATGCTTGTAGCCTCATGTTCACTCCTGTCCTACAGATCTTTATCTCAGCTACAAGGGATTCTTTTCGCTTTGTGAATTATGGAGCTGTATGAAGGCTAGCCACCCTTTATGGTTGCTCCTGTTGCTCTTGGTCAGCAGAAGGTTCTCCCCTTATTTATCTGCCCAAGAGTATGGCTATCAGCAGAAACATATTTACATCCTATGTAATTCCATCAAGTGACTCTTCCCTTTCCAGAACCAGCCCAAAACGTCAAGGCTGCCATAATCACAAGATTCCTTCAACGTACCGAAAAAAAAGACACAGAATTAATTACAATTGCACTCATTGGCACTTGTTATTACTGCTTGCAGGTTTCATGCAGAATTAGCAATTTGATTTGATTTACTAGTCAGATACGAATATTGTATTATTAATCAGTCTATGAAGTGTTCGGACACACTGCTCCCCTGAGGACTGACTCATGCATCGCGTTTCATTCCCTCTTCTGGGGTTCAGCTCCCAGCTATGCTGTTGAGCCATTGTTGACCAGCAAATTAGTTTACATTTGGCTGACAGCGATGATTTGCATTGTTGTCATGCCTTGTGCAGATATAAAAGAGAAGATGCCAAGAATAAGAGTACATTTTCTCACTAGTTTCTTTAGTAAACATGATGGAAAGCTTGGATATAATCATCAAACTCTAATGGCAGACAGTATACAACACACAAAGTACGAAAGGGAGTTGATTATTGTTAAAAATTTGAAAGTGTTAATTCCAACAAGAGTAAAGTACTCTATTACTTTCTCCTTCACATGTTATAGAATAGTTACGATAGTGAACTAAGAAAAACTAGAGAATAATTCTGACAGACATTCTTTCCAAACACCTTTACTCAGTGGGAAAGAAAGGGGGAAGAGGGTAGGCAAATGATAGTATTATCTGAAGTAATCTCGTCAATGACCAAAAGGTATCTTGCGGAGTCTGGTTTATCTATAGATGTGAAAATAATAACAGTAACAGAAGAGAATTACAGATTCAGAAATTTTACTTTAACTTGGAATATAGCGAGTACAACAAACCAAAGAAAGTAACAGAAGTGGGGACTTAAGGATACAATAGGGAAGAAAACATTGAGGAAGCTCTGAACAGTCTAACAGGATGCAGCAACAAACAGAAATATTTAACAAATATGGGGCCTTTCAGAACAGACCATAAATGAATGTGGGAAAATTAATTTAAGCAAGATGGACAAAATATTAAATGCAATTAATGAAGCAGAATACAAGTTATAGGATTTCATGGTGGGAACGGACCGAATATGGTTATTCCGGCGAAAGTATTTGTACTGAGAGCTCAAATTACTTTTCACTTTATTGCTATGCACGTTGGGAACTGTAAGTGGTCTTGCCTTTAGTTTTCTCTGTTACTTCCCTGTGTTGTGGCTTGTTGCAAGGTGAGCAACCGAAGGACGCAACACGGCGTTTTCATTGGACAGGGGGGGGGGGGGGGGGGGGGGGGGGTGTCTGCACTTCCACAAACATCGAGAGGGTCGTACATTTATGGGCTTGAGCACACCTGGCTCGACCTCGGTCGAGTTTCACCTATTGCATGGAGGGGGAAACGACCTGAGAGCCATCTGAATGTTGCCACAGCAGAACTTAAGCTTTTCGGTCAGCATTCGAGACCACAGGTTGAAACAGAGTTACTGCACAGTAGGAGTCGGTGCCTACATCATCAGAATGCTGCCTACTGACGACATGCTGCCGGTTTCAGGATCGATATAGTATTTTGCAGCTCCGGCTTTGTAGGACCTATTATTTTTATACTGAAGGCCTCAGCAGCACGTGCACTCGCTTTGCTACAAGTCCACCTTGTCTGTTTCTCCATGTGCTCCCATTTGAGCTCTTACTGCTAACCGCAATACTGCATTATAGTCGGGGGGTAACATTTGATTCATTAGGAACTCCAGTCATTATCCTCACTCTATTGCATCACAGAGAGTAAAAGCCCCTTGTTCTCGAGCCAACTCTTATTCTCATAATAGTTCAGTATACCCTATTCTTTAGCCTACTGTTTGTATCGACAGTCAAGTACCTTTGTGTTCTGATTTATAATAAGTGTCATTGTAATATTTAATCCACGTATCATTTCATAGTGTGATGCAGAATCCCATTTCCTGTCATTTATTATGAAAGAAATCCTTTTTTTTTTACGAGTAGATTAAGATTTTATTAAATTGCTGTGAGTGTGCACTCCTCCTTTTACCAACTAGCAAAGTCCACCATCAATTCCTTTTGTTACAGTCGTGCAAATAATTAATTAGGTGGTAGGTAAGGAGGGGGGTCGAGTGCATGTCTAGTTCTCATGCAAAATTCACCAGAATTAAGAGGTACAAACTCTTCTCCACCATAGCACCTCGCACATATGAAGTATCACCCAGAATTTTGAGACATAAAACATGAGCACATTAAGCATGTCAAAAATAAAGTGACTGAATTAAAATGCAAACAATCCAATTTCATACTTTTTATTGAGGAAATGTGGGACAGCATGAAAAACAAACAAGGTTGCACTAACTGGGTAAATAATCTGGGTATGTCCACGAACAAAAGGGCTGTGACTACTTATGTCAGTGCCTAGCTAAATTGAAGTAGATAGTTCCTGTGAGTTAGTATGGATAGAGGCTATACTTAAAAACCACACTAAATTAAGAATTGGTTCCATTTACCGACCACCCAACTCAGATGATGCAGTTGCTCAACAGTTCAAAGACAAGTTGAGTCTCATTTCAGACAGACATCCCCCACTCATACAATTATACTTGGTGGCGACTCCAATCTACCCTCAACATGTTGGCTAAAATATATGTTTGAAGCTTGTGTCAGGGATAAAACATTATCTGAAGTTGCACTAAATTCTTTCTCCAAAAGTTATTTTGAACAATTAGTTCACGAGCCCACTCAAAGTGTAAATGATTGCGAAAATGTACTCGACCTGCAAGCAACAAATAATCCCAAGCGAATAGGGGGCACTACAATTAACACAGGGATTACTGACCAAAAGGTCACTGGAGCAGGACTGAATACTGTAATGTCCAAACTCACCAAAAATAAATGAAAAATACATCTATTTAAAAAAGCAGATAAAAATTCACTTGATGCCTTCCTAAGAGACACCCTCTATTCCTTCCCAACTAACTATACAAGACCAAAATTGGCTTAAATTCACAGAAATGGTACCAACAGCAATGAAGAGATTTATACTAAATAAATCAGCAAGACATAGAACTCGTCCGCCATGGTACAAAAAGCAGATCAGAACACTGTTGCAGAAGCAACAAAAAAGCATGCCAAATTTAAAAGAACACAGAATACCCATAACTGGCGAAATTTTAGAGTAGCTTGAAATTTAAAGTGAACTTCAATGTAAGATTCTTCTAATATTTTCCACAGCAAAACTCTGTCTCGAAAACTAGCAGAAAATTCAAAGAGATTCTGGTTCTCTGTGATGTACACCAGTGGCAAGACACATTCAATACCTTCACCGCACGACAGCAACACCGATGGTAATGTTACCTATGACAGAGCCACTAAAGTGGTGATATTAAATGTGGTTTTCTGAAGTTTCTTTACAAAAGAAGATGAAGCAAATATCCCAGAATTCAAATCAAGAACTGCTGCCAACATCAGTGACTTAACAGTAGATATCCCCAGTGTAGCAGAGCAGCTTAAATCACTTAATATAGGCAACTCCTATGGTCCAGACTGTATACCAATTAGATTCCTTTCAGAGTATGCCGATATAATACCTCTGTATCATATAAAACCCCTAACTCAACAAAAGAGAGGTACCTAAAGACTGGAAAGTGGCACAGCTACTCAAGAAAGGAAGTAAGAATAATTCCATGAATTACAGACTCACATCAATGATGTCAATTTGCAGTAGGATTTTGGAACATGTACTGTGTTTGAATATTATGAATTATCTCGAGGAAAAATGATCTGTTGCCACACAGGCAGCATGGATTCATAAAATATCATTTTTGTGGAACACAAACAGTGCTTTATACTGACAGATTTGAAACTGATTCCACATTTCTAGCTTTACGAAAGTCTTTAGATACCATCCCTAATGGCTTCTAATCAAATTGCATACCTGTGGAGTATCAACTCAGTTGTGTGACTAGATTTGTGATTTCCTATCAGGACGATCACAGTTCATAGCAACTGACACAAAGTTATCAAGTAAAACATAGGTAATACTTGTTACAGGCTTCTGCTGTTCCTAATCTACACTATGTGATCAAAAGAATCTGGACACCCCCAAAAACATACATTTTTCATACTAGGTGCATTGTGTTGCCACCTACTGCCAGGTACTCCGTATTAGCGACCTCAGTAGTCATTAGACATTGTGAGAGAACAGAATGGGGAGCTCTGCGGAACTCGCAGACTTCAAACGCTGTCAGGTGATTGGGTGTCACTTGTTTCATATGTCTGTACATGAGATTTCTACACTCCTGAACATCCCTAGGTCCACTGTTTCCGATGTGATAGTGAAGTGGAAATGTGAAGAGACACGTACAGCACAAAAGTGTACAGGCTGACCTCGTGTGTTGACAGACAGACAGACTGCCGACAGTTGAAGAGGGTCGTAATGTGTAATAGTCAGACATCTATCCAGACCATCACACAGGAATTCCAAACAGCATCAGGATCCATTGCAAGTACTATGAAAGTTAGATGTGAGGTGAGAAAACTTGGATTTGATGGTCGAGCAGCTGCTCATGAGCCACACATCACGCTGGTAAATGCCAAATGATGCCTCAGTTGGTGTAAGGAGCGTAAACATTGGACGACTGAACAGTGGAAAGATTTTCACACTTAAAGTTTTCGGCCAATGGCCTTTGTCACCACTAGACACACACACACACACACACACACACACACACACGACTGCAGTCTCAGGCAACTGAAACCACACTGTAAGCAGGACCACCAGTGCATGATGGGAGTGGTGACTGAGTGGGGGAAACGAGGAGGCTGAGGAGGGGAGGGGGAGGGATAGTACGGTGGGCATGGTGGACAGAGAAGTGCTGCTGGTTGGGCAGCAGGACGGCGAGGGGAGGAGATTTATGTTCAAGTAACCCTCCTGGCCTCAACCTTCGTTAGTCGCTGTCCTCACCCATCCAGCACCTTCCCTGCTCCCATTCCAGCACTACACAGCCATCATTCTACCACAACACCCAATCTTTTTTTTTTATTTTATATTTTATTTTTTTATTTATCTCTATTTCTCTCCTTTTCCACACTTCCCCTGCCCCTCCCCATCTCTCCCCTTCTCGCTGCCCAACCTGGAGCACTTCACTGTTCACCATTCCCACCATACTATTCCTCCCACTCCCCATCCCAGCCTCCTCCCTTCCCCGAGCCAGTCACCACTCCCATCATGCACTGGTGCTGCTGCTCGCAATGTGGTTTCAGTTGCCTGAGACTGCAGTCGTGTGTGTGTGTGTGTGTGTGTGTGTGTGTGTGTGTGTGTGTGTCTCTATTGTAGACAAAGGTCACTGGCATAAAGCTTTAAGTGTGAAAATCTTTTTGTTGTGCCTATCTGCAACTCAGCATCTCTGTTATATCGTAATGACTTTCCTTCTCATAATACTGTTACATTCCATCCTAGATTTTCCATTGTTTGAACGGTGGAAAAACGTTGTGCGGAGTGACGAATCACGGTACACAATGTGGCAATCCGATGGCAGAGTGTGGGTATGGCGAATGCCCAGTGAACATTTTCCAGCTTGTGTAGTGGCAACAGTAAAATTTGGAGGTGGTGGTCGTGTTTTTCATGGAGGGGGCTTGTACCCCTTTTGTTTTGCATGGCACTATCACAGCACAGGCCTACATTGATGTTTTAAGCACCTTTTTGTTTCCCACTGTTGAAGAGCAATTCGGAGATGGCGATTGTATCTTTCAACATGATCAAGCACCTGTTCATAATGCATGGCCTGTGACCGAGTGGTTACAAGATACTAATATCCCTGTAATGGACTGGCCTGCACAGAGTCCTGACCTGAATCCTATAGAACTCCCCAAGAAACCTTCCAGCACCTGACTGAACATATGCCTGCGAGAGTGGAAGCTATCATCAAGGCTAAGGGTGGGCCAACACCATACTGAATTCCAGCATTACCGATGGAGGACACCACGAACTTGTAAGTCATTTTCAGCCAGGTGTCTGGACACTTTTGGTCACAGTGTATATAAATAATATAGGAGACAATCTGCAGATGACGCTGTCATCTGCCATCTAGTAAAGTCACCCCAATTATCAAAATCAATAGCAAAATGACTTAGACAAGCTATCTATATGGTGCAAAAAAAGTGGCAACTGACCCTAAATAATGAAAAGTGAGAGGTCATCCAACTGAGAACTAAATGGAATCTGTTAAATTTAAGGGTTACACGGTCAATGACAAAAATCTAAAAAGTTGTCGATTCAACTAAATACCCTGGAATTACAATCATGAACAGCTTAAATTGCAATGATCACATAGATAATGTTGTGGTGAAAACAAACCAAAGACTGCGTTTGTTGGCAGAACACTTAGAAGACCACTCCTGAGCACAACATTCTGAATTCCAAAGGCTGTTTCAAAAACCACACCATTCGGACCCTCTCTGCCAATAACGGCTTCTCTGAACTACGTAGATGGAACCTATCCTTGTGACACAGCCTTTGATCCCACAATTTACTTGACCTTGAAACTACACAAACTCCTGTCCCTCATCCACATTCACCCTGTCACAATTTTCTACCCCTTCATCCATTCTGTATACACACCCTCCTTTTTGTCTGTTCTGTCTTCCCATCCCAGTGCACCCCTCAAGGTCACAGCGTGTCATACACACACCCCTCTGACTGTGACAAAGCGAACTCATCATTGTCACATATATATGCCAAGCCTCTTCCCACACGTCAGTCAACCTACCCACCAACCCTCCCTACTGCTGACTAACTTCTTTCTTCACTCCCCCACCCCATGAAATGTAAACCATCGCCCCTGTCAGGCTGCAGTGCCGGTCCAATATAGCTGTCTGGAAGAATGTAGCCTTGACCACTCAAAGCCTCAACTACGTAGTGATTTGCTGTCTTTTACTCCTTCCATTATTTACACTGCACAAATGAATTCCCTTTGTTTCCAACTCCAATCCACCATGTTGGTCTGCCTTGCTCTGATTGGTTCCAATGATTGGCAAACTATTTCTTTAGTGAGTGCAGGCATTTGCCTGTAGGGGAACAATGACCATTAGAAATTAAAATTGTAGAATCGCCACAAGTCACATGTAATTTTTTCTTTGTTTTACATGTTTCTCTCGACCAACATGAGTATCTTCAGAAATTACATGACTGATGGCCACTAATTACAAATACTGGGCTGTGTATAGTGCTGCTGTCATACACAAGATCGTTGCGGTGCTATACACAGCCCCATATTTTTAATGAATGCCCGTCCACCATGTACTTCCTGAAGATGCTCGTGTTGGTTGAGGGAAACATGTAAAATAAAGAAAATGTTACATGCTACTAGTGGCAGCCCTGCAATTTTAATTTTTTAAATTCATGTTGCTATTGTTGTTGTTGGAATTAGTGATGCTACTTCCTCTTGCCTGGGTTTGCAAAAAATGCTAGTATCTCCAGCTATCTGGGTCTAACACTAACAGATGTAGAGAACTCTCATATATCTTCTCTGACTATCTGCCATATTGGTGATCTGAGGTAGTGGTGTTTTTCCTTGATTAGTAAGCTTGTGCAATGAAAAAAAAATCTCAGTTTCTGAAAGGCCCTTTAAAAGCACTATAGTCCACTCATGGCAGTAAAGAACAAGAGGCCCGGCATAAACATTTGTGAGATCTCAGGTTCCCCCTTTTTAAGGTTAGTTTCAAGCCTGTGACACAGTCCCTCAAAGAGACCCTCTGCTTTCTGTTAAACAAGTAAACCTCTGTGGATGCAGGAGCAATCCCATAACACTTTAGGTAGAACTGTGTGATTCATACAATCAAAGGCTTTGGCAAGGTCATGAAATATACCAAAAGGACAATTTTTCTAGTTTAGCTCATTTTTGAGGTCTTCAATTACTTTCTCTGAAAAATATTCTTCACGAAAGCCAAACTGAGAGGCAGTTAACAAATTATATCCCTATACATGTGTCCATATTCTACAAACAACACCCATTCAAAAAATCTTCAAACCGAGTGGACAGAGTGAAAATGTCTCAAATCCAGAGGGTATAGCAATATGTGGACAAAGCGAAATATGTCTCAAATCAAGAGGGTACGGCAATGGGCACCCACATGGCACCATACTACGCCAACTTATTCATGGGCCATCTAGAGGAATCCTAAGTGTCAAGAACCCCAAAGTCTTCACCTGGTCAGATTCCCTGATGACATCTTAGGGATCTGGATTGAGAGTGAGGACACCCTATCCACATTCCTCCAGAACCTGAACACCTTCTCCCTCATTCCCTTCACCTGGTCCTCCTCAACCCAACATGCCAACTTCGTTGATTTTGGCCTCTACCTCCGTCCATATCAAACCTACCAACCATCAGCAATACCTCCAATTCAACTTATGCCCTCAATTCAATACCACCACCCATGGCCATCACATCTGTAGTGAAAAGCAGTCCCTCTCGAAATATAACATAGGTCTCACCGAGGCCTTCACGGACCAAAATTACCCTCCCAACCTTGTACAGAAATAGCAAGATTTCTACTACCTCTTATGCCCTGAAATGAGGAATATCCTACCCACTATCCTCCCCACCCCTCCCACAATGGTATTCTGCCGCCCACTGTACCTAAACTATATACTCATCCATCACTACACAATCCTTGCTCCCAACCCCTTGCCTCATAGCTCATATCCCTCTAATAGACCTAGATGCAAGAACTGTCCCATACATCCTCCCACCACCACGTACTCCAGTCATATGATCTACAAGCTAAGCTCCAACCACTATGCTTCACTCTACATGGGCATGACAACCTACAAGCTGTCTGTCCACATGAAAGCCACTGCCAAACTTTGGCCAAGAAGCAGCTAGCCCGTCGAGTTGCTAAGCACTTGGCCCAACACAATGTTCTTTATTTTAATGACTTCTCCACAAACTGTGCCATCTGGATCCTTCCAATGAACACCAGCTTTTCTAACTTGCACAGTTGAGAACTCTCCCTGCGATATATCCTATGTTCCCATAATCCTCATGGCCTCAATCTTCATTAGTTATTGCCCTTTACCCAGCTATCCCCTTGCCTGTTTCCACTCAACACCCTTCTATTCCACAAGCGCACCTACAGTCCTTGTTAATTCTCTCTCTTCCCACTGCTACCCCCCCCCCCCCCCCCCCAAATCTCTATCTAATCACCCAACTGCACCTACCCTCGCCACCTTTTCCATGTAATCACCCACAAACAGCACTTTACCCAATCGTACCCTGCCAAGCGGTACAAGAATAATGCCATGACATGACATGTTAACTCACTTATATGCAACATCAACGGGGCAGATATTTTAGCATGATAGCATTCACGCATATTTCAGGGTTTTAAATCTTAAAATTCTTTTCATTTGCCACTCCAATGAATCACTGAACACAACTCGCAAGTGGACATGCCTGCCTGCCTGCCTGCGTACACACACACACACACACACACACACACACACACACACACACACACACGAGGTGGGAATTTCTTAATTTCACAGACTTCATACATATGATTTTCAAATTTCTTTCTTTTTCTTGTTAGTATGCATGTTCCTCATGTATGTTTGCATTTTTCAACTGTTTTGAATATTTAGTTTATTGTTGGCTCTCGAAAAGGTTATACCTGTTTTCGACTACTCCGTTACTTTCAAAAAAAGATGGATCAAAGAATTTACAATAAATCTTGCTTGAAAAATGGAATAAACTGAAGCACCATATTTGAATTGTTGACTGTGTCTTTTAGCAAATCTGCTATGAGTAAGACAAGAATTTACATGTGGCATTAACGTTTCAAAGAGGGTCGAGAAGACGTTGAAGACAACGACCTCCCTGGATGCCTTGGTACATCAACTACTGATGACAATGTGGGAGAAGTAAAGAAAATGGTTCTGGAAAATCACCACAAGAGAGATTACTGATGATGTCAGCAAATCCCTTGGCTCAGGCCAAGCATTTTTTTATACATATATTTTTGGCATGAAATGTGAAGCAACGAATTTTTTTCCAAAATTGTTAAATTTCAACCAAAAATGAAGCCACATAGAGATTACTTAGGAATTGCTAAATGAAGTCGACAACAATCCAGAAGTTCTAATGAAGGTATAACAGACGAAGAAACATGGACACGACAGGGAAACCATGGTCTAATCATCCAAATGGAAACTGCCTGATGAGCCAAGACAAAAGAATAAATAAATAAAAAATAAATAAATAAATAAATTTGACAAGTTTGATCACATGTAAAGGTTCTTCTTAACGTTTTCTTCGATTACCATGAGATAGTGCATAATGAGTTCCTGTCATATGGTTGTACAGTCAATAAGGAATACTACTTGGAAATTATGCACTGGTTGAGTGAAGCAATTCGAAGGAAATGACCAGAGTTGTGGCAAAACCAAGCATAAAAATTGCATCACGATAATGCTCCTGCTCACACTCAATGCATTGCCTCAGCCCCTGTATTTGTCAGACATGGGCCCCTGCAACTTCTTTCTATTCCTGAGGCTGAAAAGAACCATGAAAGGACATTGCTTTGCCACCACGGACGAGATAAAAACAGAATTGCTGAGGGAGCTGAACACCATAATGAAAAGTGAGTTCCAAAGGTGCTTCCAAGATTGGAAAAAGTGCTGGCACAAGTGTAAGCAATACCTCATTCACTACACCCAAATACTATTTTAAGAAATAGTTCAAAGAATCCTCTTCCATAAAAATTGTTTTTTTTCATAGCTATAATTAATGCACAACTTTAAACTTGTCACAAGCTAATTCCTGCAAACACACAATGTAACAGCACACTTTGAATAACTGATTCTCTGAATAATACTTGTTGATCAAGTCGACTTAATTAACTTTATTGTATAGAATTATAACGTCAAAAATACCTGGCCAATTATCACAATTAACCCCTAACAAAGGTATCAGAAGGCACTGTTGCCTCAGAAGATCGATTTTTAGTGGGGAGACTCGGGAAGGATCTATGCTCCTTTGCATCTTATTGCTAATAACACTGATAACTGCCAACAAAGATAAAACATCAGTTGTCATCTGCACAAGAAAACCTTTATCTGATTCACTTTACAGTTTCAACTGTCATCTTCTGGAGTGAAATAGGCTCAAGTCATTGGTAAGCCAAAGTAAAAATAAGAACTGGACGGCAGTGTCCTATTTTATAGTCAATAAAACAGAGTAAGGATACTACCATCTGATTCTTATTTTGATGCTGGCTTACCAATGATTTGAACCTATTTCGCTTCTGAAGATCAACACTGATTGCTACTTACCATAAAGCTGACATCTTAAGTTGCTGGCAAACACAACTAAAAGACACTTACACACAAGATTTCGGATACAGTCTTCATCAGAAAAAAGGAACACACGCCAATACATTCACACAAGCAAGCACACCTCACTCACATATGACTGCCAACTCCAGCATTTTGGGCCAGTGTCCTATTCCTGCCTGGTTTTCACTTCTGAAGATGACAGTTTAAGCTGCTGAAGCTAGTAAAGTGAACCAAATAAAGGTTTCCTTGTGTGGCCGACAACTGACTATTTATCTTTGTTGAAATGTTCTGCAGCTACTGGACTACAGCTATGAACCAAATCATTGATAATTGTTTCAATAGCTACAGCTATCTGAGTCATTAGGACCGAAAACAGTTCTTTGCTGTAAGGGGTTCTTCCTCGTTCCTTACGCAAGTACTAGAAGGTAAAATGAATGTGGACAGACTGTCTCCTGGACCTTTCACTTTCATACACCTCCTACACACAAACCATCAAACACCTCTATCGGTGCTAAACCCTTTCAAGTGTAACAAATCAGATTGGTTCTCTGACCATCCTACAATTGCATGTTAAGATTAACCCTGAACCTTAAAACCCACATACATCACGCAATATCACTCGTGCTGCCACTCCTCCTCCAATGCACAAACAACATTCTTCTACCCACAAAGTATTCTGGTATTAGAAAATAAGTGCAATACTCTCCCACCATGTCTAAGCCTTCATTAGTGTTTTGTCACAAAATCTCAAAAAATTTCAGTATGTGTTATACTTATATCTTACAGCTTTTCCGTTTCTGAATTTCGAAAACCACCCTTAACATTGAATCATTCAGGTATGAACAACTTCATATCCTGAATACTGTACATTCCCATTTCCTTTCACCCACTTGTATCAGCGAGCCAGGCGCCATAGGGTGAAGTATATTCTTGATTAAAAAAAAAAAAAAAAAATAAAAATAAAAAAAATAATAAAAAAACAGTCCCTCATATAAAAGATATGAACTTGTTTGTTACTTTGTCACTTTTTAAACTTTGTTTGTGACTTCTAACCAACACACGGTCTCCTACATTGAATTCTGCAGGTGACCCTACTTCCTATCTCCGTTTTCTTTTATCTTCTTAGTTAATTAATAGTTCCCTAATATTAGTTTCTACTTCCTGTTGTTGTACACTCTCACTTGGCAAATCAGCCCATTTCAGTACGGTTCACTTTCTAATATAAAATACTTTACTTCCTATAGGTGACATTTTTGTAACTGAATGTGGTTCCTCATTTCAAACTACTTCAAAATTCTTGATCATCTCAAGATATCTTGAATGTCTGTTACTGCAATAAGTTATACATAATCTGCCTAGTTCTCTCATAATTCTCTCTGCAGGATTAGCCTGAAAGTGGTATCTGGACATTAAAATATGAGTTACATTTTCCCAGGCTAGAAATTCTCTGAATTTTCTGGCAGGAAATTGTTCTCTGTAATCAGATAGTAGTTTGCTGGGCTTCCCTATATTCTGGAAATAGCAGTCCCTTAGTTTAGATATTCCGTACAGGTTGTTACTTCCTTCGTCGGACTTAATGTAACCAGCTTAGACCAGCATTTGGTCACTATAAGAACGTATGCCATTCCTCCCCACCCTTTAGGGAGCGGACTGTAGAACTTCACAAACACACTCTTGGGTATTATTATATACAACAACATGTGCGTACCACTAGATGATAATTTCACCGTTTGACATTAAATGAAGGTTCTAAGTTTTCCCCGGCTACACATGTACTTAATTAAAGTAATATTTTTTACGCAATATATATTTTTCACTCCAAATACTTGCACAGCACATCACAGTATCCACAGCACCCAACTGTTCAACCTATTATCCTTATGGAATAAGAAGCCCTTATATTTTTCCCACTTACTGTCTTAGTGATATTATACATGTTTACGTTCCTCAATTGAGCCCTTATGAATGTATCTCCTGTTTGCTTTGTTGCTATGTTGTTCACCAACCGTCTTGTCTCCTGGTAGCATTCATTACTTTGTAAGAAACAGACTGTGACTTTTCCCCCCTCTTCATTGTATTTTTACTTGCTTCAATACCTCTTTTCTAGATTCCTTCATTAGGGGCACCTGCCACTATCCTTCTATGAGGTTCATAATACTTATATATTTAACTGCTGCAAACTAGTCAGTAACTTGTCAATTATTGGTACTCTATCTCTTTCTACTTCTATTACGTTATTCACATTTCTTGAATCTAATACCTATCGTACAGATCCATCTGGTTTCTTCCTTACTACCAGAGGATTATTTAACAGCAATAGGAACAGAATAAAGTCTGATGGAAAATGGTTCATGTGGCTTTACTTTAAGTTTACACTCATAACCTCTAATCACTCCTGGTTTCAATGGAAAAACATCTTTATGGTTTTTCAAAATTTCTATCAACATTCTTTCACTTACATTTAATTACTATATTTATTACCTGAATTACTTACTTTGTCTTGGTCAATGTTCATTTCTCTAGTTATTGTTTTATTTGCAATATCATCTAATAATGCACCTTCAGCTGTCAATCTTATTTCTAGTAAGTGAGATGCACCAGGTTTGTTTGTAAATGAATTTTTCCCTCTGAATTTCCATATGGAAACATTACTACGTTACTGTACCCTCCTTAAAGTTTAACAAGACTATTGTTTGTGTATAAGGGGCGTTCAAAAAGAAACGAGCTGGAGGCATAACCACAGAAACCAATAACTGCATGTTAGAAGTACTGACCTTGGCTGTTGAGACACTTGTCCCACTGTGACACAAGGCTGCGAATGGCTCTCTCATAAAGTTCCCGAGGCTGCAATGTGAACCAGTTCTGCACTTACAGCTGGACTGCGTTGGTCGAGGTGAATCGTTTGCCCCTCGGAGTCTTTTTAAGAGGACCAAAAATGGCATAATCATAGGGAGAGAGTCCAAACTATATGGAGGGTGGCCGAGAACCTCCCATTTCAATTTCTGCAAGAGTGCCACAACTGTGTCGGCTGTATGAGGCTTTGCATTGTCGAGGAGCAGAATGACCCCAGGGGCAAGATTGCCTGGTTGTTTTGATTTGATCACTTGGCAAAGGGTGATCAAGGTTTGTGAGTAATGCTGGGCATTCACTGTTGTCCTGTGATGCAGGAAATGAATCAGAAGGGGGCCATTTTGATCAAAGAATAACATCAGCGTAACCTTTCCTGCACTCGTGTGGACGACAACGTCCAGCTGTACATGTGGAACTGGTTCACATCGCAGCCCCGAGAATTTTACGAGACATCCATTCACCATCTTGTGTCACATTGGACAAGTGTCTTAACAGCCAGGATAAATATGTCCACATATGAGTACTGGTTTCTGTAATTATGGCTCTGTCTCATTTCTTTTTGAACACCCTTTATAAATCAGTCAATGCCTAACAGGATTGGGATGTTCAAGCTCAACATGGAATACACTGGATATTCAAAAGCATAACCTTCAATCTTAAAGCTAAATTAATAAATCCTCTTTAATAGCTTTGCCATTTGTTCCTCTAATGCTGATAGCTCTTACACCTGCAACTGGTAATCATGGAAAAATGTGTAATAAATATTAAGCTCTAAAAAAAAATCCTTTGTTGATGACAGAAATATGCTCCCTGAATCTCAGATAATGTCAACTGGTACACTGCTTAACATGTTGAATGCTGCACACCTTGTGATGCTGTTTCAGCATCAGGCAAGGCACACAGCATCAGGCATGTGTTCCTGCTGTGCTCACCAGTGACCACACCAGCAGTCAACATGTTAATGAGTCATTAATTGTATGTTCAAAATATTCGTTCATTTTTTATTGTTTTTCCTCTACACTTCTCGGAATCAAGCTACTCCCATAAGTCCTTACCTCTGATTTGAACTATATTGTTTGGTTTGCCTCTTATTTCTGGTATTCCCACAGCTATGTCCAGAATTAAAGTATTCATTACTATCATTCCTTCCCCCGCCTGTTTGTTGGCTATTATTACTGTAATAGATGCCCTACATAAAACATACTATATTAACACCAAATGCAGTGCAAATCCAGCTTCTATAGATCATCTTTAATGTTCCAAAGATTTTTTTATCTTTATTGACAGGAGCAAAATACACAAAATACCACGTTAATGGAGGAGTCTAATGATCTTTCCGCAAACTGAGGAAGCATAAGGAAGATAAGAAATTTCTGGCTTTTCTCTGCCTTTAAGCAAAGATAGCTTGCCCTCTGTTTCAAGATCTGCCATAAATTTTATAAGATGGGCGGATAAAGTTTAAATGTTCCAGGAACTCATCTTCCCCCCCCCCCCCCCCTCCCCCCTCTCTTCCACGTGTCCATCGACAGAATCATACTGGCATGACCTTGGCGGATTCTAGTGTGTCTGCTTCAACATGTCCATGAAGAGGTTCATCAAGGCAGGCGATAATGGACATCTCATCACCACGCCATTGCTCTGTTCACAATATTTTCCATCAAACACAAAAAAAATGACAAGAGAAGATGCCTAAAGAGTACAGAAACACAACTGTAAATTTTTTTCTAAAATTAGTTCTGAAGATTCAACCACTCGGACTCTGATTAAAAAGGGAGAGCTCATCAAAACTAATCATATTTGGATCCTGGATCTGCAATCAGCATATAAAGTGAGCAGACATGCAAATGTGGCATTCACAATTTCCCACTTATTTGGAGAGAATGTGTCTCAGTTATTTTGCAAGCTGGTATATAGATTCACTAATATTATTAACTATGGTACTAGAGGGAGCTGTAGATGATAAAAACTGTAGGGGAAGACAGAGATTGGAGTAAATCCAGCAAATAATTATGGATGTTTGTAGCAAGTACTACTCCGAGATGATGAAGGCGTTGGCACAGGAGAGGAATTCGTGGTGGGCTGCATCAAACCAGTCATAAGACTGATGACTTAAAAATAAAATAAAATAAAGTTTTCACTAATATTATTAACTATAGGTCTTAGAGAAATGCCTCCCCTGTGTACCTGAAGAATTCTGTATAGTCATGGTGCCACAACTACTAATATTCTAAGACCCTTAATGGAGTTAAGTGGAAAGCCTGATTTACTGATAAGACTCATCATCTTCCCCTTGGCATTATTCACAGGGTCCAAGAAGAGTCATCACCTTCCTCTCCGCTTTATTCAGTGGTCTGATGTTAGATTAAGTCCACACACACACACACACACACACACACACAAATGCATTACCAGATCGCTAGTTACTTGGTTAAAATTCAATGAACATCTTTAAGCGTATCTCATAGTTCAAGTCACAAATTCAGTCCCACACTCAACTCATCTGCTCCTTCATAGAACAATGTAGATGCTCTGCTTCATCACTGATTACAATTAAGTAGGTACTTTAATAGAAAATGACTTGACCCATGTTCACATTCAGTTTCTTAACCGAGTTCTTTCAGCCCTACTTGATGGCGATTAAGAAAATACGGTACCAAGTGCTCTTACGAACTGTATCTATTGCATGAGCAGTTACACAAACAGGAACTTGTATTGAAATGGTACCTCTTACTTTTCAATTGTGTCACCACACTTGTTCACCTATTTGATCCAACATTATACATAATATCAATGCCTGAATAGAGAAACTTGAGTCAAGCCCCTTCTCTTGATAGCTTGCTGAATTTTCATGTGTTTATGAATAACTATTGGCAAAATGAAATGGCAAAAAAAATAACAAAATCACTCAGTCTCATGGTAAGGCTCAAGAAAGAATGGTAGGGTAATATCTTCTTCGTTTGTGTTGTTGGTTGACTGTAATCAGGCTTTACTGTGTACAATGTGACAAATGTTGATAACATGAACTGCCTCCAGCAACACCCTAAATGTCACAACTGACAGCACTCACTCAAGCAACATAATACAAATGTGGCCATAAAAGACAAAGACAGTTGCATGGTGCATTAGCACACGTCACTAGAAAGGTTGGCACCCTATCTTTGCTGTAACGTAATTCAATTTTCACAAAACTAATTAACTTATGAGATAACAGACACTGAAAGTCCAGACTGTCACAATTTTCAGTTACAGATTTCGTTTCCTTGCCTGTGATATCCCAACTTTTGCTACTGATTTTTGTTGCCCTAAATTTTATGCACAAGTTGACATACAGTTGAAATACACTAATTCGATACCTTCAGGACCTTGATGGTGCCAGACTGCCGAAAAAGCTGGCTTACCAATCATCTAAAATCAGCAGTTTATGGAGTGTGAGAGAAGGTAAACAATGGGCAGCTGGCCATTGATTGTTTATCACACATTCTCTGCTTCAATTAAAGTGATAAAAATGTATAATACTGCATAAAACAACATTTTAGAGAACAAATAAAAAAAACCTTGATTGCATACATCATGTAATGCAATTTTAAGCTTTTATATTAAAGTCCAGGGCAGTACAGTATTATACCGTCATACAGTACTGTTGTCGGTTTTTTTTTTTAGTATAGTACACAACTTTTAAACAACAGCATCATTTCTGATTGGAAGAGCGAAATCTGTTTTTATTTGTAGGCTTTTTGCCTGAGTTTTCACCAAGACTTAAGAAGAGTAGAAGTCTTAACTTTATTCCACACCAAAGCAGTTCCCAAAATAGCATCTTTAACGTTTGTTTTGTTTCTTGAAAATCCGCTACTGAACAGCCTGAACAGGTAACTTCTTGAAGAAAAGAAGCTCTTGTAAAAACATCTCAATGAACTTAACATCTCCACCTACTTGCACTGAGGTAGCTGCTGCTGTTGATCTATTTATAAATTTGCTGAAAGCAACAAATTGTGCAACACTGCAGAGCTTGTAAATTTGTGTACTATGCTTAATGAGTCTTTAAAAAAAGCAACATCCTCCTTAATCTTATTTCTCTTCTCAGCATTCTCAATCTGATTAATGATGTCGAGCTTTTCTTTTAGCATAACATGTTTGCGTTTCACTTCAATTTGTTTTTAGAGGTGCTTGGTTGATAAAACATTTCCACAGTAACACGCAACACTAATCATGATTACACTTTAAAACAACACTTTTTTTTTTTTGGTGTAGGCAACTGGTGCATGACAGGAGTTGTCTGACAGGTGAGTGTACTGTTGGCACTACATGAATGAAAATTGCTGACCAGTTCCAAGCACAAACGATTTCTGGTGAATACTTCCGAAATTTTCAGAACATATAAAGTGAAGAACGATTATTGAATGTGCCAGACTGTCAGATGCCAGGGCTTTTACTGTACTTCATTAATTTATTAAGCCACTAATTAAGATTTTGCATAATTTTTCATAATATAAAATAATTTTCAAGGTGGCAACCATATTCCAAAAAAGGGTATTCCCACACAGATGAATAAGATGGTTCTATGTACTTTTATAACTTTTTACTAAGTCTCAACACATTTTTATAAACCACCTTACAATTTGAGCATATAGTCCATTTGGATTGGTAAAATGTAACTGAAACATTCTTCAAATGACTATGTAGTTTCCTAAATCAACAAATCTCTTTATGCCCGTCTTTAGATAATTAAACCCCACCCAAAATCTTCAATCTCGGATGCACTAGCAACTACGCAGCATACATGTTATTAATAATAAATGCAACGTTCCTGTGAAAATCCATGCCTAGCCTTGATATTACTAACATCTCTCTATCAAAAAATGAACATGGAAGTCTGAGCTCAGTAATCATTCAGGCCACACAATGTATTATGCTCTTATAATAGTGTTCACTACCAGTAATCATTCACACAACATCATGTACTGAGTCAGTAAAGTAAAGACCATGACTGTCTATCAAAGGTGTAACATCTCGTGTCAAGACAGAGACAGTCCATTGCTTCGTAAATTCTGAATTGACACTGTGAAGCTTTCATTAAGTGAAGTTCCATTAATCTGATAGTATGAACATTCTTCCTAAGCACACTTCTACTTGCGTTTTCATCCCACCTCTCACTATGAGGACTGAGCTTAAGTGTTCTTTTGTCACTGAAACTGTCTTGTTCTAAGAATGGAGTGGGCAGAAATTGGCATTTCACTAACTCTGTAATCAGAGCGATGTACAACCAAACTGGCCATTGCAACACTTGCTGTGGAGAGAGAGCACTTTAAAAGCATAAACTCTGTAGTGTCCATCAGCTGAACAACCACTGAGAACTGTTTTCAGCTGTATCAAATATACGAAGAATTTCGATGCTGCCACAAGCCAGATGGACACACCAGGTAGGAAAACACTCCAAAGTAAAATGATATGACATCTGTTCTGAGACAGACCTTCAGTTTGACATTCACTGCCGTAAGTGGAAAAAAACCTGAAGCAGCTATACATATTTCAACATATACGTCTGCCCTGCCATTATCTAAGGTCTTTAATCAAGCCAAATTTTGTTTCCAAGTTGATGTATTTCTGGTGGTGAGATAACCTGTTCACAATACACATTTCTACATTGCTTTAAGCCATTGCCTACATCAGGCAGTATACATGGACGGAGGGGGCGCGGGGGGAGGGGGGGGGGGGGGGGGGAATCCCCGTTAAAAGTACATTTCCTCCCGGGTGGGGGGACACTTTTTCTGTGTTAGGCGAGAGTATACCTTTCCTCGGAACTTATCAGTCTTTTGAATGGTTATGGTTTTATACACCGGCGTAAATTACCCAGTACTTTAGAAAACAAAACTCAGAGAACAAAACACATTTTGGGAAGGTGTCTGACGTGCAGCAACATGTACACTGCATATTTTCAAATTACGAAAGTATAAATTCGAATTCCACCAAATGCCGCATGTTACTTTCCGAAGCATTGAAATCATGACTGCGATGTGCTTTTGTAAGCCAGTCATAGCTCACGTCACGTGATCTCACCAGCCAACGACAGCACATATTCATAACATAGGACACGTTATGTAGTCAGCCAATAGTAACATCACTGTCAAGTAACGCGAACACACAAATAGGAAAACTTAATGTTTTAAATTAATATACGTAGTGTTGCTACAAGAAAAGAAAAGCTTTCGCATATAATGTTGCCCCTTTTTGCACTTGTTACACTTTACCATGCATCACACAATTGAGCCAGTAACATGTTTAAGAAGGACATAAATGTCAGATCTTCTTAGCTCGAAATTATTCTAAATCAACGTACTCAAAGAGTTGATTTTTAATGAGAGTCAAAAGCTCTGTGATTTAAAGAAATTCATCGTACATTCTCGCTCATAGTTTGTCTTGCATAAAAAGAAATTTACTTTGGAAGTAACCCTTTTCAAACTACCATTAGCAATATTTTCCGCGACCTGTTAGAAATAGGTTCGTCTCAGCAGTTGCCAGAGAGCTCCAGATAAAAAGTGTCTTACATAATGTCATAAAAGAAACAATACATGAGAGGGTACTCAAAGAGCACGGGAATTTCATGAACCATACTAAAATGCATAATTCAGCTTAAAGTGCACATTCCTCTGTCCAGATTCCGATGTAAATTTTCTTGGAGTACTAGTACTGTATTATCTCACGTTTGGTTCTTTAGTATGGCATAATGCTATATGTTCTAGAAGATGAAAACACGCACCTGAAATGCAGTGAACAGTTGAAACTAGCCAATAGTGTGGAATTAAACACTCTGTTTCAAATACATTGGCAATAAATTGACTGGTTCAGTGGAAAAGATTAATAAAAGCCAAATTTCTTTAGCAAATTGACAGAAATAACTTCATTGTTCTGCAATGCAATCAATGCTCAACTGTCAGAAAGGGGAAATACAATAAAATCTGCAACTAATAACATATTTTGGCCTTCCGTAATTTATGTGAATGTATTTTAATTCACTTGATAGCTCCCGGTCACAGAAATCCGTTTTCTTTTCATTTGATGTGAGATCAATAAATGAAAAGGAAACAGCAAAATCACTAAACATAAACACAGGTCACGTGAGACTACCCACCACCCCATTACAACTTAAGACTGCTCTGTTGATCTGCCCAGATCTACAATATTTCTGAACCGTGCAATACTAGATAGTGCAGGAACAGGAACAGGAACAGGAACTGGAACTGGAACTGGAACTGAAATAAAAGCATTGTTCCAATGTCCGTATATTCTGGAGACCATTGGATTCCAAAACGGTAAGTCAGCTGCACAACAGCCACCAGCATTTTCTAGAAACACTGTTCAGGAACTGAAAAATGACTGCAGGAATTTGACTTAGATGCTAAATACAACAGGTGAGATGACACAATGTGTTTGGCAAATGTGAACTTTTACTTGGATGGCACAAGCACAGCAAGTTCGAGGACACACAAGAAAATCTTGATAGCTAGAACAAATTCCAGGGTGAACCGAAAAAAACATTTGGCGACAGGCAGCAGCAAATCCAAAGCAAGACACTACAGGTTTGACACCATTGTTTCTGCTGCACCGTTGTGAGGCCAATGTGATAATGGATACAATATTCCCATTTCAACCAGTTGATACTCAGAATGAATACACGAAATATCTCATCACCAGGACTGAAGAAGCAAGATAGCTGGCTCACATATGACGAGGACACCCACATGAAGACCTAGAGTGATGTAACAGCAACACCAGCCTGTGACGTACAGTCCAGGAAGACTCAGTGTGGATTTTTATGCCTGTTTGGAAAGTAGGAATATTGAAAAACTACTAAAATGCTACTTTTGGCCATATTGTATCCTTTGTTTGCTCGTCGGACATCACAAATGAACTTGAGGATTATGGTCCTTCACCAAAAAGGCAAAAGCACAGAGACTGTGTCCATTTCTTCTGTACGAAGCCCTATTACAGTCTTGAGGCACATATCAACGATGGGAGCTTCTCATTCATGAGTGATTTTGCTCAATGATAGTGGAATTTTGACATGAGGGGCAACATTCAATGTTCATCATAGCAAAATGGATGTGATAACATGATCAGTATGTGATGGTTTGTCAGTGCTACCATACAGAGGATCAGTGACAAGACTTAAGATCCAGGAATCTGTAGCCAGCTCCAATGAGACTTTCTGAAACAGTTGGTCATAGAATGTGTATATTATGCAACAAATTTAATAATCCCATTTCAATTTAATAATTTTCCAATAATGATTTATGTTCATTGACATAAAAAAGATTTTCCATTCTCTACTGCACCTTTTTAGGGGCTGACTTTATTTTAATTATCCAAAGTAACCTATGTTTCTCCTCAGATTTCAAGCCATCTCTCTATTAAATTTTACCAAAATCAGTTCAGAGGTTTAATCTTGAAAACATAACAGACCCAGTTACTTTCACACTTATTATATTACATTATGGAAGTGTGGATTAAAAAAAATGTGTGTTAAATCTTATGGGACTTAGAAGTATGGATTAAAGATGTAGGACATATCAAGACAGCATCGCTTCTTGAAAAAAAGTAATGTAAATCAACTTTTCGATATGTAACTACAATGGAACCGCCATACGTGCTCAATGGAACCGCCATACGTGCTCATACAATTGTAATTACTATTATCTCTGTATTGTAGTACATACGAAAAAGATTTCTTTGTTTCATGCTCTTGTCTCCTTCTTTGTCTGGGTGGCTCTGATGTCCTATCTAATGATCACATATAGATCACGGTCTGTACATAAGTATTTCAATCATAAGTAGTGCCATGATAATTTTTTTTAAATATATGTGCAAATAGCTCAGTAGTATGTGTGTTTGTTAGTAGCAAAAGTACCTTCTCTGACCCATAATTATCATTTGCGTAATAATTAAATGTTGCCCTGGCCATTTTGTGTAAGTCCATTGTTGCAGCGATGCCATTGGTGTTAAAAATGGTAAAACTATTTCAATAATCATTTAATTGCAAAAATTATTAAAGAAAATAATCTAAATATATGCAGAACGGCGTCTTGTAATATTTTTTATTTCTTTTTGTAGGCCAGAGGAACAGTTTTATTAAAAACAATTATTTCAATCATATATGCTGTCATTGCACATAGGCAGCTATACTGGAGCATCAAGCCTCACAAAGAAAAATAAATAATTAATTGAGTATAACATTTAATTTGCTTATTGCGTACCATTAAAGAAAGTTTTTTTTTTTTTTTTAATCCATCGTGAGTAAGACAGATGTCTTCATGTTGGAATACGTATGGTGTTTCTGGCGATAGCACCCTGAGAAAATTTACCCGTGGCCTTTAACGAACATAAAAGAGATTTTTTAACAGAACATTTCATTCTAAATTTAACAGAATATTTTATTTCATTCGCTTTTTCAAAAAGTTACACACTATCAACCAATAAAAGCATTTTCATAAATGTGATCAAGTTGAAAAGTTTAACAGTAAGTACAACAGCTTTATCAAAGCATAAATATTCTTTCCTTATTCATGTCATATTCTAGAAATCAATAAATATTGTACTACACACTTTTTTAAATAAGTCCTTCCACACCTAATTTCATCAAAATCTGTTCAGCAGTTTTGTCGTGCAAAGGTGACAGACAGAGTAATTTTTGCATTTATAATATTAGTATAGATTTAGTAGTTATCATTTCTGGAAGGTTCTTGATCTTTCTTACGGTTGTAACGTTTGTATGTACTGGAATATTTCATGTTAAGTTGGTGTTGGCACATGACAGCAAAGTATTTAGTGCCCGTACCAAAATGTTATGAGACTAGTGTGGTTAAAGCATGTAAAATGATTAGAACTACAAGGAAAAACATAAATAATGCCCTAAGTAACACACACACACACACACACACACACACACACACACACACACAGAGAGAGAGAGAGAGAGAGAGAGAGAGAGAGAGAGGAGCGTGCACATGTGCATTCAGTGCTAAGTGTTTACTCCACTGACGACACTGATTTCTGATTTGGACTTGATTGCAGTTACAACATGGAAATATTTTGCATTCCCGCAGAAGACAATCATCTCACAAATGAAGCAGCACCTGACCTGTAATACATTCCAGCTGTCAACTGCATGTTAAAGCAGTGATCTTAGTGTTGACATCAAAAAGCTGACAATTTGACAGTCATGGAATATCTTTGTACATTACTTTCCGACTCACATTTGTATTTGGTTTAATATGTTGTGCGACAGTTATCTTACCTGATTAAGAACATTTACCATTATAGCTTCTTTAAAACAATTTAAAAGATATTCTCAGTTTATAGAGATATTTTCGGGAGTATAAATCAATAGATTATGGAGGACCAAGTTACAAATGTGTTTTTAAGAATGAAAATTCTAATGTTAAGAGATGGAATTAAACTCCAGGAAGGGCTGTTCAAAATAAAAGGTACAAAACGATGCTGTGGGTATGATTTGAAGTCTTTATCTGAAAGTGATCACCACACACCTGAGCACAACTATCCCACTTGTTTCATAATCTGAAGTATTCCCTGTTCCCAGAATTCCAGTGGCTGTGACAGGAGCCAGTCCTCCATCTTTGAGATGTTTTCTTAGTGGGCCAAACACATGCAAGTCACAGGGTGACATGTCCGGGCTGTAGGGCAGATGCTCAAGCTGCTCCCACCTGAACTTGGCCATTAAATTTGTGTGACCTCAGAGACATGTGGACACACATTATCATGAAGCAGAATCATTTACTCTATGAGCAGCCCAGACTGTTTGCTCTTGATGGACTTGCATAAGCTATGGAGTGTCTCACAGCACAAGTCATCGATAATGGTTTTTCTGTGCTTGAGGAATTTGTTGAATATCGAACCTCGGATGTCAGGAAAGACCATGAGCATCACCTTGCCTGCCAACGGCACAGGTTTTCACTTTTTAGGGCGAGATGACAATACTACACACGTATCTCTAGATGTCTCACTATGTTATCCATAGAATAATTTCAAAAGAACTCCCCTATCCAAGAAGTACAAATAGTTTACAGTCATTAAACATTAATTCTTTAGGTCAGGGGTTCCCAGATTTTTCCTCTGACGGAACACTGTGAGAATCTTGGTACTTCGATAAAACACCTTCATTCTTTTGAAGGTTAATAAAATTTTTAAAAATGAGGAAAACTTGTTTTATTCAGTGATTATTACAATTCTGAATCATAATTAATAACATAGTAACCATAATAAAATTTAAAAAGTATTTAGCATCATGAAAATGTTGAAACAAAGAGTGTCATGTTATTAACAGTTTTTCATGGAGCAGTTATTCACTTCCTACTTAAGACAACTTGGGAAACCCTGCTCTGTGTGAAGCTTTCAGTTATATGTTTTCTTGTACAAATTCCTACTGCATCGATTGAGTGCAATTGGCATATTCTTTAGACATTCATAATATTGCCCTCTCACAACTTAATACTAGGGTAAATAAAAGTCATAACAATATATAATTATTCACTTGATTAGCAGAATAAAAATCTAAAGCCTCATGAACTTAACTGCTACACCATATAACCAATTGTGTGCACACAGACATACACACACATGCATGAATTTGTTATATAAAGTTACCTTCTGGAGTTTCCAATTGCCACGAGAGCAGAATTCTTGGAATACAGAGTAACATCAACAGCATCATATTGAGAAAAGAGAAGATAAACCTGAAACAAGGCACAAGAATCATACAGCTGCTACCACATGATTACTGGCTGCAATGACAACAAATACAACAGATTCACCCAAAGTTAAATGAGAAATCTAAGAATATGCTACAACTCCCAACAATCATTCCCGTAGTGATTAAAAACATAATAATATACTAATTACAGAACACAAATGGAATGTGATGAAATTTTAACGTGTAGTGCAATAGGAAGTATCCTCCACCATGCATCTAACAGTGGTTTGCAGAGTATTAATGTTGATCAGATGCCTCCCCAAGCCTGTGGAGCATAATGAGGAGGATATCTATCTCAAGGAACAAGGAGATTCATGGGATTTCAAAAATGCAGAAAGTTGCAACATCCACTGTAAATTTTAAGAGGTTGTGGTAGTGTTGGTCAAAGATCTAACAATGGATCAATTTCAAGATGTACAACAAGAATATGAGGGAATACAAGAGAGCAATAAAAGGAGGAGGAAAAGGGAAAAAATAAGAACAAGAAGATAGGTACCGTGGGACAGAAAGAAGCAATAGTAGAGGCACAATCCATATCGCTTCAGGCGGTGTATGTGTGTGTGTGTGTGTGTGTGTGTGTGTGTGTGTGTGTGGGGGGGGGGGGGGGGGTGTTACCTTCACAGTCTCGGATATTATTGAATTTAGCATATGTTAAAGTTTTAAAGTTCAGTTGTAAGTAAGAAACACGTATTTTTTTGTGTTCTCCATAAAAATCCCTGCCCCAAGGTACAAGCCTCCAAAGAAGACACAGCGAACACCATTTTGAAGATGCGAATTTCAGAATTTTTTTTAAAATGCTGTATCTCTGTAACGTTCTAGATATTTTGTTAGAGGTTTTTTTTTTTTTTTTTTTTTTTTTTTTTTTTTTTTTTTTTTTTTTAAAAAAAAGATAATTGCTTTATGATTACAATGGTATCCTCCACTTGGGCATATCTTTCAAAGTTCTTTTACTGTCAAATTTTGAATTTCTTTTTTTTAATATTTTACAGAATTTTTTAAATGCCAATTCAGAAAAGTCAGATTTTTTCTGTTGATTAGTGGCATGTAGTACTATATTGTATGTAAAGGAGAGCTTTCACTTTTAAGTTGAGCAGGTTTTATTTTAAAAAATCTTTTTTTTAACTTTAAAGGGTAATGTATGTGTTCACTGAAGTTGTTTCTTACTAATTTCTTAGTTACAATGTTTATTTCTATTGTCTTTGTTGCAGTTATTTCTTATCACTTCCTTTGTTGCAGACATTTCTTACATTTTGTGTAGTTTCTTCTCAGTTTATTTGTCGTGGTTGTTCATTGCATGTTTCTGTACTGCAGTTGTTCAGGGCTAATTTGTTTACTGAAGACGCTTCTAAGAAATCTGAGACCATCCAGTGAGTTCTGTGTTTTCATAAGAATTTTTCCAGTTGACACAGTTGCAGTGCAGTGTGTTTTGTGAAAAGGACTGTTTGAAATGTCTTCTGACTGGGGTCACAGGAGAGTGAAGTGTGCTGACTATTTGCATATCCATAAAGAGTGATATATAAAGCAAACAAAAAAACAGACTTGTTTCAAGTTGGGAATGTGTGTTCTCATTTGAAGAAGCATCCCATGGTACGGATGACACAGATTTTGCATCAACAGAGTAAGAATTTAATATCCTGAATCAGTCAACAACAGAGGTAGGTGTTAGTCCTGTTAAGGAAGTGTTGTCAGTGAAGTCAAGTCATAAGCTCTAAGCATGAAGAAAGCACAGAGAAATTACTAAAGCTATGGATGATAATATACAGCAAAACTGATCACACTCTGCAAAGTAGAAATTCCATCTTCAGAAGAAAATGAACCAAAGCACTCTTGCACCTATTGCCAGGAATTTTTCACAAATATCAATTCAGCTGTTGAATATTGTGCTTACTACATTGCATTATTCCAGGGACATTTTCAAAGAAAACAATTTTGAACCATGTTCCATCAGTATCAAAGTACATAGTAGACAAACCAAGAAATGTGAGGTCTGTAAAAGGAGTCTTTGGAAGACCAGATCCCTATTATAGTCACTCTGTAGAAGCAGCTCAAGTTAAAATAGTGTAGTCATTTTATTTGGAAGATAAATGGGACTGTTCTCGCCAGAGTGCCAACAAATAACAGCTGAAGATCATAAAGTGGCATGACTTGCAGTATTAAAGAAACTTTTGCAATTTATAAAAGCAACTTTATAACTTCACATATTGGAAGATCAATATTTCATGCACTGTGGCCCAAGTGGGTAGTTCCACACCCACCTAGAGATCTCAGTTTATGTGTGTACTGCACAAATTTTGAACTTTGGGTGGTAACTTTGAAGACCTTACTGGAGCATGTAACATTGACACCTTGGTTGGGTGTGTGAAGTCAGTAGTCTGTGATGTAAAGCGAGAGACTTGGTTCTTTCAAGAATGTGGTAACTGCCTTGGAAAGGAAGGACTATCTTTACACAAACTTGACCTGGAAGGTGTAGCAGATAACTCTGCAGAAATTACATATGCGACATGGGAGGAAAATAAACTAATTAAGAAAACTGTTGCCTTTGGCAGTTTCACTGATGAACCTGGAAAATGGTCAGTGAAAGCAGTAACATACCAGCATCTGAAGAAATTGCAGCAACACATTGCAGAAATGAAAGGTTGTGTACAGGCTGAAGAACTAGGTTTGGTGCTTCACTGTGATTTTGCTGAGAACTGGTCCGTAATCCTCCCACAAGAAGTACAAGGGTATCATTGGAGTAACGGCCAGGTTTCAATTTTTACAGGAGTGACATATTTTCAAAACAAGACCAAATATTGCAGTTATAAGCGATGACACAGGACATGACTCAGCACATGCTTCGTTAGCAATGCACAAAATTCTTCAACTGCAAACAGGGATAGAGAAGATCATCATTATTTCTGATGGTGCTCCTAGTCTCTTTGAATCGAGTAAGTCCCTTGTGCCAACTGACTGGGTATACAGTGTTACTGGTCACGGAAAGGGGCCTTGTGACGGTGTAGTAGGCCTGCTGAAGCACCACACTATAAAACATAATCTTTCCAGACCAAATACAACTGCGATTCAGAATGCTGAGGATTTTACAAGAGTCATGAAATCTTACACATCCACAGCTCTCATTCTTTTTTCAAAAGAGGAAATCAAAGAATTCCAGCAGAAAAAGAAGAATGGTCCAAACAAACAACTCCTGTTAAAGGAATTCAGAAAACACATTTTTGGTCTCGAAGTGATGGGCAAACTCATATTGCAAGCACTTTAAAGAGCAAGAAAGAAGAAATTTCGTTGGTTCGGCCAACACCTCAGAAACAACAGGATAATATAAAGATTCACAACCTGAGAAGGGGGATGTTTGTGGTGTCTCTGTATGACTGTGACTGGTGAATTGCAGAGATTATAGACACCAGTTATGCATTAAATGAAATTGTAGTGAACTTTATGCTACTGTAGTGCCTCAAGAATTTCGGTGTAAATTCTAGAGACACTCAGCTTTCCACCGTATCAAACACCTGATATTTTAAGTATGAGGGTGAGAGAGTGGAGATGTGTCTACCTCGCCACCTGTTTCTGTGTGTGCAGGATGGACGTATGTCGGGAGATTATGGCAATAGTGATGGTGGATCGGTGAGGGCAAGTTGCCTTGCTCGTCACAGAAATTACACACACAGCACTAGGAGCAAGTGCACCTTACTCTGTGACGGTGCTATGTCAATCATTATTGTGAACAGGTGAATTGAGAAAAAGAAAAGGCACTTACTTTTACTTACTTACTGCCTCTCTAGAGTTGGGGGTGGTGGGCTTGCGAGAACCTTGAGAGGTTTTTGGAAGTGTATTTATTGTAAAAGCAAGTAAGAGTTTCTGATGGACCGCGAGTCATTGGGCTTACGAAATGTAATTCATTTATGTGAAAACTGTTATGTGGTGTTCTCTTTGTGGAAGTGAAATATGGCAGGATTGATTAAAAGTATCTTGAGTGTACACAATCACTTTAAGAGTAGAGAAAATGCCTCCAAACAGCATCATATCTTCGGAGAAGACGTTGGGCAGATCGTCGCAACCGACTATCCTGAAAATAAGATCGACAAAGCACCTCCAAGTAAGTCCAATGATGAAGGGGACGTGTGAGTCGGGCCCACCCACACCACACTGCTTCCTCTAGTCACTAGAAACTGCCAGAACATGGCAACTGATGTGATCAGGGCTTGAAAAGGAGGAATTTTTTTAAGTAAATTGAGACAAGAAGATATTGAGCGTTGCCATAACAACCAGTGGTAACAAGACCGAGGAACTGTTTCGAGTAATTGCATGGTATCCAATAAACCAAAGGAAGAAAGTTGCGAATGCAACACAATACAAGACGGGAAAAAGTAATAATGCCAAGAGAACGGGGAGAAGATCTCAACTTTTTGACTAAGGAGTTTTTGGTGTGAGGAGGAAGTATTTCTCACCCATGCATATCGTGCCTATGCGAGGCAGTAACCAACTGATGTCGACACAGTAACTAGCCAATGATGTCTCCATCTACATCTACATCTATACTCCGCAAGCCACCTGACAGTGTGTGGCGGAGGGTACCTTGAGTACCTCTATCGGTTCTCCCTTCTGTTCCACTCTCCTATTGTTCGTGGAAAGAACGATTGTCGGTATGCCTCCGTGTGGGCTCTAATCTCTCTGATTTTATCCTCATGGTCTCTTCGCGAGATATACGTATGAGGGAGCAATATACTGCTTGACTCTTCGGTGAAGGTATGTCCTCGAAACTTCAACAAAAGCCCGTACCGAGCTACTGAGCGTCTCTCCTGCAGAGTCTTCCACTGGAGTTTATCTATCATCTCCGTAACACTTTCGCGATTACTAAATGATCCTGTAACGAAGCATGCTGCTCTCCATTAGATCTTCTCTATCTCTTCTATCAACCCTATCTGGTACGGATCCCACACCGCTGAGCGGTATTCAAGCAGCGGGCAAACAAGCGTACTGTAACCTACTTCCTTTCTTTACGGATTGCATTTTCTTAGGATTCTTCCAATGAATCTCAAGTCCAGCATCTGCTTTACCAACGATCAACTTTATATGATCATTCCATTTTAAATCACTCCTAATGCATACTCCCAGATACTTTATGACATTAACTGCTTCCAGTTGCTGACCTGCTATATTGTAGCTAAATGATAAGGGATCTTTCTTTCTATGTATTCGCAGCACATTACACTTGTCTATATTGAGATTCAATTGCCATTCCCTGCACCATGCGTCAATTCGCTGCAGATCCTCCTGCATTTCAGTAAAATTTTCCATTGTTACAACCTCTCGATATACCACAGCATCATCCGCAAAAATCCTCAGTGAACTTCCGATGTCATCCACAAGGTCATTTATGTATATTGTGAATAGCAAGGGTCCTACGACACTCCCCCGCGGCACACCTGAAATCACTCTTACTTCGGAAGACTTCTCTCCATTGAGAACGACATGCTGCATTCTGTTATCTAGGAACTCTTCAATCCAATCACACAATTGGTCTGATAGTTCATATGCTCTTACTTTGTGCATTAAATGACTGTGGGGAACTGTATCGAACACCTTGCGGAAGTCAAGAAACACGGCATCTACCTGTGAACCCGTGTCTATGGCCCTCCGAGTCTCGTGTCGATGCAGTAACCAGCTGCTGACGCCGGCACAGTAACGCGCCACCATTGCTGACTGCAATGGCTGCCGTTCACCGTTGCTGACTTCGCGTCTGCTCTTCGACGCTGCAACCAACGTTCAACGCTGCGGTACCTGTGCTATTCACCGGTGCCGATTCTACACTTGCTCACCAATGCAGCCTAAAGCTTTATGCTGGGTGAGCGAAAAACAATAACTTTTGGTAAAGTTGAGGAGACGATTGCATGATAAACTGTTATTATGGTTACTGTATTCAGGGGTGAACTTTCTTTAGATGATCACTACGTCCAAGATCCATAAAATTATAGATCAACAAACTTCAGATTCAGCCATGGCAATGACTGTAACAAAGGAAATGCCAGACTGGACTGAGGTAGCAAATTTAATTAAAGCACTAAGCCCTAAATTAGATAACCAGAGACAAGAACAGAGAGCAGATTCAACTTCTTTAAGACAATAATAAATGTTCAAAATGCATCGTTAAGACAGGAACTGAGTGTTTCCTTAAGAAAGGAATTGGATGAATGATATTTTAAGTGAAAAGTTAGGAGCACAGAGTGTAACTTCAACTGCTCAAATTGCCTCTTTGAGAAATGAAATACGTACTAGTTTAAGTGAAAAGTTAGAAACGCAGGGTGAAGCTTTAGATTCTAAGTTTGATGTATCAAATGATAAAGTGGAGAATTTGCTATTAGATTTGAAGGGTGAATTACATAATTCATTTACTGGCCAGATGAATCAAATGTTTACTGAACATAACCCAAGACAGGATGCGCAACTTCAAGATTAAACTAAAAAATTAGAATTTGACATTGAAGATAGATGTAATAATGTAGAAAAGGCACTTGTTGAAAAATTAAGATCATTTCAAAGTATATGCAATGTTACCTTCGATGTGGTAAATCAGAGGTTGCACACCCTGAAGGATAGTATTGAGAAACAAGATAAGCTAATTCCTTTTGTACAAACGCAAACTGCAGGTATCAACACATGAGTTGATATCGTGGAAAGGGATTTTAAGGAGAAACTAGCAACATAAGACACCATAAATATAAGCGGTTTGGAGGAACAGGTAGAGGAGATGATAGACAGAAAAGTTGCTGTGAGGGTAACCTCCAACAACTTGTCTACAATTCTCTCTTATGTACTCAATGACACTAAGAAAAATGTCGATGAGTTATGGAAAGAATTCAAACTTGTCCAGGACAGATTAGAACATAGAATAACTTCACTTAATGCCATGCTTCCTAGTAAAATAGTAATTGTTTTGTTGTGGGGAGACTTTCACACAAAATTTAATGAGAAGTATTGGTCTGTAGGCATTCGAGTGAGGTTAATGTCAGATCCATGGGATCCGGGCGGGGTCACATCTGTTCCCCAGGAACGATAATATTCTGTGTTAATGGGCGAAGTGACATCCATCGGTTCTTGAGTTGTTTTCGGTGTTACTTTCATATTAGTTTTCCTGCACCAAATTCCACACAAATCTTCAATTAGTCTGTAATCTACTCATAGCCTCTTAAACTATCCTATCATGTTAATATTTAAGCTTGTGACTAATTTAAAAGAATCACGAATAAACAGTGACCTCTAAACATAAAATGGAACAAACAGAATAATAATTTACTGAAAAATTAGTATGATTGTACTAGGTAAGCAAAACGATATCAAGATGACATGGACCGAACACAGTATTTTATGTGGGTATAAAAGATAATATGAAATGACTAACTAGATGACTAGTTTATACAATAGTGTATGATTTTCTAATTTTATAGAATATTTCATACCTTTTGATGAGATGTGATGTAGACGGGGAGGGTTTATATAGATTTTGAAAGGGGTGGGTAGTGTAGGGACAAACATGACTAACACAAAAAAAACACACACACACACACACACACACATACACACACCTTTCATACGACCCTCGCAGACAAGTGTAACTGATTCTTCATCATTTCCGTTCCATAGGAGTTGCTAAGGTCTTTCTTTGGGGACTTGCAAAGGTGAAGGTGAGAATGTCCATTCTGCAGGAGACGTTTAACATCATACCTCCTCCAGCTTCTCACTCTAGTACCAGCGAAGTAGGGATCCAGGGGAAGGAGGGTGGGAAGGGGTTTCCTGTCTTTGGGGCTATCTTCTTTTTCTCCTTCGATCTTAGCAACCATCTCTATTTTTTCCTTTCTTATTTTTCATCTGAGTACCGGTCTATCTTTCCCTCTTTCCCTCTTTCCATATGCTTATACTTCTATCACTAAAGTCCTTCTCATTCTCCGTGGTTTCCTATAACCTTCAACTTATTTCAAATAAGTAGGCCGAAGAATCTGGCTGCACGAACACACACTGACATACACACAAAACTGCACTTTAACACAAACATGAAAATTATGGTCTAGAAACCTAAAGCGATATCAGAAATGCCAAGGGATGTAGGGGAATATAGATATATGTACATCTGAATCCATGCACATATTACATTGTTGATATGTGACTGTTCTGCATCGTTATTTTTGTTGCTCTAAAATATATTTACATGTGCCGTGCTAGTCCTTGGAGAAAAGTTGGTAAATACAGGTAGACATAGCATCTACCATGTGTGTACATGATATCTGTTTATATAGTAATAGTGAGGAATGAAAGAGGACTCTAGGGTATAAGATGAAGTATTAGAAAGTTGAATATGAGTGTAAAGCAGATTGGTAATTTTGCCAGAGAGTATTTAAGAATAGTATACATAAAGATGTATGCTCAGGCAATGAACCGGGAGGCCTACTCAGGAAGGAGAAGGAGGGTGCACCCAGCATTTATTGGATGAGAAAGGCAGACAGGCAGACCCAAGAGAGGCTGACCTATACTGTGCGGACAGAAGGGAACCGACCTGTACCCTAGATTAGTTAGTTAAAAGGGGCGTACCTACCAAACCGGAAGGAGAAAGGGTACTCCTAGGATCAACCCATGTAAGATATAAGTACTGTTCCTAAAGGGAGAAAAGGCAGTATTGTGACAGAAGTCACACGTTTAAAGGGATGAGTCTGGTAAGTTTGAATTCTATGCATAAATAGCCTCATTAATTTTCAGGTTTACAAATGTCCAAGAAGGTAACACTTTTATTCTACCCACAGTTCCTCCAGATTCCAATAAGTAATGATTAAGTACATACTTAGAAAAAGTAGTACAGGAAGTAAGAACAAAGCAGCAGAATATTCATGAGTTATGTGCACCTGGAATTTACGATTGGAAGAGGAACAGAGATAACTCCAACATGGATAGACAGGCTCACAGTTTGTAACTGTGGTAAAATATGCCGGTACTGTTAAAATATAAAGAATTATTATCCTGAGTAATTGTACATAATGAATATCTATAAAATATCACGTATTCGAGCTAAGGGGAGGGATATGTAGTGCCTCAAGAATTTAGGTGTAAATACACCATATCGAACACCCGATATTTTAAGTACGAGGGTTAGAGAGTGGAGACGTGTCTACCACGCCACCAGTTTCTGTGTATGCAGGATGGACATGTATCGGGAGAATACGGCAATAGTGATGGTCGATCAGCGCGGGCAAATGGTTGCCTCGATCGTCACAGAAGTTAAATGCCCAGCACTAGGAGCAAGTGCGGACAGTGCTACATCAGTCATTACTGTGAACAGTCAAATTGTGTAAAAGAAAAGAAAGGGCACTTACTTTTACTTACTTACTGATTCTCTAGAGTTGCAGTTGGTGGACTTTCGAGAACCTTGAGAGGTTTTTGGAAGTGTATTTATTGTAAAAGTATGTAATAGTTTCTCACGGACTGTGATTGATTTATGTGGAAATTGTTACATGGTGTTCTGTTTGTGGAAGTGAAATATAGTGGGATTGATTTAAAAGTATCTTGAGCGTACGCAATCATTTTAAGAGCAGAGAAAATTCCTCCAAACAGCATCATATCTTCAGAGAAGAAGTTGGGCAGATTGTCGCAGCAGACTATCCTGAAAAGTAGATCAGCAAAGCACATCCAGGTAAGTCAAATGATGAAGGGCATCTGTAAGTCTTGCACACCAGCACCTCAATGCTTCTTCTAGTCGCCGGAAACCACCAGACTACCACATGGAACAGCCTCGGGCTATAGGTTTCAGCTGAAGGACAGCAACAATGCAATCAGTGCTCACTTCCTGTTCACAATGTTTTTTAAATTTCAAGTGCTCCATTTCCTACTGGTTCAACAGCAAGGCATTACTCTATATCAAAGGAAAATACTGAAGCAGTGGAACACATTTGTAGTTCATTGACTGGCTAATTTCAGTATAAAATAGATTGCACAGAAGTTGTATAAATTGAAAACTTTAAGTCTCTGGACCTTTCACTTAGATTTGTGAACCATTTAAAGTGCTTGAAAAATGAGTCTCTTACTCATCTTTCAAAACTAAAATTATGTTAAATAAGTCTAGGTTTTGATTTTTATGTGCCTCTTATATGATGATGTCGTAAGAAAACAGGTTTTATGTATGACAAAAAATTGCAATTGTTTATAAAACTTGTTCAACCTAAAAGAGGGAAGCTCTCATTTTCAAGGAATGTAGAACTATATGGTACTAATCAACAGAAAAAAAATTTAAGGATTGGCATTTTTGAAGGAAAAAAATCCACAGAATATAAAAAAGTTCAGAATACTATAGTAAAAGAACTTTGACAGATATGCCCAAATGGAGGATTTATTTGTAATCATTAAGCAATTACTTATCAAATAAAAAAAATTACAACAAAATATCTAGGACTGTTCCAGAGATACAGCATTTTCGGTTAATCTGTGCATTTAATATCTGATCAGTGAAAGCACATAATACTTCATATTTACAAATATGTGAAACTACTCTTCAAAACAGCACTTTTCCAAGAATTTTGGATAAAGCTGTCAGAAGTGAGATTTTGCAATAGCTGCTAGCATCAGACCTAATTTTAGATGTGGTGCAGTTGTCTCTGTGCCCTTTAAGAAAGGACAGGGCTCATATCTGACTGAAGTTATCACAGAAGAATGCAAGTTCATGTGCATTCTTTCATTCTTTCTCTACCACATCAGGATAAGGTATAGGCATTCCAGTTATTCTTAAATAATACACTTAAGTGCTATATTTTCTATTAAACCAATAGAAACTTTGAAGAGAAAGGTTACCTCATCTTCAGATAGTTTTCTGTTTGTTCTTGTTTCTACATATATCCATTGAGGTCGCCTTGACTCTGGATCAGGACCACTGAGACACTGAAAAATTGAAAGGAGTGTTTGCATTACATCAAACGAATAATATCATCATAACATAAAATGTCTCTGCATGTGTGAGAAATCAAAGCTGAATATTTGTACTTTGAAGCTCCTTAAGAGATAACAGAGCTCAATATTGAATTTCCACAGCATCAGTTAGAAAATAAACACTCACTTTACAAAGAGGTACATACAATTCAGATACGATCTACCATCTTCAACTTTTGTAGCTATGTTGCCCTCAGTTACGTATAATACAGTGTTGACGGAAAGTGTCAGTTTGTTTACTGTTACAAACAAAATAATTCTCCAAGTCAAATTTTACATACCCATTCAATAAAATGGCCACAGATTAGTCTAATGCAATATTCATTTTTTTATATGTATTTACAAGGACAGTAAAACATGAAGAACAACTAGTAATCCAGCAACAACAGCACTTTCCTGGCCTGCACCGACTGCTACCACCAAGCATGCAGTCCACAGCTCATGGTCTACTGGCTAGCGTTGCTGCCTCTGGATCATGGGGTCCCAGGTTCGATTCCCGGCTGGGTTGGGGATTTTCTCTGCCACGGGACTGGGTGTCATCGTCATCGTTGTCATCATCATCATCCTTGACAGTGGCTAGATTGAACTGTGTACAAAACTTTAGGCTGTGTAAAAATTAGGACTTTGTATGAGTGCTGATGACCACACAGTTGAGTGCCCAACAAACCAGTCATCATCATCAAACCAAGTATGCAGCACCACTGGATTGCTGCTTGACCGCTGTTTATTCTTCGTGTTTTTCTGTCCCTCTTAATACATACCGACAAAATGAATGTCGCACTAGACTAATCAAGGACTGCTCTATCGAATGGGCTAGTGAAATTCTTTAAAAATCATTTTGTTTGTAAGGGGAATCAAACCAATGCTTTCCACTGACAATGGGTGTCGCATGAAAGACATGACATGCACTGTTTGTTTGGGATGACTCCGGCTACACAACGCAAAAACGAGATCAAAAATATCTTGTGAAATACCAGAGAAAATTGGCCTGATGACTCTTATAAGAGACACCCTGTATATGCAGTACATGAAAACGATTACATTTACTGATCAACAGCACAAGCAGTTCTGAGCAACCAGATTTTTAACCATGCTGAAACACCCATATTAGTACATGATGTAGTCTCCATGGGCGGCAACGCAGGCGCTGACTCTGGCATCCAGTCAATTGTACACAAGACAAATACCAGACGAGTTAATTCTTGCCCCATCATATCTCTTACATGCTTGATGTGTGGGCAAGCATTATCCCGTTAGAACAACACATCATCTTCATGGTGCAAGAATGGCAAAAGAACAGGTGTAACAACATTCTGCACGTACTGAACACTACTTGGTGTCCCCTCCAGAAACACCAAGGGTGAATGAGAGTTGTAGTTTATTGTACCGCAGTTCATAAGGCCTGGGATGGGTCCAGTGCGTCAGGGATGAATGCACTCTACATGAGAGCACTCACCAGGTCTATGTCATAAGGGCACACGATTATCACTTGTGTGTTAGAAGAATCTGCTTTCACTGCTGAAGACCGTGGCGCACCATTCTATCTTCCAAGTGATAATCGGGCGACACTAGTCGAGCCACCCACATCGATGCTGCAGCATTAGTGGAAGACAGGCTAGAGGTGTGCTTGCCCGTAGTCCATTGCTAATAACCGGTTTGCGACAGTTAATGTTGACACGTCTGGACTCACAAGCCCTCTCATCTGTGCTCTACAATCTGCCACTGCCACCCTTATGATAAAATGATCCTGCCCAGCGTCTGTGTTGTGTGGACATCTGGAACCTCATCTACAAGTGTGAGAATGTTCACATGAGCACTGATACCACCATGAAAAACTGACACAGGACATACTACCTGTGTGACAGTTCTGCGAAAGAACCATTGTGCCACCTGGAAAGTCACAATTTAACACCTTTCAAACTTGCTTAGTTGCCTGTAGGAAGCATGAGTCCATCTCCATGGCATGGTTGCCTGCTTGCCTCACACTTTTGCACCAAACTGAGCATTCCAGCTGTGAGCAATCTCCATAAAAGGATAGGCACAGGTGGCACTCTGATAGCTATGCCACTACACTACCTGTTAGCAGGCAACATTGAAACTGTGATCAGTACATATACTAATCCCAACGTGGCATATGCCATCATTCGAGCATCGTACCAAAACACATATTCACACATTTACACCCACACCTAATCATACCAAAACAAATACCATCTCTCTCTCTCTCTCTCTCTCTCTCTCTCTCTCTCTCTCTCTCACACACACACACACACACACAAACATCTGAAACATAACATCTAAATGTGTTTTCTATTCCTAGGCCTGTGAAGAGTGAAAATGAAATTTTAAATGACAGTTATCCGAAGAAGAATAGCTGTAACAAAGGAACTAGCATATAAAATGTAAATCAACATCCACAAAATCTGTAAGTAGAACTTCACATTACTCAACATCACAGAATAGCAAAAACTGCCAGAACTGTTTACAGCCAACACAGACACAATCCAAAATGCAAACAAAGTAGTACAAATAAAAATATGTAAATATTCCAGGCCAGTGAAAATACCTTGTGAAGGTGAAACATGTATGGCACTAAAAACTAGGTTTAATTCAGCTATGATTCGGCAGTCCCAAAATAACAATTTCCGACATACCACAAAAATCTACCAAACTGCCAATATTTAAAATTAATCTTGAAATTTCAGAAGTGCAATAAATATATACAATTTCTTTTAAAAAGCTGTTCTTTATTTATTTCCATAATCTAGAATTTCCCTGATGTAGCACAGCTACGAGTATGAGGTCGGCAATCTATGTATGCCGCAGCTAGCATATCAAAAGATTTGCAGTACAGTGTGCCAGGCCATCTCATTGCTCACAGACAGTGACAATGCTTCACAAAGCAGGGAGTAAGCCACAGCTCAGCAGGAAGTGCACAGCCTGGAACAGCCTGATTTTCATGATTGTCTAAAGCCCCCTCCCTTTTTTTTAACAAATAGCTTCAGTTCCTATACTGCAACAAACTCTTAGGTCTTAATGAAAAAGCTTTTCACTCTCAGGATTAAGGTTTCTTTCCTTGGGCAGTGAGGGGTAACTAGGGGGACGGGGGTGTTCGTCAGTCTTGTAATTGGTTTACTACAGGACATCTTCACTTTATCACCTGTACCAACCTCTTCATCTCAGAGTAGCACTTGCACCCAGTTTGCTCAGGTATTTACTCCCTACAGCTTTTATCCTCTACAGCACCCTCTAATACTATGTACGTTATTCCCTGATATCTTAAAATGTCTTACTATTCTGTCTCTTGTCATTGTTCTCCATGTTCCTTTCCTCATCAATTCCGGTGTGCTAAATACACATTCTCAGAAATTTCTTTCTCAAATCAAGGTCGATATTTGATACTAGTAGACTTCTTTCAGGCAGGAACGCCCTTTCACCTATTCTAGTCTGCTTGTGTATCCTCTTTGCTTTGTACACCATGTGCTATTTTGCTTCCAAGGTAGAAGAATTACTTCACTTCATTTATTTCTTGGTCACCAATTTTGAGGCTAAGTTGATCATTAATCTCATTTCTGCTATGACTCACTATTTCACTCTTTTTTTTGTTTACCATCGATGTCCTCATTAGACTGTTCATTTCTGTTATTCTTCTTTACTATCACTGAAGATAGCAATGCCACCAGCAGATTTCATTACTGATGTCATTTCACACTGAATTTTAATCCCACTCCTGAACCTTCCTTTTATTTCCATCATTGCTTCTTCAGCATATAGGTTAAACAGTAATGGTGAAAGGTTGGATGCCTTTCTTAGAACATTTTTAATCCAAGCACTTCGTTCTTGGTCTTCTATTCTTATCATTCCTTCTTGGTCTTTATAGATATTGTAAATCACTAGTTATTCCCTGTACCTCTCTCTCTCTCTCTCTCTCTCTCTCTCTCTCTCTCTCTCTCTCTCTCCACACTTTTCCAACACTGACAATTCTTATGAACATGTCTTGATTTTTCTTCAGTCTTGCTTCCATTATCAAGCATATCATCAGAAATCCCTATCTGGTGCCTTTAACTTTCCTAAAGTTAACTTATTGTCACCTAAAAGATACTCATATGTAACTTGGATGCATGAGCTGTAAAGCTGACTGTGCGATACTTTTTGCATTTACCTGCCCTTGATATCTTCGTGTTTTTGTAGACTTTTTTCCAGCATCTGATGGTGTATCTCCAGATGCATAAAATTAGTCTTCCTCCTCTTCCGTTTCTACTACCACGACTATATTCTCCTGTGTATCTTTCTTTTATTTCCTTCCGCACTACAGTGTTCCAATCACCTTTGATTATTAGATTTTTATCTCCTTTAATGTAATGAGTAACGTTTTAAATACCCTCACATATTTTCCCTAGTGCTTCTTCTTCTGCCTTGTTGCATCAGCGTTTATACTTGAACTACTGCAGTTGGCATTATAGTTCAATTCTTTTATCTCGGCGGTTCGCGCATGCCCGCCCAGACGTGGGAGATTGCTGCGTTGCCAGTTGTACGTGCCAAGAGAAGCAGCGCCATAATATAGTTCGCAAACTTACGTTTAGGGGGGAGTGCGCAGTTTATGAAGTAAAGCCAACACGGCCACATTAACCCTTTTGCTGCTACAGAGACGTGCTCGCTGCATTCTGTGCTGTGCGCAATTTTGTCATAATTGCATTGCTCGCCTGTGCAGACACATGGTGTTTCGACTGCTTTGACACACTTTATCATTCGATTTCACAAAAACTATTTGGCCCAAAAATTTGATTTTTACACACCTTCTTGACTGATACCTTATCCCCACAAAAGACTTAATTTTGTTTCGATGTTCAACGCAGTTATTGTGCAGCATTATATGTAGTAAACCATTGCACGAAATTTTGAAGAGTTTGTAGAGATAAAAGTCCATAGCGTATTCAAAAAATTACATTCAAACGAATAAAATTCATAAAGTAAGACACTTCGATATTGTTTTTAAATAAAGAAAATATCAAGCAGCGATCAAGGTTTGAACTCAGAACCTTTCGCTTAGCAGCCATACACTTTAACCATTACGCTAACGCAGCTCATCTCCCGGATGACTTTAAAATGTCACGTAAAATACCGACAAACGCTGTTGGTATGATTATGAATTACTCACGTTTCGTCGAAGTGCAATAGGAGATAAACAATTACCGCTGTTCTTTATTGCAAAAAAGCGGTTAGTGAGAATGATACAAACACCTTTCCTTGGTATCACCTGAATTAGGAGGCTTATTGCTTGTTTGGTTTAATTAATTAACAGAATATGAACAATTGGTAGAAAGAATGCTTTTTCCAAACTTTCTATAAAAGAAAGTATGCTATCAATACATTGCTTTTGTTCAATTACTTTATTTATGACTGAACGTTTCTAAAACTGAAGACACTCGTCCGTGCTCTGCACTGCAGTCGAGCTCTGGCAACGTCGTTCTCTGTTCATTGGCTGACTGCGTTTTGTGACGTCAGATGCGCAGAACGAACCTAAACTCGGCCGCCATCATAAATTACGCGCACTTTAGTTTACTGTATCACTGATTTGTTCAAAGTAACTCACTCTCTGTCCTGCCTTCCTATTCATAACAAACTGTACTCTAGTTGCATCATTTTCTGCTGCTGCAAACTTTACCCTATAACCATCTGAACAGAATTCATCATCATTCCATTACACTTCATGAATCTCATTATATTGCCATGAGCCTTTCTGTTTCCTTTTTCAGATTCCATAGCTTCCCCACCACATTCAGACTACTGATATTCTGCACTCTAACATGTAAAATATTAACCTTTCAGTGGTTTACTCAATCTAACATTTTCCTCGTGGTCACTTCTCCCTTAGTGGACCCCTCCCAGAGATTCAAATAGGAACTAATCAGGAATTTTTTTGTCAATGGAGAGATCATCGTAATTTCTTTTAATTTTTTTTATTTTTGCCCCTTATTATAGACCACGTCCTACGGATACACATTATGTGCCTTCAATGAGGAAGCTTCTGCTGCCTTCTGCATCATCATGTCATTGATCATTGATAAATCTTCCACCTTCAGAGACATTATCTAATCCCAAGGGCAAAAAGGCACCCTGACCGTCTGTCTACTCCTCCATCATCTTTGACACGGACACTGGCAGAATGAATGACTCCAGAGGCTCTCCACCACCACTGACTATGATTTTTTTAAAAAATTCAAGTAGTGGTTGGGATTGAACCTGGGATCCAGAACATTTTGATTACCACCCAATGACAGTAGCTCCAGACCATGGATCATAATGCATGCAGACATATCACCTATGAAAGAAATACTTACTATATGAGATACAGCACAACGGATGACATTAATCTTATTTTTGAAGTCTTCCAGGGATGTAAAATGTTCCACACTTGTTAGTGGTTGCTGTACTATTCTGAAAAAAGAAAAAAAGGATACTAAAACTGATACATAAAAATAACTATATATATTTCAAGTAAGACTTACATTTCAAACTTTCTATTAGCAATAACATGAGCCATTCGAATAAAACAATATCCAGAAACATAGGAATCCCAAGCAGCATCATGAATTTGTTTTGTAACACCTGAAACAATGAAACCACATTAGCCAGAATATTAGAGAGACAGATAGACAGAGATAGAGAGAGAGAGAGAGAGAGAGAGAGAGAGAGAGAGAGAATTCCAAAATTGCTGATAGATACACATAAAAATGAAAAAGAAACTACTCTTAGATTATGGAACTATCATTTCCTTTTTCAGGGAGCAGAAAAGGAAAGGAGCAAGGGAGGGGAAAGAAAAGGTGGGCGCATTGGCAGAGGGCAGAAAACAATGAGGGAGAGGGCAGAAAACAATGAGGGTGAGGGGAAATAAAAAGGGACGAGGTAATATGACAGAGGGGGCAGAAACTGTTTGACAGAGGGTGTGGGGACAGTAGGTTCCCACAGGCTGAGGTTAGGATCATTTCAGGATCAGAGAATGTGTTGTATGGATAACTCCTGTCTGTGCAGTTCACTAAAGCTTTTGGTGGAGGAGAGGATCCAGAAGCTGCCTGTTTTTTCACAGGGTGGTCTGCTTCGCTATACACCAGAGATTGGTGCTAGCCGTACATCCTGGTGGATAGCTTGTTGATACTCATACCAATATAAAAAGCTGTGCTAGGGTTGCAACTGGTTGTATGACATGGTTTCTCTCACAGGATGCCTGGCCTTTGATGATGTAAGATAAGTCTGGGCTGGGTGGGATGATTGGGCAGGTCTTGTACCTGGGTCTTCCACCAGATATGATCCTTGTGAGAGGGGATTGGGATTGGGAGTGGCATAGGGATGGACTACAAAGTTGTGGAGATTGTGGGGGGGTGAAATTACACTTCTTTAAGAGTGGTGGAAAGAACATTGGATAGAATGTCCCTCATTTCAGGACTTCATGATAAATGAGCATGATGATGAATAAGCCCTGATGAAAGATGTGGTTCAGTTCTTCCAGTCAGGGATGGTATTGTGTGACAAAGGGAGCAATCTTTTGCAGATGGCTTTTAGGGGTGATGGGAGGATTGGGAGTGTGTGGGGAAATGGCAGGGTGTCATTGTGGTGAAGAGAGAAATGAATTGAGGGAGTAAAAAACTGCACACAACCACCTTCTACATGCTCCTCAAAATTCACAAACCCAACAAACCTGGATATGCCCCATTGTAGCTGGTCATTGTGCCCCTACTGAAAGGATTTCAGACTTCACTGACCAATGCCTCCAACCAATTGCCTGTAATCTAGACTCCCACATCAAAGATACCAACCACTACCTTCAACTCTCCACCATCCCCACCCTTTACCCCCTGATTCCCTACTGGTCACTGTTGATGCCACTTCATATACACTGACATCTCTTATGCCAATGGTCTTGCTGCAATTGAACACTACCTTTCCCAGTATCCTTCAGACTCTGAACCCATTACCTCATTCCTCACACAACTGACTAACTTTATCCTAACATGTAACTAATTCTCATCTGAAAGGAAGGTATACAAACAAATCTACAACACAGCCATAGGCACAGTATGGCACCCTCCTACACTAATGTTTATGGGCCATCTAGAGGAAAGCTTCCTAGCTAACCAAAACCCCAAACACCTGGTCAGGTTCAGGTTCAGGTTCACTGATGATATTTTCATGACTGAGACTCATGGATAAGACACTGTCCTCATTCCTTCGCCACCTCAACAGCTTCTCTCCCACATCTGCTTCAACTTGTCCTCCTCAACGCAGCATGCCACCTTCCTGCCTTCCTGGATGTTGACCTCCTCCACTCTGATGGCTCCAACTGCACCTCTGCCCACATTAAACCCACCAACCACCAACAGTACTTGCATTTTGACAGCCGTCTTCTATTCCACACCAAAAATCCTTCTCGTACAGACTGGGCTCCTAGGGAGGCCTATCTTCTGTGACAAGAACTCCCGTTACCAGTATGCTGAAAGTCTTACCAAGGCATTCACAGACAGGCACTATCCCCTGGACCTAGTCCACAAACAGATTTCCAGTGCCATTACCCCACTCCTGCCAATTCTTCCACCACCCCTAAGAGCCAGCTAGAAAGGAGTGGTCCATTCATCACCGAATAGCACCCCTGACTGGACCAACTGAACCACATCCTTTGTCAGGGCTTTGATTATTTATCATCAAGCCCTGAAATAAGAGACATCCTACCCAGGATCCTCACCAATCCTCCTGAAGTGATGTTCTGTCACCCACTGAATCTCCACAACATCCTAGTCCATCCTTATACCACTCCCAATCCCAACCCCTGTCACAGGGATCATATCCCTGTGGAAGACCCAGATGGAAGACCTGCTCAATCGACCCACCTAGCACTTCCTATTCCAGTCCTGTCACAGGCTTATCCTACAACCCATCAGAGGCTGGGCCATTCATATCTTCCCTCCCAATGCTGCCTGTGGTAGTCTCATCAGGCTGCCATCTAGTCCCTGCACAGTCCCCACACAGTGCTCTTCTACACTCCCCAGACAGCACTCTTCTCTCCTCCCACCCATATCCTGCTATTACTTCCCCTTCCCCGCCCCCTTCCAGATTCCTATTTGCATGACAGTCACATTCTGGTTGGAGATGACAGTGGTAGCAGTCATGTGCATTAGGTGTGTGTGTGTGTGTGTGTGTGTGTGTGTGTGTGTGTGTGTGTGTGTGTGTGTGTTCTTTGCTGAAAAAAAAGCTCCGGCTGAAAGCTCAATGGGTATACTCCAACCTGGTGTTCCCATTGATGATATAGTTTGAAAAGGATGTTACAGGGGTTCGGAGGCTGATGGAAGGTTACAACAGGTGGTGTGGCCAGGGTATCATGGAAAAAGCATCTCATTTCAGGGCTTATTTGAGAAAGACTGCAGTCAGAGCAAAAGTATATCACAATGATTGAAGAGAGACAGCTATACTGCCGCAAGTTCCACTGAAAGCAGTGTGGAGTAGTGGTTACCATCGCTTGCTGGCATGTCTCAGGCCGCCAGTTCATATCCGTTCACCAGTAAATATTTATTACTTAGTGTGAGTAGTGATTACCATCGCTTGCTGGCATGTTGCAGGCCACCAGTTCATATACGTTCACCGGTAAATATTTATTACTTAGTGTTTATCATTCCAAGAAGGTCCCCAAAATCTCTTACAATTGTAATGTTTACATATTTTGGAATATTCAATGTTTGTATAAACAGCAGGGCTCTCCAACCATGAGACAGTTCTATTCTGTCAATATGCTGGTGTTCATAGTAAATGTTCATCCAGTGGTAAGTGTTGTACTTGACTGACAAGCTTGCTTTTGGATTATGACTCAATTGTGGTTACAATGTGGCAGTATATGTAAGCAAAACTATTGTGTATCTACTAATACTACTGACCCCCCTCATGAACCATGGACCTTGCCGTTGTTGGGGAGGCTTGCATACCTCAACGACACAGATAGCCGTACCGTAGGTGCAACCACAACGGAGGGGTATCTGTTGAGAGGCCAGACAAACGTGTGGTTCCTGAGGAGGGGCAGTAGCCTTTTCAGTAGTTGCAGGGGCAACAGTCTGGATGATTGACTGATCCGGCCTTGTAACACTAACCAAAATGGCCTTGCTGTTCTGGTACTGCGAACGGCTGAAAGCAAGGGGAAACTACAGCCATAATTTTTCCCGAGGGCATGCAGCTTTACTGTATGATTAAATGATGATGGCGTCCTCTTGGGTAAAATATTCCAGAGGTAAAATAGTCCCCCATTCAGATCTCCAGGCGGGGACTACTCAGGAGGACATCGTTATCAGGAGAAAGAATACTGGTGTTCTACGGATCGGAGCGTGGAATGTCAGATCCCTTAATTGGGCAGGTAGGTTAGAAAATTTAAAAAGGGAAATGGATAGGTTAAAGTTAGATATAGTGGGAATTAGTGAAGTTCGGTGACAGGAGGAACAAAGCTTTCGGTCAGGTGAATACAGGGTCATAAATACAAAATCAAATAGGGGTAATGCAGGGGTAGGTTTAATAATGAATAAAAAAGTAGGAGTACGGGTAAGCTACCACAAACAGCATAGTGAACGCATTATTGTGGCCAAGATAGACACGAAGCCTACATCTACTACAGTAGTACAAGTTTATATGCCAACTAGCTCTGCAGGTGACGAAGAAATTGATGAAATGTATGAGGAGATAAAAGAAATTATTCAGGTAGTGAAGGGAGACGAAAATTTAATAGTCATGGGTGACTGGAATTCAAGAGTAGGAAAAGGGAGAGAAGGAAACATACTAGGTGAATATGGATTGGGGCTAAGAAATGAAAGAGGAAGCCGCCTGGTAGAATTTTGCGCGGAGCATAAATTAATCATAGCTAACACTTGGTTCAAGAATCATGAAAGAAGGTTGTATACATGGAAGAACCCTGGAGATACTAAAAGGTATCAGATAGACTATAAAGTGGTAAGACAGAGATTTAGGAACCAGGTTTTAAATTGTAAGCATTTCCAGGGGCAGATGTGGACTCTGACCACAATCTACTGGTTATGAACTGTAGATTAAAACTGAAGAAACTGCAAAAAGGTGGGAATTTAAGGAGATGAGACCTGGATAAACTGAAAGAACCAGAGGTTGTACAGAGTTTCAGGGAGAGTATAAGGGAACAATTGACAGGAATAGGGGAAAGAAATACAGTAGAAGAAGAATGGGTAGCTTTGAGGTATGAAATAGTGAAGGCAGCAGAGGGTTCAAATAGGTAAAAAGACGAGGGCTAGTAGAAACCCTTGGGTAATAGAAGAAATATTGAATTTAATCGATGAAAGGAGAAAATATAAAAATGCAGTACATGATATCAACAGGAAGTGTAAAATGGCTAAGCAGGCATGGCTAGAGGACAAATGTAAGGATGTAGAGGCTTATCTCGCCAGGGGTAAGATAGATACTGCCTACAGAAAAATTAAAGAGACCTTTGGAGGAAAGAGAACCACTTGTATGAATATCAAGAGCTCAGGTGGAAACCCAGTTCTAAGCAAAGAAGGGAAAGCAGAAAGGTGGAAGGAGTATATAGAGGGACTATACAAGGGTGATGTACTTGAGGGCAATGTTATAGAAAGGGAAGAGGATGTAGATGAAGATGAAACTGGAGATACGATACTGCGTGAAGAGTTTGATAGAGCACTGAGAGACCTAAGTCGAAACAAGGCCCCGGGAGTAGACAACATTCCATTAGAACTACTGACAGCCTTGGGAGAGCCAGTCCTGAAAAAACTCTACCATCTGGTGAGCAAGATGTATGAGACAGGAGAAATACCCTCAGACTTCAAGATGAATATAATAATTCCAATCCCAAGGAAAGCAAGTGTTGACGGACGTGAAAATTACCGAACTATCAGTTTAATAAACCACAGTCACAAAGTACTAACACAAATTCTTTACAGACGAATGGAAAATCTGATAGAAGCCGACCTCGGGGAAGATCAGTTTGGATTCCGTAGAAATGTTGGAACATGTGAGGCAATACTGACCCTCAGACTTATCTTAGAAAATAGATTAAGGAAAGGCAAACCTACGTTTCTAGCATTTGTAGACTTGGAGAAAGCTTTTGACAATGTTGACTGGAATACTCTCTTTCAAATTCTAAAGGTGGCAGGGGTAAAATACAGGGAGCAAAAGGCTATTTACAATTTGTACAGAAACCAGATGGCAGTTATAAGAGTCGAGGGGCATGAGAGGGAAGTAGTAGTTGAGACGGGAGTGAGACATGGTTGTAGCCTATCTCCGATGTTATTCAATCTGTGTACTGAGCAAGCAGTAAAGGAAACCAAAGAAACATTCGGAGTAGGAATTAAAATCCATGGAGAAGAAATAAAAACTTTGAAGTTTGCTGATGACACTGTAATTCTGTCAGAGACAGCAAAGGATCTGGAAGGGCAGTTGAATGGAATGGACAGTGTCTTGAAAGGAGGATATACGATGAACATCAACAAAAGAAAAATAAGGATAATGGAACATAGTCGAATTAAATCAGGTGATTCTGGGGGAATTAGATTAGGAAATGAGACGCTTAAAGCAGTAAATGAGTTTTGCTATTTGGGGAGCAAAATAACTGATGATGGTTGAAGTAGAGAGGATATAAAATGTAGACTGGCAATGGCAAGGAAAGCGTTTCCGAAGAAGAAAAATTTGTTAACATCGAGTATAGATTTAAATGTCAGGAAGTCGTTTCTGAAAGTATTTGTATGGAGTGTAGCCATGTACGAAAGTGAAACTTGGACAATAAATAGTTTAGACAAGAAGAGAATAGAAGCTTTCGAAATGTGGTGCTACAGAAGAATGCTGAAGATTAGATGGGTAGATCACATAACTGATGAGGAGGTATTGAATAGAATTGGGGAGAAGAGGAGCTTGTGGCACAACTTGACTAGAAGAAGGGATCGGTTGGTAGGACATGTTCTGAGACATTGAGGGATCACGAATTTAGTATTGTAGGGCAGGGTGGAGGGTAAAAATCGTAGAGGGAGACCAAGAGATGAATACACTAGGCAGATACTTTTAATCAGTATCCTTGGACAATGTTTCCCACATATGTACACCCTGTTGTCCCTATTGGTAACACCAATAAGAATAAATAAAAATATCAAGGAAACATGTTCCAAAAGCAAAAATGGGAAAGGACTGCACATTTAAGAAGACCAAGTATCCTTAAAGGAACGTGGAAAACACAAAATACCCGATTTGTCACCTTCAAAAATATGTAGCATATTTGATGTGAAAAAAATAACTTATACAAATCCACGGCAGGCAATACTTCATGGTTACACTTACCATCATCACCAAACTCTGTTTCTACAGTTGGAGTATACGCTCCTAGCACAGAGCCTCTCCCTTCCTCAAAAAATGCGTACAAGTCGGAAAGTATTGTTGAGGGCAGAACATCTGTAACAAAGGATACATACAAATTTCACAGTAAATAGAGGTAACAGTAATAGTAATAGACAAACCCGTGACACAACCCATTTTGAATTTACAGACAGTCATCACCCATCAAAATGGTAAGCTGAACTGTATCTAGGTTTTCTTCAATTAGTGAATACATAGAGTTTCTCAAACAGCAGGAACAATAAGATTATCACTGTGTTCTTCTACATCTACAGCAAGTCCATACAGCACAAACGACTGAAAAGTGCATGGGAACGACTATTTCCCATTGTATCAGTATTTGGGTTCTCCCTCCCTCCCTCCCTCCCTCCCTCCCTCCCTCCCTCCCTCCCCTCCCCCCCCCCCCCCCCACTCCATTCACATGTGGAACATGGCAAAAATGACAGCTTTAACATCTCTGTTTGCGCTATGATCAGACTAATCTCCTCTTCGCAACCTCAAGAAGCAAAAAATAGCATGTTGTCGTATTTTCCTAGATTCCTTACTTATGGATGAATCTTGAAAATTTATAAGCAAGCTTTCATGGGATGGTTTGAGGGATAATTTGCGTCTGCCTTAAAGTGTTTGTTAAATCAGTTATCTCCACAATGCTCACCCATGAGTCATACAAACCTGTTACCATTTATGCTGCACTTCATTGTATGCAATACATATTCTGTGATAGTCTATCTGGTATGGATCCCATACATATGCCCGATATTCTGATATGGGTCTCCACATATTTATGGTAAACTTCCCTGACATTACTGGCGGCATCAATACAGAGGCAGGGATTAGTGATTATGATATCAAAGCAATGATCATTATTAAGGTTAATAGATCCATTAAGAAGGCTAGGACAGTATTTTGGCCAAAAAGTGCAGATAATCAGTTGCTAGCACCCGCACTTATAAAACGAATGGACACAATTTAGTTCCAGCATGACAGACATAGAGGAATTATGAGCAAAGTTCAAACGGATTGTAAACTGCGCTCTGGAGAAGTATGTGCCACGTAAGTGCATTAATAATGGGAAAGACCCACCATAGCTTAATAACAAAATTCAAAAACTGCTGAAGAAGCAGAGACTGTTGCATACTCAGTTCAAAAATGAGCGCGCAAGTGACAAAAGGCAAAAGCTACTAAAAATTCAGGCATCTGTAAAAATAATGATGCACAAAGCGTACGAAAACTACCACCACCGTAGCTTAGCCAAAGATCTTGGCAAAAACCTGATAAAATTCTGGACCTATGTAAAATCACTACCCAACAGAAAACAACAAAAGAAAAAACAAAGTTTTAAATCTTGTGGTTAAGAAATCATTTGCACAGGAGGACTGTACAAACATACTGTTGTTTCACTGTTGTACAGACTCCCATATGAAGGACATAGTAATAAGCATTGCTAGTATAGAGAAGGAAGTGGAAGAGTTGAAAACAGGTAAGTCATCAGGTGCAGATGAATTCACAGTTTGGTTTTACACAGAGTATTCTACAGCGTTTTTCCCTTACGTAGCTTGCATTCATCACATGTCTCTCCCTCAGGGCAAAGTCCCAAGCCACTGGAAAAAAGTGCAGGCGACTCCTGTATATAACAAGGGCAAAAGAAGAATTACAGACCACTAATCATTAACATTGGTTCGCTACAGAATTCTTGAACATATACTCAGTTTGAATACAATGTATAAATCAGTGTCAATTTAGTAAGCACTGTCCATGTGAAACCCGGCTTGCCCTTATCTTAAATAATATCCTGTGAACCATGGACAAAGGGCAACATGTAGATCTCATTTGCCAAGACTTCCAGAAAGTGTATGACATGGTGCCCCACTGCAGATTGTTGATGACATTGGGCACAGAGACCAAATTTCCATATATGTGAGTGACTCAAAGAGTTCTTAAGTAATAGAACCCAGTAGTGTGTCCTCGATGGTGGGTGTTAATCAGACAAGCATATCATCAGGAGTGCCTCAAGGAAGTGTTACAGGACCACTCTTATTCTCTATATGCATAAATGAGCTTACAGACAGGTTAAGTAGCAATCTGTGACTCTTTGCAGATGACTCTGTGGTGTAGAAGAAGGTGTTGTCATTGAGTGACATCCTCCGGGTCGGACTGAAGGAAGACATTAAAGTAATTCTGAGACGGGTTGCTAGATTTGTAACCACTGAGTTTGATCAACACACAAGTATTATGAAGAGGCTTTGTGAACTCAAATTATGAAGAGGCTTTGTGAACTCAAAGGGCAATCCCTGGAGGGAAGATGATGATCTTTTTGTGGAATAGTACTGAGAAAATTTACAGAACTGGCATTTGAAGCTGAGTGCAGAATGATCCTACTGCCACTAACGTATATTTTGCTTAAGGATCACGAAGATGAGACAAGTTAGGGCTAGTACAGTGGCATACAGATAGCCATTTTTCTCTCAGTATTTTTGTGAGTAGAACAGGAGAGGAAATGGCTAGTGGTGGTGCTAGGTACCCTCCATCGAGCACTGTATGGTGGCTTGTGGAGTGCAGATATAGATATAGATGTACACAGTCTCTTTTGTAGACTCACTATATTTTCCTAGTGCCCTACTGATGAACTGAAGTTTGCCACCAGCTTCACCTACGAATAAGACTATGTAAGCATTCCATTTCATATCTCTACAAAATGCTACACCCAAATGCTTGTATGATGTTATTGATTCCTATTGTGACTCACTAATATTGTTGTCATAGAATACTACGTTTTCACATTTTAATAAAGTCCATAATTTTACATTTCTGAGTATTTAAGTCAAGCTGCTAATCTCTGCACCACTTTGAACTCTAATTGATACCAGACTGAATATTTGTCCAGTTTCTTTCAGCCAGTACTTTATAACAGGTAACTGCATCATCTGTGAAAAGTCTGAGGTTATAATTAATATTGTCTGCAAGGTCTTTAACATCCAATATGAACAGGACACACTGCAGCTCATGGTCTTGCAGTATCGTTTTCGCTTCCCGAGCATGGGGTCGCAGGTTCGATTCCTAGCGGGTAAGGGATTTTCACCTGCCCCGAGATGACTGGGTGTTGTGTCGTCTTCTTCATCATCATCATCATCATTCATCCCCACTACAGTTGGAAGAAGGCAACAGCAAACCACCTCCCTTAGGACCTTGCATATGGCGGTGCAGGTCTCCCGCATCGTTCCCCCTATGCTCTGCCAAAAAGTATGGGACTTCATTTCCATTTCCATGAACAGAATGGGTCCCAACACACTTCACTGGGGCATGCATGAAGTTACTTCTGCATCTGCTGGTCCAAGATAACATGCTGCTTCCTCCCTACCAAGATATCCTAAATGCAATGATAAATTTTGCTTGATACCTCAATACAACTGTACATTCATAATAAGCACGGACCTGAAAATGTTGCATCTATTTTTTCCAAAATTCGCAGCTTTCTTTGATGAAATATGAATCGGTGATGTTTTTGTTTATAAATGATTAGAGGTGCAAATTCGAAAGGTTATCACACTATGTATCTGAACTGCTTTCAAATTTACTGGGGAAAAAATATTGTTGATTTGAGAGCTTTTTGATTGGCATGGTCACTTCTGCAAAATATTCAATGCTTTTTTTCCAAAATGCTCTTTGATTGGTTTCTTCTTTTGACTCTATTTAGGCTTTCAATAAATGATTGTTTCTGTTGAGAAGCAGCATCTGATTTAAGACATTTCTCAACCTTTTTTTTTTTTTTTTTTTTTTTTTTTTTATTTGCCACCCAATTGAAACATCACAGATCTGTAGAGGATTGATTTTGACCTTCCATGTGCACTCATAGCCATGCAATCCATACCTGACAATGCTACATAAGGAACCAACAATACACTTAGCATTGAATTAGAGCCAAAAATAACGCTATTTGTATGTGAGGGGACGAATTTCAGCATAGTCAAAACAGGTTTTGTTTCCCAGCTGCACTGTAGCGCAGAGTACATATACCATAAACTGGCCATCCACAAGTATAAACAAGCTAGAATTTTAACTACCAATGGAGAGAGGAGCAGTGTTGGGAAACAAGCTCTCTTGTAGTGCAGCCAGCCTACTTGAATGTTCTTTTTTTCTGTGAAAGCAGAACCTGACACATGGTCATCGGGATCGCAGACCCCTTCCATTGTTTTTATGGTCGTGATCAACTTCTGCAATGGATCAGGATTAGTTTCTACACTAATTTTAGAATAAGAAGGGGAAAAAAACAACAAGCAATGCACCATGCAAATCATTAAGTAATAGCAACTATGCAACTGCCTGCTCATACTAGCAGTGTCACAAACAATGCAACAATAGTTCAAAACGCTTGCCACCTAATAAAATCTTTGAATGATTAAATATCACCAATTGGGATCTTCTGTGACTTATCAAAGGCATTTGATTGTGTCAGTCATAATATTCTAATAGAGAAGTTAATGTTTTATACTGAATGCGTACTTCAGCCAAATGTCTGGTTTAGTTCTTATTTAAGAAACAGGATAAAGAAAATTATTACCTTAGGCTACTCGAGCCTGTGTGGGGTTGCTAGTCCCCCATCAGGTGCCTCCCCAGGTGGCAGATAGGGGAACATTCAACAGATATGTCGGGTATCAGGAAATAAAATACCCAGGGTGGACTGGAACTAGCGTGGCTGGGACAAGTCACTGAGCCATAGACAAGGCAATGTTCCTAGGGCTAGACCCCCAAATACAAGGTCTCTGGTCCTCCAGGTTGAGGGTTGTACCGAGGGCTACCTCCCCTCTCATGGAAAACAAGATCTGGTCAGGATACTCTACACGAGCCTCAGAAACAGGACTGTCTTAACTGGAACAGAACTCGGAAACAAAAACCAGACTTAAGATATGGAACATGGAATGTAAGAAGTTTGTTCAGGCTGGGAACCATGCAAACTCTAGCCAGCTAACTGGAAAAATACACACTACAAACTGTAGCACTGCAGGATATCAGATGGCCACAAACAGGGTCTGTAAGAACAAGTACAGGAAGTATTCTACATGGAGATTGTGGTGACCACCGAGAATTTGGAACAGGCTTTTATGTTAGTAGCACAGTGCTAAGCTTGGTAAAAGAATTCAAATCCATAAATAACAGAATTTCATATATAACAATTTGTGGACAAGGCATAGATGTGACCTTTCTTAATGCACGTGCTCCTTGGGAAGACAAAGATGAACTCACAAAAGAAGAATTCTACAGTCAACTGAATCTCGCATATGACTCGCTGCCAAACCATAGTATCAAAATAATACTTGGGGATTTCAATGCTAAGGTAGGACGAGAGACAACTTAAGCCATTTGATTACATCCGCTAAAGATCACAACTCATGCATACCTACAACCATGTTCCCCCATAAAAATATTCATAAGGGGACATGGATATAACCTGATGGCCAAAATGTGAACCAGATAGATCATACATGTATTCAAAATCATTTTGCAAATTGCATCAAGGACACCAGGTCATACAGAGGAGCAGACTGCGACACTGATCATTTCCTAGTAATAGCTAAAATGACAGTAAACTTTAAGGAAGTCACAAAGACAATGACCAAAAGGGTAATCTATAATGTAAATATGTTAAAGGAGCCAGGAAGAAAGGAACAGTTTGTGACAGAATTAGCTGGGAAGATATCAGATGTGGAGGAAATTGAGTCTGGTCACAATAATACAACTGAAGACTGCAGAAAAATCAAAACCACCCTGAATGAAGCAGCCACAAAAGTTTTTGAAAAATGGAAAAAACCTAACCGGGTATGGTTCAGCCACCTTTCCACAGGTCAACACCTTGATGAAGCACTGTCCGTGCAGGTGGAGAGGCTTGCGTATTCGCGTGAAGCTGAGGGCTATGTCGAAGGTAGGGGACCTGCTGCCGGAAAGGCTTCAGCTGATGGATCAAACTAAGAGAGTCTCACAACGTCCCATCTTCCCTATCCACTCCTAGTCCTACCCAACTCCCTGACCCAACCCAAGGTGTGATGTGATCCTTGTCGAGGGGTGCATGGCACATGGGAAGATGTGTCACACACGGAGCATCAGTGATACCGGGCGACCTCCCCGAGTAAGATGCCTTATACCGCGTGGGGTATTCATAGTGTGAACCTTATAGATCCCTAAATCTCGTGGGATCAATATGGACACAACTAAATAAAACAAAGAAAAACAAACTGAGGGGCAAATTGAGACCTCAGATATCCAAACATCGGGGTGAGTACAGATGGAAGGCACTCCCACTACTGAATCAAGGTCTAGACCTGAGCCACAAGTGGGAACTGTAACCAAGAAGCTAGACCAGATTAAGATCAAAGGCTCGTCTGAGGCCCAGAGGAGGAAACTATTCAGGGAACAGAGGAAAAAGGAAGGGAAAGAATGGCTTCCTAAAGACAAGTGGAGGGAACTAAATGGACTTGAATCTAAGACCCCCAGGAAGAAACTGTTTCAGGTTGAAGGGGATATGCAGACCCCCACTATGTCACATACATGTAGCAAGCAGATAAGAGAGGAATCAAAGACTCCCTACCCCCTGGATAAGCGACTCCAGAAAAAACCGAGGCAATAAATAGGGAAACAGACCTATAGTACCGCAGTCTTGGTTTTTAGGATGGCAGTTATCCAGAAAGGCTATCCACTGGTGGCCATCACCTCGCAGCAGGCCTTCTTTGAAAAGATTGGGGGTAGGGGGGGGGGGGGACGCTGGCCCAGGACCCAACTTCAGGAGGGTCTATCTAGACTGTGGTGCCCCCATTTTTGTCTGTGAGGGGGTGCACACGGTGGAATGGCTCAAGGACAAGGTGCCCATGATATCCCCGTCGGAAGATGCAAAGCTGCTGTTTAAGATGGCAGCAGAGCTTCTTAAGACCACAAAGATATCACCATAGGTACCAAAGATCCTTAAGGAAGTCTCTCCTAAGACTCTATTCTCGACGGAAGATTGGAGAGTGATCAACCAACAGGTTGCACCAGAAGGGTGAACCCTGGTAGTGGAGGTCAGAGAGAAGTCTCTGAAGGCGATGCGGGAGCAGGCCCTGAAATTGTTTTTAGGGTTCTCGCAGGTCACTGTCGGGGATCTCACAGATGGCAGCAAGATGGAGACAGGAGGTGCTGCAGATTAATCTGCAGCACAGTAAAGGGGCCTCTGCTTCCATGAGTCGCTGCCTGGGGAAGCAGAAAGTGGACGTGGCCCTGATACAAGAACCCTATTTATATAAAGGGGGTGTATCGGGTCTCGGTGGCACTGGAGGTAAGCTGATTTATGCTGGAAATCTAAGAAACTCCAGAACATGCATCTATGTAAGAAATGGAATTTCTTTTAGGCCAATGATGGATTTCTGCTCTAGGGACTTAGTGACCATTAAAATGCAGCAATGAGAGGAAGGTATCACAAGGGAAATTGTTTTGGCCTCAGCATACCTTTCCTACAAAGACACGTCTCCTCCCTTGGAGGTGAGGAGACTGGTAGGGACTTGCCATCGGCAAGGTGACCAACTGCTGGTGGGGTGCGACACCAATGCCCACAATCTAGTGTGGGCAGCAAGGACACCAACAGTAGAGGTGAGTATCTTCTTGAATTTCTTTTAGCTAACAACTTAGAGGTCCTGAATAGGGACAATGAACCTACATTCAGGAATATCAGAATGGAAGAAGTAACTGACATAACTTTTAGTTCCATGATGATGAGCAGCTGTCAAACAATGGCATGTGGTGTTGGACCCATCCTCATCGGACCACACGTACATTAAATTCAAGGTTGAAATTGGACTCAGACAGACCATGACCTACCGGAATCCCAGGAAAGCAGACTGGGAGACATATAAAAGGGACCTTGATATAGGCTTATTGGAAATTAAAACCTCGATAAGGAAGCCAATAGAATTTGAGGAAGTAGCAGAGGCTGTTAACTCTGCCAGAGTGAACTCATATCAGGGCAACTGCACAATCACCAAGAAGTGCACTAGTGGTGGGCAGGAAATCGCGTATCTGTTAGAAATCACAGTGACTGAGAAGTCACAGATATCACAGTAGCAACTTTACAGAATCTAACTGCGATTTCAGTCACAGTTAGCAGTCGCAAGTAGCATTTCACATTGAAAGACGTGAGCCATCTATTGGTCGAATTTAGCACTGCTTTCTGCGATTTCAGTGACAAGTCGCAACTAAGAGTCGCAAGTAGCAACTAGAAAGCGCGGTTAACAGTGCCATCTGTGGGTCAAAGTTCGTACTACGTCCATCTCTGCGGTACGCTATGGAGTCTAACTGCGATTTCCGTGACAAGTCGCAACTAAGAGTCGCAAGTAGCAACTAAAAAGCGCGGTTAACAGTGCCATCTGTGGGTCAAAGTTCGTACTACGTCCATCTCTGCGATACGCTATGGAGTCTAACTGCGATTTCCGTGACAAGTCGCAACTAAGAGTCGCAAGTAGCAACTAGAAAGCGCGGTTAACAGTGCCATCTGTGGGTCAAAGTTCGTACTACGTCCATCTCTGCGGTACGCTATGGAGTCTAACTGCGATTTCCGTGACAAGTCGCAACTAAGAGTCGCAAGTAGCAACTAAAAAGCGCAGTTAGCACTGCCATCTGTTGAGCAAAGTTCATACTACGCTATTCGCTACCGAGTCAAACTGCGATTTCTGTGACAAATCGCAACTAAGAGTCGCAAGTAGCAACTAAAAAGCGCAGTTAACATACTTCTAGTGTCATCTGTTGACCGACGTATGTACGTTATGAGAGCCTTGTGCCTCACGAGATCGATGTGCTGTGTGTGCATGTGAAGGGCTTATTTCAATAGTGGTACAAGTCCATTTTTGTTAATTTTGAGATATAGAGTCGTAAAGTTAAATGAGTGCTGAAAAATCTGCAGTTGAGATACCAGAAATATTCACCATATGGCTTCTTGCTAGAGATGAGCCTTTATTTATGTTTGTTTGGATCACTAATTTCAGAAGCATTATAGACAGAAAAGTGTAGGTAATGGACTTGTACCACTATTGAAATAAGCCCTTCATATTATATGACGACATGCACATTCAGCATCAGTTATGTTTGGTCAAATACTGCTGTGACTCTGAATGTATTATATTAATAAGAAGCGACATTGCCTTTTTCTCCTGAAAATATCGAGTAACGTAACAAATGTGTTTGATTCTGCTTCCAATATGACAGTTTTGGTTAATACTCCACATGCCTACAGGACTTTGCAATGTTAACACAGCAGAACTCAGACATCTGTATAAGTGTAGAGAAATGAAAACAGTCATATGAATGCCTCACAGTTCAAGACTCGGGAGAAAAGTTTTACACCTGGTGTTCTACATGGCAACTTCACACACAAGAACTTTTTGCCGACACTACTACCACCTACATAAGTAAGCTTTTCCTGTGTCACTTTCAAGTAATGCACTTAAGCTATTCCTGATTTAACTGGAAGATCTGTACTTCCCACTTTCATATCAACAGCCTCAAAATGCATATTGTAGACTTCGGGATATGTTACAGGTCAGTGTCACACCAAGATTGTGGAGAAAGGGGGGGGGGGGGGGGGGGGCATGTCACTCTCCAACAAGTGTTTACCAATAAATAAGTGGCGGAAAATTACGGGTATAGGACGGCTTAACATGTGGAAAATGAGATTTTTATTATTCACTCAATGTATTTAACATTTATTATTCCTTTAAAATCGCACAACAACTTCAATAAAACACTTTAATCAGTCATACACTTATTTCATAATTATTTCACTTTTAAACTGCAAATCCTCTAAGAGCTGTCTTGAATCTTCACGAGTCTCTCTCAACAGCCTTGATGTGGATAGATATGTACAGCAACCAGTAATCAGTCAGAACTGCGTCTGCAAAAACACAAGGATTATTAAACAATTTTTGCTGTCACTAATTACTAGCAATATAATTGACAGAGTAGATTGCTAATATTTGCTATATCACATTTGCTAATATTTGCTATATCACATTCGCAAGAACGATCTCACTGAAGTAATTAAGTCCATCAAAACGCTTAGAAACTAACCTGTCGTCTGACGAAAACGGTCTAAAGACTGGCAATTTCTTCAGATCTGTTGACAATGATATTTTGAATTATCACTTTACTGAGTGACTGAAATGTAGTTCAGGTACCTATGAACATAACAATATGTTAGAATTCATTTTCTAAACACGAACTATTACGGTACTGTGCGGCTACTTACATATTAATTACACTATTAATATTTTCACAGTTGTTTCTTTAATACAAAATTAAAGCCAACGGAAGAATAAACGTAAAACATACTTACCAATGACAGGTTTGTTGAGATGCAATTTTCTGTGTGGACAGATGTAACTTTTTCATACGGTGGTACGTCGCAGCAATCGCAGGAGTCACAGAAATCGCAGAAGTAGCAGAAGTCACAGAAATCGCAGAAGTAGCAGAAGTCGCAGAAGTAGCAGAAGTCGCAGAAATCGCGGAAGTAGCAGAAGTAGCAGTGGCGGAGGGATACGCGACTTAGGTTCCTTAACTGCGACTCTTAACTGCGACAAATCACAGTTAAGAATAACAGATACTGAAAAGTAGCATTCACAGAAATCACTGATATCGGAAAATCGCAGTTTAGCCCATCACTAAAGTGCACAAATAGGAGTATGCCTTGGTGGAATAACAACTTGGAAACTCAAAGAAAATAGGTATGGAGACTGTTTAATACAGCGAGAGGTAAAGGACAATGGGCTAAATATCATAAGGCCCTTGTCAACTACAATCCTGCAATCGGACAAACAAAGAAGGCATCCTGGAAGGCATTCTGTAAGGAAGTGAAGAGCACGGCTGCACAAGCCAGACTTCACAAGATTCTCACTAGAGTACCAACCAATCCAGGAGGTATGTTGAGGAAGGAGGGTGGAGAATATAGAAAGACAGCACGAGATGCTGGAACTGCTCCTCAAAACTCACTTTCCTCAATATGCTCTGGTTGGTTCAAATGGCTCTGGGCACTATGCGACTTAACTTCTGAGGTCATCAGTCGCCTAGAACTTAGAACAAATTAAACCTAACTAACCTAAGGACATCGCACACATCCATGCCCAAGGCAGGATTCGAACCTGCGACCGTAGCGGTCGCCCGGTTCCAGACTGTAGCGCCTAGAACCGCACGGCCACTGAGGCCGGCTCAATATGCTCTGCCAGACAGCAATGACCAGAATGTGATGCTGGAGAGACAAGGGTTCTCAGGCACTCTAGGAGAGAACTGGGAATCGGCCAAGGAGTGTGTGGACTTTAATAAAATCCAATAGGCGGTGGGAACATTCCAACTGTTCAAGTCGCCTGGCCCAGATGGAATCTTTCCAGCTCTCCTGCAACAGGCAGAAGAGAAGCTCATAAGAGTCCTATGCAGGCTGTTCAGGGTTAGCCTAGCAGTAGGAATCTTTCCCAATGCCTGGAGGGCAGTGAAGGTTGCTTTCATTCCACAGCCAGGGAGAATTGATCATACCAAGGCTAAGGATATGAGACCAATCAGTCTGTCCTCCTTCATTCTCAAAACATTGGAAAAACTGGTTAATGTATATGTTCAAACCAACACGCATACCAGCCAGGTATATCGTGTGAGACAGCTCTCCACGAACTCGTCGGGAAGGTGGAGAAAGCACTTCACTTCCAAGAAATAGCCCTCTGCATCTTCCTGGATATCGATGGGGCCTTCAGTAACACGATCTTCGATTCCGTGGTAAGGGCAGCAGAGGTGCATGACCTGGGGACCACTATATGCAGGTGGACCAGGGCCATGCTTAGTGGAAGGAAGGTAGAGGCTACCATGACGAATGAAAAGATGATAATTAACACCACTAGAGGCTGCCCACAAGGAGTAGTTTTGTCCCCTATTGTGGAAGCTAGTGGTGAATGAACTCACTGAGGAATTAAATTCCAGACGCTTCTGCCAAGGATACGCAGATGACCTTGTCATAGTAATGCTTGGCAAATTTACTGACACAGTTAGAAACATGGCACAAGGAGGTTTGGACATTGTGCAAAATTGGTGCATTAAACAGGATCTGAGGGTTAATCCTACGAAGACTGTTGTGATGCCATTTACGAAGAGACATATTCAACACTCAAGTTGGAATCTAAAGCTCTTCGATGAAACTCTACCTGTGAAGGGGATAGTGAAATATCTAGGGGTAACCTTAGATGAGAAGCTAATGTGCACCCCTCACATTAAGAGTACCTGCTCCATGGCAAAAAGTACTCTACTGAGTACAAGAAGGGCCCGTGGCAAAAACTGGGGCCTTAGCCCCAAGGATATGCACTGGATATACAACACAGTGGTCAAACCTAGGATTTCCTATGGGGGCTGTAGTGTGGTGGAAGAAGGTTGAACAGCAGGTTGCAGCTAAGGGGCTTGCTAAGGTGCAGAGATTGGCCTGCTTAGCCATAACAAGCAGAATTAGCAGCACACCAACCGCTGGAATGGAAGCCATGCTGGACATGCCTCCACTAGACCTTCGGGTCAAGGTGGAGGCAGCAGCTGGGGCACACTGACTTAAAACTGGCAAAACTGGGTTTCATTAGGATACCCAGAATCACACACTAAGTACGTGAGTGAGGTAAATATAGCAATGGCTGGGGAAAAGCCTGCCAACTATACAATAACTCCCAACTGCTTCGACAAGCCTTACAATATCAGGGTATATACGTGGACAAGGAAAAAAAAATCCCCGATTATTCCCGGATTTTTCCCAGATATCTCGTTTAAAAAATATACTTTTTCCCGGGCGAAAATACACTTTTACCGTGCTAAGTGATATTAGGTTTTCTGTTGATTTTTCTTTTGGAACTGTAAAACTTATCACTCCTTTGAATGATTAATGTTTTATACACTAGCGCAGAGTTTCCAGAAAAAAAAAACGGGGGAGAGAAGTTTTGGAAAGACTTTTGATGAAAAAAAAAGGAGAGAAGTTTGGAAAGACCTTTGACGTGCATCAATATATACACTGCACATTTTCATATTACGGAAGTATAAATTCGAATTGCACCAATCACAGCATGTTAGTTTCCGGAACGCTGAAATCGAGATTGTGATGTCCTTTTGTAAGCCAATCATATCTCATGCCACGTGATCTCCCCAGCCGATGACAGCAGATATTCAGAGCATAGGACACGTGACGTAGTCAGCCAATAGCAATATCACTGTTACGTCGCGTGAACACACAAAGCGGAAAAGTAAATGGTTTACATTAATATACATAGTATAGCTACAAGGAAAGCTAAGCTTTCACATATAATATTGGTCTCGATGATTAATAAGCTACAAGAGATGCTAAGCTTTCACATGTAATATTGATCTATTTTGCGTGTGCTATACTTTTAGATACATCACACAAATGTGCCGGTAAGTTTAAAATAATGACATAAATTTCTGGTCTTCTGGGCTCAAAAACCTTGCACTCTGTGAATCAAGAAATTCATCCCACTTTCACACACTTAACATAATTCATCTTGCGTGAAAAGAAATTTATTTTGAAAGTAACGCCTTTCGAACCACCGTGTGCAATACTATCCCGAGACCATTAGAAATAAGATTCGATTTAGCAGTTACCAGGAAACAGGTATTATTATGCATGCGCAGCTGCAGTGGTGTAGGAAGTCTGCATGTTCATATGTATAAAGCACTAAGAGAGCTTACATTATGCCATGAAAGATACAGGACATCAGAGAATACTCCAAAAGCATCGCAATTTCGTGAACCATAATAAAACGCATATTTTGGTTTGAAGTGCACATTGTTTTTTTCCAGATTCATAATGAAGCAAGTCCCATTTGATATTAAGCTTTTCAATGTGGTTTTTGGGATGTAAATCTCATATTTGGTTCTTTATTATGGCATAATGCCACATATGGCAGATGATGAAAACGTGCACTTGAAATTCAGCAAACAGCTGTAACTATCCAATGCTGTGGAATGAAACACTTCGTTTCAAGTAAATTGATTGCCTCAGTGGAAAGATTAATAAACCCACATTTCTTTAGCAAACTGACAAAAATAACATTGTTCGGCAACGTGATTAATGCTTGACTGCTAATAATTCGGATACAGGATACAGTAACATTCTTTGCTAGAGAGTCAATTATTACCAGTCAAAATAAAAAAATTTAACTGAAAGCTGAAACAATGAAAAATTCCCAGAATTCCGAAAAATTGCCGGGTTTTTCCTGGTTTTCTCCCAGATGAAAAAATTCCCAGGTTTTTCCCTGATTTCCCGGGTTGTATACACCCTGAATATAATAAGTGGAAGCAGAGAGCAGTGGGGAAAAAACAGTGTGACATTTGACACCATACGGGGATGTCGTTTGGTTCACTGATGGGTCGAAAATAGACCAAGGCGCTGGGGCAGGGGTGTACGGGGTTCAGCCAAGACTGGAGGGCATCATCTCTCTAGGAAAACTGGCCTCTGTATTCCAAGCTGACATTAGTGCAACCAGGGCATGTGTCGAGGAGAATATGCATAGGTGCTACAAGGATTGTAGCATCTACACCTATTCAGACAGCCAGGCAGCCCTGAAATCATTAGCAGCTTCTGTAACAAGATCTAACACTGTTGCAGAACGCCACAGGGCTCTGGTAGAGCTAGAGGGAAGCAATAGGGTAAACCTAGTGTAAGGTAATGACGCCCAAGCCATGTTTTAAAAGAAGCTCTGTAACCCTGGGATTGAACAGGAAAGAGATCAAACTCGTAACTTGACTTGTGACTGGCCATGGAAATTTCAAAAAACACCTATACACAATGGGTATAACAGAAGAGGACCCTAAATGTAGGATCTGTGATAAGGCTGAAGAAACTGCATCACACCTAATCTTCGAATGCACGGCATTGGAGAGTAAAAGATATAGAATCTTCGGGACAACTAGACCTGAAGAAATTGTGTCTAACAAAAAACTGGTGCGGGCAGTGGTCGGTTAGACCTAAGCTGTTTTAGCTTCCCTGTTAAAATCAAACCAAATCAAATCAATGGTTCGACCAGATATGTGATATACAACTAACAGATAACTTTACTCGAATAAGGAAAGAAACATCAACAGTTCTTAGACAGGAAAAAAGGAAATATTACAATGACATACTTAACAAGGCAGAGGAGGATCTGAATCACCACAGAACTAGACAAATGTATCAAAACATGGAGAAATGTACCAAAAAGTATGTAAAGAAAGAACAGCAAAAGATGAAAAGGGAAGAATACTAGTGAATGGAAAAGAGATAGGGCAAACATGGACAGAATACTTCTCCCAGCTCCTAAACTGCGAAGACCCCACAGAACTTCTTCCTTTTGAGTTGCCACAAACTGTGGAAATAGAAGTGACTACTCCCACAAATACTCAAAAAATTAAAGAACAACAAAGCAGCCGGGGAAGACCAAATTGTTGCAGAGCTCAAAAAAAAAAAAAAAATGTATGACCTGACCTTGTAAGAACCATGACAAGCCTCATACGGAAGGTCTGGGAGCAAGAACGTCTCCCAGAAGATTGGAAAATGGCCATCATCTGTCCATTACTGAAAAAGAATTATCCCCTGATATGTGACAATTATAGGGGAATATCTCAGATAGATGTCAGCTATAAAGTACTATCTCTATGTCTCCTAAATAGGATACTATCATTTGCTGAAGAAGCTGTAGGAGACTACTAATGTGGGTTTAGACACAACAGATCAACAGTGGACCACCTATTTTCCCTGCGTCAAACAACGGAGAAATGCTGGGAATATAATACAGACATGCACATGCTCTTCATTGACTTCAAAAAGGCCAATGATAACATACACAGGGGTACTATAATCAGAGTAATAAAGGAATTTTAGTTTCCATCTAAAATAATCCGCTTGGTGGCAATGTGTCTAGAACAAACACTCTGTAAAGTGCAGACAAGTACCGGTCTATCAGAACAGTTCGAAGTTCAAACAGGCCTCAGACAGGGAGATGCCCTCTCCCCTATATTATTCAACCCTGTGCTAGAAAAAATAGACTGGGAATTTATGAAAACTGACCCCATTGGAATACCCCTATACAACATGTCAATGACTCGACTGGCATACGCGGATGATATAATCCTAATCAGCGGTAGTGGAGAAGAGCTCAGAAGAGTGGCAGGCTCATACTGCAAGATTGCCAGTAGTGCAGGCCTGCAAGTCAGTGAAGATAAGACGGAATATATGGTCCTGAGCAAGTCAGTGAGAGATGGGGACCCGCTCACACTGGACAGTCTCCGATTCAAAAGGTCAAATACTTTCAAATACCTTGGTAATCTCTGCAGTGATCAGAACCACTGTGAAATTGAAATAAATGCAAGAATTGTCAGAGGGAACAGAGCATACTTTAGCCTTCAGAATGTGCTGAAGAAAAGATCCCCATCAAGAAGTTTTAAGATCAGGCTGTACCAAAGTATCATTATGCAAGTGGTTATGTACAGTTGTGAAAGCCTCACCTTTAGAACAGATGAAGAGACACTACTAGTTTTCGAAGGAAAAATCCCACGAAAAATATATGGTATTGTGATAGATTCAAAAACAGGGGAATGGAGAATACGAAAAAACCAAGAATTAAAATAGATTCACAAACAGGGGAATGGAGAATACGAAAAAACCAAGAATTAAAAGAGCTTTATGCACAGCCTGACATAAAAAGAATAATAAGAAGAAGGTTGACCTGGGCTGAACATGTAGCAAGGATGAATGGAGGAAGGATACCCCATGATGTGTTTCTGGGAGCTGTACCTGGAAGGAGGTACCAGGGACCACCACAAACAAGATGGAAGGACAATATTGACAAGGAAACTGAGGACATGGGGCTAGGAGGAGGCGGCCCATAACTGGGAATGATGGAGGAGGAGAGTGGAGCAGGCATATGGTCACTTACGGCCAAGCCACGGATAATTAAGTAAGTAGGAGGTACCAGGGACCACCACAAACAAGATGGAAGGACAATATTGACAAGGAAACTGAGGACATGGGGCTAGGAGGAGGCGGCCCATAACTGGGAATGATGGAGGAGGAGAGTGGAGCAGGCATATGGTCACTTACGGCCAAGCCACGGATAATTAAGTAAGTAGGAGGTACCAGGGACCACCACAAACAAGATGGAAGGACAATATTGACAAGGAAACTGAGGACATGGGGCTAGGAGGAGGCGGCCCATAACTGGGAATGATGGAGGAGGAGAGTGGAGCAGGCATATGGTCACTTACGGCCAAGCCACGGATAATTAAGTAAGTAGGCTACTCGAGCAGTAGAAAGAGGGATGCCCTGTCATATGCCTGGGGAGAAATTACAATGGGAGTTCCATGTCCCACAGGGATTGATCATTGGTCCGCTATAGTTCTTGCTTTGTTAACAACCTGCCATTTTCTTTGAATCAGGAGGCACAATTAATCCTGTTTGCGGAGGATACAAGCATTACTGTGAAGCCGAGCAAAGAGGCATCAAGTGAGAAAGTAGAAAATAATGTTTTTGTGAAAGTTACTGGATGGTTCTGCACAAATGGGCTAGGTTTAAACTTTGAAAAAAGAATGCGGTTGAGCCAGTTTTTTACTGGGGTTGGGCTCAATTTCAGGGTAGTAATAAAATGTAAACCCTTTATCAGAAGATTCACTTCATGATCTGTCATTTTTATGTTTGTGAGACTGACTATCCTGTCTGAAAACAGATATCTGATTTCCTGTTATACGTGTAATATTCCATTATACTTTGTAAACTGAAAGTTTTCTTTCTGTGTCTCACTGCAATCATTGCTCTACCACAGGCAAACAAAAACATCTTACAGAGAGGCCATGGGGCGGCACAACTGAAATGCCACTATGAATGTGTCATTGACCATCAAGATTTTAATCCATTGTCTTTTGTCTTGTTAATTATCTTACACTTATAGTTGTTTCCTCATGCTGCAAGGTTTAGATTTACAGATGTGATGTTAATTTTAAATGTTTATACTATCATGTATTATTTACTTTGGCAGACTAGGAGCTTTTGATTATTACTGCTTACATGTTTTTATGTGGAGTTTAAGTGTAAATTTTATTTCCACATATTGTATGAGAGTTCACGTTTTATTGTCAGGCACTCTCTTTGCCATATGGAATATTATAGCCTCTGCTATTTGTATAAAAACAGGATGTACCCATGCCATTACCAGTACTTATTATGTAGCTAGATATATAGATACTGATTCTGACACTTACACCAGAATATTTTTATGATAATGTATTGCTGGTAGAAGTGAACGTCAAGAATTAAGTTCTTACACCACTGTTGTTTTTTTCTTTTTTCTTTTTTTTTCTTTTTTATTTGTAACAGATCTGAAGATGGCATTGGCCAGATCTGGTAGTTGTGAATTGTGTAACTGATGTGATCATGAAGGACCCTTAAATGAAAAAAAAAAATGGGGTGGGGAAGTGGCAGTCACCCGACTGCCACGAATCAGGTCACTACTTATGCTGCACATTGTTCTACAATCTTTCCAAAACTTACAAGTAGAAAGCTTGGCTAACTGTCTTCCCTGCAGAACAAACACTAGTTGGATGACTTGTCTGACATCTGGGAGGTGGGGGTCTTAATGTTTTGATTTCACAGGATGAGCTTTCTTGTGGAGAAGCACACTTAAAGTCTTCCACTAGCTCAATTGTTTCTTTGATTCAGGATCGTAAGCATAACACCAAGTTTTGCCACCTGTGATAATTTTTGGAAAAAAGAGAGAGAGAGAGAGAGAGAGAGAGAGAAAGTTTGGATTATTTTAGGGCTCTTCTTTCAAATTCAAAGCACAGCATACTTCCACGCAACCTTGTTTTTGTTCACAGTCAGCAGGCTTGGCGCAAATTACCACCCACCATTTTCATTTATAAGCCTTCTGTCACAATTCGCTGTACTGGACTCCAAGTCACTCCTGCTCCACAATTTCTTCAACAATCCCTCGTCGATCTTCATTGCTGACTGCACAAATGTTTTCAACATTTTCATGTGTCAGGAAGTGGAAGGACGACCAAAATGAGGTTTGTCTTCAACTGAATTTTCACCATTTTTGAAATGGGAAAAACCACTCAAACACTAAAGTATTCCCCACAGCTTCGCCCTTGTATGCCACTTTTAATATTTCAAGAGTTTCTGTTCAATTTTTTCTGAGCAAAAAGCAGAATTTCACTGCTTCATGTTCTTCACAAAAATTAGCCATTGCAAAAATGACAATTACACAAAATAGTTGTCACTAGAAACTATGGTGAAACTAGTTCTGACCTCTTTCAGCAATGGCACTCGGCTTACTGACTCTGCTGGAATGTTCGCTCTATGTGCTCCTAGTGGCAAAACCTGGTACTACAAAAGCTCTGCTCACCAAAAAATTTGTTCAGTTTCTTTTGGGTCTCCTCTCTCATTCATCCTTGGTTTGATGAACTTTCAAGCACTCTCGCACATTGCCTGGCCCACTAAATCACCCAATTCTTAATCCCATAGGAAGTTTCTGGGATTATTTGGAATACAGTGAGCTAAACACAGCAACAAACATCTTCACAACTTCAAGCCTTACAGTATCTAATCATCAACGAGTGGCCTCAGCTGAACAAGGAATACCTAGGGATGTTCCAGACACCCTTCCCCAGCAAACGGAGGCCATTATCAACACTAGAGGCGTTTACATGGCATTAGAGTCAAGTGTCATGGAGATACCAAATTTTTTGTCTGGGTAGCTTCAATGGGTGTAAAAATTTGAAAGAATATCAACTAGAATGAGTACATACGCTCAGTCATAATTAAATATGTGGAAGACTTCCGTTCACTGATAGGACACTGGGAAAATGTAGTCAAGTGTATAAAGGAGACTGCTTACAAAACATTCGTGTAACGTATCCTAGAATATGGCTTAAGTATGTGGGACCCTTACCAAGCAGACTAACAGGTACAAGTGACCCATGGTAGAACATCTTGGATATGCTGAAAACCTTGAAATGGTAGATGCTTGGAGACAGGCATCAACCATCTCACAAAACCAAAGTTTCAAGAACAAGTATTACATCAGAAATATAGGAACATACAACAACTCTCCACATACTGTTCCCCTAGTGACTGCAAAGATACACACAGAGGCACTGAAGCAGTCAAGAACAGAAATGGAAGTAACATGATATGCGGTACAATGGAAAGTAGCCTCAGTCATGTACTCTATAGTGGTTTGAATGACACTGGAAATCAGCTGTGCAAGTAACCGCTTACTGGAAACAATACTGTGGTGTCACCACCAGACACCACACTTGCTAGGTGGTAGCCTTTAAATTGGCCGCGGTCCATTAGTATACGTCGGACCCACGAGTCGCCACTATCAGTGACTGCAGACCGAGTGCCGCCACACGGCAGGTCTAGTCTAGAGACACTCCCTAGCACTTGCCCAGTTGTACAGCCGACTTTGCTAGCGATGGTTCACTGTCTACATACGCTCTCATTTGACGAGACGACAGTTTAGCATAGCCGTCAGCTACGTCATTTGCTACGACCTAGGAAGGCGCAATATTCAGTTACTATTCTGAACAGATAATATTGTGAATCATGTACCGTCAAGAGTTATGTTCATCATTAATGGATTAAAGTTAAGTATGAAACTAATTATGTCCACTTTCTGAATTCTAATTCCTTGTCATGTTCCAGACTTCACGTCAGTATAGTCCTCCCCTCCTCACGCCAGCCTGCGTGAGCTAAACGCGTGCATTTCGGCATCCTCTAGTAACACGGTGTTGGCTCTTAGGTCAACACAACAAATACCATATGTGTCGTGCGATCATGTGAGGGGCAGTGCATCAATCACATTCACATGTGACTGTTCCACTCTGTTGAACAACCTCTGAAGCTTTGTGTTTATAGGCTGTAGAAAAATTTCTGCTACCAGTCACAATAAAAGGTTATTTATTTGTCACATAACCAGTTTCGGGCTTGCACCCATCTTCTGGTGTTTATACATTCATGTACATGTTTATATACTGCAGATCACTGTAAAAATACAAAAAAATTATTTGCTGGTGACTAAACAGATACACGTGGGACAATTGTAAGTGGCAAGGCATGGGTACATCCAGTATATAAACATGTACATGAATGTATAAACACCTGAAGCTGGGCGTAAGCCCGAACCTTGTCATGTGACAAATAAATAACCTTTTATTGTGACTGGTAGCGGAAATTTTTCTACACCCTATAACGGAACAGTCACGGAGTTCAACAGCATTCACTATGGATAAAATTCATTTAACTTAGTGTTTATATGTTGAGTTGAATGCTTTATCCATGGGTAGTCATATATCCCAAAAGGTGACACAATCTTCATATTATTGTGGCTGTTTGTTTAGGGCACTCAATGATGTCATTATCAGTGCCCCATACAAACACTACAGGAGATGAATGTGGTTAAAATATATAAAATGTAGACTTACAAAAGCAAGGTAAGATCACATTTGCTCTGTTGCATGCTTACTCACATTAGGACACACAGATATTCTTTAACAGCACAATACTGAAATTGTCTTAAGATGTGCAATTAAAACATTCTTACCAGGGCAGAAAAGGCACAGGGCAGCTATTCCGGGAGTGATGGTTGGCTGATCACTAGTATAACAACTTGATGAGCCAACCATCCTCTACACATACTAAAAGCTCCGGCCTAACAGCTTAGGTAGAAGGTCAACTAAAACACAGATTCTTAAAACATATCTCACATTCATTATATCTTCACTTAAAATTGAGGTCAGGTCTGCCAGTAAACTGGCTTCTGCCCTCTTGTCTTAATATAAATCATATGTTGTCACAATGTGGCAAACTCTAAAACTGATAAACGAACAATATATACTTTTCCACCCAGCCCCACATTTTTAGTAATTTTTCATGCGATGCCATGCAATATTTTCACCCTCTGTGGAAACAGGTAAAACACCAAAGCATTTTCAATGTCACACTGTTTTTCTATGTGTGCAGCTATCTACGAAAAAAACTACCAGACAACTTTTACACCACTTCTGAAGAAAGCATATGAACTATACTTCGATTTAAAGGTGGGTACAGGTAAATTGTGGGCATCACAGTTTCTTTGTTTCACACTGTGCAACTTGTGGGGATGGATAAGGAAGGCGAATAAGAAAATCATCTGACATTCGGGAGTTCATATGATATGGCATGAATCAGGCAAACATACCACAGACTGTTACTTCTGTGTGGCAAATATCACTGGATATTTCTACAAAACTTGTGCATCTCTATTACATCCAGACCAGTTTCTAAACCACATTCACATGATCCTGTCACTTGCCTAAAACCATTAGTACCTACAGAATATACAGTTTACGACGAAACACAAGAAGAGAGTACTCATTCACCTTCCAGCAACGTATCAGACTTTGCCAATCTGGAGTGGCACATGTTCAATGAACAATGCTGATCTTTTGCTTGCATCGGATACAACACTTCACATTTTCACCACAGACACAAAAAACTTGTGAAATTGTTTGCAATGAGTGTCACTATTTGCTACTATACAGATGTCCAAGGTCTCATATGAAGCCTCAGGGTGGAACACAACACTGGAGCATGGGATTCTTCATCGACTCTTCTAGAATATGCTTGAAATCAGTATTATCACACAATGGAAATAAATATGCACCAGTACCAGTTGGATATTCTACCCAGCTGAAAGAGACATATGGAACTATGCTACTACTTTTTTGAAAAAATTCACTAATGACTGCTATAAATGCTGTACCTGTGGTGATTTAAAAGTTACCACCATTATTAATGCAAACAGGGTAGCAAGTGAGACAGTAGAAATACAGCAACACCCTGAAGTAATGAACTGGCTTTTAATGAAGTTCTGTGTCTAACGAACATTTCCATCAGTCTCAGCGAAACTCCCGCAAGAACAATGCTATTTCTCCCCACATTCAGCAACTCCCACTTTAAGAAAAGGTCTGCTTTAAAGGAAAAAAACATGAAACAGTTTGCAAATTGAATGCCAGTTTTTACACAATTCCTAACATTTTCAAGTGAGTTTCCAATTTTTTCTATTTCACACAGACCAAAATTTTCTGTCGTGTGATGCAATAAATGGTAATCAATTCAACCGCTTGATACGTGCCTAGAACTTAGTACAGTATTTAATTCAACTTCCCTTGAAGTGATACCAGTAGATGCATTGAAAGAATCGGAAACCAATTTCCATGCGACTTAGATCAAATGATCTGATGTCACAATCACTGAGTCTACGAAACACGAATAGCGGAATCGTTTGTTTTACTGAAGTGTCGAAGTTTCCAATTTTACTTTAAGTTATCAATTTCACTTTTGTGGAGTAATGGCCTTCAAACATAGAAAGCTTACAGTTCAGCAAAAGCTGCCAATCATCCATGATGTCTGTAACAATCAAAACACAAAGCTCTCGGACATGGCAAAGAAATACTATTTAGTGCCATCTACAAGTCTGACATCTTCAAAAATACAGTAGCGTTTGTAAATGCTGAAGCTAGAAATGTTTTCAATCATGTGGTGAAGGCTACTAGGAAATAAAATATAACACATTTCTGTGAAAATTTTATTTCTTATCACTATTTAATAGCAATTATTTATTGTTGTTGGAGCAAGTACTAAAACTATAAGCTGGCTCCCAAATATTTAATACGTACATAAAACATTTTATTTGAAATACGCTTCAGTTCTTGGAAGATTTTACTTGGAGGCATAAACCATTTTTGCCCTTTTTTTTTAAATATACTAACTATGACAACTCTGCCACAGAATCTGCAAGATAGTACTTTTACAGTAACAGCAATTTCATCAGTAATGTTTGCTGATGACACCAATATACTGGATTCAAATCACTGTGATAATGAATTCCACAACACGATTTCTGATACAAACTATAAGCGGATACACTGCTTACATACAAGCAACCTTATACTGAACAACGGCAAAATTGGGTACATAATTTATTGCCATCACACAGGCTATGTAATGGACACAGGAGCATAAGGCATATGCCAATTGTACTATAAATCAAGATACTTGAAAATAAAGCTAAACAGAGATGGATTCAGAGCAAAAGCAAAAACATTATGTCAGAAGAACTACTGCTACACAGTTCAAGAATTTATGAATGTCAGCCTAAAACAATCAAGTTCAATATTTTGTTACATACCATAAGTTTATAGCTGGTTAGTTCATTCTACAGATGTTACTGTTATTGTCTCTTATTATGAGTCTAAAATAACCAAGTTAAATGTTTTCTTAAATATCATTAAATCTGAGCTTATTTATTTCAGTCTACAGGCATAACCATTGTTTTTTATCATTACGAGTTTATTATAACTTAACTGTAATTGTGGCTTGCCCCATACTCATTGTTCTCTTTTTATTACGAGTTAATTATAATAGCTATATAAATTGTATTTTAGATTTTTCCTACATCCACGTGTAAAGGAGTTCTGAAGGCAATAAAAAATCAAATGAAATAAACAATTAATTTCTATGTTTGCAATTTGTGTATAAATATGGCTCTTTTGCATATTTAGCCATATCATGAATCCAACTATGAAAATTATCTGATCAAAATGACACAATAACTGTTTCCTGTGTGTAGTAAATCAAAATACCATCGACAACCTGTGCACTTACTTCACAATTTTACGCATGTATTTAGGTGGGCTATATGAATACAATCTTTTTATTTACAACAATCAACATGAGCTTCAAGTATTTTCATCTCTTTGATGAAACTGATGATTTATACTGCCTTGAGATTTTGTCATTATATTACATTATTTCTTGTTAGTAATTACTATTTACAATTTTGTTGGACACTACAGGGAGAAACATACAAAAAAAGCAATATACTAACTAGTATTTACCTCTGTCCAGCCTGTGCTGTAGTTCGAAACTAATGTGCTTCGTGTCATACAAATTTGGAAACAGTTCATTCATTTTCTTCTTAAATGAGCTATAAGACCCTGAAAAGAAGTAAAATGCGTGAATTAAGACATATATTTTTTGAAGTGGTTATGAAAAATAAATAGCACATGCAAGAATTTATGTTGCCAACATCAACAAAACACAGAGGCAAAAAACTTTCATACAAACTCTCACCTTCACAGGCAATAAGAGGAAATCATAAGCTTACTGACCTACATCCAATGATTCAACACAACTTCTGCAAACAAAGAAAAGATATCCTGTTAAAATAAGTTTTAAAATCCAAAAAAATAACACTTTAACTTTTCCTCAGGTGGACCAACTTTGTCAAGATAACAGTACATGTGATTTAACTAGAATGTGTTCACACTGTTTTCAGTTTTGATCTGTCTTTCTTAAAAATGTTATTGTATTCTTAAGAATCTCTGCTCTGACAAACACTGTTCTGCAAACACTCTACACCAGTATCATCAACAGAATGCAATACAGATAACCACATGTGTCTGACATAAGGACAAGTGCAGATATGATAAGCCAAAAGGTCTGTCAGTAATGTGTGATCATTTATTGTACAAGTGGCTTGGTGGCTCAACTAATAATTACTATACCAGAAAATCTAATTTCCAGATTTGGTTAGTTGATCAATATTAAGATATTTTCTGTAACTTACTTTTTGATACCACTTTAAACTGGAGTGCAGTATAAATTTTGTATGAGTTCAGGAATTTTTCGTGATTGAGCATTGTTCACTGAACTGCCAAAGAGCAGTAAAAAAACTTTTACAATATTACCTAAAGAGGAACTTTGATCAAGAAAATTTGATTTTGTTTCTTGGCAAGTTAAATGAGAGCACTAAGGCCACCATATTTAAAATTGCACAAATTTTTAAAAGTTCTTAAGAACTCTTAAGAACGTTTAACAAATTGTCAAGTAAATTCAGAGTTGCAACTTTGGGATCTAAGGTAAGATAAGACATAAGTTGATAATCTGTCTTTGCAGCTATGGTACAAGAAACAATAGCGAAAAAACTTTCAAGCAGATGGTGTTCACTAAGATGAGTAAAAATCTTAATACTAACATCAACATCTTTTGTAAATTATATGTGTGTTCATTAAGTCCACTGATGTTATTTTATTTCAATAAAACAAAAATCATTTGCTAACAAAAATACGCATTTCCTTGGAAGTTGCAAGACGGATTTAAAATACCTTTACTGATATCGGAAATAACCTCAGAAAAAAGTAGGCCTCTTGAAAGAAGTGTATAAGATGGAGAAGAATTATGTACAGCAATACTGTAGGTGACCACCAATAAAATGTTGGTTCTACTCTGTTCGTTACGGTCGGTTATTAGCCACTCTCATATGTATTATTTTACAGGTATTGTGTGATTTTTCTTTCAAGAAATATAAGAATACAGAGCGTACAAATCGCCAGCGTCAGGCACAATTTTCTTCTTCTTATCATCCAAACTTCCTAACATAGAAACTACTTTTGAAGTGCCAAAACGTACTAGAATAAATAAAATGTTAATAAAATGCCACGCTGTACAACATTTTTGCGGTGTGATAGTTGCAATTCCTGAAATCCATCGCCCGTGGCTTCTAGCCTGCTGAGGAGCACAACAGTCCTGGGTCCATGCATAAACTGTGAAAATCCACTGCATTATGCCACAAAAAAACAGACTCGCCCTGCAGGCAGATCAGTGAGACTAGATTTCAGAGGCAGGGCGTGCATATTACTGGAAACCGTATAGCTTCAGATCATCCAACCCGATCCATTACAGATACCAGCAAAAATGACCTCTGGTTTTGGCCCGGCGTGGAAATCCACTCATGTGGCCAGCTATTCATGAGCCACAGACAGCTTGATGAAATGACACCATGGTGATCAATCAATCCAATAGATAACAATATAATGGAAGGAAACATTCCACGTGGGAAAAAATCATCCGCCAGGCCTCAATCACCGCTAATTTCAAGTTCCCGCCACTCATACCTCACCTGTCTTTCAACAACTTCTTTGCCTCTACACTTCTGCCTCGACTGACATCTCTGCCCAAACTCTTTGTCTTTAAATATGTCTGCTTGTGTCTGTATGTGTGGATGGATATGTGCGTGTGTGCGAGTGTATACCTGTCCTTTTTTCCCCCTAAGGTAAGTCTTTCCGCTCCCGGGATTGGAATGACTCCTTACCCTCTCCCTTAAAACCCACTTCCTTTCGTCTTCCCCTCTCCTTCCCTCTTTCCTGATGAGGCAACAGTTTGTTGCGAAAGCTTGAATTTTGTGTGTGTGTTTGTGTTTGTTTGTGTGTCTATCGACCTGCCAGCGCTTTTGTTCGGTAAGTCACCTCATCTTTGTTTTTATATATATATATATATTTAATCCAATAGATAACTTGTACAAATACTGTGAGAATCAATAATAATGAGGATAGCTAGCAACTTACCATAAAGATGGTTACTGAGCTGCACACACACACATGTAGAGAACACAATCACATTCTCGCGACTAAATTTTCAGCCACAGCTTTTGTCAGAAAATGAGAGCACACACACATTCACACAATTACAACTTATGCACACATGACCGCTGTCCCCTGCTGCTGTGCCTACAGTCTCTGAGAATCAGATCCAAACAAACCACTCCTCATGCCTCCCTGCCTCTCATCGGCAGCTGCTAGGCTAGCGGCAAGAAGTGGTGGCAACAAAGACTGGAAGCTGAGGGGAGTGACAGGTAGGAGAGAAGCAGTAGGAATGAGGGAGTAGGGAAGCGGCACATGTGTTCAGCTGCACACAGCCAGCAAAATTGCATAACACCCCAGTAAACAAACTATTTCGTCTACTGAGACAAAAATGAGGTTTTCCCACTGTTTTTCTCCCCCCCCCCCCCCCCCCTCCCAAATTTCCCTGATATTTCCCGTCCTAGAAATTCTCTGATACTCCCCAATTTTCCTGATTTCCAGAACCTGTGGCAACCCTGAAATTAAAGTGGTACTTCTCCCAATTGTGTCCTTGCCACACACCTGCCCCAGTTCAGTAGCCTTTGGTGTGCACATGTCAAGCCAAACCTAGAATGCCATCACTTAATGAAACTGGCAGACAGCACAGTGACATAATGACTTTAGAATCAGAAATGGACAATGATTTACTTAAAAAAATAATTATGGCCATAAAATTATATGTAAACAAAATGCATAGAAAATACTGCACATAGTGAAACAGCAGTCTCCCCAAATTAATGTATTGTTGAGTGTGTTAGACGACATATTGCAGCCAAATACATTATTACTACTTTTCTGTTAAATTATAAAGCTATTTTGGTGTTAATTATGAGAACATTTAAGCAATTCTTAACTTCGCACATTAGTGTCAACTTTGGAACACAGCAGGAAGCATGGGTCTTCTCCTCCCCAGAGATAACATAATATATATATATACCAGCACAGGCAGCTTAAACCACACAGCTGTTCTACCTCATATTGTCAATCTTTTATGGGTGACAGGAAAGGGGAGATGACTGAAAGGAAGCAATGAAAATGCTGTCAACAAACTTTTTCAGATGCCCTCCTTCAAAAGTCTTTCTCTTGCAGATTTTCAGCATCACACACACAATTGAACCACTCTTCCAAGATGACATCATTGACCACTTCAAGAAAATTCTGAACAGCTTTCATTCTGAATGTGCAGTTTCTGAATGCAATCTTTCCTTTCAATAGCGCCCACACATTTTCTATGGGGTTGTACTAGCAGTGCTAAAGTGATTGTCTCATAATCCCAAGGCCCGTTTTTGCTACTAAACTGTCAAGTTCAGATTGATTATAAAGGTGCTTGTGGCAATTGACTTGCTTCAACATCTCCATATTAGTATTATGGTGTGAAATAGAAGCACTTTTCTCCTCTAGCCACAGTGCACTCACAATGTTAACACTAATAGTGTATATATTGTATTTTCTGGATAAATATTGGTACTGATGAGTTTGAAATAGTGAAGATTGGCTACTACCTCAACACTTCATTGTATTTCAGCTCCTGCGAGTTAATTGTGCTCTGCCCAACATGTCCTATATTATTTCTGTGTAGCCCGGATTCAGTAATTAGACGTGATGTTGCGTTCCATCATGTAGCTGCTTTTTTTCTACCAATAAATCTTCTTTCGTAGTTTCCCAGAGAAATAAGTAAAAAAAAAAAATTTTTTTTTTAATTTTGCTTTTAACAACATTGGCAATTATATTTTCCACATAAGCATTTTTATTACAGAGCATTATTATCTCTCCTCAGTACAACCATCACTCTCAACATCTAATCACAGACAGAAGCAGCTAGTTTAAAAAAACTGAATTAAGTCTACTTTCATTTGCTACTTCACTCATATTATGTTTTTTTTGGTTATCATTACTCTGTAGAGTTTACTATATAACAGCTGTTATAAGATAAACTGTATTATCATCAAAACAAACGGGAAAAATACAACTCATTCCACTTTCATCATGTTTTGATACATAACATCTCCCCTCGCTGGATACTGCCATCGATCACTTCAGTTCCTTCAATGAAGCAATATTACGAAATTTTATATGAAAGTCACATAGAATCTTACAATATGAAATCTTATTGTGAATGTAACATGGTCCAGGAATTTAATCATTTATTGTTGAACCAGTGGATGAGGGTTAGTGGTTTGGGTTTTAATTTTTATGTATTTTTGATATCTAAAACTTAAATCTTCATAGTATTACTTTGTAAATTACAGTTTCTACATCTCATAGACACATAAGGATATTTTGTGTTTGCTGTCACATTTACAAATGGGTAACTATATGAACTGTCCTCTTCTTTTCTTATTTAGTCTTTATTATTATTATTATTATTATTATTATTCACGTATGGGCCCAATAGGTCCACACAAGGTAGGATCCATCAATGCCATTTTTATGGTGGACTTCCTTTGCGTCCAAATTTGTTTCGCTGCTCCCTAGTATACTAGACTCCAGTTTTTCCACAAATAAGTCACCAACAGAACATACTTGAAAAACGAAGCTTTTGCTGACTATTAAAATTACACTATCAGGAAGTGTAGCACCAAATTACAAACTATTGCTGTTTTTGCATCCATAGTATACCAGGAAGATGGTATGTCAAATGTGTTGGTGACTTAGAAACATGTAGGTGCGGATATCAGTAGACACAGTTGCCACCTCTAGCAGCAGCAATGGCTCCAGCCCAGCTAGGTATCAAGTCAAATTGAGCTTTGACTACACGTAATAGTACGTCATTCCGTGCTTCATCTCTATGCTAGAGTCCATCAACTGCAGTGGCTGACAAGTGATTGCTTACCAGTCTCTCACAAACTCATGACAAGATGTTTTCAATAGTTGCGAGATCTGGAAAACAACCTCTGTTTGAGCTAGCTGGACCAACATGAATAGCATTTGGTCTTGCATTAGCCTGTTGAAAGATGAGGTCACAGATGCCTCAAACATAGGCTACAGCTACCAGCATTAACATAGCTACCAGCATTAACATATCAGAAATGTAATGCCTGTTAACCATATCACTAGCTATGTGAACAGGAGATGATTATATTGTGTACCTGATGGCACATAAGTAGTTGCAGGAGGTAGGAATTGAACTGGCCAGCCAGTAACTATATACACTGCACCACAGCTTCATAAGACAATTTGAGAGTCATTTTTCATGGCTTCCATTGTAACCATGTCTTTTACACTGCACCACAGCTTCGTAAGACAATTTGAGAGTCATTTTTCATGGCTTCCATTGTAACCATGTCCTTTTCTCTTTTTCTCCTCCTCTTCTAACCACCTTCAAGGTATGATATCATGGAACAAGCAGCTCCACACAGTAAGTGGAGATGCTCACCCGCTTCTCACATTGCAACAGCGATGGGTTCAAGCAGTTCTCGCATCTGCACATATCGTAATAATATCTCCCCACATAGGACGTCCCAACACTTACTTACTACTAAATGTCATGAACATCCTTTGTTGTCATGGAGGCTTGGAAGTGGGACATGCACCCTAAAAATTCCGTGTCGCAATTCAATGGTTAAATATGAATTGGTTGTTAAAGATTTCAGCTGTAAAATTTCTTACATTAAGCTTGCAAGTCACACTACTGAAAATATTTTTCCAATATCCCAGATGACATTTTTTTAAAAATAAATGTAGGTTGATGTCAGTATATTCAAAGGGTAAATTCCTTTAGGCACCTGTAATTATCTCCTTGTGCCATCCCTTAAAACCACTATTCAGCAAAGACTCTTATCATAAGATTTTCTATCTTTAAGTAATTATGTTCTTTTTTTAGACATTTTCTCTTGTTGCTTAACTTCAAGCTGTCCTTATTCTTTTTTTACTACATTAATTGATCTGGTCTTCACCAGTCTCTGGTAACAGTACTTTTTAAATGCTTCTAATTGTTGTGAAACTTCCTGGCAGATTAAAACTGTGTGCTGGACCAAGACTCAAACTCGGGACCTTTGACTTTCACAGGCAAGTGCACACAGTTTTAATCTGGCACGAAGTTTCATATCAGCAAACACTCAGGTGTAGAGTGAAAATCTCATTCTGGAAACACCCCCAGGCTGTGACTAAGCCATGTCTCCACAATATCCTTTCTTTCAGGAGTGCTGGTTCTGCAAGGTTTCTGTAAAGTTTGGAAGGTAGATGAGATACCGGCAGAAGTAAAGCTGTGAGGACGGGGAGTGAGTCGTGCTCGGGTAGTTCAGATGTAGAGCACTTGCCCGCGAAAGGCAAAGGTCCCGAGTTCGAGTCTCGGTCCAGCACACAGTTTTAATATGCCATGAGGTTTCGTATCAGCGCACACTCTGCTGCAGAGTGAAAATCTCATTCCGGAAACATCCCCCAGGCTGTGGCTAAGCCATGTCTCCGCAATATCCTTTCTTTTAGGAGTGCTAGTTCTGCAAGGTTCGGAGGAGAGCTTTGGTAAAGTTTGGAAGGTAGGAGACGAGATACTGGCAGAAGTAAAGCTGTGAGGATGGGGCGTTTGTCGTGCTTGGGTAGCTCAGATGTAGAGCACTTGCCCGCAAAAGGCAAAGGTCCCGAGTTTGAGTCTCGGTCCGGCACACAGTTTTAATCTGCCAGGAAGTTTCATATCAGTGCACACTCCGCTGAAGAGTGTAAATCTCATTCTGGCTTCTAATTGTTATCTTCCCTTTGTTCATGTTTTAAACCCATACAAAGCTGTGCTCCAAAAATAACTTGTGTATATTTTCAGGTCACAAGATTTATATTTTTAGTTGTTAGCACTTCCTTCATTTTTACAAAAACCTGCGGCTTTAAGCAACCCTTGCTACTTTGTCTTTCTTACACCTTCAGCCTTCTGAGCGAACAAAATTCACGCATCTTTTGCAGAACCTCTTCTCCCAGTTCAGTATTTAACCATTTTTCAATTCCCTACAGAGATTTCTAAAGCATAGTGCTTTTGTAATTCATTTTTACATGTCTTTCTTGGTTGCTTTTTGCTAACACCCTGTATCTCTTTCTAGAAAAATCTTATTCTGTGACAAATCACTGTTTTTATATGCAACTTCCATATTTCCAAAGGCGGATACATGAACAACACAGGAATACATGATATGCTGATGTATTATCCTTTCACAGATTCCACAAACATAAACAATTTTATGAAGTAAATTCATTCTAGCTAATTATAATTAAATGCTAAATCTAGTTATATTATCCAAACAACACAAACATTACTCAAGATAGTCTTCACCATTTATGAAGGTTGCAGTTATAACAACAGTAATAATAATGTGGAATACATATGGTGGATATAAAGGTTTTTCTTCTGACAAGACAAGTGATCTACCAGAGAAGATTAAAACTGTGGATTAATTTTTGTGTGTTCTCAGAGAAACTATGTTCACAGAGAAGGTCTGTGTTGTATTATATTGTTATTTTGTTTCATTCATTACTAGAATCTGTAAATGTGGAAGTAATAAATAGTTTAAGAGAAATTCAGAACAGTTTTTCTTATAAATTTTGGGTGCTCCTCCACGATCAACAGTACAAGTGACAACATAGTTTTGGACATCTAATTTAAATGTTTATGATGAATTTTTCTCAGTGCTGTTTTGCTCATGATGGCATAGCAAAGTGTAATTGTGTGGATTTTGGATCTACGATGGAAATCCACATTTCAATGATTACTGGTAGGAGAATAAACAATGCTTATAACTTTTGAACACTGCGAGAAAAGGAGTATTTACCAGCGAAACAAGAACTATTAGATGAAACAAGTTCTAACATGGAACACCAAGTTGGCAGGCGCAATGGAAGGTTTGATTACGGATGATTTTTGAGAGGTTACAATAGTTTCATTTCTGGCAATTTCAGAACACTGTGAAGGGTGAAGAATATTTGTAACTTATACAGAAATGGCAATGTTAAGCAAAATTGAAAAGTAAATGAAAATTCCATTTCTGCATCTGTTAAAGCTATTAAATCTTTACAAGAGTTTACTTTTGAAGCTGTTCCAGATGACAGAAAAAAAAATCAAAAACACAGGAGAGAATTTCTTTTGGCTTGAAACTAAGATGTCATTTATTGAAGCATCATTTTCAGACACAGAACTGGGAGCAACCTGTAATACAATGTGTACAGATTGTGGAATGAAAAATGAAGTAACTACTGAAAATTGTTATTTATCCAAAATTGACAACTTTGCATTGATAATTAAAGGCACAGAATCTGAAGAAGAAGAAGAAGAAGAAGAAGAAGAAGCTGCTGTTGCGGCTGATTATGATGATGATGATGATGGAGGATGATGAAAGAGATGATTCAATCCAAACAGGTAGTGATTAGATTGAGTTTACTGGAAAAGAAGATGAAGGACTCCGATTCGGCAACAGATGATAAACACGAGAAACAATTCTCACCACGTTCACAGGATAAGTGTGAATGATGCTGAGGGTGTTCTTAAGTCATTCAGCACCAATGATGGACATCCCGTTAAAAAAGTGGATCACTGATTTTGAGGGAACACCATTTTCAGTGGTTTGTAATCATCAGCATTTTTCCCTTTTTTCCCCACAAAATATTGCTAGAAGGTCTGACTGAGCTTTCATTGCAGGATAGAACAGTCTTACATCATGGGCTGCCCTGAAAAAGACATTACAAGAAGAATTCAACATGAAGACAACTGCTGCAGAGATCCACAAACTACTCGTCCTACAAAAGAAGAAAAGGAAGTCTCTTCAAGAATATTTTATTGTAATGAAAGAAATTGCCAGCCATTACGATACCGATAATGACTTCTTGTACCAATGTGTGACTGTGGGACAGAAGAAGATTCAGTCACAAAGCTTTTGCTTTATGGCATTGGAAATGAAAGATTTAAAGGCGAAATCAAAAACAAAGAGCTGTGAAACAAAAGAGCTGTGAAGTCATTACTGAAAAAAAGTTACAGCAATGAAAATTTCTCAACCTCCAATTACAAAGAAAGTGAAGATTTGGTAATAACAGCACTATAAGCACAGCTTAGGATCCAAACAAAGAGTTTCAACTGTGATGACAGCGTACCTAGGTCAAGTGACTGTAACCACGAAAGCAAAGAAAAGGTACGCTTGAATTGTGACCACACAGAGACAGTGACCACATATGTGAGAGTTGTTCTTGTGTGAATGTGTGCAAGTTTTCTACTTCTGAACATGCACTTTGTCTGAAACCTGAAATATTTCTAGCAGTCTTCTTCACTGACCCTGTCTGTGAATCAATGGTTGGTTGGTTGGTTTTGGGGAAGGAGACCAGACAGCGTGGTCATCGGTCTCATCGGATTAGGGAAGGATGGGGAAGGAAGTCGGCCGTGCCCTTTCAGAGGAACCATCCCGGCATTTGCCTGGAGTGATTTAGGGAAATCACGAAAAACCTAAATCAGGATGGCCGGACGCGGGATTGAACCGTCGTCCTCCCGAATGCGAGTCCAGTGTCTAACCACTGCGCCACCTCGCTCGGTGTGAATCAATGCCTCCTCCATGCAGTGAATAGCAATCTATACTTTCCACATTGTTGTTGCTCCATTCTGGACTTTCCATTGCTAGATTTGATTGGCAAGGTAATAACCATAAGGAGCTCAGAACTATGACAATGCGCGTTACGTTTATGCGACCCTAGTGAAATGACTACTCATCATCGGTGTCATAAGTTTGGCAAGACGGCCACATGTGGGGTTTGGATGGGGGAGATACAGGTTTTTCTGCTGACAAGTTATGTGCCAGAGGAGAAGATAACTGCAGAGCAGTTTTCATGTGTCCATGGAGAAACTATGTTCACAGAGAGGACATAAGTTGCACTGGACTGTCCTTTTTGTTTGTTTTTACTGTAACTACAACTGTAAATGTAGCATGTAGTTTACATGAAAGTCAGAACCACTTTTCCTACAAAAATAAATAAGTTGTTTGTTTTAATATTTAAGATATAAGGTTACAAAACTACACAGCAAATGAAAAGAATTTCTTACCTGGCAAAACATCATGGAACTGCTGGTACAAAAGCATTAGGTCTAAAAGGCAATTGTGTCCCACAATTGGTTTCTTCAGTTCAACTAACAGTTTGAAAATATGGGAGAAACCAAGCAGATAGTGGATAAAGTCTTCATCTAATTTTTCCTTATTCTCTTTGTTAGACATTAAGCGATGTTTCTCTGTTGCAATCTTTTTAACAATGATCTGCAGGGCAAAAATATTGTTCACTATAGAAAACACTTCTAGCAAGACAGTATAAAAGATTATGAAAGGAGACAGAAAATATGCACATTGAACATCATCCTCTTTAGCTCATAGAACATGGTGCAACTGCCAATATTATAGGCATTAGATAAAGAAACCGAGCTCAGATTGTAAAGTAAAGAATTTTAAGTAACATTTTGTACCCTTACTGAAATAACCATGTGAGCACCATCTAAAGTGATTTTGGGAAAGACCTAAAACTCTTAAATTAAATGAGCCAGATGGGAAACTGCACATGAACACATGAAAAGTGTTTTGACCATCATACAATATCACTCAGTTGTCCAGCTATAACTTCCGTTAAATGTACATAAGCTGAATTCTGATCAATTATCCTTTCTTTCTTCTACTTATTTCATCTGATGATGATAGATCCACATCATCTTCAGAATGTTTTTAATAATTCGGCATTTTTAAATCTCTTTGTACTCATCTAAATTTCTCTTTTGAGCCAAATATAAAGTCCACATTCGCTATTACTACAATCTTTTTACTAATTACTTCACTTCAAAGCACATCCATACTTTCACCAGCTATGACGACTCAAGTGTGATACTGCGGGCATTTCCTTTGACTTCTTACCCAATGCTAATAATAGGAAATTAAAGTCCTATATGTATTTCTCATTACTGCCGTTGTTATCATGTACACTCAGCTTTCTGTAAAAACTTCCACATACAAATACATGCACATGCACATGCACAGGCAAACATACACCTGAATGGATACAATGTGCCAAGTGACTAGGTAGTGGATCTCATGTGGGTAAGGAGAAAAAGGAGGCAGGGAAAAAGAGAAAGACTGGGTGACAACTGGGAGGAAGAGAGATCATGTGTCTGGTATAAGAATGCGGTACAGGTGAGCTTATTGTCCACAGGCAGGCATGATTGTGCACAACACACATTGGTGTGGAAGTGTTGATTTCCACATCTGTATATTTGATCATGTCAGTGGTTCATTGTCCCAGTCAAGATAAACGTTCAGACAAGTTATGTGATTTGGGCATGCTATGTCTGATTCATTAGCTCCCCAAAGGGTATGCATTCCAATACCTCACTTCAAAGATCAAGTATTGTGTGGAAAAGTAAAGCACAAATCCAGCCATAGTGGGAACTAATTTGACCATGTTACCAGATAGTCATGTTCCATTTGGAAGTACTGTATAGTGTTACCTTACACTAAAAACACTTTCGTAGCTGCATTTCAGTTCAAAGTAGTATGTGTTTTTACCTTTTAGTACAAGCATGGAAAGTGATCATAGAAAGAGCATTCACAGAGGACCACAATTGCTTGTTGCTAACTTTGTTAAGTTTGATGACAATGAATAGGAAAGAGTTAAGTAGAAGTGCCAACCAGAAAATGCAACGAAAAGTGCAATCAAATTATGAAGTTGAGGCAAATTATGGAAGGAAGAATACAATGCTAAGTTGTATGTGATTCAAGTAACAACCCCAAAGAAAAAGATGCAAAATGTACACAATAAGTACCTCACTGGCAATATGGTTAAATGTCTTGTTATGGATCAATTTTTGCAAGATCATAAACAATACAGAGAAATACTGACTCTGAAAACCTTCACAGTTTTTGTCACACAGAAATTCAATGCTTGCAATGAATCTCTGAGAAGAATTATTCTATCAATGGGGCCAGGCTTTAAAAGAACCCAGCACAACCAAGTTATAATGGGTGAAGTAAATGACACAGTTTGGAAAATTATACATGTTAGATTTTTACAAAAATACGAAGCATCAGAAATCAAGCAGTCTGTGTTTATCTGGACAAAGCATGACTTCATTCACATTACACTGTGAATAAATGCTGACACAATGGAAGTGTGAGAAAAATATCATTAAACAAAAGTGCTGGTCAATATTTAATTGTTTTGCTTTGCAGGATGTTAGCATTCATTTGTTTACCGCGTAACAGTGCCGCCCCACTTTTAAGTCTACTGGAATATATGCTGTTACTACCTCACCCCACCCCCCACCCAGTTTCTTGGTTGTAACAATGAAAGTGCAACCACAATGGCCAGGCTTCAGTTTACTTTGCCAGTTAATAAGTATCACTTCATCATAACAACATCACAAGGTCTTATTGACCTAGTATCCCACCCATGCCAACAAATTACAAAAATAATAATCACAATCTACTCCTCCATTGCAGCTGTCCGCCTCTGGAATAAGCTATCCCATACCCTGCTGCATTTAAGAAAAATACTGATGTACTTTCTTTTGTCAACTCATAACTTTTGCCCAAAAATTAACATATACACTGCCTGCATGGGAATGTGAGAGGAGTCATACTCATCGACAAGGTGCTGGTCGATCGCACCTGAAGATCACGAGGGTGTATCACTGTACTGTGCACCAACCAAATCATAACCCCTTCACATATGCACCTGTCATTCAATAACATGTACAGGACTCCCTGCAATACCGTGTGTCTTCCCACATTTATTCAGAGACTTGTAGCAGTTGGACTAGAGAATTACTGTACCTTGCATAGACTGCTGGCTGCATTTGGAGTAATGCCATGATTGGGAAAAACAGTGATGAATCACTGTGCTGCACTACTACAGATGACCACAGTTGGCAAGTATGGCAGCAACCATGACCACTGTTGGCAAGTACGGCAGCAACCCAGAGGAAGGTGCCACTCTTCCAATGTTTTGAAGTGCCACAGCAGTGTTACGTTACTCCTAGCATGATGGGTGTCACGAGCCATTGTGTGTGACTTTAGGTCAAGGCTAGTAGTGACTGAGGGAACTCCTGATAACACAATGGTATGTCACAGACTTCCTGCATCCTCACATGTTACCTTCCAAATGACTATATCGTGGTGACACTATTTTTCAACATGGCAATGCTCATCCATCAAAGCATGTGTATCTGTCTGCTTGATGTTGAGGTCATCTCGTGGAAACCAAGATCCCCATATCAGTCTTTGGTTAAAATGTGTGGGATCATCATGGACATCAAATCTGTCCTAGTCCAGAATCCAGGATGTGAAGGACCTGTTACATGTCTGAAAGAACAGACATCATATCCATGTAAGTATATGTTACAATAGTTGAGGGTCAGTTTGCCTCAGAAGAGAATTCAATGACTTTATGATGCCCTTCCCAACAGAATCAGTGCATGTATCATAGCCAGAGTGGGTGCAGCATCACACTTATAAATGGGCTAATGTTGCCAAATTCTGTGTAAATTTGAGTCAATTTTGCTGTCACTGAAATTACATCACATACCCTCTCTAACTGAGAAGTCTGAATTGATTTCCTCCTGCCCTCCAGAATGGTCAACTTTTTTCTTCTTCTTCTTCTTCTTCTTCTGACAGTATATGTCCGTTTCTCTCTGCCAAACAATAAAGCAATGCCCACATCTTCTGCCAGATGTGCTCCTTTTTCAGGGTTGCAACAAGTTTCAGCAAGTACAATTCCCTGATATTTCCCTGATTTCCAGAAAAGTTTTAGCATTTTCCCCTAGCCAACTTTTGAGATCCCAAGGGTAAGTTAAGACAAAGCTGACACTCTGTCTTTGCAGTTATGGTACATGAAACAATAGTGCAAACAAGGAAATATATATAAAAAAAACTTGCAAGCAGATGGTGTTAACTAAAGTGAGTAAAGTACTAACATCAACATCTTTTGTAATGAACTGTTTTTAGGTGGAGAAAACAAGCCAAATTATATGTGTGTTTCATTAAGACCACTGGTGTTATTTTATTTCAATAAAACAAAACACATTTGGTAACAAAAGTACCCATTTCCTTGGAAGTTGTAAGGCAGATTTAAAATACCTTCACTGATTTCAGAAATCACCTCAGAAAAAAGCTGGCCTCTTGAAAGAAGAGTATAAGGCGGGGAAGAACTGTCCAAACCGACACTGCAGGTGACCACCAATAAAATGTGGTTCTACTATGTTCGTTATTGTTGGTTATTAGTCACTTCTTATAAGTATTATTTTACAGGTATTGCGTGATTTTTCTTTCGAGAAATATAATAATACAGAGCATAAAACTGCCAGCGACTGACAAAATTTTCTTCTTCTTATCATCCAAACTTTCTAACATAAAAACTACTTTTGAAGTGCCAAAATGTACTACAATAAATAAAATGTCGATAAAATGCCACACTGAACAACATATTTGCAGTGAGACAGTTGCAATTACTGAAATCCATCACCCACGGCCTCTGGCCTGCTGAGGAGCACCACAGTCCTGGGTCCATGGATAAACCATGAAAATCCACTGCATTATGCCACACACAAACACATCCAACCTGCCGGTAGATCAGTGAAGCTAGATCCAACAGGCAGGGTCTGCACACTAGTGGGAACCGAATGGCTCCAGATCAGCAGGTCCGACCCATTACAGATACCCGCAAAAACAACCTCTGACTTCGGCCCATCGTAGAAATCCACTCATGTGGCCAGCCATTCATGAGCCACAGACAGCATGTGGATGGAATGAGATCATGGTGATCAATCAATCCAACAGATAACTTGTTCAAATACTCTGAAAATCAATGATAATGAGGATAGCTAGAAACTTACCATAAAGGTGATTGCTGAGCTGCACAAAGGCAGGTAGAAAACAGAATCTCATTCTCATTCTAGAACCACACTCTCAAAACTAAATTTTCAGCCATAGCTTTTGTCAGAAAACGAGAGCACACACAGATTCACACAATGACTTGGACACAACTCATGCAGACATGACTGCCATCTCCGGCCACTGCGTCTACAGTATCTGAGAATCAGATCTGATGAGAGGCAGGGAGGCATGAAGAGTAGTTTGTTTAGCACACCTCATGCCTCTCTGCCCCTCGTCGGCAGCTCCTAGGCTACCGGCAAGAAGTGGTGGCAACATTGACTGCAGGCTGAGGGGAGTGGTAGGAAGAAGGGAAGCACTAATAATGAGGGAGTAGAGACATGGTGCATGTACTCAGCTGCACCCAGCCAGTGATGATGCATGACACCTCAGTCAACAAACCATTTCATTTCATCTACTGAAATGAAACAAGATTTTTCCAGCATTTTTCCTTTTCTTTTTTTTCCAAATTTCCCTGATTTCCCTAACGTGTTTGAAATTCCGCAATTTCCCTGATTTCCAGAACCTGTAGCCACCCTGTTTTTCTGCTTCTCCTCAATATTCTACAATGTTCCCATACCTGCAAAATCTCTCTCTCTCTCTCTCTCTCTCTCTCTCTCTCTCTCTCTCTCTCTTTTGCCTACCGTATTTACTCGAATCTAAGCCGCACTTTTTTTCCGGTTTTTGTGATCCAAAAAACCGCCTGCGGCTTAGAATCGAGTGCAAAGCAAGCGGAAGTTCTTAAAAATGTCGGTGGGTGCCGCCACAACTTAGTTCTGCCGTCGAATATATGTAGCGCTACACAGGCATGCTTTGTAGGGTGCTGTTTGTAGGCACAAAGATAAATACTGGCGCCAAAACCTCTGTGTCAGTAAATAAATTTAAAAAAAGGTGGAAGACGAGCTTTTTTTCTCCGCGCCGAGTTTCGACCACTGCATTTTCATACATTATCCAACGAAGTAAATACTAATTCCGTATTGTCCAAATCTTCGAATGTAGCAGCATTTCAATATACTACGAAAATCCGACTGGCAAGAATGTTTAGGATGTTTGTCAATATGGCCAACTCTACGTTCTGAATTTTTTCCTATCTGTGAGAAGAGATGGTTGCTAATACGAACTTTTATAAATTGTGAATCACATGCAGTATTCTCGTCACCATAAGAATAATACGAATATAAACATTTTGCCATGTATTGTTTCGTGTTTGCTACTATCTCATTTAAATCCTGTCTGCGTAATAAACCACAAAACTAGAGTGAGACAACAGCAAACGCGGAAGAATATACATATCATGTCATGTGTATATTCATATGCTAAACAGTGATACAGTCAGAAATGAAGCGAGGCAATTGCCTAGATTTTTAAATCTAAGATGACTCTAATTTCTGTGCAGAATGTAATGTACTAAAGCTGCAAAGATTTTCAAACGGAGAAAAATTTTCGCTAAACTCTCGTTCAGAACATCTTCTATCATACACAGTCTATTATTTGGTTCTTGTTAATCATTATCAAAGAAAGCAGCAGTGTAAGTAACAACAAGTAGCAGTCTCTTGCCATTGTTTTGCTAATGAGACGATTCTTCTCTCTCTCTTTTTCCTTTTTTTTTTATTTGTAAGCGGCGGTAGCGCGCTCAAAAGTAAGCCATGCCGCGATCGGCGACAGGCCATAAATACGCAGTATCAGAGTACGACAAACAATGCATGACACAGTACAGTAATGCATTTTCAGCATAGAGTGACGTAAACACCTATAACAAAGAAAACTGCGCTTATCAGATCAAAGAAAAATAAGCAATCAATTCAAACCAGACGAAGCACGTGAAAAAGGAAGGGTACCCGTATAAATACGGACGGAGCGCCTGACGCATAGCAATGGCTACCTGGTAAAGCTTAACTGCTAAGCTTACGACTCGAACCAAACTACTGAGCTGTATCGTCATTCATTCGACCTAAATTGTCTCATATTACAGTGGGCCAACGTTGTTTCGATTTGGAGATTCTTCCTAAAACTTTTCTCTCCCCTTGAATTTCGAGTCTCAAATTTCAGGTGCGGCTTAGATTCGGGAAATTTTTTTTCCTTGATTTCGAGTCTCATTTTTCAGGTGCGGCTTAGATTCGAGTGCGGCTTAGACTCGAGTAAATACGGTAATACCTTTGTTCTGGTTGTATGTAAAGTATGCTAGCGGTAAGACACAATCAATGCCATGTCTGCACAACAGCAATGGAAACACTATCACTGACAGTGCTGCCAAAGCAGAGTTACTCAACACAGCCTTCCAAAATTCCTTCACCAAAGAAGATGAAGTAATATTCCAGAATTTGAATCAAGAACAGCTGCCAACATGAGTAACTCAGAAGTAGATACCTTTGTAGTAGTGAAGCAACTTAAATCACTTAATAAAAACAAGTCTTCCCATCCAGACTGTATACCAACTGTGTTCATTTCAGAGTATGCTGAAGCAGTAGCTTCATACTTAGCAATCATATACAACCATTCGCTCAACAAAAGATCCATACCCAAAGACTGCAAGGTTGCACAGGTCACACCAGTATTCAAGAAAGGCAATATGTGTAATCCACTAAATTACTGGGCCCTATCATTAACATCGATATGCAGCTTGATTTTGGAACGTATACTGTATTCGAACATTACGAATTACCTCGAAGAGAATAGTCTCCTGTCACAGTGTCAACACAGATTCAGAAAACATTGTTCTTGCGAAACAAGTTGGCTCATTACTCAAAGTACAGAGTGTTGTCAAAAAGGGATTTCAAATTGGTTCCATATTTCTAGATTTTCAGAAGGCTTTTGATACCATACCTTGCAAGCGGCTTGTAATGAAATTGCATGCTTATGGAACATCACCTCAGCTATGCAACTAGATTCGTGATTTCCTGTCAGCGAGGTCACAGTTCATAGTAACTGCCAGAAAGTCTTCGAGTAAACCAGAAGGATGCCAGAAAGTCTTTGAGTAAACCAGAAGGATTTCCGGCATTCCCCAAGGTAGTGTTCTAGACCCTCAGCTGTTCTCTATCTACATAAACAACTTAGGAGACAATCTGAGCAGTCATCTTAGGTTGATTGCAGATGATGCTGTCGTTTATCATCTTGTAAAGTCATCCGAAGATCAAAACAAGCTTCACAAAGATTTAGAAAAGATATCTGTATGGTGCGAAAATTGGCATCTGATCCTAAATAACAAAAAGTGTGGGAACACCACATGAGTGCTAAATGCAACCAGTTAAACTTTGATTACATGATAAATCAATCATATCAAAAGGCCACAAATTCAAAGAAAACCTAGGAATTACAATTACTAACAACTTGAATTGGAAAGAACACACAGAAAATGTTGTAGAGAAGGTGAACCAAAGACTGTGTTTTATTGGCAGAACACTTACAAGATGCAAGACACTTTTCCATCCTTTTCTGGTGTGCTGCTGCATGATGTTGGATTCTTACTGGATAGGACAACAGAATAATGTGACTCATGTGCACGGGTTGTTGAATGCTGATTGTCAAATGAGAGATTGACTGTTGGCTCTGAACATTCCTAAACCTATTGTGCATCACATTGTTATAGACGAACTGAACCTGTGAAAGGTGTTCAATAGCCTCGTCCTCAAACTGTTGATGGATGAGCAAAAGGCCAACTGAGCGATGATGGCAAGCGAATGAAAGAACATATAAAAACTGAACCAGGTTATTTGAACAATGTATTAATGGTGATGAAATATGAGCATTTTGATACATCCCAGAGATGACACAAAGAGTACTGACTGGCATATCCCAGTGTCCCTGAAGTAGAAGAAGGCAATGATGAGCAAATCCAAATTGAAGACATTCCTGATAGTCCTCTTCAAAGCCAAGGGTGTGGTTCACGAAGAGTATGTGCCTAAAGGACACTGTTAACACTGCCTGCTACATGGGTGTTCTGCAAAGTTTGCGAAAAGACATCACCGTGTAGTGCAACATTGGTTATTCATGAGAATGACTATGTGCCGCTGAGGACACTCACGCTGGCAAGAGATAGTTGTCTTTCTTATAAACATTTTATATCATGGGAAAAATATACTGTCCGCAGTCCAATCTATTACCTGAGCAGTTTGTGTGTGACATAGCACATAGGGGCAAGGTGCTGTGAGGAGAGCACAGTAGCACTTGCTGGACGTGGACATTTATGTCTTGGTAACGCTCCTGTCTAGAGCCTTTGTATCGAGAGAATTACTCAAGCATGCACAGTGACAGATGGTCTGAAGTGGGTTCAGTCGAGTACATAGTTCTAATTTTTCTCTGCTAGCAGACAGGACTAAATGGAAAGAACTATAATGTTGTTAAGAATTTTGATCACCAGAGATCATTGGTGCACCGAGACATTCAAGAAACAGGTCAAGAGAATGTTTTTATGAATTGTTCTGTTTATTTATGTTTGTACAGTTTTGTATATGCTTTCAGCAGTGTGAATGATGGGTGAATGTTGTCTAAAGAAGAGCTTCTGTGAAGTATGGAAGGTAGGAGACAAGGTACTGGCAGAAGTAAAGCTGTGAGGATGGGGCACGAGTCGTGATTGGATTGCTCAGTTGGTAGAGCACTTACCCGCGAAATGCAAAGGTCCCAAGTTCGAGTCTTGGTCCAGCACACATTTTTAATCTGCCAGGAAGTTTCATATCAGCACACACACTGCTGCAGAGTGAAAATTTTATTCAGAAAATTAGTAAACTTGATGAAAAACTCAAAAAGCAGATTGCTGTTTTAAAAGAAATGTGGAAAAATGATATGAAGTCGTTAGAAAGAAAAATGGATGGCAAAGTTTCTCAAGTTGAGAATAATTGCCAATAATTCATTAAAACTGTAAAAAGTGAATTAACAGATGCCTTGAAAAAAGTTGCTATTGGAAGCAAACAAAGGGTAGATTTGATAAAAGAAACTGTGCAGGAAGTAAAGGTCAAAATAGCGGTCTATATGCATAAATGATCACGAATGGTTAAGACAGTAAAATCACTTCTGAATATGCCAAAGGTATGAATGAAGTAAAAAATTTGTCTGACCGAGTGGGTGTGTCTGAAGAAAATGTTCTTCAGCTAACTAACCAGGTAGAAGAGGTTGAAAATAAGTAGGATGAGGATAGAGGAAGATTATGCCAAGTTAAAACTAACCTCAGACATGGAACAGCAGTCGGTGTAGTTTTGTAGCAGAATCGTCTGAAATATCATGTCACTAACAGGCAGTTTTTACATTTTGCTCCAACAGGAAATGTACACCAAAAGAATTTTGGAATGGCCTTGAAGGTGTTCTACCTAGTTTGCGATCAGACGGACAAAAAATAGGGTTTATTATGTCTAAATTCTTGGGAAAGGCAGGAGCTTCGGGGGTTTTCACTACTGAACAGTACTATATTCTAGATAAATTTAATTCATTAGTTATTTGGAGAGAGTTGAGAAGTTGTTGCACGAGGAAGAGCATGCAAATTGTAACGTCAGACCACCAAATAATGAAGAACTGCGACAGAATGTAAGCATTAACAGAGTAGGCAGGTACCGTGGAAATAGCAGGAGCAGAGGTGCTGCTACCCAGAAAATGTCAGGCGAAGTAATGGAGAGCAGGTGCACAATTATCAATCATATTCTCCAGTGCAAGAGGATGATGTTGCGCCAAAGCGACAGTAAATGGGGGTAAACTTAAGAAATGGTACAGAATCTCAGAATCCATTAAACTAAATGTCGTCTGTGAAAGACGGGAAGCAGAAATTTGAACCCGCTAGCAAAACCCTTTGTACGTGTTAGCACTAAACAAACAGGGATTATAAGTGAGGAGCAGAAGAAGGTAGTAACAACAGACAAAACAAGCTACATAAAAATCTGTACATTTAACGGAGGTTTAGGGGATTCTTTTGACAGATATAAACAAAATAAGCACTGTATTGCAGATAAAATGGGTGATGTATTAGCGGAAAATGTGACAGAACCTGATTGCCAGAAAGTCTTTAGCAAAACAAGTTGAAGTCGAGTCAGGTTCTGGGGGAGGAAAAAGCACAGAAGTGGCAAAATTATGGGAGATTAGTGTTGCCAGCATAGAGGAAATACTAGCGTCTATAAATGACGACATTTGTGAGGTTATAAGGGAGAGGCAGAAAAATGGTGACCAAAACGGGGATCAGCCAATTAACTGTGAAAAAAAAGGAAGAGAGAGAGGGGGGAAAGGGAGAACGGTAAAACATTGGAAAAAAAATTTGAGCTGCCATTAGTGGACAGAATAGTTAGTATGAGAAAGAAAAGTGATGAGAGAAATTCTGCAAAAAACTGTGTAATTTCTGAAAATGGAAGGTTTAGGTAGAAGGGAGGTTGTTAACTATTTGTTGGAGGAGGGGTCTGACATAAGCAATGAAAGGAAAGTGTTGAGTCAGCCAGTAATTAGTCCGCAAGTGTGTAACAAACAAGTACAGTGTTTAGCAGATAGTGGCAGTGATTTATGTGCTGTGAGAAAAAGTTCATTAGAATCGTTGCCAAATAGAAATGAACTTTTAATAATGTCACAAATGGGGGTGCAGATAATTGCAGCTACAGGAAAAGTTAAAAAACCTGTTAACATGAATTTCTGTTGCCAGTAAAATTAATGGTGTGCAGCAAGTACTCCATAACTTCCTTATAATCCCTTATCTATGTATAAAAATGCTAACTGGCATAGATTTCTTTAACCAGTACAAAGGGAGATTAAATTTTAATGAAAATGTAGTAATTTTTTAAATAAATGGGAAAGATGTAGTTGAACCATTTTTTTGAAAAAATAATTTGACCAAAGAAGAAAGTATTCTTAGATGGAAGTATGGTTTCAGGGACAACATTGCATGTAAACCCTGGAAGGACAGATATGTGGAGAATGGAGGAATCTTATGGATGCTACAATGCAAAGGTGCCATAATCAAAAATCAGGGAAATGTATGGGATGAAAAGACTATAGTGATCTGCTGGTGATAAGGAAGGATAAAATACCATTATTAAATGGAAGGACACAAACTGCAGTGCCATTAAAAAAAAAAAAAAAAAAAAAAAAAAAAAAAAAAAAAAAAAAAAAAAAAAAAAAGAAAAGAACACGTACTTAACTTCAAAAGACTTTCATGAAACACGAAATTAAAAATGCTGAAAGAGATATTAAAATGTTGAAAATTTATTTCGAAAATTTGCATAAAGTTTGTCAAGTAAGAAATGAATTTTCATAAAGAAAATAAAAGATTAGGCTAGGTTAGTTGTAGACTGCAAAGTCCGTAGTAAGAAATTTGTAATTTTAGTTTATAAGAATGAGAATTTTTTGAACGATTTAAAATCTGAAGCCAGGATCAATAATTTGTATAATTCTAAATTTTTTGGAAAAAACTTCATATTTATAGGGGGTGTGAGGCTTGGCACCTTATATCACTCCTGTCTAGAGCCCGTGCATCGGGAGAATTACTCATGTGTGCAGTGACGGATAGTCTGAAGCGGGTTCAGTCGAGTACGTAGTTTTAATTTTCCTCTGCTAGAGGACGGTAGCAGGCAAGACTAAACAGAAAAAAACTATAATGCAATTAAGAATTTTGATCATCAGAGTTCAGTGGTGCAGAGAGACATTCAAGAAACAGGTCAAGAGAATGTTTTCATGAATTGTTCTGTTTATTTCTTGAAGGCTTTTTTGTTTATTTATGTTTGTACAGGTTTGTATATGCTTTTAGTAGTGAGAAAGATGCGTGAATGTGGTCTAACATAAATATGTAGATCATTGTTCTACTGATGAATGCTGTACAAACTAGTGTTAGAAAGTTTTAAGACAGTGTGAATGCACACGACAAGGAATTTTGTATCCTATGTTAAGTAAGTTTATGGTCAAAGGAAAGCTAATTCGAGTGCAAATGAAAACAGTTAATAATGTAAAGTATAAACGAAATACCAGAATGTTAAAAATTTATTTCGGGAAAAAGTACAATTCGAAAGTGTGTTATCTGTTAATTGGTTAGTCGTGAAAAGCGTGGACTAACGCGGGAAAATAATGTTTTTTTTTTATGAGGCGTAAAGAAAACTGACCAATCAGAATAGAGTATTCTTTGCGGGTCGTTTCTCTTGCGAGATATAGAATACAGAAGATTATCATTGAAAACATGTTTGTCATTCAGTAGCTGGGAGTAGTGAGGTTTTCCCTTACAGCATTACCTTGCCTGAAGACGAAGTCAAGGGTTCATGCATGGCCATGGCACAAAGTAGCCAGACCATGGGAACAAAACAAAAGGGTGACCATGTTGGAAGAAAGAAAGACCACATCACACTGACAGATCCACCACACAGTATTCCCTACTCATGGTGTTACAGTTAAATCCACCCCACCCCCCCCCCCCCCACACACACACACAAAAGAAAGAGAAACTGCAGTTGCTACCTGGCTGAGATGGATCATGTGGCAATGCTGCCGCAGCCACCCTACAGTCTCAATTTCACTCCAGCCGTTTTATTTCTGTATTAACTATGTACTCAAAGGATGCCATATTGACAACATCAAAGCTACCCAAGTGACTGTGGCAACAGCTTTAAACGAAGTTCCCATGACGTCTTGCTTTTGTGGGGTGGGGTGGGACGGGGGGTGGGGAGGGGAGGGGAGGTAAAGAGATATATACACTATGACTTTTGGGATACACCTTGTTACAGAAAGCTGTATTGTGGTTACATATCAGCTACCACATGAGTGGGTCTGCTTACTGCTGGTTCTTCCTTTGAGAAAGTAGGATTTACTACTAATTTAGTTGGTGCAGTTAATGACTGTATTATGAATGGGTAGGATGGCTTTTTCCACTCAAAGTTATTTTAAAAATTCTTTACTATTGTGCCATTGGTGTGATCAAACCAGTCACTTCTCTTCCACACATCAAAACCAATCACATCTCTGCAGTCTCTGTGATGATGATCTTTAATGTGGTCTATTCTTGTTCGACATCATCTGTGATTGCTGGACATTTGTCGAGTTGTTCTGACACCTCATCTTGGAAGTGTGAGCAAACATCTTTGTTCTGCCGGTTGTTGATGTTGAATTTTCTGTGCGGTGAGTTTGAGAAGTGGGATCGTGGCTTGCGATACTTTGGTAAACTCAGATGGCTAACTAAAAGTTTGAAGAGCTCAAGCAGAAGTGTCAGAGTAAAATACGACCAATCAAGAACAAATGGTGGCAACAAAAAGCCTCTGAACTCCAAAATCTTTCAGATGTAAGGAACCTGTGTGGCTTCTATGCCTTATGCCTTATGGAGCCATGCACTCCTCATCAGGAACACCATCCTCTTAAATCGTTGGAAAGAGCACTTCAGCTTGCTGTTGAATCACACTTCTACTGCCGCTGGAGACTTTCTAAAACACGTGCCACAGCATACTCCACAACCTTGGATGGCTCATCCTCCAACATTTCAAGAATTCAGCAAGGCACTCGATAGTATGAAACCAGGAAAGGCTCCTGGACCTGACAACATCCCGTTGGAACTTATCCAGGGTGGTGGCTTGCCTCTAAAAGCCTCTAAAAACTAGGCTCTTCTCACTCATACTACTAATGTGGGAAACCTGCAAGGTACCAGACAACATGAAGAATTCCACAATTGTCACCATCTTCAAGAAAGGCGATAGAAGCACCTGTGGTAACTACCTTAGAATATCCTTGCTCTCTCTCTCTGTCACTGGTAAAACTTTTTCCAGAATCCTTTTAAATCGCCTTCAGACACTTTCAGAGACTGTGCTTCCTGAGTCTCAATGCAGGCTTTGCCCATCAAGAGGGACAACTGACATGATTTTCTGTGCACGACAATTGCAGGAGAAGTGCAAAGAACAACAAAAGCTTTTACTATTAGTTTTATACAATCTAGAAAAGGCCTTTGATACAGTTCCCAGAGAAGTCATGTGGATGGTATTAAAATGTTTTGGCTGCCCTGAAGACTTTGTTGACCTGATTAAAGCCCTCCATGATAACATGACTGGACAGGTCATCTGCCAGAATGAAACCTCTAATGAATTCCCAATAACAAGTGGGCTCAAACAAGGACATTCTTGCACCAACATTATTTGCCTTGTACCTGGCAGCTATGCTTTGTGAGACATCTGTGAACAATGCTGGGGTAGAACTAAAGTACAGGTTCGATGGAGGATTACTCAACCAATCCAGACTCCATTCAAAAAAGTTCACAAGTACCACTCGTGTAACAGAGCTGCAGTATGCTGACAACAATGCCTCTCCAATTCATTCACCTGCAGAGATGTTAACTGTTTCAGCAAGGCATAACAATGATTTGATCTTTCCATCAATATTCAAAAGACAAAGGTGCTCGCACAGCCAGCTCCTGGCTCTTCCATTCCCAATTTCGGCATATCCATTTCTGATACACCCTCAGAACAAGTGGGCCATTTCCTTTATTTAGGAAGCATACTGTCAAATAATTTCTCATCTGAGAAAGATGTGGAGAACAGAATGTGTGCTGCTCATGTAACATTTGGTCGTCTTAGAAAACATGTCTTTCTTAATAAAGACCTAACACTATACACCAACCTGATGGTGTATAATGCTGTTGTCATCTCAATGCTGCTCTATGGTTGCGAAACCTGGACATTATACCACTGCAATCTGAAGAAACTAGAATGCTTCAACCAACAGAAGCTAAGATACATCATGAGCATGAAATGGGCTGACTTTATATCAAATATCACCATTCTTGAGAAAGCAAAAACAAATGGTATAGAAGCTCTCTTTATTGGGCACCAACTAAGATGGGTTGGGCATGTCCAGCGGATGAGAGATGACAGACTTCCACGTCAAATGCAGCACAGTGAAGTGAGCACAGGTAAAATGCCCGAAGGTGCCCCTATTAAATGCTATAATGATCAATATAAGAAAAATCTAAAAACCTCTAACATCGATCCAAGTAATTGGTCCACCACAGCAGAAGATCACAGCCACTGGCTTTCAACTACCTCAAATGCTCTTCAGAACTTTGAGCAAGAACACTGAAGACTGGAGAATGACAAACGCCAGAGATGTAAAACTCCTCCTGGCCCAGCCATGTGCTCAACTTCCATCATTTGTAATTTCTGTGGTCGCATGTTCCACACTAGGATTGGACTACTAAGCCATCAAAGACATTTGCACACCTGAACCGTGACAAAGGAAATCTCAGGAGAGAAATGAAAACTCAGATACAAATATCAGCTGCAGCTGTTGACTATTGTGCCAGCAAGACGAGTGCAACATACAGTAGAACGTTGAGTCCCTTTTACGATTCCGTACCTCAATTGGTAAAAACAGAACCCTTTTAGGATCACTTTGCTGTCCGTCTGTCCAACTGTTAAGATCATTTAGATGTATCAAGATGAAATTTATGTCACATAATAAGGCTTATGAACCTCTGGTGATGTAAAGATGTTAAGCTTCTAAGTCAATGTAATCAAAAGATAGGCAATTTACGTCACATATTTTGATACTTGCAAACTCTTTAACCAAAACCTATGGAGTATTTCCCATTGACCTAGAATCATGAAACTTGTCAAGAAGCAAGGTTCACAGTACAAGTAAATGAAAAAAAAAATGTCAAAATTGTTAATTTGTAATTATATCACACGAAAAAAATCTTTGTCATTTGTTACCCAGCTGTCTGTCTGTCTGTCCGTCTGTTAAGATGCTTTTTTCTCAGGAATCAAGCTGAAATTTATGTTACATACTAAGATTCACAGTCAGTTTTCCAGACACCATCACAGATCCTATCGTTTTTTTCTTCCCATGCCACACTGTTTGTTGAAACATGGTAATGTCGTAGTAACACTTTTGAACCTGATGGCTTTGATGAGGAGTGCTGAGTAGACAGTCCAGCAGCAGCTAATGAAAATACCCAGTTTTGGGATCTACTGTATATGAACATCACAACTAAGATATGCTGTGATGGATAGATCAAGTAACAGGTATTGCTTAAACAACCTGGGCTCTGCAAATGGCCATTGTGATTGTGTGTATTTTGAAATGTTCACAGTCCAATTGACTGCTGTTCAGAGGTCGCCAGTGTCCAACCAACATTGCCATAGCAACAACATTATGAGAAGAACAGATTGGTCACCAGTCACCATAAATGGACACTTGCACACGCACACACACAAGGAGGGGGAAGGGGGGGGGGGGGGGGGGCAGGCACACCTCACACATACATGATTGCTATCTCCAACCACTACAGCCAGAAACACTGCTATAGAATACACAGACACTGCAGTATGCGATAACAACGGCAACAACTATATTTCTTGCCTCATTGTCATAGGAGATTTTGACACAATTTTAAAACCAAGCCCCAGAATACAATTTTACTCTATTTCTCCTCAGAAAGCATGTAACTATCAATAAACCAAGGCACTATAAGAGCTAACATGATTATTGACAATGTTTTTTCCAACTTTGATACCTAATGTTTTACTGTTCATTTTTTTCAGTCATAACTTACAAATTTGGTTACCAAGTATTGAAGTAATGATTCTAATTTACGTTTTGATTTTCATATAAATTGTTGTTGTTGTTGTTGTTGTGGTCTTCAGTCCTGAGACTGGTTTGATGCAGCTCTCCATGCTACTCTATCCTGTGCAAGCTTTTTCCATCTCCCAGTACCTACTGCAACCTACATCCTTCTGAATCTGCTTAGTGTATTCATCTCTTGGTCTCCCTCTACGATTTTTACCCTCCACGCTGCCCTCCAATACTAAATTTGTGACCCCTTGATGCCTCAGAACATGTCCTACCAACCGATCCCTTCTTCTGGTCAAGTTGTGCCACAAACTTCTCTCCTCCCCAATCCTATTCAATACTTCCTCATTAGTTATGTGATCTACCCATCTAATCTTCAGCATTCTTCTGTAGCACCACATTTCGAAAGCTTCTATTCTCTTCTTGTCCAAACTATTTATCGTCCATGTTTCACTTCCATACATGGCTACACTCCATACAAACACTTTCAGAAATGACTTCCTGACACTTAAATCTATACTCAATGTAAACAAATATCTCTTCTTCAGAAACGCTTTCCTTGCCATTGCCAGTCTACATTTTATATCCTCTCTACTTCGACCATCATCAGTTATTTTGCTCCCCAAATAGCAAAACTCCCTTACTACTTTAAGTGTCTCATTTCCTAATCTAATTCCCTCAGCATCACCCAACTTAATTCGACTACATTCCATTATCCTTGTTTTGCTTTTGTTGATGTTCATCTTATATCCTCCTTTCAAGACACTGTCCATTCCATTCAACTGCTCTTCCAAGTCCTTTGCTGTTTCTGACAGAATTACAATGTCATCGGCGAACCTCAAAGTTTTTATTTCTTCTCCATGAATTTTAATACCTACTCTGAATATTTCTTTTGTTTCCTTTACTGCTTGCCCAATATACAGACTGAACAACATCGGGAAGAGGCTACAACCCTGTCTTACTCCCTTCCCAACCACTGCTTCCCTTTCATGCCCCTCGACTCTTATAACTGCCATCTGGTTTCTGTACAAATTGTAAATAGCCTTTCGCTCCCTGTATTTTACCCCTGCCACCTTTAGAATTTGAAAGAGAGTATTCCAGTCAACATTGTCAAAAGCTTTCTCTAAGTCTACAAATGCTAGAAACGTAGGTTTGCCTTTCCTTAATCTTTCTTCTAAGATAAGTCGTAAGGTCAGTATTGCCTCACGTGTTCCAGTGTTTCTACAGAATCCAAACTGATCTTCCCCGAGGTTGGCTTCTACTAGTTTTTCCATTCGTCTGTAAAGAATTCGTGTTAGTATTTTGCAGCTGTGACTTATTAAACTGATAGTTCGGTAATTTTCACATCTGTCAACACCTGCTTTCTTTGGCATTGGAATTATTATATTCTTCTTGAAGTCTGAGGGTATTTCGCCTGTTTCATACATCTTGCTCACCAGATGGTAGAGTTTTGTCAGGACTGGCTCTCCCAAGGCCGTCAGTAGTTCCAATGGAATGTTGTCTACTCCGGGGGCCTTGTTTCGACTCAGGTCTTTCAGTGCTCTGTCAAACTCTTCACGCAGTATCATATCTTTCATTTCATCTTCATCTACATCCTCTTCCATTTCCATAATATTGTCCTCAAATACATTGCCCTTGTATAGACCCTCTATACACTCCTTCCACCTTTCTGCTTTCCCTTCTTTGCTTAGAAATGGGTTTCCATCTGAGTTCTTGATATTCATACAAGTCGTTCTCTTATCTCCAAAGGTCTCTTTAATTTTCCTGTAGGCAGTATCTATCTTACCCCTAGTGAGATAGGCCTCTACATCCTTACATTTGTCCTCTAGCCATCCCTGTTTAGCCATTTTGCACTTCCTGTCGATCTCACTTTTGAGACGTTTGTATTCCTTTTTGCCTGCTTCATTTACTCCATTTTTATATTTTCTCCTTTCATCAATTAAATTCAATATTTCTTCTGTTACCCAAGGATTTCTACTAGCCCTCGTCTTTTTACCTACTTGATCCTCTGCTGCCTTCGCTACTTCATCCCTCAAAGCTACCCATTCTTCTTCTACTGTATTTCTTTCCCCCATTCCTGTCAATTGTTCCCTTATGCTCTCCCTGAAACTCTGTACAACCTCTGGTTCTTTCAGTTTATCCAGGTCCCATCTCCTTAAATTCCCACCTTTTTGCAGTTTGTTCAGTTTTAATCTACAGGTCATAACCAATAGATTGTGGTCAGAGTCCACATCTGCCCCTGGAAATGTCTTACAATTTAAAACCTGGTTCCTAAATCTCTGTCTTACCATTATATAATCTATCTGATACCTTTTAGTATCTCCAGGGTTCTTCCATGTATACAACCTTCTTTCATGATTCTTAAACCATGTGTTAGCTATGATTATGTTGTGCTACATAAATTACTAAGCCAAAATTTGACCACAATCTCACCAAATTATGAGTGAAGATAACACCAACAACTTTTAAAAAACTAATCACTCTCACCTTAAGGGTATGTTTCAGGGATGGTTTTCTTTTCTTTTCCTTTTTTGTGGTGTGGGACGGGTTATTTATTAGTAAAATAGCTACTTCTACTTTTCACGGGAATTTAAGTTCCTGGGCTAAATTTCAAAATTCGTTGTGGTTTGAAGTGAAGCATCAGACTTCAGTACCTATCAGCCAATTTCTACCATAACTGCATTAAAAACTTACATGATGCCTGAGCACATAAGCTAGCAAAAGATTATGCTCACTGATCTTTAAACTTATTTTGCTAACTAATTAGTGTCACTAATTAGCATTTTATTGCATCTCCTGAATAAATTAAGAAAATTAGAAACTACAATAACAAATTTAAAATTAAAACATTCTTGAAATTCCCAGGACCGATATCTTGCAGTATTGATATCAATGACAGGCAAGAATCATTGAGATTCTCAATTCCTGAGGGGGGGGGGGGGGGGGGGGATGATCTGATCTACTCTACTCTACTCTACTCTACTCTACTCTTACTCTTACTCTGCTCTCGCTTGACCAATTTTTTCATAATCCAAAGAATATACTAACCCAGCTCCACAACTCCCATTCTTTATGAGAGGTAATGGGCTACAGATTTAATCTACTGTAATGATAATTTTCCAATTTAATTCTTCAACTGATTATTACTTTCTACTGATTATCTACTGAAAATACACAATATTATCATAATTCCAACATTCCTACAGAACTCTGACATTCACCCATTTAGATAAAAAAAAACTGTTTACCATTTAAGTACAAACAAAAGCATATAGTTACATTTACAGAAGAATAGTTTTTCCCTACTTACACCTTCTTCATCACCATATGTCCAAATGTTGTTGAACCTATGTCGCAGTTCAATGTGAAGACAATAACCTAGCTGTCTCTTCATTCTTGCTTTTAGAAAGGTTGATAGTAATAATGTATCTCCAATGCAAGCTGTAGATACCCAGTCAACCACTTTATCCATTTCAGTCTTCAAATAAATTATTGCTTCTTCTTCCAAGAAACTCAGATTTCTGAGATCAATCACATTTCTACACTCCTGCAATTCCTGCTTCAGCCGTTTCTCATCTCGCAAATTCAGATATGGAACGCCTTCATACATCACCTATATGGACAAGAAAGATTATCTGTTAGCAATTCTACATCTACTTCACAGTAGCACACACTGTTTTAGTTTCACAAACAGTCTCACAGCCTTATGTAGTACACTCCGAGGCCTACTTAAAGAATTTACTGCGCAGCATAACAGATTATGAGACAGGGAGTCGGGTCAGACCTAGATTTACTTACTTTCTAAGATTTCTTTGATGTCATTCATTATAGGCATGCATTTCAGACTTTTAGACAGAAGTAATGAGCAACACCGTATTGTTCAAAGAAATTTTGGGCTTTTAGTCGGTTGTCATCAGCTACACTCCACGACATTTTGACTGAGCATCTGCCTGTCATCCTCGGGTGACCCATCGAAGACTAATGAAGAAATCCTATGTTCCACAATATATGGCGCACTGTGCATATTCCACACTTGCTTCAACATTATGGTGACAGACAAAAAGCATAAGCCTGTGGCAGTGCCCTCATTGCTGAAACTGTTAAACTCAACTGTCCTCACCATTACCACTCACCTTGGCCATCAGTGTACTCTGTTGTCTTTGAGTACAGCAAGTCGCGGACATGGTGGATTTCTGTACATCAGTCAACGGGTAGCTGTTGCACATTTCATCAGACTTTCCATCATGCATATTTACACAGATTCTTTAACAGTATAGTCCCAAAAAAATGTTTCTCTGGCAAAAATTACTGTTTTGTTATACTCCACTGAATATCCGGTGATGATCCAATGTTTGGCAAGAGCAGACTTGCTTGGGCACAAAAGGGCAAGTGCAGTGTTGATATTCAGCTTTCTTCCATAGCATGTATGGTATGACATAAATAAGCCATACCACACTCACAAGGTATGTGGAAAATTCCAGCTTTCCACTGTAACAAATCGCCCTTCACTATCCCAGCAGGACGGCAATCTTACATGGTGGACGGAAAACCACTTCCACCAGAAAACCACTTAGGGTTCTAGCTATTTTAAATGAAATATTGCCAACAAAGGGAAGAAAAGCTAGAGATTTTGCTGGTGTGCTCTCCTCTTTATCCATTTTCTGGTCCACGGTTTTAACTGACAGTGCCCTATTAATCCATTTCCCTGAACATTGTCCTTAAGGTGGGTGAGCTCTTTAGGAAAAATTACCTGCCTCTGAGAACGTGTGATGTCTATGTACAAGCTTTTTAAGTGCTCTCATAGTTCGCCACGGGTGATGACAACTCTATGATCGTAAATATAAATTGGTATGAGTGGGCTTATGATAAACTGAATGCCACAGAGTCATCATTCTTCCATTAATCAAAACACCAAGGAAAGGCAGACAACTACCTTTATCTAATTCAACAATGAACTGGATGTTCTTATGAATAATTTGAGGTGATATAAATGCTCCATTAATTTATCATCTCCACAACTAGTTGTCTCAGAAAGGAAGCAGAACATTTGGCTAAATCATATGCTGGGGCACAAATGTTGCTTATTATTGGCGGTAAAAGTAGACCTTCTTTATGAATTTTAGAGATGCCATACAATTTTGGTGGTACACAAGCATGTGGTCTTAACCTTGTCTCTTCAGGTAATGAGGAAGAATTCAGGGGCATAGGAGTCTTCCTTTGCACGCATCTTAAGGGACTACTATCAATCTTCTTACACATAGAATCCTCAGTAGACCTCACATCTTTCCAGCATGAGCCTGAGCCTCATTTGTGAACAGTATGCAACGAATATTAAATCCAGCATCATCAGCCATGATGAGCAGTTCGTTCACTTACTCTGTGCTTTGTTGCACAAGCTGAATGGGAATGATCAGGTGTCAGCGGAATTTGTTATCATGAAATAAGAGTACAAAATAAGGCACATTTACGACATTAGATTCTCCCAAGGTAGAGAAGGAATTCGGAAGCTTTCACAGTGCAAGCAAGAGAGCTGTGACTAATACTCGCCTTGGTATTCAAAATTGTGCCAGAGCAAGGGTGAGGTTTATTTTGCATCACACCAAATCATTATAGACGTGCAACTTGGTAAATACAAATAGTAACATTCTGGGCAATCTGCCTTTGGGGAGGGGGGTACAACAAAAAGTAGCATAATGATTAAGTAACTAGATAAAAGACAATGGGAGAACAACACAGCGCAGTGATCAAGTGTTGAACTCTGAAATTACCAAATGTACCCTCATATTTAATTGCAAAAACTGCAATAATCAAGGAAGTAATTATTTGAAGGCTGTTTAGTGAAGGAAATTAAGCCTTCTGAATGGCAAGTTCATATCACCTTTCTCAGTGAAGAAGGATAGAGCCGGGCCGCAGAACGACTATCTAGCTAGCTGATTCGAATTGAGAAGAACGTGTTTCAGATTGAGTGGTTCACTCAGAAAAATCAAGCTTGGATCTTGAAACTTGCATTAGTCCTCCTCTAAATATTCATCCTCCAATGCCCCCACAGAACTCAAACGATGGATGACTTGTGATTCTTCACCTTCTCCCCACTTACTTATGTCAAAATAGTTTATGAGTGAACTGTGGATGTTCGTCTCCAATGGGCAAAAAATTTTGGCAAATTACCACATTGCTATCATGTGTGCTAATGAACTGATCGATTGGAGGTGGGGAAGGAGGGGAGGGGGTATGCCAGACTTTTATCTCCTCCCCCTCTCCCTCTGATTGGCCACTCCACCCATCATCATTACCCCCACTCCTCCCGCTGACACAGTGTCCATTTCAGATTTACACCCAGGTGCGTGTGCTGTTAACAGCTCTGGTTCAGAGAACAGCAGACAACACTCTGGGCAACATTGTGTACTGGAAGACACACACAGACTTATACTTACATACAGGCAACTGATACCACCCACATTAGAGGAACGGTGTGCTCAAAACTTCAGTACACAGGGCTCACATCCTCTCTGACAACAAATGTGTCAACCTACGACTTGAACATCTGAGTGATTTTCTGGAAGAACTCCTACTGGAAATTCAGTGAGCCCTGTGTCCTATACCCTCTGTACAACAGGAGGAACAGGAAACGATTCTCAAGAGGATATGCCCATTACATTTATTCCTTATTATGGCGCATTATACAGGGAGATACGACAAAATCTCTGGAAACACCAACTGACGACAGTCTTCCACCCATCAGCCTAAAAACGGGCGCTGCTTGATAGTATAAAAGACTACCTTTGAGTACGGAACCAGTGTCTATCAGACACCCTGCCAGTTTGGTAAGATATACACAGGTCAGAGAGTACTGACAAAGATCGTTGTCGAAAACACCAATGGCACACCAGATTGCCTAAAAAGGTGGCAGTCGCAGACCATTGCCTGACGGAATTGCATGGAATGGATTATGACTCCACCAAGGTTCAGACACAGATGACCAACTTGTAGGCCTGTGTCGTTAAGGAATCTACTGAGAACCCAGTAAGGGAACTACTGATAAATTGTGATAGCGGGTACATTCTTAGTAAGGCATGGGGCCGCACTATTAGAATGGTAAGGAAGAAAAATGATACATCACACATCAAACTGACTTTGAGGGCAGGTAAAGGAACAACAGAGTTGTTGCCAACATGTGCACCTGGGCACAAACCTAGGACGGAACATCGTGTCGGCAGGAGGAGTAGGAGTAGGGATGCTAGGTGTGGACAGCCAATCAGAGGGAGATGGGAGGAGATAGTAGCGTAGTGCTGGCCCACCATCTGTCAGTTCAGTAACACACGTGACGATGGCAACATGGTCACTTTGCCTGTTGGACACTGACATGCAGTAGTTCACCAGTGAATTATTTCAAGATGGATGATTTGGCAGAGACCTTGCTTGTAGAAGTCTGTATTTTGGTTGTTCAGGAAAAGTTCAACTTCGGAAACGACCTTATCATTCTGCAAATGCCTGCCAAATAATGGTTCAAATGGCTCTGAGCACTATGGGACTCAACTGCTGAGGTCATTAGTCCCCTAGAACTTAGAACTAGTTAAACCTAACTAACCTAAGGACATCACAAACATCCATGCCCGAGGCAGGATTCGAACCTGCGACCGTAGCGGTCTTGCGGTTCCAGACTGCAGCGCCTTTAACCGCACGGCCACTTCGGCCGGCGCCAAACAATGGTTTCTTATTCAAGAAAGGAGTAAATGGATGTCTTTACATCAGAATATGGGGTTGAAGCAAGAGTTAACAGCCTGTACAAGCAGCATGCGACCTATGGTGTCCTACTGTTTTGGAGCACTTTACTGTGATGTTACATCTTGACAGCCCACTACAACCACACCAGGAGATATCGGTAGTACAGTTTGCCCCTTATGAAGGGGTATGAGGAAAAGTACTGTTGTATTACATTTATCAGCCTTCAGCACCACTATATCAGGATCTTGTCTGAGATTTCATTAAGCAGCCCTTTCTGGGGATGTTATGTGTTACTACATTGAGGAGGTTTTTCAAAAGAGCAGTAAGTTTCCCTTCTAATTTATTTTGCAACATCCAAAGGAAAGTGTGGCACGGCTTCTTCAACACCACTCGCAAAACTTGTTAAAGTTGGTGCTCTAGGTTTATGTGCAAAATTGAGTCACTGAGACTTTGAGGGGACAGCACTTGAATCAGTGGTCCTCCAATGGAATTTTTATTTTACCTTAACTCAATTCATAAGTACATCCAATTCACTGTGCAATTTGAGGAAGATGGATGTCTGCCTTTCATGAATGTTGTGATTAGACAGAAGAATGATGACACACTGGAGCATTCAGTCTTGTCAGGCCACTCATACCAATTTGTATCTACAATCATCGAGTTGTTATCATCCATAGTAAGATAGTGTTCAGGGAAAATGGATATTCTACTCAGCAAATTAACAGGACCCTATCAGTTAAGACCACAGACCAATATAAGGAACTGCTGTGTCAAAAAGAAAAATTAATTAATTTGACTTCTGACTTTGACACAGATAAGACAGGTACTGCGTTTAAACTCGATTTTTTTCTTAGATGTATTGATTTTAAAATTTTGACTTTTCTAATATAAAAGTCTGTGAAAAATTTGCCTATAGATGAATATGCTTTCTTCGTAGCTGCTGTAAGGAGAGAACGGGTTAGGTACAGGATGACCTGGCGGTCAGAGGTTTCCGTTTCTCTGGTTCTCAGAGAACGCCAGGCAAAGTCGGAGAAACCTGCAACAACTCATGATGGAAACTTCATCTCTCATGGCAGCTAGAGTACTCACAGTCACCCTTAAGATTTTCTGGAAACACTTTCAGAATGAGAAGATTGAACAACAGTGGCAGTATGATATCTTCTTGCTAACAAACTGGTCGCATAGGGAACATCTTTAACACACAAGCTGACAGCTAAATATATCGCGTTGTTCAGACCGTGACAGTAGCTGATTTGCCCAGTATTGTTCATTTGTGAAGAAATCACTATGCACTGGATTGCTAAACAAACTAATTGTTTTATGGAGGTCCAGATACCCAACATTGAACAAAATTTCGAAACGCTATTTACCTTCTTTTTCACAAAATAATTTTTTTTCCTTTGATAATTGCAATTACAAGTTGTATCTCCTCTGCAATTCAAATCACATCTATATGCAAACTACGTATCTGACCCCCCCCCCCCCCCCCCCAAAAAAAAAAAAAATGTCCAATAGCCATTCCTTATCTCCAAAATGTCCGCCCCGGTAGCTGAGTGGTCAGCGTGACAAGACTGTCAATCCTAAGGGCCCGGGTTCGATTCCCGGCTGGGTCGGAGATTTTCTCCGCTCAGGGACTGGGTGTTGTGTTGTCCTAATCATCATCATTTCATCCCCATCGACACGCAGGTCGCCGAAGTGGCGTCAAATCGAAAGACCTGCACCAGGCGAACGGTCTACCCGACGGGAGGCCCTAGCCACACGACATTTCCATTATCTCCAAAATTACAAAAGGCATAGGTGCTCTTTTTTCACAGCAAAGAGCATTGTCATATCAACTATAGTAGCACATCCTCGCTGGTACTCACAACCGGAACATTCCAATAATATTAGTTAAGCACTCTGCTGCGTTATTAAGATTTATGTTTATTGTTATTAACAACAATAAAAAATTATGAGTCTGTGTTGCACATACACATTCAATAAACAAAACATCCTTTTCACTTCACATAACAGATATGACGCAAATAACATAAGCACACTACTATACACCATAGAACTGTCAGTTCACATTACGTAGGGACATTACACCAGGAAGTGGATAAATGGAGAGAATTTCTGCAAGATCTCTAGCTTTTCTTCCCTTTGTTAGCAATATTTCATTTAAAATAGCTAGAAACCTGAGAAGTTTTCTCGTGAAAGTGGTTTTCTGACCCCCATCGAAGATTGCAGACACCAGCTGGGATCGGTGAAGAGCAATTTGTTATAGTGGAAAGCTAGAATTTACAAAATACTTGGAAGTGTGGCATGGCTTATATAGGGCGTACCACACGCACTGTCAAAGAATACTGCACTGAACATAAGCATTGCACTCAGCTTTTGCAACAAAGCAAGTCTGCTATTGCCAAACATTGCTATCTTCACCAGACATTCAGTGGAGAATGTTAGAACAATAGTTTTGGGCAGAGTAACAACTTTTTGGGACGTCATGATTAAAGAATCTGTGGAAATATGCATGATGTAAAATGATAGTGGCTAACAGCTGGATAATGCTTGGAACCTGATCATCACCATGATTTACTCTAACTGACAATGACAGAGTACGCCAGTGACCACAGCAAACAGCATCTGTGAGAACAGCTGAGTTTTGCAGTTACATCAGCACGGAAGCTGCCACCAGGCAGTAGGGTCCATCTGTCACCATGAACTTCAAACACGTGAAGAATACTTGCACCACTATGTTTTGAGGAATGGAGGATGTCTTCGACAGCTCACTTAAGAATGACTGACAGGTGTTCAGTCAAAATATTGTGAAGTGTAGTTGACAACAACCACCTTCAAGCTCGAATTTTCTTTGATGTCACCAGGAAAATTTTAAAGTTCACAAAACTTCACTGTTGCACCCACAAACCGAGCATTTTCTTACAAGCTGATTTTACATAAGCTCCTCTGTACGTACAAACATCGTTAACTGTACTGGCTAGAGTAAAATATCAGGGTAGCAAATTGATGACTTGCAGAGTAACTCAATAAGTTATACAACCTGACCTGATGGCCCATTAAAATCCACTATCTAATAACTTCATAAGTGAATCAGAGAGATTAAAAATTTTAAATGATTAATGGAAAATATCATATAAAGATGTGAAACAAATACTAACAAAGAGCTAGAGGGGCTGGCCAGTACTTACCTCAGCTCAGTACAGCCGAAAATATACGTTCCTAGCTTTCGGAACAAATGTTCCTTCATCAGGGAGGAGAGAGGGGAAAGAAAGGGAAAGTAGATTCAGTTACTCACAACCCAGGTTATGAAGCAACAGGGAAAGGAAAATAGGGAGGTTAACAAGGATCCGTGCTACCCTCCCTATTTTCCTTTCCCTGTTGCTTCATAACCTGGGTTGTGAGTAACTGAATCTACTTTCCCTTCTTCCCTTTCTTTCCCCTCTCTCCACCCTGATGAAGGAACATTTGTTCCGAAAGCTAGGAACGTAAATTTTCGGTTCTGTTTTTTGTGTATCTATCGGCTGTACTGAGCTGAGGTAAGTACTGGCCAGCCCCTCTATCTCTTTGTTAGATTAAAAAAATTTTAGTCTTCTAACATTTACTTCATCACCCATTAAAATTGTTGGCAGATTTCATGTAAATTATATTTACCTTCATCTGAATACAAAACACAATTTGTAAAAATGTGATGTGCTAAAATTTGTACTCAAGAATCACAGTAAGTCTCACAAGAGCAGAAAGCAAACAGTAAATGGACCGTGTTGTATCAGTTGATGAATGAGGAGAATCTAATTGTGATCAGGAGGTATATCAACAGGGAGCAGTGGTTTTGACTTGCTGCTGTAGCTAATTGTCTGTCACATCCATATAATTTTCTTCTTACCGACTGTTTATTTCAACATCATGGTAACAGCCTGTAGGGAAACAACACACCAGGGTACAGAATTCTCAGTAAATGTTTCCTTTTCTGCTCCATTTGACAACTAATTTCTCAGTGGAATTCCCAAGTGTCCTGGTACCCATTGCAATAGAATCTTTTTAGGTGGAGAATGGTATCGTGAATGTTCTGGATTATTTAATCAAATGGATACATGTATTGCTTAGATGGCACCAATCATGGTATCTGGGGAGATGATGAATTTCTCAGCAAGAAAATAAAACAAACAATGGGAAGTCCAGATTGTAACATCAACAATATTATGAAAAGAATAGATTGCTACTCACAGAAAAGATGACATCTTGCAGACAGGCACAATGAAAAGACTGTCACACACTGAGCTTTCAGCCAAATTCTTCTTCAGAAAAGAAAAGAAAAGAAAAGAAAAGAAAACACACACACATTCACACTAGCAAAGATACCTTACGCACAAATGGCTGCTACCTCTGGCTGCTCAGGCCAGAAATGTTCCTGTGGAATACACAGATACTGCCATATATGATAACACTATCTCACTGTTGTAAAAGATTTCAACAAAGATTTTAAAACTCCCAAATGCACTTTTTACTACAATATGCTCCAAAGGCATGTTACCGTCAAGGCACTATAAGAGCTAAAACAATTAGTGACAACATCTATTCCACCTTTGATATACAATACAATAGTATTCATTCCTTTTTCAGCCATCACTTACAAAGTTGGTTCTAATTTAATACTGAAGTAGTCATTTTACTTTAATTTTCAATTTTCATACAAGCTACTAAACCAGCATTTGACGATACCCAATTATGACTGAAGACAACACCTGATGATGCTATGGTCATGTAAATACTAATTACTATCAACTTAAGCATACTTTTGTTGGAGTTAAATGTTTCAGGACATGTCTTTTGGGAAATATTTATTAGTACTATATCTACTTCTAATTTTGACAGGAATTTAAGTCCCTGGGCTACATTTCGAAATTCCTCGTGATTTGAAGTGACAGACTTCAGTATCTATTAGTCAATTTCTATCATAACTACATTACTTTAAATTCCTGAGCGCATAGAAAATAAAACAAATAATGTAAAGTCCACATTGGAATACCAACAATATTATGAAAAGAACAGCTGCTACACATCGTAAAGAAGGCTTGCTGGTTTGCAAACAGGCACAACAGAAAGACTGTTTCAGCCAAATCATGCTTTAGAAAAGAAAAGAAAAGAAAATACACACATATTCACACAAGCAAGCACACTCACACACACATGAACGCCAAGCGAGGCACTAAAGGCAACACTAATGCCAAAGCTGAAAAAATGATTTACAGAGAAGTACATGAATTGAATCTGTACATAGGTTAGAGCAGTCAACTAGTCTCCTAGCGCTCAACCATGGTGAGAGAAACCACACCTGCATCCGACCCCTACTAATCCAATTAAAAGCGAAGACAACTATTGACTAAAGAATGCCTCACAGTCAAGCAATCCAGAAAACGACAAGGGATAAGGCTAAAAATGTAACAGACATCAGTCATAGCATAAATAACAAAACAAGATGAGAGCAAAAGTTAAGGCCACAGATGGGCTCTGCATATGAAGGGGGCAGTCCCTCCCCCCCCCCTCCACATCCAAGCCTTCAAGCCTTCATAGGAAAAGTGTGAAAGAGTAGGATAGCACCCACTGATCAACAGAATGGTACACGTAAAACAGAAAGTGGTGCAGCAGAAAAGGAGGCAAGCCACCTAAAAGTAATTAAAACAGAGGAAAACAAGGATGACAGGGGCAGCAGGCGAAGAAGGTAAGGTCAAGAGTCCCCATGACATAGCACGTGGCAGGAGACGCCCCGAATCCCGAACACCACATCTCCACCCCGAAGGTAGTTTGGAAATTTATATCTCAGAATAAAAAATACAGTCACAAAAAAAACTGAGAACCCGTTCAACTGTCCATGAGTTATCCACTGTCACGAGAGGCAAAGAATTCATAACACCATGTTTAGCACAGAAAGCCAGAAGGAGGGGGCATTCCACCAGGATATGAACAACTGTCAGTTAGGCTTCATAACCACAAAGTGGGGATGGGTCATTACATAAAATAAAACTATGAGTCAGTTAGGTATGACCAATGCAGGGGCGACATACAATGGTGAATTCCTTCTGGGAGGAATGGAAGAAAGAGTGCAGCAGTCATCTCCTTGATAGTGCACAGTTTATTTGGGGGGGGGGGGGGGGGGGGAGCAGTAGCCCACATATCTTCTTTCACCTCCAAGTGAGAAGAGGTCGTAGTTGCACCCACAAATCCGCACATGGCGATTATCAAAGCAAATGTAGGGCAAGTAGTAACATTTCTAGCCAATGGATTGGCCAGTTCGTTCCCTGAAATACCAACATGACTTGGGACCAAGAGATAGACAACCAAACAGGCAGTATGATTTAAGTTCAGAGAGAATGTCATGAACAGCAGATATCACAGGGTGACAAAAGTAACATTGGTCAATGGTCTGGAGACTGCTCACTGAGTCAATACATATTAATAAGAGATCAAGGGAGCCCCCGTTTCATAAAATGGAGGGTTCTTAATTGCCATCGGCTCTGCCACACAAGCACAAGGACTCCCAGCAATAAATGGCGTTTCTGACCAGCGGGAGGTGTAAAAGCATAACCAGTCCTATGTATGGTTTTAGAGGCATCAGTGGGAAAGACTGTAGCACCCCAATACTCCTGAAAAACTAAAAGGAACATATGCTGAAAGGTCATGTAGGTGATCGGTACCTGATGTCTTTAAAACAGAACGATTATAATTCATGGTCTGTGTACCAAGCAAGGGAGAGTGTGCAAGAAAACACCGGGAGTACATTCCAAGGAGGATAGGCGAGGTCCTGGCAGAGAGCTGAAAGGTGTGTTCCAATTGGTGATGGCGTCAATGTGAGATAGCGCATCTGCTGGTCTAATCAACTCACCATCAACGTGTCGAACATCAGTAATAAATTGGGCACTGAAGTTCAAATGCCACAATTGAGGTGGCGATGCCTTATCTGGATTCTGACAATGCAAACACAAGTGGCTTATGGTCTGTGAGAAGTATAAAATGTTTACTTTCAAGCACGTGTCTAAGCTTTATGCTTGAGGCATATGACATATAGAGGTTGCAATTTTCCATTGATAAATTTCCTTGTGAAGGCGATAAGTTTTTACTGAAGAAAGCTAGAGCTTGCCAGTCGTGTTACACAAAATTATTGTAACATGTTGTAACACAACTATCATTTCAGTTGACAATGTAGCTACCATGACCGCAAGAGGTGCATCACGAAGAGGACCAGCTAACAATACAGCATATGCAATAGCAGCTTTCATTCTGGCCGAGGATGCTGTCTTTTCATTAGTCTACTCTAGCGTATCTCCAGGCTTAGAAGAAGCTTTTAGCATTTCATTCAGAAGCACTGCTAAAAATGCACAATTGTGCACAAAATATCAATGGAAGTTTTCAAACCTAAGAAATTGTGCAATTCTTGTATTATAGTGAGATGGGGAAACTGAGAAATAGCTTCCACTCTGTCTTGAGGTGGCAGACTTCCTTGTGCACTGATAAGGTACCCTAAGAATCTTAATCCATTGCTCCAAAGACACACTACTGCAGATCAATCACTAGATCATGGTTCTGTAAACGAAGGAAGAAGGAAGGAGTAGTAAAGAGTTCAACGTCATGTCAACAGCGAGATCATTAGAGATGGGTCACAAGCTTGAAATGCTTCAAGCAGGGGAAGGAAATCAGCTATGTCCCTTCAAAGGAACCATCCCACCATTTGCCTGGGGAGATTTTTAAGAATTAACAGAAAACCTAAATCGGGACGGGTCTTGAACCAATGTCCTCCTGAAAGCGAGTACAGTGTGCTATACACTGTACTCGCTAACTCAGTCATGTCCTTGTGACCTAGAGAACATTTGCTGTAGGTGTACTAGATGCTCTGCCTTGCTGCACGACGTTATATTAGGCCATCAATGTACACGAAGGCCTTTTGGTTGAAAGCTTAGTTGTTTAGCAGTCTTTGTTATTCCTGTCTGTGACTCAACCTCTTCACTATATGGTGTGCAGCATACTATACTTTTCATAATATTGTCAGAATTCTAGTTAGTTCAACCATGAAGCACTGGAACGTCTGGGCAAAACATTACCATGAATATGCATACCAAAGTCCTCAATATCTGGCATGGGATAATAATCAAATATCATTCTGGAGTTAAGTCGACAATAGGTGCCATACACTGTGTCAGCCATCAGTCTTCATAGGTACAAGGAGCAAAGAGGCCCAGCTATTATTTGAAGGACGACAAATACCTTGTGCTAAGGCCCGGTATTACACTATCAAATTTCTTTGTCCAATATCTTTGTCAAAGATATTTGATAGTGTAATAGGAACTTTGTCAAATGTCGTCCAATATTTGATCAAATCTAGGGCCTCGCTGTATATTTGATCAAAGAAACCGCTTGTCTTCTGTTCACTGCAATGTGACATGTTACCACATGGAGCGCTAGCATCGCTGCAGCGTTCTGTCGTCTGTAGTGTTTTTATAACCATTGCCGGTAAATACAATTGGTGTGTGCCGACAACTACAAAATTAATAGAGATGTCTGAAGCTGATGAGGCGCTTTACAGCGTGAGGCACCCTGAATACAAAAATAGATTAAGAAGATTGGAGACCTAACCTGACCTGACCTAACCTAACCTAACCTAACCTAACCTAACCTAACCTAACCTAACATAACCCTCTCCTGTAGCAAGGAATCGGAGTGTTATAGTGAGCCTGTCTTCTGAAGATGTAGCAGTTCTTAAGTGAATATTGTGCTTTGTGATATGAGGATACACTTCATTGAGCATATACAGAAATGTATGCTCATCCATTCTTAAGTAATTGATGTACGACTTGACGTCTTCCACTGTAAGCTCACGTAACAAGTATTATTGAATGCTTTTATCGTGTCGTCGTAAAACCCACGGCTTCACCCAGATTAGATTAGTTTTTCGTTCCATAGATCCGTGCTGAGGAGATCCTCATGGATGTGGAACATGTCGATTTTTTAAAGCTGAAATAACAATACTAATAGTATGAATAAATACAATACATCATTTGTTTCTATTAAAAATTTCGCCAATGGAGTAGAAGGAGTTGGCCAGTAGTAAGTCTTTCAGGCTCCTTTTAAACTGATCTTTATTTCTAACTAAATTTTTTGTGTTTCCTGGCAAATTATTGAAGATGAGTGTTCCTGAGTAGTGGACCCCTTTTTGAACTAAAGTAAGTGCTTTTAAGTCCTTGTGCAGATCATTTTTGTTCCTGGTATTGTATGTATGAACTGAGTTGTTTGTTGGAAAAAGAGATATATTATTTACGACAAATTTCATTAAGAAGTAAATATACTGAGAGGCAGTAGTTAGTATACCCAGTTCTTTGAAGAGGTTTCTGCAGGTGGTCCGTGAATTTACTCCACAAATAATACGTATTACATGCTTTTGGACCTTGAAAACTTTTGTTTGACTTCAAGATTTACCCCAAAATATTATCCCATATGACATTATGGAATGAAAGTATGCAAGCTTTTTCATTTTTATGTTGCCTATGTCTGCTAACACTCGAACTGCAAATACAGATTTGTTAAGGCCTTTCTGCAGTTCTGTGGTGTGCTCCTCCCAACTGAATTTATTATCAAGTTGTAATCCCAGGACTTTTAAGACTGTCAACCACGTATGTATGGTTCCATTTTTTCCCCCCACTTCTTTTCCGCATGTGCACACAATGCAATTGAAGTACGTAGAACTGCTGCGGTTAATAACAAGTTGTTGTCAGCCATCTTGAACTTTGACAAAAAATTTGATGACAGTGTAATACTCCTTGTAGTGCTACGTCAAAGATCTTTGTCATATATATTGGACGGAATATTGGATCACATCTTTGATCAAATCTTTGACAAAGAAATCTGATAGTGTAATACCGGCCTAACAGGAAAGAGAACACTTGCTTTGCCGTCAACAGTTTTTCTGGATGCAGATGACAAGGCCAAGTGTGATCAGGCAAGGTGACAATGTGATACACCATTTATTGTCTAACCGATACTGCAGTAGGCAATGGACAGGTGACTTCAGGGAACTGAAGAAGTAGGTGAGTGTATGACAAATCATCTGCAATCACTTTTATGCCGGCATGGCTGGCATCATGTAGGCGTCCATGACTAAATTACTGTGCTGCAGGCTCAAGCAAGCACAAATTGTAAATATGTTGGAGGAGGCTGTAAAACAATAAAAAATGAGCTCCAACAGCAAGTCGCAAACACGACTCCATACGAATTTACATCAAAGGTTGAAGTTTAGATATGAGCTGATGTAGCTATAGGCCTTGATGGAAAACCCAGTTACAGTACACTGGCAATTTCCATAAGTATTCCGTCACGGATGACAAGGAGGAGGCTAAACTGAGAGATCAGCACCTGTGCCACGAAAAATTGTAGCTTGGTAGAGTGCTCCATTACAAACAGTCAGCAGCTATCCAGTTCGAAATGAGTCACTGTTGCTTGCCCTAGACTGGCGAGTTGCAACTCTGAATTTTATGTGAAACTAACAGATACTCTCTCCGGTGAGCAAACGCCTGCTTCTGCTGCATGAGCATTGCCGTCATGACGCAGCTGCAGCATACCATATTTGTAGGGCTGCAACTTGCTTCGACTGTTCAGTTACTTGTGATTACAGGGCTCTGACAGATGTCTCTGTTCTGTGGAGATGGTTGGAACACCCAACAACGGATATATGTTGACCATTTGGTCAGCCGTTTAAGTGAGATTGTTGAGGTCACCAGCCCAAACTGAGTATTTTCTGTGCATCCTATAACAATTATGTTAGATAACCGTTATCTATGACTTCATAACATTGTGCAATAGACGCAAAGCTTACCATCTGCACAGACTGGTGGTATGGCGTTGGAATGCCATGGAGGTTACGGCATGGCACCTGGCTGACATGGCCTTGAGACTGGTTGAGCTACATCCCGATATATACAATAATATAAAAATTTCTGTGACTGGGATTGATTGAAACACCTGATGCAAGAGGCTCCCTTGTGTCAGCAGATATTCAAAGGTCAGGGCTGGTAAGAGTCTGGTGGCCACAGTAAACAGACATATGAGGTGTTCAAAAAGTCTCTCCACAGTGCCGCATGATTGTTAGCCTCACATGCCATATGCCGCAGTGGATATACTTAAATGAAACTCATTGCAGTATCGTTGTGCGCTTATTGTTTCATTGAAAAATATGGGACCCACAATCCGACATCTAGAAACTGCAGTTAAAATTCCTATTTTCACAGAATGAAGTGGTTCCTCATGAGTACACAATGGATTTGCAGTACTCCACATACAAGAATTTTGCAAGTTCATGTGCCCGGATAAATGAAACCACGCCTCATAAGTGAAAAACGGTTCATTAAGAATATCCCTTCCATTTTGATGAAAGAAAGTTTTGAACCACTGACAAAAATGCAGTTTCTTGCCATGATCAGTATTTTTGTTCTTGCACGGCTGTCATTTTGTATGGGAAAAGTGCTAATTTTTTCCTTACAGCTGGGTGGGCTGTTCCGGCACTAACATCGATTTCCTGGGCGAGTTTTCTTACTGACTTGTTCGGACTCATGGACATTTTATCGGAAATATCGAGTAGTTTATCCTCAGACAAAACGCTAGGACGACCACTTCCCGGTGCGTCTGTAACTGAACCCGTACTTTGAAACTTGTTAATCAAATCTTGCACAGTATCGCGATGTGGGAGAGTTGTCTCCGGGAAAACTGAATTAAATGTTTGACGAACTGAAACTATGTATTTAATGCCAGCTTTTAACACTTGTTTGACTAAAAACACACGTTCTTCAATGGTTAGCACTTTAACATTGACAGAAATGAAACAAACGAACAAAGGGCCTAAACTTAAACGTTCACGTAAACACGTAACAACACGCACCAACGATACTACTGACTCTGGCTGAGATAAATGAAACAGTGGAATGTTGGGAGAGTCCACTTGAAGGGAAGTAACCCAGGCAGGTGAAAAATCATATGGCACACGCGGCTAACAATCATACGGCACCGCAGAGAGACTTTTCGAACACCCCATATCAGTGGCAGCTCCTGCCAGTTATGTTAAAGACTGCATTATTAAAGCAGTCTGGGAGTGGGAGCCAAAGTGAACAGTCATGTCAGTAGTGGCTTTCATCAACTGTTAAAACAATATCATTAAAAACATTTGCTTATGGTTCTGTAGTCATGGGCCAGTCTCTAGTGCATATTTGCGCTGGAAGTAATTACAGTTGATGAAAAAGAAATACTGAAGGCAGCCACATGAGGGCATTGAAATAATTCAATAGCGACAAGTGAAAATTTGGCCAGACCAAAATTTGAACCGAAAATTCCTGCTTTACACAAGTGGTCATCTTAACCATTTCAGCTATCTGAGCGTGTTTCCCGTCCAACCCAAATTCCCTACTTGTCAAACACTACTTCTGTAACATCCCCCTATTCACCATCCTCACTGCTCGAAGCATTTAGCTTCATGCCCACAAGAGGTCACAGCTAGGATGCATCCACACTGAAGATATCATGAAATGCTGTCAAGAGGCATACACTGAGGTGACAAAAATCATGGGATGGCAATATGCAGATGGTAGTAGTATCACACACACTAGGTATAATATTCAGGTGATTCATGGGATAAGGTTTCCGATGCGATCACAGTCACACCACAAGAATTAACAGACCAAATGCAGAATGATGGTTGGAGTGGGATGCATGTGACATTCCATTCTGGAAATCGTTTGGGAATTCAATATTCTGAGATCCAGTGTCAAGAGGGCGTCGAGAAAACCAAATTTCAGGCATTACCTTTCAATGCAGCAGCGTTTGCATAGTGCTGTCAATGCTAACAGACAAGCAACACCATGTCACATAACTGCAGCAATCAATGTGGGACATACGATGAACATATCCGTTAGGACAGTGCAGATAAATCTGATGTTAATGGGCTACGACAGCAGATTGGCGATACAAGTGGCATTGCTAACAGCACGACATTGCCTTCAGTGCATCTCTTGGGCTCGTGACCATATCGGTTGAACCCTGCACAACTGGAACACCATGAAGCCATGGACCCAAGTTCTGTCACCAAAGCAATGTGCAAGCTGGTCGCAGCTCCATAATGGAGTTGGTTGTGTTTACATAGGTGTACTATGTCCTATATCTGAATGAACTGATCATTGATGGGAAACGGTTATTTTCCACTACTTGGAGACCATTAGCAGCCATTCATGGACTTCGTGTCAGTGTATATCACTATTATATGTATGCTGTCTGTTCTTTTAGACAAGTGTACCACACATATTAAAGTGTTATCTGCCCACGATTGCAAAATTGTATTGATAATTAATTGTGCAATGTATTAAGTGTAGAGTGAACTGTAATGTGAAAAATGACATGGATCATTAAATGGTGTCCCTTACCAAAAAGTGTGTGCTCTTTGCTGCAAGCCACGTAGTTCAGGATTTCCACCAAATATCGCCACTGCAGCACCACACCCGCCACTTCTGTACGAGACCACAACCAGATGCTCTCACTGCAACCTCTGAAGATGCAAGATTAGTGGAATTCAGAAAAATCATGAGATGTGACCAATTTGCACCCTCAACCACCTCACATTTATGATCGCTCTATCACAAATAGGTGCCCAATTTCTTGCCAATGTAAGGAGTGTTGTAATTGGCAGGCTACCATTACAGCCATATATTCCACAAAATATCGTCATTAATTGCCGTGCTTGTGAGTGAGCAAAGATAATGAAATAGCTGGCATGTTTTGCAGTAATCGAATTCTTCAGTGCAGAGCAATTTTCCAAGATCCTTAGCTCATGACTGTGGTAAGTGCTTTACAAGTGCATGTTTAGTTGAAGTGTATTTTTCAGTGCTTGTTGGTGAAGCTAGGTCTTGCACTTTCACATTCATTTGCTCATTATGTGCAACTGCCACATAATTATATTTAGTTTCATCCAAGGCGATGTGGGCCAAAACAAATTGGTTCTCAAGCTGGGCAACTCTCAATACTGGATTATCTAACCAGAAGGGCAGGGATTACACAACAACTGGACTAAGGATCCCACTTGCTGCTGTTAAGTTGCTGCTTGCAGGATTCTCCAAGTTAAGCAAGGTAGGTGTTGATTATGCAATGCAATTGTTCACGAGGGATTCTGCATGGTGCAGTTGACACGAAAACCTATGTGAGATGCGTTTTATCATTCCAGCATGCAATTTAATTTTTCTGGCATGTCATATGATCATTCTGGCACGATTTGAAAACTCAGGACCACCAAATGTTGTGCATAAATACAATTTATTTGTGCAAGACAAAATAAGCAATTAACTATAATGCATAATCAGAAGACTGCAAGGAGTAACTAAACCTATCATTTGATCATCTGTTTGTAGTTCAGAGGCAGCATGGAGAACCAGTGTGTTTATACTGCATATATACTTAAAGCTTCACTTTTCATTGTTATACCATTTCTTTTATTTTATTTGTCTGATAGTGAGTGATCCTTTTTTTAAAGTCCAAAATAAAAATGTTTCTCTCTGTCCCCCCCCCTTTTTTTTGGTCCATGGCATTGTTTGTCGTCATGGTATGACCCACCCCAACTCGCGGCTCCTCATGGGCACATCAACGTAGGAATGGCTGACCAACATGCAAGTCATTGAGTGAAATCCCAATGACCTAGATATAAGTAACATGTGTTGTCAAGGACCTACCAGCATGCACATAATTGAATATCCCCCCCAATGATAAGTTGCCTACTGCATTGTGTTTTGGGCATACAGTATTATGCATCCCATCCTCCTGGAAATGTTTAAGAGGATAGTAGTAAACTGGTGGAACATTGGGTAGCCTTCCCTGCATGAACAGTGAGGTGCAGAGTAAGTATAGAATTAAACTTGACAACATTATAGTTTGCTGAACAGGAGGAAATTAAATATAGGCCGAAAAAAGGAAAAGGGACAACCAAAATCAGACTCTGAGAAAGAAGTCGTGGCAGTTCGAAGAAGTCTCAGAAATTGGAAACAAGTAATAGGATAGAAGTAATTGCAGCACATAAAGAAAGAAATGCTGAAGTTATCTGGGGCCTGTGATCATCATGACATTCACACAAAAAAAGCCATGAACTCCCATAAGGGACACTGTAGAATAACTAATAGTTTTCAACAACTTACATTCTATTCTCTTTGTGATCTCCTTAATACCTGAGCAGCAATGACCCTTGGTAACTGAAAGAACACAAAGTTACATCTGAACTTGCACAGAGCCACAACACTTATCCTGGTTGGCAAGTGACACTCACTGCTCCATTAGTGGAACAGGCAATCATAATACACAGTCTGAATGCTTTGAAATGGAAACATCAGTGGCTTCTTGGAGAACAGTTTCAATTTGTTTCATCCTTTCCTGGAGGGTCTCAACCAAAGGATTCGTCGACTCTGTGATGGTCGTCGCTGGGTATTTCTAGACCTGCGGTATCAGTTACGGATTTGTAGGACTCCCCTTGATAGGTCAGGGATGCACTACAAAAAGGAAGCACCTACTCTGGTAGCAGAGTATTTGTAGAGTGAACATGAGGGTCTTTTAGGCTACGCAGTAGTTTGAAGTACTCTGATGAACACTCGGCAGTTGATACGCAACGAGAGAAATCAGACGGCTTTCGCAATAAAGACACTTCGACTGTCAAAATTTTATCAATGAATTGTTGAAGTATTCATTACAAAGTTCCCGAATTTACAGCCATCTAGAAACAGTCTCACTGTCAAATTATTCTCGGGATCAAGAGCAGGCTCTGAGATATTTAGCTAACCATGGAACATATATCAGAAGGACAGATTAGAGGCCATAGAAGGGTAAGTGTTCACTGTACTTGATAAAAATATTGTCTCTAATGAGGTTGATGTTGAGTGCGAGTTCGCATATAATAGATCTAGTGAAACCAAGCTAATTGTTGGATGTTTTTACCAGCCACCTGATTCTGTTGTGGCAGTTCTAGAGTCATTCAAAGAATATCTATGGTCAGTAGCATGTAAATACCCAGATCACCCATTACTAGTTGAAGGCAATTTTAACCAATCGAGTACAGACTGGGATGTCTATGGATTCATTGCAGGTGGTACAGACAGACAGTCTTGCAAAATACTTTTGAACATGTTTTCTAAAACTGTCTTGAGCAGCTATTCCGGCAGCCCACACGCAATGGAAATACCTTAGAACTTGAAGCTACGAAAAGGCCTGACTTTATTGACAATGTCAGTATAGAAACAGGGATTAGTGATCATGATATCATTACAGCAACTATGATTACAAAAGTTAATATATCAGTTAAGATGGCTAGGAGTGTATTTCTGTTAGAAAAAGCAGATAAGTGCTGTTAGTGTCTCACTAAGACAATGAATTGGCATCACTTAGTTCCAGTAAGATGGACGTAGAGGAATTACTGGCAACGTTTAAGCACACTGTAAATCGTGGTCTGGAGAATTATGTGCCTAGTAAGTGGATTAAGGATGGAAAAGACCCACAAGGGTTTAATAACAAGATTCGGAAAATGCTGAGGAAGCAGAGGCTGTTGCACCCTAGGTTCAAAAGAGGACACACAAATGGTGGCAAAGATTAGTATTCATGTGTCTGTGAAAAGATCTATGAGCAAAGCATACAACTACTACCACCATAATACCTTAGCAAAAGATCTGGCAGGGAACTGGAGAAAATTTGGATCCTATGTAAAATAGCTGAGTGGGTCTATGGCTTCCAAGGGTTGTTAGCATCTCACTTAGACAGTGAATTGGCATCACTTAGTTCCAGTAAGATGGATGTAGAGGAATTACTGGCAAAATTTAAGCAGATTGTAAATCGTGGTCTGGAGAATTATGTGCCTAGTACGTGGGTTAAGGATGGGAAAGATCCACCATAGTTTAATAACGAGAATCGGAAAATGCTGAGGAAGCAGAGGCTATTGCAATCTCAGTTCAAACAAGAATACGCAAATGACAATAAACAAATGTTAGTATTCATGCATCTGTGAAAAGACCTAAGCGCAAAGCATACAACTACTACCACTGTCATACCTTAGTAAAAGATCTGGCAGAGAACCCAAGAAAATGCAAATACTATGTAAAGTCGCTGAGTGGGTCTAAGGCTTCCATCCAGTCACTGGTCGACCAGTCTGGTGTGGCAATTGAAGTTAGCAAAACAAAAGCTGAAATTTTAAATTTCATATTCCAGTAATCATTCACAAAGGAGAATCATACAAACATATCATCGTTTGACCATCAAACGAACTCCTATATGGACAACTTAGTAATAAGCATCCCTTGTGCAGAGACACTACTGAAGGAGTTGAAAGCAAAGAACTAATCAGGTCTGGATGGAATCCCAAATTGACTTTTCAATGAGTATTCTACGACACTGGCTCCTTATTTAGCTATCATTTATCGCGAATCTCTCAACCAGCACAAAGTCGCAAAAGACTGGAAAAAAGTGCAGGTGATTCCTGTGTATGAGGGCAAAAGAATGGACCCGCAACATTACACAGCAATATCCCTAATACTGGTTTGCTGCAGAATCCTTGAACATACTCTCAGTCTGAATATAATAATGTTCTTGGCATAATGAAGTTTATGTCCACGTTTCAGAAAGCATCACTCGTATGAAACTCAACTTGCACTTTTCTCACTTTATACATTGCAAACTATCGATGAATGTCAATAGGCACATTCGATATTTCTAGACTTCTAGAAAGCGTTTGACACGGTGTGCAACTGTGGGATGTTAAAGAAGGTACAAGCATATGGAAGAGGTTCACAGATATGTGAGAGGCTCGAAGACTTCTTAATTTACAGAACCCAGAATTTTCTCCTCAATGGTGTGTGTTCATCAGAGACAAGAGTACCATTAGGAGTCCCCCACAGAAGTATGATAGGACCACTACCATTCACTATACACATCAATGATTTGGTGGACAGCAATCTGTGGTTGTTTGCTGATGATGCTGTGGCGTATAGTAAGGTGTTGAAGTTGGGTGACTGCAGGAGGATACAAGATGACAGACAAAATTTCTAGTTGGAGTGATGAATGGAAGCGAGATCTAAATGTATGTTAATGCAGATGTGAAGGAAACGCAAACCCTTAACCTTCAGATACAGTATTAGTGGTGTATTGCTCGACAGTCACATCGTTTACATATCTGGATGTAACGGTGCAAAGCGATACGAAATGGAACGAGCCGGTCAGGATTGTGGTAGGAAAGGCGAATGATCGACTTCGGTTTATTGGGACGGTTCTATGAAAGTGTGGTTCATCTGCAAAGGAGACTGCATGTAGGACACTAATGCGACCTATTCTTGAGTAAAGCTTTTGTGAGTGTTTAGGAACCATACAAGGTCAGATTAAAGGAAGACATTGAAGCAATTCAGAGATGAGCTGCCATATCTGTTAGTGATAGGTTCAAACAATATGCAAGTGTTAGAGAGGTGCTTCGAGAACTCAAATGGGAATTCCCAGGGAGAAGAGCCGTTCTTTTCAAGGAACACTATTGAGAAAATTTAGAGAACAGGCATTTGAAACTGACTGCACTATGATTCTGTTGCTCCCAACATACTTTGCATGAAAGGACATGAAGATAACGTACAAGAAATTAAGGCTCACACATAGGCATATAAACAGTCATTTTTTCCCTCAGTCTTATTTGTGAGTGGAACAAGACAGGAAATGACTAATAGTGGCAGTGTCCTCCGCCATGTGCCATACGGTGAATTGCGGAGTATCGCTGTAGATGTTGATGTATACAATGCTCCAACACAGGCAGTTGACTACAAAGTGCCCTGTTAGATTTTCTGAACATCTATGTTGGCACATTTTCTATATGCTTAATGGATTGCGACTGGGAAGTGGTCACTGGAGAGCAAATCATCAATCCGCCCCACTGAGCAATATTTGCAAGGGTAAACTGAGATACTAGCTGCACAGAACAACTGCATAGCAGTATATAAGAAAGCCCATATTAAAAAGACGTAGTTCTGCCTGTGTCAGACCATCAACCGCACTACATGAAGAGCGTGTGGTGGCAGAACCCCAGAGCACACTGTATTGCGCGAAGTTTCCATGAAGAAGAAAAGGTTGAGGAAGCTATCTGATGAGATTATGGAGAGGCTCACGGTATATCCTTCATTAGGGAGCATTAATACAATATGGGCACAACAGCAGTGGTAGCCTTGTCTGATATTAAGCAAAAGATGTCAGTGGTATTTGGCATTGACAAACACAGTTACATCACCCATAGCCCTCACCCCAAAAGGTCATCCTTTCATGAAAAGCTATAATCCCTAGTCTGGGAGCATTGCTACCTCTGACAGAAGTCTCCTGGAAAAATATGCAAATTGGCCTCACCTGTGCCAGTAGGCTCTGTTACTCCACATGAACTCCGTGCCCCTTGACACTCAAAATTTGGGTATGGGAACAACCAAATGGTGAGGTACTCTCTTTTTTTTCTCAGCCCACCTTTCTGTCAAAGTGACATAACTATTACATATTTTTGGATTTTGTAATGGTTAGTTCCTACAAACGAATTTTAGGCCCATATTTTTAAGTGTATCAACACTGTGAACTTAAGACAGCATAAGTGTCGGCGGTCTTATGACTTAGTGCTCATTTTTTTTTTGTTTTCATCTAATTACACCCTTTTCCTTCTTTGAGGGGCACAGCTGGCATCCCCCTACCCGAGAAAATTTCTTTTACAAGAACCATTAATGGTTTCTCCACTATCTGTTCTGCACTTTCTGTGAATATTTTTAATTGTATCAACAGTATCAAACTAACTGTTGCACTCATTATTTTGGTAGGAGTTAAAGATATAACAGTCTTTCCCCTGGCAGGTTCAACAACAGTTGTGTGTATTTGCCCCACTCTCGGTGGAGTATTTGTGGGTTGCTTCATTAGAATTAGAATTTTTAATAGCTGCTGCACAAGTAGCAAACCTCTATGGTTGCTCTACATTAAATGCTTCTTTTACTTCACCAGAAAGAGTTTTCCTTAAGATATTCTGCTCTTGAATTTTCCTATCAGCAACAAATACTGAGCATGTCCTACTGCTACTGAGTCCTACTGAGTGTTTACCTTAACAATTGACACTCTTAACATGTTAATGTTCTTTCATATTGATGATCTGACAACCTGTATTTTACTCACACAGCTTTATGATTATACACAACAAGGGTTTGCCCGTAGTTCTGAAGTGCAAAAAATATGTAAGGGTGTACTGCTACAGAATAGCAACATGACATATAGACAAAGGGTTTGCCCGTAGTTCTGAAGTGCAAAAAATCTGTAAGGGTGTACTGCTACAGAATAGCAACATGACATATAGACAGTCATATCCCTTACGCTTCACTGGTTCCCCTGAATATTCCAAATTGAGTGCATCTTTGCTGGCAGGAGACGCTGTCTTGCTGTTTTGTTCAATGATGCCCAAGTACCAGCATTCATATATCTTCATGCGAGGCAAGACCAGTCATTGTTCACGTTTCACATGGAACTGTCATACACAGTCGATCACAACAAAAAACATTACCAGTTCACAGATGTCAATAAAATTTGAATTTTTCTGTTGAATCATAGGGCAACAGTGCACGATTTATTAGTTTATTCATGCAGGGTGCATATAATTACACATAAACCAGTGGAACATCAATATCATCAATCTCACTCAGTAGCATCAGTTAGTGGGCTAAATATTATATCAACAATTGTCAAGGCTACCATGTGACAGATTAATTTCGAAAAGCAATGCAGCAATGGCAAACTTCAGTATGGAAGTGGAACTAAATTTAGCTGCTAATATTAGTACAGCTGGGCCCAACCATTGTTAGGAATTGTGCTACAAAAGAACTCAGTAAAGAAAACAATGGTATGAACTGTCATCCATTCAAAGAAACATTTTCACTTAATTAAAAAACTGATGACCAACATTTGTAAAGAAAAGAGGCATGTTTCTGTTTTAAGCAACACGTCCAGGTTTTATACAAAGCACATTCTCTGTTAACTACCACTTACCTGTATCCAATTTCAATTAAGAATTGTCAAAATACAGCAACAGGTAGGTTACACATATTACAGACTTATTACGTTGGAAACAAACAGGTGAACTCTAATGGATAGAGGGAAACATTCCACGTGGGAAAAATATATCTAAAAACAAAGATGATGTGACTTACCAAACGAAAGCGCTGGCAGGTCGATAGACACACAAACAAACACAAACATACACACAAAATTCAAGCTTTCGTAACAAACTGTTGCCTCATCAGGAAAGAGGGAAGGAGAGGGAAAGACAAAAGGATGTGGGTTTTAAGGGAGAGGGTAAGGAGTCATTCCAATCCCGGGAGCGGAAAGACTTACCTTAGGGGGAAAAAAGGACGGGTATACACTCGCGCACACACACACATATCCATCCACACATATACAGACACAAGCAGACATATTGGTCTTTAAATATGTCTGCTTGTGTCTGTATATGTGTGAATGGAAATGTTTGTGTGTGCGAGTGTATACCCGTCCTTTTCTCCCCCTAAGGTAAGTCTTTCCGCTCCCGGGATTGGAATGACTCCTTACCCTCTCCCTTAAAACCCACATCCTTTCGTCTTTCCCTCTCCTTCCCTCTTTCCTGATGAGGCAACAGTTTGTTGCGAAAGCTTGAATTTTGTGTGTGTGTTTGTGTTTGTTTGTGTGTCTATCGACCTGCCAGCGCTTTCGTTTGGTAAGTCACATCATCTTAGGGAAACATTCCACGTGGGAAAAATATAGCTAAACACAAAGATGATGTAACTTACCAAACGAAAGCGTTGGTATGTAGATAGAGACACTAACAAACACAAAATTCTGGAGTTGTTCTTCACTGCGAGTCCAAACATTGGGTTGGCAGGCTTGGGTAACCAAGAAGGCTTCCTCTAAGCGACCCATAAATAGGTTGGCATACGAGGGGGCCATCCTGGTACCCATGGCTGTTCCCTTTAATTGTTGGAATGTCTGGCCTTCAAAAGTGAAGAAGTTGTGGGTTAGGATAAAGATGGCTAAGGTAATGAGGAAAGAGTTTTTAGGTAGGGTGGCACGTGATCGCCGTGAAAGGAAGTGCTCCATCGCAGCAATGCCCTGGACGTGCGGGATATTTGTGTATAAGGAAGTAGCATCAATGGTTACAAGGATGGTTTCCAGGGGTAACAGATTGGGTAAGGGTTCCAGGCATTGGAGAAAGTGGTTGGTGTCTTTGATGAAGGATGGGAGACTGCATGTAATGGGTTGAAGGTGTTGGTCTATGTAGGCAGAGATACGTTCTGTGGGGGCTTGGTAACCAGCTACAATGGGGCGGCCGGGATGATTGGGTTTGTGAATTTTAGGAAGTAGGTAGAAGGTAGGGGTAAAAGGTGTCAGTGGGGTCAGGAGGTTGATGGAGTCAGGTGAAAGGTTTTGTAGGGGGCCTAAGGTTCTGAGGATTCCTTGAAGCTCCGCCTGGACATCAGGAATGGGATTACCTTGGCAAACTTTGTATGTAGTGTTGTCTGAAAGCTGATGCAGTCCCTCAGCCACATACTCCCGACGATCAAGTACCACGGTCGTGGAACCCTTGTCAGCCAGGAGAATGACGATGGATCAGTCAGCCTTCAGATCAAGGATAGCCTGGGCTTCAGCTATGGTGATGTTGGGAGTAGGATTAAGGTTTTTCAAGAAGGATTGAGAGGCAAGGCTGGAAGTGAGGAATTCCTGGAAGGTTTGGAGAGGGTGATTTTGAGGAAAAGGAAGTGGGTCCCGCTGTGATGGAAGATGGAACTGTTCCAGGCAGGGTTCAATTTGGATAGTGTCTTGGTGAGTTGGATCATTAGGTGTAGGATTAGGATTGTTTTTCTTCGTGGCAAAGTGCTATTTCCAGCAGAGAGTACGAGTGTAGGACAGTAAATCTTCGGCAAGGGCTGTTTGGTTGAATCTGGGAGTAGGGCTGAAGGTGAGGCCTTTGGATAGGACAGAGGTTTCGGATTGGGAGAGAGGTTTGGAGGAAAGGTTAACTACTGAATTAGGGTGTTGTGGTTCCTGATTGTGTTGATTAGAATTTTGAGGTTTTGGAGGGAGTGGAGCTGGAAGTGGGAGATTGAGTAGATGGGAGAGACTGGGTTTGTGTGCAATGAGAGGAGGTTGAGGTTTGCTGGAAAGCTTGTGAAGGGTGAGTGAGTTGCCTTTCCAGAGGTGTGATACCAGGAGATTGGATAGTTTCTTGAGGTTGCCACTTCCTTATACACAAATATCCCGCACATCCAGGGCCTTGCTGTGATCGAGCACTTCCTTTCACGCCAATCACCAGCCACCCTCCCTAAAACCTCTTTCCTCATTACCTTAGCCAGCTTTATCCTAACCCACAACTTCTTCACTTTTGAAGGCCAGGCATACCAACAATTAAAGGGAACAGCCATGGGTACCAGGATGGCCCCCTCATATGCCAACCTATTTATGGGTCGCTTAGAGGAAGCTTTCTTGGTTACCCAAGCCTGCCAACCCAAAGTTTGGTACAGATTTATTGATGACATCTTCATGATCTGGACTCACAGTGAAGAAGAACTCCAGTATTTCCTCTCCAATCTCAACTCCTTTGGTTTCATCAGATTCACCCAGTCCTACTCCAAATCCCATGCCACTTTCCTCGATGTTGACCTCCATCTGTCCAATGGCCAGCTTCACACATCCGTCCACATCAAACCCACCAACAAGCAACAGTACCCCCATTATGACAGCTGCCACCCATTCCATATCAAACAGTCCCTTCCCTACAGCTTTGGTCTTCGTGGCAAATGAATCTGCTCCAGTCCTGAATCCCTGAACCATTACACCAACAACCTGAAAACAGCTTTTGCATCCCGCAACTACCCTCCCGACCTGGTACAGAAGCAAATAACCAGAGCCACTTCCTCATCCCCTCAAATCCAGAACCTCCCACAGAAGAACCACAAAAGTGCCCCACTTGTGACAAGATACTTTCCGGGACTGGATCAGACTCTGAATGTGGCTCTCCAGCAGGGATATGACTTCCTCAAATCCTGCCCTGAAATGAGATCCATCCTTCATGAAATCCTCCCCACTCCACCAAGAGTGTCTTTCCGCCGTCCACCTAACCTTCGTAACCTCTTGGTTCATCCCTACGAAATCCCCAAATCACCTTCCCTATCCTCTGGCTCCTACCCTTGTAACCACCCCCGGTGTAAAACCTGTCCCATACACCCTCCCACCACCACCTACTCCAGACCTGCAACCCGGAAGGTGTACACGATCAAAGGCAGAGCCACGTGTGAAAGCTCCCACGTGATTTACCAACTGACCTGCCTACACTGTGAAGCCTTCTATGTGGGAATGACCAGCAACGAACTTTCCATTCGCATGAACGGACACAGGCAGACAGTGTTTGTTGGTAATGAGGATCACCCTGTGGCTAAACATGCCTTGGTGCTCAGCCAGCACATCTTGGCACAGTGTTACACCGGACGGGTTATCTGGATACTTCCCACTGACACCAACCTATCAGAACTCCGGAGATCGGAACTTGCCCTTCAATATATCCTCTCTTCCCGTTACCCACCAGGCCTCAACCTCTGCTAATTTCAAGTTGCCGCCCCTCGTACATCACTTGTCATTCAACAACATCTTTGCCTCTGTACTTCAGCCTCGACTGACATCTCTGCCCAACCTCTTTGTCTTTACATATGTCTGTCTGTGTCTGTATATGTGCGGATGGATGTGTGTGTGTGTGTGTGTGTGCCAGTGTATACCTGTCCTTTTTTCCCCCTAAGGTAGGTCTTACCGCTCGCGGGATTGGAATGACTCCTTAATCTCTCCCTTAAAACCCATATCCTTTCGTCTTTCGCTCTCCTTCCCTCTTTCCTGGTGGAGCAACCGTGGGTTGTGAAAGCTTGAAATTTGTGTGTGTGTTTATGTATTTTTTGTCTCTATCAACATACTAACGCTTTCGTTTGCTAAGTTACAGCATCTTTGTTTTTTTTTATATATATACATTTTCTGCATTAGCATTTCAGTGTATTATTTATTATATTCTTCACAATATTCCCACCTTCTGTCAGACTGCACAAGCTAGCTCTTCATCCCACATTTTGACATCAACATCTATGATATAGTAGGGTCTCACCATACCTCCTGAAGGTATCCAGAGATAAGTTCCCATACAATTTGGTTCATACCGAACATCTGTTCTGAAAACCAACACAGTTTCAATAAAAAGGAGTGCCACTACGCTATCTGTTGATGACCTTAAGGAAGCAAGCTATTCCTTCCTAGTTTCTAAACCCTACATAGTTTATTTTGACGCAAAAGTGCCCTTTCACTGTTAAGTTCTTTTTACTTAATAGTTAACAGGGAGAGCTGTTGGGAGTTTTAGAGCCTGAATCACTGAGGCGTATATGGGTTTGATAAAGATGATAAGACGAAGGAAAATATAGGCAACTGATACAGGGATTGTATATATCTGGAGGGTGAAATTGGTACAATTATCTTCAATTTTATTTTCCCACTAGTCTCATTTTGCTGTCCCTAAAATGCTTCAATTTGAATAGAACTGTCTCATTCCAAGTCAAAACAACTTATTTTCACAATAATGTGGACATACTTTTTAAAACAGAATCACCTCCGCTTTATTCAGTGTCAGTTTGGATTTTATATTAGTTTATAATGTTTCGATATGCAAAATCAGTTTATACTACATGAACACAACAGCAGAAGGAAAGCAATGAAATATGCACTACAGATAGATAATATTATTATTATTAACAAAGCTGAAGTTACACGCTTTCAATTTTTCTCTAAAGTATGTTTATGCAGCCACAAGACATGGATGTACTTACCTTATTGAAGTCGAAATCATACTCACACAGGAAATGGACTGATGATGCCTGTGTGAGGTAAACACTATCTATTGAACCAAAACTGCAGGGATAAACAGGTATTCTGTATATATTCGCAACATATTTATTTTCATCTCGAACATATGAAAATACAGACAAACCAATCTGTATAATAATTACTTTTTCAAGATTTCTTCTTAATTTTTCATATCTCTGTCTTCCTGTGTCAAACAGACTGTAACAAAAAATTGAATTTGTTTAAGTACTTTACTAATGATGTTGTTATTTAAATGTGTTGATGTTGTTCAAAAAGCACTCTTGCGAGCATACTGCAAGTTAAATGTACTAATGATTGTATTTAGTATAGAATATTTAGTAAACAAAATTCAGACAGATATTGGAGAATCATGGACAATGGGAACTTCAGTATAAATACTGAAACCTGCTACAATAGACAAGTTTCACATTCCAACTACGTGGTAGTGGTATAACTACAACTATCAGTTTTGATGTGATGCCTCTATTTGCAATGATTCAGTTAAATGGGGTGCTGGAAAATCTAAATCATATCTTCCATGATAATATGCATATTTACATAGACATATCATCATCATCATCATCATCATCATCATCATCATCATCATCTAAGACTGATTATGCCTTTCAGCGTTCAGTCTGGCGCATAGCCCCCTAATAAAATTCCTCCATGATCCCCTATTCAGTGCTAACATTGGTGCCTCTTCTGATGTTAAGCCTATTACTTCAAAATCTACCCCGACTCCTCCTACCCTCCACTGCTGAACCCATGAGTCTCTTGGGTAACCTTGCTTCTCCCATGTGTGTAACATGACCCCACCATCTAAGCCTGTTCACCCTGACTGCTACATCTATAGAGTTCATTCCCCAGTTTTTCTTTTGATTTCTCATTGTGGACACCCTCCTGCCATTGTTTCCATCTACTAGTATCTGCAATCATCCTAACTACTTTCATATCCGCAACCTCAACTTTATTGATAAGGTAACCTGAATCCACCCAGCTTTCGCTCCCATACAACAAAGTTGGTTGAAAGATTGAATGGTGCACGATAACTTAGTCTCGGCACTGACTTACTTCTTGCAGAAGAGAGTAGATCGTAGCTGAGCACTCACTGCATTAGCTTTGCTACACCTCGCTTCCAGTTCTTTCACTATGTTGCCATCCTGTGAGAATATGCATCCTAAGTACTTGAAACCATCCACCTGTTTTAACTTTGTTCCTCCAATTTGGCACTCAATCCGTTCATATCTCTTTCCCACTGACATTACTTTCGTTGTAGAGATTCTAATCTTCATACCATAGTCCTTACATTTCTGATCTAGCTCTGAAATATTACTTTGCAAACTTTCAATTGAATCTGCCATCACAACTAACTCATCCGTATATGCAAGACTGCTTATTTTGTGTTCCCATATCTTAACCTCACCCTGCCATGTTTAAAGACAGGTGTGATTACTGCTTTCGTCCAGTCTGATGGAACTTGTCCTGACTCCCATGCCATTTCAATTATCCGTTGTACCCATTTAAGACCTGACATCCCACTGTATTTGATGAGTTCCGACTTAATTTCATCCACCCCAGCCACTTTATTGCACTGCAATCTATTGACCATTTTCTCCACTTCCTCAAATGTGATCCTATTTCCATCATCATTCCTATCCCATTGTACATCGAAATCTGAAACATTACTGGTCGTATTTTCACCTACACTGAGAACCTCTTCAAAATATTCCCTCCATCTGCCCAAGGCATCAACAGGATTCACCAGCAGTTTTCCTGACCTTTCCAAAATATTTGTCATTCCTTCTTACCTCCCTTTCAAACACTGCTAATTACACTCCAGAATGGTTTTCCAATAGCCTGAGCCACAGTCTCCAACCTGTTTCCAAAATCTTCCCAAGATTTCTTCTTGGATGCTGCAATTATCTGTTTGGCTTTGTTTCTTTCTTCAACATAACTTTCTCTGTCTACCTGAGTTCTAGTATGTAGCCATTTTTGATATGCCTTCTTTTTCCTTTTACAGGCTGCCTTGACTGTGTCATTGCACCAAGCTGTTTGCTTCATCCTACCTTTACACACTACTGTTCCAAGACATTCTTTAGCTACTTCTAGTACTGTGTCCCTGTACCTTGTCCATTCCTTTTCCAACGACTGTAATTGACTACATTCAACTAACTGGTACCTTTCTGATATCACTGTTATGTATTTGTGCCTGATTCCTTATCCTGAAGTTTCTCCACTCTTATCCTCCTACATATGGACCTGACCTCCTGCACTTTCGGCCTCACGATACCAATTTCACTGCAGATTAAATAGTGATCAGTGTCATCAAAGAATCCCCTGAATACACGTGTGTCCCTCACAGCCTTCCTGAATTCCTGATCTACTATTATATAGTCAATGACAGATCTGGTTCCCTTGCCTTCCCAAGTGTAACGGTGAATGTTCTTATGTTTAAAAAAGGGGTTTGTGATTACTAAGCCCATACTGGCACAGACACCCCTGAGTTGTTTCCCATTCCTGTTGGCCTCCATATCCTCTCCAAATTTACCCATAACCTTTTCATACCCTTCTGTTTGATTTCCAATCCTGGCATTAAAATCACCCATGAGCAGAACACTGTCCTTGTCCTTTACTCTAACAACTACATCACTGAGTGTGTCATAAAAACTATCCATCTTATCTTGATCTGTCCCTTCACAATGCGAATATATTGACACAATCCTAATTTTATTGCTAGACACTGTCAAATCTATCCACATCAGTCATTTCGTTTACATACCCAATTGCAACTACGCTGGGTTCCATTTCTTTCCTGATGTAAAGCCCTACACCCCATTGTGCTATTCCTGCTTTGACTCCTGACAGGTAGACCTTGTATTCTCCCACTTCCTCTTCTTTCTCACCCCTTACCTGAATGTCACTAACAGCTAAAACGTCCTACCCCATCTTACTTGCAGCCTCTGCCAGCTCTACCTTCTTCCCAGAGTAGCCCCCACTGATATTAATAGCTCCCCATCTCGTTACCATTCGTTTGTCGAGTCGTATCTTAGGAGTCCCTGGTTTGTCAATTAGAGGTGGGACTCCGTCACCTCCAAAGGTCCGAGGCATTTTGCTCTGATTGTTGCCAGCATCATATTTTAAAGTACCAGGGAAGCAGGTTGCTAGCCTTACTTGCCCCAGGCCCCATTGAGTTTTACCCCTAACGGTTGATGGACTAACCGGTGGATTTGGCAGTCTTTGCCGTCTGAGCACAAAAGTGACCACGACTCAGAATATGTCCGAGATGCCAAGCCTTATTCCAAAGTAACTGGTATCCCGACTGTCAGGACCACTTACTTGACCACTCATATGTTGCCCGTGGTTCATGAACTAGGACATGAGAACAGGAACCCACACCATGAACCACATAGACATATTCCATGACAATATCACAAATTTGCATAAATTTAGTCATGGAAAAAACTTAAGAAAAGGCACCGAGAACTGCCATTATAAAACTGAATATCTTGTCCCATTGTGTGGAAAGATACATTATTCATACAGAGGAGAGGTGTAAAAGAAGTAATGGGTCTTTATACTAAACTTTTCAATGTTAATCCAAACAATCAATTCTCCACTAAGCAGTTAAAACACACATTTTTACATAGTGGGTTTTGGGTCAATGAGAAGCTAAAACTTTGGCCCCCTCTTAATCTTATGGTTCAAACCACATGTCCATAATACAGGATTTACAGGGTGGGCTAATAAAACCAGCCCAGAAAATATTCATAAGACTGATACAGAACTGGCCCTTGTTAACAAACAAGAGAACTGCTCATCACAGAAAATGCTGGAAAATGTTATATAGATGCACCAATTGGTTGCTGTCACTTGTCTGCAAATGTGCATCTCCCACATGATCTGCCTTGAATACTTCACAGTTTCATTACGTTTCAGTGAGTGAGCGAAGCAGACTAGTTCAGCAACTAGTTGAATGCAACATAAAATGGTACTCACAATAAAAGAGTACCTGTTCTTTGTTGTGTGTTACATGAAACAATTTGTGGGAAAACATGTACGGAAACATTTGTACAATAGTTAGAGACTGGAAGTGTTTTGGCAAAACTTCCAACAAAGTTTTCAATGCAAAATTCCGTGGTAAAATTTGTCTGAAAACAGGCTCTATAGCAAATAAAAATAGTAAATATCCAAACTGGAGTTTTAACACCATGACAAAATTGCTTTAGTAAAGGGAAGCCTGGAACAAAGTCTGACAAAATCTCAATACTGTTCCATACAGAAGATCTTTGCAACAAGCAACAGTTGTACAGCACATTCAGGATGCTGGCAGAGTTTCATTATTACAATGCATATGCACGCATATTCTGTAGACGGAGTGATGTGGTACCAAAAGTTCATCACAATGGAAGTAAAGAAACGGATATCAACAACAAAAGCCACTCATGCTGTCAGAAGCCAGCACCCAACATTATGCTTTGAAATAGCTACGTAAACTCCTGTACACCATCTGAAGATGAGCCTGAAAAGATTAAAAAAGCAGTTCATGGAATAAATACTATTTCAGAAAAGTGACTGGTTTCCGTTTTCTGTATTTATATTCAATAAACATCCATGGATTCTTAAACATCCGCAATGGATAAGTTTAATCAACACTGTTTATCTGTGTGAGAAATCGTTGAGTCAAAAAGACCAGCATCTGTATCCTTACAAACTTATTGTTGCACATGAGAGTCAAAGTGTTCAAAATGAACTTTTATGTGTCAAGTTAGTCGGCGATTAACCCTGAGGTGATGAACGACAGTATGGATTTTTTCCCAGCAAGACAGAGCAACAGCACACATCATCTTGATAACCTTGTCACCAGTGCACAAGTTGTTTGGTCACCTCGACTGCCTGATCTCCTTCCCTGTGATTTTTACCAATGGAGCACAAAGGAGGGTCAGCTGCACTCAAATAATCCTCATAATCCTCGCACACTGAAAGAGTTACAGCAGAACACTGTGAACAGTATTGCTGTTACAGCATCCCTCACACGGAGCTGTTCCCCATGTCTCACAGTTTGAAAACTCAAGCACAGGGCTGCATCAAATTAACAGTGACCACATCTAGCATCTTCTGTGATGTTCATCGAGGTTTTAGTCGTACTGGTAATATTTCCTGGATCAATTCGTATATCATTCAACTTAAGATATTTGCATTAGCTGAAATTGTGTAAAGTGCTTTGGTGCAAGTAATGCACTGTAAATAATTTCAGTGACTAAAGTTCATAGTTCTTAGCACATTTATTTGAATCCCTAGATAGTTCTTAATCTATGGTGGTAAGAGTCAATTTGTACATAACAACTTGAGAACACCTCGATTTACTGATAGTCAGCCTGGTATTTCATAGAAATGTTAACATTCTGTTCTTTAGAATCAGATGGTAATAGTTCATAAAAGAAAATTATCACATGATCAACATCTGAATAAACTCAAAATCAGCTGTCACTAAAAGATAATTTTAAGTCAGAACTACTACAGTACCCTCATTGCTACCATATGTCCACATACCTCCATTTGTCCACACCTCACCACTTCTCAAATACAACTGCGCTCATAAAGGCCATCTGAGGCAATAATCACATGCCAACTGACTATCTCATTGCATGGTACTACAGAACTGATTATTAAACAAATTTATCTAGAAGTATGATAATAATGTCCACAGATGTGTGTGGAGCAAAATCAAAACAGAATGTCAATTAAAATTTTTACAACGAACCCTACTATCTAAAATTATTAATTATAAATTTACAAAAAACAGCTATAACGAAGAAAAGGTAAAATAATATTATAATGAGTGGATGTGGCATGTTGATACAAACTGTTTTTGCCTGCTAGTTTTGTTGTTGCAGTCAACTAGTGTGTAGCATTTAAAATACCTAAGACCAGACCATAACAGTGCAGTATGTTAAACACTATCCTCAACCTACCACATGCTGTAGTTAGTTTGCATGGAAATGTGTAAATTGTGTGTAAATATTGTTTACAGCAAATAGGTCAAGTCTGCAGTCTCTATCAATTATGTGTGAATGTGTGTCATACAGGTGCCAAGTCCAAATGTAAGAACTCCTTAACAGCTTTCACCAGAGTCCTCTTTTAGTTAATTTAGCATAATTGTAGAAATTTTTATTAATTTACAAACATTTGCAAATTCAGTAATTACTCTACGTGAACGTAAAATCTACTCACTGTCAAGATGTCACATTGAGTCACAGACAAGTACAATAAAGAAGACCTGTGCAAATGAAACAACACTATTTCAGTGACATTACTGGTCTCACACAGATATAATTTTATGTATACTGACTAAAGTAGCAAGTGAAAATTTGTATCAAGGCCTGGAGTCGAACCCAGGTCTCCTTCTTACTATGCAGCTGCATTACCCACTAAGCCACCTTGGCACAGCAGTACACACAACTGCACTAATTACCCTGGCATGCCTCTCTCCTCGATTCTAATTCTCACAGCCCCCCAGTCTACTTTAGATTCATCCAGTCATGCTACAAATTTTCACTCGCCGCTTCAGTCTATATCCACAAAATCAGATCTGTATAAGACCAGTAAAGCCTCTGAAATTGTATCATTTCATTTTTGTTAGCACATGCAACTGGGTTTCAGGCTGAATCCCCCATTTAAGTTGAATGCCAGGATGCTATTCAGGTACCTTGGCAATTCTGTTCATGTGTAAGAGGGAATTTAACATAGAGTAGGACAGCAGTGAGAACTTGGATCAAGGAGGCAGGCACGTCAGGGTAATCCGTGCAGTTGTGTGAACCACTGTCCCAAGGTGGCTTAGTGGCTAACGCACCTGCCTAGTAAGCAGAAGACCCGGATTTGATTCCCAACCTTGGTAGGAATTTTCACTGACCACACTTCAGTCTATATACATAAAAACAAAAAGACCGTTGCACACTGGGTGCAACTCTGCTCAAGAATCACAATATGAGGAGGTATACATGGAAAAGGCCAGGAGATGCAGGAAGAGTTCAATTAGAGTACATCATGGCCGGGCAGAGATTCTGAAATCAGATACTGGATTGTAATGTGTATCCAGGGGCAGATACAGACTAAGATCACAATTTGATAATGATGAAGAGCAGGATTAAGTTTAAGAGACCAATCAGGAAGACTTAATATTCAAAGAAGTGGGATACAGAAGTACTGATGAATGAAGATATACACTTTAAGTTCTCTGAGGCTATAGATGCTGTGATAATGAATAGCTTGGTAGGCAGCTCAGTTGAATAGGAATGGACATCTCTAAAAAGGGCAATAACATAAGTTGGACAGAAAAACAAGTACAAGAATGATAACTGCGAAGAAACCATGGGTAACAGAAGCAACGCCTAAGCTTATCAATAAAAGAGGGAAGTACAAAAATTTTCTGGGAAATTCAGGAATACAGAAATACAAGTCACTTAGGAATGAAATAAGTAAGAAGTGCAGTGCAGCTAAGATGATATGACGACATCAAAAATCTGAAGAAACTGAAAAAGAAATGACTGTCGGAAGGACTGACTCAACATATAAAAAAGTCAAAACAACCTTCAGTGAAATTAAAAACAAAGGTGGTAACATTAAGAGGCCAATGAGAATTCCTCTGTTAAATGCAGAGGAGAGAGCGGATAGGAGGAAAGAGTACACTGACGGCCTCTATGAGGGGAAGGACTTAACTGATGGCGTGATAGAAGAAGAAACAGGAGATATAGGGAAGAGATGGGGGATACAGTGCTAGAATCAGAATTTACAAAAACTTTGGAAGACTTAAAATCAAATTAAGCACAGGGGTGGCTAACTTCCCATTGGAATTTCTAAAACCATTGGGGGAAGTGACAACAAAACAATTATTCATGTCAGTGTGTAGATGGACGAGACTGGCGACATACCATCATACTTTTGAAAAAAAAATTATCCAAACAAATCCCAAGATAGCATCAGCTGACAACTGCAACAATTATCGCACATTCAGCTTAACAGCTTATTCAGTCAATCTGCTAACAAGAATAACATACAAAAGAATGGAAAAGAAAATTGATGATGTGTTAGATGGTGATCAGTCTGGCTTTAGGAAAGGTAAAGGCACCAGAGAGGCAATTCTGATGTTTTCAGAATGAGATTTTCACTCTGCAGCGGAGTGTGCGCTGATATGAAACTTCCTGGCAGATTAAAACTGTGTGCCCGACCGAGACTCGAACTCGGGACCTTTGCCTTTCGCGGGCAAGTGCTCTACCATCTGAGCTACCGAAGCACGACTCACGTCCGGTACTCACAGCTTTACTTCTGCCAGTATCTCGTCTCCTACCTTCCAAACTTTAAAGAAGCTCGCAGGAGAGCTTCTTTAAAGTTTGGAAGGTAGGAGACGAGATACTGGCAGAAGTAAAGCTGTGAGTACCGGACGTGAGTCGTGCTTCGGTAGCTCAGATGGTAGAGCACTTGCCCGCGAAAGGCAAAGGTCCCGAGTTCGAGTCTCGGTCGGGCACACAGTTTTAATCTGCCAGGAAGTTTCAATTCTGATGTTGCTGATGGTAGTGGAAGCAAGACTAGAAAAAAAAAGATCAAGCCACATTCATAGGTTTTGCCGACGTGGAAAAAGCATTCAACAATATAAAATGGGGCATGTTTGAAACCCTGAGAAAAATATGAGCAAGCTATAAGGAAAGACAGGTAATATACAATATGTACAAGAACCAAGTTGAAACACTAAGAGTGGAAGACCAAAAACGTAATGCATGGTTTAAAAAGAGTGTGACCACAAGGATGTAGTTTGTTGCCCCTGATATTCAATCTGTACATAAAAAAAGCAATGATGGAAATAACAGAAAGTCAGGAGTGCGATTAAAATTCAAGGTGAAAGGAAATCAATTCCTCAGTGAAAATGAAGAAGAATTACAGGACCTAATGAATGGAATGAACAGTCCAATGGGTACAGAATAAGATTTGAGAGTGAATAGAAGTAAGACAAAAGTAATGAGATGGAGTGGAAACGAGAATAGCAAGAAACTTAACATAATAATTGGTACTCATGAAGTACGTTAAGTTAAGGAATCCTGCTACCTAGGCAGCAAAGTAACCCATGACAGACAGAGCAACGAAGACATAAAAAACAGACTAGTACCCGCGCAAAGGACTTTCCTGTCCAAGATAAGTCTACCAGTCTCAAACAGGGGTATTAATTTCAGCAATAAATTTCTGAGAATGTATGTTTAGAGCACTGCATTGTATGGTAGTGAAACATGAACTGTGGACAAACCATAACACAAGAAAACAGAAGCACTTGTCACATGGTGCTACAGAAAAAAGTTGAGAATTATTTGGATTGATAAGGCAAGGAATGAGGAGATTGTCCACAGAATTGGTGAGGAAAGAAATATATGGAAAACACTGACAAGAAGAAGGGGAAAACCAATCCAACATCTGTTAAGGTATCAGAGAATATAGTCGATGGTACTAGAAAGATCTAGAGGGAGCAAAAACAATACAGGAAAACAGATACTGGGATACATTCAGCAAATAACTGAGGATGTAAATTGTAAGTGCTGATCTGAGATGAACAGGTTGGGCACAGGAGATGAAGTCCTGGTGAGCCACATCAAACCAGTCAGAAGACTAATGACTTAAGAATTAGAAGAAGAAGAAGAAGAAGAAGAAGAAAAAGCTGTGATAAGCTACTACATGATGTTCAGAAAAACTTTCAAGACCAGGAACATTACTTACACCACTATGTCCCCTAACAAATTTATCATACATAAAATACCTAATCTTGAGTGTTGTGACCAAGTGTTTTCGAAACTGAAGTCTAACTTAAAATGGTATAAAAGTCCTTATTAAGATATTCATCTATACAGTAGAAGGAGTTGTCCACCAAAAAGTCTTTCAAGCTCTGTTTAAACTGTGCTTTATCTCGAATTTAACGTTTGCTGGCAATTTGTTGAAAATGTGTGTTCCTGAATATTGGAACCCAGCTGGAACAAGGTAAGTGGTTTTAGGTCTTTAAGTAGATTATTCTTAATCGTAGTGTTGATACATACTATGTATTGGGCTACAGACATTTTCTTTGCAACTAATTTCATTTAGGAATACTGTAAATATACAGAAGCAGTGGTTAGGAAGTCCAGTTCCTTGAACAGGCTTCTATTGTGATCTTGAGGTTTCACCAAAAATGAGTCTTACTACTTGATTTTGTATTCTAAAAACTTCTGATCAGTTTGATGAGTTACCCCAGAATATAATCTCATATGACATACAAAAGAATTAAATTAAGCACATATACAATTTTTTTCTCATCGCAAATACAGAGTCATTCTGTGGTGTGCTTTTCCCAACTGAATTCATTAATGAGTTGTAATTCCAGAAATTTAACACTGCCAACCTCTTCTATCTGCATGTCTTCATATATTATATGAATTCTGGAAGGAAATCTCCGTAATATTTAATTAGGCCTACTCATATTTGCCATGTGCTGTAAAACAGTCGAATGGTCTAGAAAAAATTAAAACCAATTAAAGTGAGTCACAGAAGAGAGAAACACTTACGAGTGACATATAGATTAATCAGGTACATGTATATATTGGTAATGACCAACTAAATGAAGACCTTGGAATGTATGTCCGACTGCTGGGTATTAGAATTTAGGCAACTTCACAACTACATTCAGTGTGGGACCAGCAGATATCTCCCCAGGTTAACACAACCATGGTCACAGTGGCTATAGAACAAGCTTCCTGTACAAGTTTTATTTTTGGTGTCTTCTTTGAAGTTGAAAGGGTTTCCAACTAATTTATTTAAAAATATACCACACGAATAGGGACTCAGCTGTCATCTCCCAACTCCATATGATGATCATTTCTCTGTCAGCTTTATTTTTGATATTTTGTGATATCTGTGGACGGGTTAGTGCTGTGGATGAGAAGTAACTGGCGAAAACCATTATTTGAATATGGCAAACATTACTCCAATCACTTCATTGAAATGAAATGTTTTTAACAAGGGCAATGTAGTGAGGATTCCCTCTGCAGTGAGAGAACAATACAAGTAAAAGGTTAGATTGCTACTCGCTTTGAGGATAAGACGGAATTGCTGATAGGCACAACGAAAAGTTTTCCAATGACTAACATACGTTTATTACTAAAATGCCCATATAGAGATCCTCAAGGATTTAAAATACGTTATAAACAAGAATACAAATGGAAAAAAAAGGAGAGCGAGTAAATGTATACATACTAATATTCACAAGATTAGGGCATTATCGCGACATAATATGGAACGGTAATCTGTCCCAAAACCAAGATTTTTGGGCGAAGACGGGTGTGGGAATGTTCCACTAGTAGGTATCACACTCTATCCAAGATCTGTTGAATTCATATTTCACGTAAGGCTCGTTTTGTTTGCAAAGTATCAGAAGGTTGGCACTCACACTGTGACGGTGATTTATAGGCATCATATTATTGCAAACGTTATGCCACTGCACCTCTGCGACCGGTGAACACACTCACCGGATCAGAATCATGAAACTGATCAGGGAAGATAGCACCAAATAACTATCACCACCTCAATGCAACCGAATTTCTTTTTTAACAAATAGCTATGGTAGTACAATACAAACATTTTGTTGGTTTTTGTCACCATGGGTAACATAACTAAAATACGTTCCAGATTTCATGTTGGGTAGCATACCTTGGCTTGTAATTTTTGTACACGGACAACCCTGTAAATTCCGTGTCAATTGCAATGAACTTTGCATTTGTTAGTGCAGCTTTTATCTCCGGCAATTTCTCTTCAAAGTTACTCCTAAGTATGTCCACCATTTTTCCACTACGAACTGCTTCTCAACACTAGACAATTTTCAACACTACCCAACTCTTCGCCTACATCGTTAACAACCTGTCTGAGCACATTCACCTCAACAATAACAATCAATATCTCCCCCAACGCCCGACACTCGACAGTTTTCTACACTTTGTTATCAAAGATTCTTGGCGCCGCAACTATTCTTTTTCAAAGTACCTCGATTGCGTTTTTCCAATAGGTTGCAACTATTTCTAACCTTGATTTGGAGACGCAGATTTTTAGGGCAAGTTGTACGATCGCAGGATAAAGACACAATTAGCTATTCGAAAAACAAGCTAATTGCCGTATAAATTGGGGTGCGCATTGTATGGGGTAGAGCTTCCATACAGTTCGGTTGGCAACGCAAATCTAACTCGCGGAGTGTTTTTTCGCGCGAAACGTACGATATTCATTTGGCACTGCCGTCAACCGAGGAAAGGTCAATGCTAAATAATGATTTAAAGAGGGTCCGCATTACTACAAGAACCCAAATTTTGTTTTGTATATTGGCCATAGCGACATAGTAACAGTCAGAACTCATCAATGGCCACGACAAAGCATAAATGAACACTGTTAGAATTCTGCAACACAACTTACCGGTCTCCACAAGTCATTTTATCCATAAAGCTAAAAACAGTGTGGCAGCCGCGCCGCAAAAATGCGTGAACGCACCAAAGCAGCTCACGGCCGGCTCAGTTTAGCTGCGTTAGATATGGGTCGGTGCGAATTCCTACCGTTTGACAAATTTATGGCAAGGTGCGGCGCGCAAGACGCGTTTTTCGAAAGTGTATCACTGCAATCGGCGGACCACGTGGGTCGAACTTAATGAAAGATCCCCACAGAAGCGTACGGAAATTTCACGCTCTCCGTTTGTTTCCACTTTAATTTGACGCTCTCCGTTTGTTTCCGCTTTCGCTTCGTCGCGTTCGCGAAGTACATGGGGGCCTGCGATGGCGCAAAAAGTTCGTTTCGTTAAGGACATGTTTCCATTGTTCCACCCCGCTCACATGATCGGTGGACGCGCTCGACACCGAGGAGATGCACACCTAGCGGAGGTGTTGTGGTGAAACTTATGCAAACGCAATCATTGCGATCGCCGTTAAATGGACATTGCGATCTTATTACATTTTCGTCCCTTGTTCATTTACTCATTTTTGCAGAATAAACGCATTTTCGCCAAAAGTGCACAGGAGACAATTCCCAACAATGCAGAGTACACGTGGTCTGTACAAAGAAATTCAGAAGCATAACACATAAAATTCGTTGATATCGAATAAGTGTCTATGAATATCCCCTGTAGATGTCTTAATTGCCTTTATCTTATTCTTATGATTGCTACGGTAGAAATCAGACAGTGTAATGTTGTCAGACTCTTCACTGACAGCACAGTATCTCTCTCTCTCTCTCTCTCTCCTACTTGTTATTTTTGTAACATCCAACGGAGTAAAACTACCAACTGTAAACATTTTCTTAACGTCACTTGGTAGGGAATTCAATAAGATTTCACCGCCTCACACTCTTCCGATGTATCGAAAACAATTACTGTCTGTGTGTTGGCACTAACCATATGTGGTGATCACATAAAATATACATGTATTGGTCCATTGGAGCAGGAGGCCACTGAACGAAGTCGCTTACAAGGATCTGTGTAAAGTTTTGCCGCCTGCAATGGAGGAAGATCATATCCCATAGACTTTCCATCAAAACATAGGTTTCTTGTGTTTTTGTTTCATAAGCATTTTGATACATCGTTTCTTCATGTAACACATCAAAGCAGTGTATGACTACAGCTGTCTAAACAGCCATACATTTTGTTTTTCCACAATGACTTTGAGGTCTGTGTCAGGTACTAAACTGACATTAACATGTTTCGATTCAGTGGCTGTCACAGGAAGATGGACATGGCATGGCGTAAGGTAAGCCGCTAAAACACAGGATGGTTGAAATAAAGGACAGGGATGGTATTTCTTATTGACAAAATGTTGGAAGACATTGCAAAATATGGAAAGTGGAAGAGTTTGTGGAACTGTGGAGCATTTCCAAACAGTTGTCCAAAGGTGATGACCTCCACATTTCGCCTCATCTTCCACAGTGACAGGGTAGCAGATGTTTCAGCATTCCATTTTCAAAGAGACCAAGAGCACTGATTCCTCATATTGGTGGTGCATATTGCACTCAGGTATATGATCACTGTTTCAGTGTCCTAGGCGGTGGTCATCCTGACCTCCAGATCTTTGGACACCGCATCTTTCATTTTTATAGCTTGCAATGTGTAGCTGTATGTGAGAACAAGGGGATATTCTGCAGGACTTAAAGCCATAAAGCTTGGATGGTATGCATCATAAGTTGCCAATACTACTAGTAGAGAAATGGTATGATTTTCATACACTCAGACGAGCATGTAACTACCCTCATTCCTCTATACTGTGTCCTAATTTCATCAATTTTATGCTCATTAGTTCAATTTTCGTTATTTTACCAGGTTTTTGGTAATTTCAACGTTTTTTACCTAGTTACACGAGGTAGAAACACCCACTCTCAGCAACTCTGATGTCAAGAAAATGTCTCATTGCTTTGATCTTGTGATGCTATCAGCCAATGACATTGCAGCATGATTCTCAATTTTTGTATCATTGCTAAACCACCCACTCCATTACTCCGCGAGGGCCATCTACAAGTGCACATTTTGTAAACCTTGAAACACTGCCTACATCACATGACACAAATACTGTTTCGTTGTGTAGGATATAGCTATCAACAGATACCAGGTGCAAAAACTACTCCTAAGCCGAGCTATTTTATAAATTCAGTAAGATTTTATTACGATTTGCCTTCTTCCTCAGTGTGGATGGGAGTCACAAAGTATTCTCACATTCGTAGGATAAAAAGAAGGAGACTGAAAGATCTCACCATCATCTTTGATGATAACCACCCCAAAAAATGATTCATATCCATAGCAGCATTCCGCCCTCAATTTCAAAATGGGCTGCCCCTTCATTGAATCTACTGGCTAAGGATCCTGAACAAAACTGTAGGTGGTCTCTCTATTCATCTTGTAACTGTTCTGCTGACTTTAACCAATCCTCCCTGCAACATTGTCTCCGATTTAATTTGTAACTGACCAGAAGTGAATGGGTACAATATCTGCTACATACGATGCCTCATGAAGGAACAGAATGAGACGAGTTCCACATAATCAATCCACATCGATATTCTGCTTTTGGAAGGGGCAGAATATGTTCCAAACTTGCACAATTGACTGACAATAGTGATATAGACTGGTGTTCTCATTCCATCACCCTAACTACTGTTCTGCAAAGACTGTTTCATACCAATCATTCTCACATCATCCATCCAATTACACATGGTCTTTCTAGAAGTATGCATGCTCAGCAGGTTAGCACTCCTTATTGGTGTATAGTAGATAAGGGTATGATATGAAGGTTGTCCATAAAATAATATTCCCAAGGACCTGCAATCGCAAGGAACACTGTTACAGGTAATCCGACAACACGAATGTGTAGCCTAGTTCTCCCTCTCCCATTTCTCATCCCAACGAGCTGTCTGCAACACTCAATCTTGGCTTGGCAGCCATTAGAGGTCGAGCTCCTACTCTCTGTTTTGAATTTTTGTGTAAGTGGGAGTTTTTGTGCTTTTTTGTTTTTTGGACAAATGTACAAAATTACTAAAGACGTATTAGTCCATGCATTAACTTCCAGGATGAAAATCAGACTGTCTTACATTACACCAACGCAACAACTTATGCTATTGTACAGTTCTTTGTTAAATATTTGCTTGTACATACGCTTATTTGATTTGTCACTTTCTCAATCAATGGACCTGATCTGGGAGGCCCTAATTTCTTTGCGGCTAACTTTTCCAGGTAATTTTCTTTTCTGTTAGCACCTTAAAAAGAGAATCAACAGACTTAATGTTGATACTGCACACAAAAACTGATTCCTGCACAGTAAACAACCAACTCAGAACACAAACTTCCAGTTGTGGGAGTGAAATTCAAGAAGTAATGTCACTTGACTAGAATACAAATGAGGCACTGAGAGCCATAAAGGTCAAAAGCACACCATCATTGATCTCACATTTAAGTGAATATAAGAGTGAGACAGTTTTCGTGAATGTTCATATATACACTGTTCGCTTGCAGCACAGATAAAGTTAAGTCCCATAATGCTCAGAATCATTTATTATTATTATTATTGGTGGAAGATTGGGAGTACCATCTCTGAAAACCACTACTCGAAATACTCAGAGCTAATTTGGCCATGATAATCTCCTTGCGTCAATTTTGCCCAGAACTTTATCTCTGCTTGTTACACAAGCCCATTTTTCGAGCCAACACTACTACTACTACTACTACTACTAGTAGTAGTAGTAGTAGTAGTAGTAGTATTACTCAATCACTGTATTGTGGCAGTCAGCCGCACGTAGACAAACGAGGAGTATGGCTGGTAGAGGGGAGAAGAAAGGTGCAGAAGACCTGTCTCTCTCTCACAGGGCAGCCAGCCTACACTCATGTTTCGTGCTTCAGCAAAAGTAAATCTGAAACATGGTGACAGTGACAGTCGAAACCAGTGAAGACGTGTTGTAATCTTATTCTCCCACACATCACTATTAAAATTCTCTTTCTCTGCACAAGTTTTGAAACCTTCGTAAAGTGTAAGATATACAAAAGAAAAACTTTTTACTTATCTTCATTTTCTTTTGTTGTTGTTGGCTTCAGTTCTTGCGTCTAGGGATACCTTCTTGCACCTGAAATTTTGGCTTAGTGGGATCCAGATGACTAAATAACTGTTGAAGATTTGCCTGTATTACTCTTGAATTTTATTCTTTGTCACATTTTTCCACATCCCACCGTCTTTACAATTTCCACTTCAGGACTCAAATTCACAGTGTTGTGGCACAATATAAAAATCCAACCAGTTCCATCAGAGGCATGCCCTTTACTACTTACATTCTGCGGTACTCACAATATTCCAAAAAGTTTACAAAGTGAAAGAGTTTACAAACTTTCTTGACAAAAGAAGAATCGTCACCAAGTTATAACATTATTCTGTAGATAAATCCAGAAATAAATTTAATAATTTGTGGTAGATTGTACAATTAATAATATGAATTTTAAATATGCCGGATACTTCATACTTTCAAATATTTTTAAAAGAAGAGTGATTTTAACTGTATGTACAGAGTACTAGCAAATTGATTTCTTTTTACATAATTTAGCCTGAAACATAATGCATCACATAGAAAATCATTTGAATTTCATTCGGTAAAACAGCTGATATAATGTTCACCTATATAACAATCTATAGTATACATGGTATAGGTTATTTCTATAAAAAAAGGTTATATTAGAAAAGGATGTCCCATTACAGTATATTGCTACAAATTTAACAGAAATGACAAGATATTACAAACATAATTTTTGATAGAAAACCAGTGTAATTAAATAAATACAACATTTACATACTGCATGAAACAGTTTGACAATTTATTTTAGTTACTTTCACAGTCACTCTCTGCGGTGTCGGTACATGAAGACTCATTATCAGCTGTGTCCATGCAGGATGAGCTCTTATTGTCTGCTGTGTCTGTATTAGATGAGTCCTCCTTAGAGTCATTAGCAGGTATTATAATCTCACCAACAGCGATTTCCATTATGCCATCGGGCCTCCTGCAGTCATTCCCCTCCTATTGCACTTTTCTGCAGTACCTTTACCAGTTATTTGGAGTGACAGAATTGAAGGCACCATTGTCAGTTTCTTGAGATTGGCTGCAGACATCTCACCAGAGACATTGTGTTCCCTAACGTACCACTTAATTTTTGTCCACGTAAGTTCTGTTGCGTTCAGGTTGCAATTCTACGGCAGCATGGGAACCACGGTGTGGCCTGCACTCTTATCCAGTACGGCTACTACATACACATTTTCAGTAGGTTTATTTGCCTTCACAAGAGCATACAGTTCAAGCTTTGTCATGATGTCATTGCATTTAGCTTTCCTTTTTCGCAGCCATTTTACCATCATCACTCTTGGATAGTATATTGATGTTGTTTTGCCCACCTGCCTACAGTGATACAATGCATTGCCCATAACAATGACAGACATTGGCTGAAGATTGGGAGCACCATCTCTGAAAACCACCTCTCGAAATACTCAGAGATCATTTGGCCATGATAACCTCCTTGCATCAGTTTTGCCCAGAACTTTATCTCTGCTTGATACACAAACCCATTTTTTGAGCTAACACATGCACTATCATCCTTGTGGAGGCACTTTCCTATGCCATAACACCCAGCACATCTTGTGGCCTCTACCAACATTTGCCACATGTCAGACTGCTGACAATCCACGAGTCATCAAGATAAACATATTTTGTTGAGATTCCCTAATGCTCTTCATGTGTGCAAGGAATCAAGATCACCAAAGAACAATGTCACCATGCTCTAGCAAAAGATTTCATTTGCTCTGTATGGAGTTCCACATGAGTCCCATCAACTTAAATAAAATTATTAATGAAGTACTGCCCCATCTCCAATTTATCTTCTCACACAGGAATGGAAAAAGTTTTTCCACACTAAGAACTACTTTCTGATGTGTGTGGAACTTCACAATGGTATTCCTTATAACTAATTTACTTAAGTCATTGATTTCTTCTTGAATATCACTGCACCTCTTCCTAAGTGAAACAAAATAAACATAAAGTAATTTGAACCTAGCAACTACTTAGTTGGGAGCATTGTCGAATATAAACAGCTTTACACTTCTATGGCACAAATTAGAACTAACACTGACCTTTTTTTCCTGAAGTACCGGGATATTCAACTGGATGAGAGCTTGCATACTTTTTAATCCTGTCTAAGGGTGATACATTTTTGCTGGTGTAAGTGACAGCTCTCTTATGGGCCTGAGTGATAGGGTGTAGCAGCTTTGTGCTTTTCTTTTCCACCTTGCACCACACGAGCCCATCAAGCATTATTTTACAAGCACCACTTCATACTACAAATCTCCCTTTCCTTTTAGAGGTCACGGGAGTCGTACTCAAACCTAGTGATGGACCTAGAGTGGCATCTTCACACATTTCAATATATGAGACAAGCAACATTCGATGCACAACACAAAGTGAAGGAAAGCTGAGAGTACACGAGGCATTCAGTGATAGTGTGGTTTCAGAACAACTCTACATGTTTGTTTAGAAATGGCCAATAATTTTCCATGGGGTTAGAATAATACTCATCAATCAGTTTCTTTTATTATGGTGCCAAATTCAAAATCACAAAAAAATCAACTAATCCCTATAAAAGTTACATACTTGGTAACCTACCGGATGGTTATAAGTAAACTGATGGTGTTCTGAGTGCTGCAGTAGAGGCTCTATACATCTCATGATGCTGAAACACCGAAGGTATGTTCATTAATCTGTCTACTCTTAAAGCATGCTGGAAAAAAAAAAATATTTCCACTTCCTGCCACCAGTTGAAAATACGGTGCTGTATGGAGTCAGAATGTGAAAGGTTTCCTGTTTTGACATCAGTATGCTGTCTCTCATATGGCGATGTGTGATGATTTCTCTTGTGACATGACTGTTGGTGTAAAGGGTTAAGAAGGTTGAAGTTTTCTGTATGAAATGCATTGTCTATTGATAAGAAAGCCCATGCACTGCTGGTAAAGTTGTTTTATCAGAAAGGCAGCAATAGTAGCACTGTGTTGCAGGAATATTGCCAACAGAAACAGCTGCAAAGAGGCCTCATGTCAATAAATGGTGCAAAGAATATGATCAAGAAATTTGAAGAAATAAGTGAATTAGATGGCACAGTAGGGAGAGAAAGGTGGCCCATTCCCATGGCAGTTGTTGATGAAGTTGCTGTAGCTATAGCTGACCATGTAGCACATGCCTCAAATTTTGCAACCTGTGCTCGAACTGTATCACAGGAATAGTCTCACTCTTGTTCAATAGTTAAAATGATTATGCAGTGTATTTTACGTTGGTATCCCTACAAGATTCAGAACATGCACCAAATGAAGTCATAAGACTTTGTCCTTCATTTTTTGGCATGCGTGGAAATGGATGATATGTGGCTGGGGAATATTCTTTGGACAGACGAGGCAAATTTTACTCTGCACAGTGCTGTGAATGCACAGAACTGTGGCAAATGTGGTTCTACTCTGCCACAGGTCAAGCAGGAACATCCATTGCACTCGGCTTATATGACTGTATGCTGTGGTTCAGAAAGTTATTTCTTCTTGAACTGTGTTCCTTCAAGGAGATGACACCTCATGTGTCTGTTAGGTGTACAGTGACATCTGCACAGTGTAAAGTCCTCCTTGTGCAACACGTTATTCCAGCTTTGCAAGAAAGCAACTGTGTTCACACCACTATTTTCATGCAAGATGAGGTGACACCACATGTTGCTTACCAGGTGAAAGATTTATTTTGAGAAACCTTTAGTATGACTGCATCGTCTCTGGGCAATTTAAAGATATGTGGCCTCCCAGATCCACCAACTAAATCTAAGTGACTTCTGGTTGTGGGGACATCTGAAAGATTGTGTCTGTTAGAGATGTATCTGGACTCTTCCTGATTTGAAGGATAGCATTCAATGACATATTGCTCTGATTACACCAGACATGCTGTGAGCAACTGTCAACCATGCTGTGTTATGGATGCAGCATGTTGCTAAGTTGGGGGACCATACTGAACATATGTTATAACTTGTGACTATATCCTAATAATATGTGCCAGAACTACCATTATAATGTGTTTGGTCATTCCAACCCTTTTCCTGTGTCCACACCACATTCTGACTGCTTATGGTGCCATATTTTCAACTGGTAGTAGAAATGTGAATTATCTTTTTTTCAGCATACACCATGAGTAAGCATATTAATGGCCATGTCTACAACATTTCAGCATCCTGTGCTGCACAGAGCTCACATGGCACACTCGGAACACCATCAGTTTAATTATAACCACTTGGTATTTGACCAAAATGTATGAAATAGCTAATTTTTTTCATGATTCCAAAAATTGTTCCATAGTAACAGTTGTCTTTATTTTTACTTTAACCTTTAAGAGATTACTGACAGATTTCAGGTAGATAATGCAGGTGTGTAAATGAAGCTACTTAGAAAGAATTAAAACCTGAAGAAACCCAATGATTGATTTTATGTTACATTATTTATGTTAACTATTACTTCACACTGTCCCTTGTAGAGCAGGCAGGGAGGATCATTAACTATTACTTCACATTGTCCCTCGTAGAGCAGGCAGGGAGGATCAAGTGCCCAGATTCCTGTCCACAGCCACCCACACCACACTGGTCAAAAGATCAATGAACTCAACTGAATAAAAAGTCATCACAAAATCGACTAATTGTGTTTATGTGAATTTCATTTAAATACATACAATATAATCAGAAGGATGTACCTCATGAACTTTGAGTCTACAATGGTAAGTCACTGACATTGTTCCCAGGTAATATTGGTTCATTTCCACTCAATTCAAGCTCTTCTGTCTTTCTTTTCAGTAAAGAAGATGAACAATGATCTTGTTTACATTGTAACAACATTTTTTTCAAAATTTGATGAAAACAAATGAAAGGATGCCATAATAACAATTAAAAACCACATGACAGCTCAATACGTTGTGTTCAGTTCAACAAACCATACATCAAAGGATTACGTGTACAGCGGTATGGGTTGTGCACTCACAAACTGCACACTCATACCTCAAGTACCACATGCGACCTCATCATGGGTGGTGGTGAGGCTGCATCGAGAATTAGTGGAACATGAATTAAAAACTTGTCATCCAAACAGCTTTGTATAGAAATTTAAAATTTTAATGTATAACTGCTTAAATGGATTAAGTAAGGCTAAGTAATGAAAATTGTACTGTAGGTAGTATAGTACTAAGAAAGCAGGCTAACACTCCCCTCCCATGCCCTCTGGATCTGCTACCATCCTGAGCTTCTTGAGTTTAAATATAAAATCCTACAACAATGTTGCAAAATTTATTTGCCAATTGTGAATTCCTTTGAAATAAGTTGTAATTGGTAAAAATATATTACCTACTGGTGACATGAAAATTTGTGTTGGACATGGATTTCCTGTTTATTGCAAGCAGTCGCTTTTACCACTCAGCAATCTGTGCACACTTCTTGGACTTATACAAACCTCCTTATGCCACACTCTCTGTACCCCTATTGCTCTCTATAGTTGGATTCCCACAACAAGGTTAATGAGACAAATATGTCCACTATTAGTATTATCCACAAATGCATATTTTCCTAGTAGTTGAGGAAAGAATCTTTTATGACTGCCGTATATCTGCCTGTATGGTAAACATCCTTCAACATATCGTGTGCTGCATAGTGACTGATCCATTTCACTCAGGAGCACAGAATCCATGTTTAATTCCCACATGGGTCCTGCAGTTTCTTAGACATTTGAATTTGGTAGTAATAGGAGAGTTAATAAGGTAAGTAAATCAATAAGGAAAAACAACAAGGTAGGTTAATAAATTCCTCAAATGACTTGCATTAGAAAAGAATTAAAAAATTAATCCTGTTCACTTTAGAATGGCTCTTTCACTCATTCTATGACCTCTGTTTCTTTTGAACAATTACACTATGGTACTTGTCATATGAACATTCAAAGCAAATACACTCACAGCACCAGGAACATCTTAAGAAAAATAAACAGACATGCATGTAAAGTGTGGGGGAGTGGCCCCTACCATTCTATGTACAAAAAGAGTAGCAACAAACAAAAACTAGAGGCAGAGGTTCTAGTCAGTTGGTGCTGATGCAATGTTATAGAAACAATCAGAAAATATGTAATAAATATTGGAGCAGCAGTTGCAGGAAAGTGGCACAGAACTACTTTGGCAGCTTTATTGTATGTATCTCAAATTCACAAGAATCAATTCTCTGTCCCTGCGGTAGAACATAAAAACCCAGAAAGCAAATCCACATCAACTTGTAATGTAGCAGAATGAGGCAGTACATAATAAACAGATTGATGACGCAATACAAATTATGTGACATTATTAGCATATTAAACTTTTAATTGTTTAGTTCTACATTTGCTATGTTTACGAAAGTTGATAAGCTTTTGATGAAATGAGGTGCTCTATATGCAGATTTAATCAGATTATGCAATGTTGCACTGTAAATTCAAATTACATTAGCCCGAATGTAAATAAACATTGAGACAATTATTTGTGAGAACAGGATACAAAAAAAACTTTGTGTTCTGCCTTGTAGATGTCTTGCCATGGAGGAAGCCTCATAAGAGAGGTCCACTGGATGAGCGTCTAGGGAAGTGATTCCAGTGGTGGTTTCCCATTGCCTTCCACTGGTGATGATGAATTGGTAATGAGGACAACACAACACCCAATACCTGAGCAGAGAAAATCTCCAACTCAGCCGGGAATCGACACCGGGCCCCTTGGTGTGACAGACCACCACACTGACCACCCAGCTACTGACCACCCAGCTATTGAGGCGGACAAAGAAGCAGTAGTAAAAATGATGGTACTCAATGTCAAAACACTGAAATCATGTTTCTATGAACAATTACAGAATGTAATTATTCAATTGTTTATAGCACATATTTCATAAAATTTTAATGTGAAAACGGATTTATTTCAGTACACTGATTATTTCAAACTTGGCACTAAATTATGACAAAGCAGATTCTGTAATCAGAACCAAGAAAACTGATAAATTTGGACTGTAATCTGTGGTGTAACATGTTTACTCCAGGGAATAGCTCATTCCACTACTAACCACTTAGCCCAATTAAAGATGTTTGTGGAAACCCAAAACATTGCTGAGGTAGTTTTTGGCTATGGAACATTTTACTGTGCGTGCTTTAGTTTAATATGTATATGTGCAGATGGGGTGTGAAAACTGTCAGCTCAGGACATTGACAAGGCGCGACAGCGAGTTCACGTCTCCACCTGCTTCTGCTTTGAAGTCACAGGTTGGAGGTGCCTTGGAAGTCACAGAGAAAAAGGCACAGGCAAGTATAGCAATGTCTGAACAAGTGAAGGAGATCTGAGAACTGTCATTCAATCACTGACATCAAAGCAGAACATATACACATTATCCATTCTTCTTAGCTATGAAATATTAACAATCTGTGTAACTCAGAATCATAAAAGTAACTATATAGATAAGATACTGTGATTACATTGCAGAAGAATTGTTTAAAACAGTTTACATCATTTAGTAGCTTTAATAGATCAGAGTACTCTTTCAGCAGCCACGTCTCTGCAGAAGGTGAAGAAGGTCAAGGCACAGGGTAGTGGCATTGTGTAGCGGGTCCATTCAAGCAATTAATTTCAAGAAAGGTGACTGTAGGAATTTTGTAAGATAATACCCGAATATGAATGTAGCAGATAGGGCCTACCACCCACAAATATTTCAGTTTGGCTCCTTGCCATAACACAGTTCATGTGGAGATACTCCTGGAATACTGAAAGGCCTTGTTCAGTTCATGGTGTAGGTTGCAGTGTTCACTATCTTTGCCCAAAGCTTTTGTGAAACATTTCCATGTGCATGCATTATGGCTCTGACAGTTTCCATGGCATCCATTCTGTTCTGGAGTGCATGGAATCGTGAGATGCTGAATAATAACTACTTTCTGCTGAATTTCCTTTACTTGTTTGTTGTCAACTCTTTTCCATTGTCACTCAGAAGTTCCTTGATGATATGTCCATTAGTTTTTGCTTCAGCTATGAACTGACTTAACTTTTATGCAACTCCAGATTCTTTTTGATAAGATATGTTGCCCGAAGCTTTGCATTATTATCTTTAAAAAGTTTGAGGTACTGATATCCTGACACTGAATCATGAAATGGACCACACAAATTGATGTCCATAAGCTCACCCAGTTTTGCTTTCCTCTTCCAGGTGCCAAATGTTAATGATAAACCTTGCCTTAAATACAGCCTCCACATGGTTCACTGTCAATTTCTGCCTTGACATTTAGTTCACTGCTATGAACAGACTTTACATGGTGCTTGTTCTGGTATCCAAATCTTTCATGATAAAGCTGTAAAACATTGTCTTTGCTACTGACTTTTACCTCACTGAGGAAGCTAAGTTTCAAATTTCTCACAGCCAATTTAAAAAGCCCTCCAAAGTTGACACATACACCTAGCAATCTAATGAGTTAATCAATCTTGAGATTACAAATTTCTGGAGCTTAAAACCTAACCAGGTTTTGTGGCTACATTTATGGTTACTTAATTTGCTGACTATTGAAGATATGTTGATGATGTAACTTAGTTCAAATGTAGTTCAGTAATAGTGATAAATGTCAAAATAGCACTGAATATAGGCTGACTGACATTGTGTTGTTGTACAGTGTGTGTGTCTGTAAGAAATGTGGCTCCAACGATCAGGTAGCATTTGATGAGGTAATAGAATAGGTTTGGTGTTGATGTAACTATTTCATAGACGGGCTGTGATGTTGACTTGTCATTTAAAACTTCAGAATCAAATAATTGGTATGACAAAGCCAACATGAGATTTTCATGGAGATGTGGTGTAGGGAGGGAAGGGAGAAATTTTCTCTGGGGGATGATGAATATGCCAGCACCATGTGTTGGGTTTATAAAGACAAACTGAATTGGAGAAGGTTCTTTATGAAGTTTGTGAAGAGAATTTGCCTGCAGTGGCATCAGAAGCAGAGGCAGAGGCAACAAGAGAGAATGATCCCTTAGATGAAAATGATGATAGAAAGGGTGGGAAGACCTAGTTGTTTCATGTGATGGCACATTTATGAAAAAAAATGCCAAAAGTCCCTATATAGCATTTCAAGTGTGCTACTTGATGCATAAGTATTGTTAAAGTTATCTTCTTAGAAATTATGTCAGCAAAGAAGATTCGATAAAAATATGACAACTGTAGAATGAACTACTGTGGAGGGTGATTCAATGAAGATTATTTTTAACAGACCTGTTGCTAAACATATGCAAAATATCACAGGTAGGGCAACTCCAGTGCATTCGAAGTACAAAGTGATGAAATCCAAATGACATGGGGCATTTTATTGAATTGCTTGAATGCATAGGTCATGTCCAGAAGCACAGGAGCTCATGATTATGAAAATTCGTCAGTGACATGAAGGCGAAGAAGTTGGAAGACAGGAAGAGTCTAGGTGTACACAACAGGCTAACAAAGATGATGGATGGTTGATACTCTTCAAGTTGAGACACTCTTCTCTCTATAATTGAATAAACAACAGCCAAAAGTAAATTATTTAGCTTTTGTCACCCTGTATGTATTTGATTATTATGTGAGAAGGATAAGTGCAAAATACCTCTTTCTCACGGCTCATCGATGACTTTCTTGCTCATAGAATATTGTGGCTCACTGTAAGTAAAGTTGAACAATAGGATACAAGCAGCAGTCTGGAAGGGGTGGGTAAGGGAAGGGGGAAGTATAGTAGTGTACAGGTGGAGAGAGACTAGACTGCCAACAGGCACAGAGTCAGGAGGTTGTGAGGCAGGGAGAAGTGTGGAAAAAAGGAGCAAAAAAAAGGAGAGGAGGGGGGAAAGATGGGTGATGCAATGGCGGAGGGCTGGAAATAAACAGAGTGAAAGATGAAATGGGGAGGGGATGACAGGAAAGAGGGGGTGGAAACTGTTGGGTGTAGGGTGTAGGGACAGTATGTTGCTGTAGGTTGATACCTGGATAATTAGAGGAGTGGAGAATGTGCTGTGAGGATAATTACCATCTGTTTAGTTCAGAAAAGCTGGTGGTGGAGGGTAGGATCCAGATGGCTCGGGTAGTGAAGTAGCCATTGAAATCAAGCATGTTATGTTCAGCTGTATGCTGTGCCATAGGGTGGTCTACTTTGCTCTTGGCCACAGCTTGGTGGTGGCCGTTCATCCTGGTAGGCCGCTGGTTGGTAGTCATACCAATATAAAAAGCTGTGCAGTGACACTTCCTGGCAGATTAAAACTGTGTGCCTGACCGAGACTCGAACTCGGGACCTTTGCCTTTCGTGGGCAAGTGCTCTACCATCTGAGCTACCGAACCACGACTGTGCAATGGTTGCAGCAGAGGTGGTATATGACATGGTTGCTCTCACAGGTCACCCTGCCTTTGATAGGGTAAGATAAGTCTGTGACAGGACTGGAATAAGAAATGCTGGGTAGGTGGATTGGGCAGGTTTTCCACCTGAGTCTTCCACAGGGATATGATCCTTGTGGCAAGGGGTTGGGATTGGGGGTGGCATAGGAATGGACTAGGATGTTGTGAAGGATGGGTGGCTAATGGAACACCACTTTAGAAGGGGTGGGAAATATTCTGGGTAGGATGTCCCTCACTTCAGGGCACGATGATAGGTAATCAAAGCGCTGCTGAAGGATGTGGTTCAGTTGTTCCAGTCCGGGGTGGTACTGGGTGATGAAGGGGACACTCCTTTGTGGTTGTTCTTCTCCTGAATTGTTGTAAGTAAAATTGCTCATTCCTAGTAAGTATGATTAGGGTTTATGAAATAATTCAGGCATTGCTTCTTCATCAGTTATTTTATTCATATCACAAATCAAACTTCCATTGAAAAATAAATATTAACAAGACTTGTTCCGACAAAACCAATTGAATTTACAATCCAAGTTGATGCCAACTTCCATTTCATTCCACCATTACATACAAACAGACTCTAAAAAGAGTATTACATGTTAATCTTTAACTGCATACTGTGAGTCCATCTACATTTTTCCTATGCTAGTGTTATACAGTGTTACAAAGATTTGCATACACAATTGATATTCCTTGACCAAAGAAACACAGACAGTTAAGATTTCAATAACAAAAGCATCTTTTTTATCAATTTATCTTTTAGAATGATGTTAGAAAACAATATGTATTATATTAATAACGCGTCACAACAGTCATTACTTCAATTTGTGTCGTATCATGTACTTCGATACTTCACAAAAAGATTACCTGTGCTGAGCTGATCCATTTACAAAGTGTATTATGGTAAGAATATCAGGGATAACCTTCAGCTGCTGAAGTATAGAATGGTCTCTATGGACTACATATTTTCATATGTTATCAACAGATGAATCCCCTATACACACCTTGTGCCCCATTATTTGGTGGTGTTATATGCAGGCCCAGAGGGATGGTATTCCTTACATTCACAAGAAAAGTCTTCCTGAAATGATTTTGAACATCATCAAGCCAAAATTCAGGTTTCTGCACAAATCTGAGCTTCTCAAGAAGTGTGTGGATGACAAAAGGCAGAACCCTACTGAAACTTTGAATGCCATTATATAGAAATGTTGTCCCAAAACGACATTTTGCTCAGTCACAGAAGTTAAAATTGGAGTTTATGATGCAGTTATTGTATTTAATGGTGGCAACTCTGAGAGTATAAAAGTCTTGTAGAGAATGGCCTTAAAGGCTGAGGGAGCATTCACTCGAGAAATCATGAAGAGAATTGGCACACAACATATAACTCCAGCTGAGAAATCCAATAAAGATCTTGCAGAGATTGCAAGACAGTAAAAACAAGAAGCAAGAAGAGAAATCTCTTGAAGAAAAGGAGGATGCTCAGTACAGATCTGGAGCCTTTTGATATAGGGAATGGTACAGAAAATGTAAGTTTATCTTCAGAGTGTGTTTTCTCAGAGTTATCTTTTTCATTAAGGAGGTACATTTTTCTCAGAAATTACGAAAGGTTGAGTCAAGAGATGTGGCATGCACTTTGCAGCACGTATAAGAAACGTATACAAAGGGGAAAATTTTAATACAATTCTTCTATGTCAAAGGAATGGCCTGGTGGAGAGATAGCATAGAATAACGAAAGCAGTGTTCATGTGCCACAAGAGCTCATGGACTGATGCACTTCCATGGGTCCTAATAGGCATACAGACTGCATATAAAGAGGACCTTCAGGCTTTGCTCACCAAAGCAGTGTAAGGAAAACTCCTTGCATTCCCTGTGGCTAATATCCTGCCTGCAACTGACATCAGCAAGTTCAGTTTTCCACAATTGGTATGATGCATCAAAATTCACATCCAACACATACTGATCCCTCTGTCCACACTCTGTGCTGGAGGTATTTGTTCATAGAGATCTGAAACACTGTGACCAGGTGATGCTGCATGATGAAACAATATGTCCAGCATTGCAACCTCCTTATTTGGGACCCTACAAATTGCTCAAACATGGAACCTATATCTTTTGACATTTTAATGAAAGAGAAACCTACCATTGTCTCCCATAACTGCTTCAAGCTAGCATGGATACTGCAAGATGGACCTCTTCCATTGTCCCTGGTGGATGACGACACCCACCTTGACAAGCACAACACCAACACACATGACACAACACTTCAGCTGCCACAAGAGCTATGAGATGCTGTTGCGTGTCCACATGAGCTGACCAACCTGCCCACATCTCTGACGTCACAGCACGGCTGCAGGCAGATGACCACTGCAACAGCTTACCATCTACCATGTGTACAGAATCTTCTACACTACTTCTTCCATTGCGAGAAATGGTCTGATCGTGCGGCTTGTGCAAGCACTGGCTATGACATGACTGGTCAAGTACGGCCTCAAATGCTCTACAAGAAATGATCCAGTTGAGTTCTTTGCAGATGTCACACATGGTCCAGTCAGCCACACACACCTGCGCTACCACAAACATCGACGCTGCCTTGTGGTTCCACACCCGTTGACAGAGACTGGTCGCTATATGGCATAGTGCTCTGAACTTCCAGCAGGGGTCTCTGTGGGGAGATTTGTCCTAGGATGACCAAATATCATTGGTGCAAGTGATGTGGAAGCTCTTTGGAACAACACAGAGCGACTTGAGTCAAGCTGGACAATGCGATTGACTAGACACTCTGTACTAGTGCTCTGTTTAATAAAGAGTATTCTCACGATCTGGATGTGTCTTTATGTTGGTGGATTTCTAGCCCCACGGTATCCCTTTACTCACAACCAGTTTTATTAATGTAGAAAAACAACTTGGCAATGGTTACATCACTGTGAATGTGAAAGAAGCATAACTGTTAACACTAGACTGGATGAGTTGAGACATTGTTAAGAAAGCCTTTTGTGCTTTCAGCTTTCAAGTCATGTCATTAGAAAAGGAACAAATATCAATAATCAGTATAGCAAAAGTTGAGTTCGATAGTCAGGAAGAAAAGGCGAGGTAGAGGAAGTAATCAATTTTAACAAGGGAGAGTAAATTCTCCAATTCTTAGCTGAATAACTTTAATATTTGAGAGATATGAGAGACGCAAATTGATATTAGGCACTTGGTTAGGTTTATTTTTTAATGAAGCACATTGTCAATGTAAGGCTCTCATATTTATGCCAAAAAGTTCGATGGCCACAAAAGTTAATCTAAAAATAAACTGTAAAGACATTTAACGAAGCTTTACATCTGGTGATGCATGAAAGTACAACTGCCCTTTTGTGAGGAATAATGATTCTAAATGCAATAACAAGAAATCACTGTAAACAGCTGAGCTATGAGTCTATGTGTAGAGTGCGTAATAAAAGTGCATCATTGCCAATAAATAAAAGTGTATCATCGCCAATATAATTGTGTGTGAAGTGGAAATCTCCAGCATCTTGGATTGCAGTGGCTCAAAACAAAAAGAGGAATTCTGGAATATCTTGGATTGCAGTGGTCTGAGACGATTATCTCAATGACGTGAGTGACACAGCTTGCAGCATCATGCCACAATACAGCAACCAACAGTCAAAGTAATAAGTGTAAATTTTTGATTATTTGGCATGTGACAAATTTTGTGTGGAGAAAGTTAATTAAGACTGTGTTTTGTACTGTAGACTTCAAGTGTAAAATAAAAATGTTGTTAGAAAAGGAACAAGTACCAGTGATTAGTGTTAGTTACAGTGAGCCTCACAATGAAAAAAGTGGAAGTATGTGAAGAAATGCAGAACGCACCTATTCTTCCTCCAGAATTTTCAATACAGCTGCAGCCACAGCTGAATCCACATCAAATGCAGAGCAGCTGGTTGAGGTGCCTACTTTGAAAGAAATTCAGGAGAAAATTGTGGATATAATAAACTTAACTTTGTTGTTAAAGAGGTAAGAGAGGAAACAGTGAAGATATCTGAAGAGAGACAAGAAGAAAAATACACAGACACATGTAATCAATTGCAAGACACACCTATTATTCTTATCAATTGATCATTATGAACCCATGGAGTCAGATTTATGAGCAACATAAGACACTGACTAGTTAATAGAAATATCTAGCTCTGAACTTCACATGCCAAGCAGAATGAAACCTTATGCAGTCTCAGATTATGAAATGACTAGTACATGCACAGTTAGTAATAGTATTCAGTTGGATGCTAACATTTTTGGTATAGATTCAGATGTATTGTCATTGGATGGGGAATATACAGGGTGATTATAATTAAAGTTAAACTTTCAAACTGCTGTAGAAATAACAGTACTGGTCAAAATGACATCAAATTACAACGGAATATTATTGGAGAAGGGGGAAAATATATGACAGAAGAAAAATAAATAGTTACAAAATGTAGCAATAGATGGTGCTGTAGGCATCACAATTTAATAGTGGTCAACTACAAATGACAAATGAATCATACACAATGCCTAAGGTGTACGTCTGACATTAAACAAACTGTACTACTCAGTGTGTATGGGTATACAGGTGTGATACTGTTAGTTATGTAAGCCCATCCACCATGGCAAGGTCATGTCACATCGGATGGGAAACGCTGTTTTTAATTGTCTTGGGGCCAAAAAACTGCATAAAAAGCATCAATCACATTGGTTTTTAATTTTCCTGAGGCCAAAAACCTCATAAAAAGCATCAATCACCATCGGTTTTTAATTGCCCTGAGGCCAAAAACCACATAAAAAGCATCAATCAAATTCAAATCAGATTATTAATTTCAGTGTGACTGGCACAAAACATGTTACATATGCTATCCATCATTTTCTGCAACAAGTTGAATTCGAGATACAGCATATTCCACAACTGATGGAAGTGTGTTTCCTGGGTCACGTTCCGAATGTGTTGCGCAATGTAAGCCTTCAATTCAGCTAAGTTTGCAATTGTAACTCTGAACACAACATCTTTCAGATAGCTCCACAGCCAGAATTGACACAGATTAAGATCAGGCGTTTGGGACAGCCAGGCTGTAGGGAAATGGCAGCTGATAATTCTAGCATTTCCGAAACGGCACTTCAGCAGCTACTTAACTGATTTGCAGTGTGTGGAGGTGCGCTATCTTGCATAAAAATTATTCCATCCACACATCCATGGTGTCGGAGAGCTGGAATGATGTGATTGCGCAAAAGATGCTCATAGTGCTTACCAGTGACACCACAGGTAACAGGACCGGAAGCACCCGTCTCTCCAAAAAAATATGGCCCTACAATAAATTATGCCATAAATCCATACCACACAGTGACCTTTTGAGGATGAAGTAGTACTGCTTGATTTGAGTGTGGATTTTCCGTTGCCGATATTCGACAATTCCGTGTATTGACATAACCTGTCAGATGGGAGTGCGCTTTGTCTGTCCACAAAACCTTCCGTGGCCCATCATTGTCCACTTCCATGCGAACAAGAAATTCTAAAGCAAAGGACTTTCTTGTTGGCGGGTCAACAGGAAGCAACTCGTGCACAGGGGTAATTTTGAATGGATAGCAAAAAAGAATGTTTCCTAGGATTTTATGCACCGTGCTCATGGGTATGTCCAATGTTTGGGCAATTCTCCGTGCACTACATGTCTGCAAACCACCACTCATCTCCTCCTGCATTATTGTGACCACTGCTTCCACTGACATCGAATCAATTCGTTTCCTGCCCTACCAGGTTGTACACCAAAAGAACCAGTCTTTTTGAATTTCCAAATTATTTTTGTCATACCCATGGCAGTCATCAGACCAACACCTTTTTTCAAACCCTTCAGTGTCCAGAATTTCTGCAGAGCAACATGTGCATTCTTGTAATACAGCTTTACAAGCAGAGCACGATTCTGCACTGGGACAGTCATGGCGAATTTCGCAGACAAGAAAGGAGGAAAAGCCATGGCCTGTTTATACCAACTTCAATGGGTCGTACGCATGACAAGTGTTTTCATTTATGTATTCTGACACATAGAACGCCATCTATTGATCAATTTTCACGCTATTTTTTCTCTTCTGCCACATATTTTCCTCCTTTGCTGATAAAACTCCGTTGCAATTTGATGTCATTCTGACGAATGGTGTTGTTTCTACAGCATTTTGAAAGTTTAACTTTAATTAGAATCACCCTGTACTTTGAAACAGAATATTCAAACGGACAATGAGAAGATTTTTGTTACAGAGGAACTGAAGCAGACTGACATGAAACAAAACCAAGATTCAGCAGATAAACTTCAGAGATCATCAGATTTTAATAAGAAACATTATGGTGTGTTGTATTTGAAGGAAGAAGAAGAAAATTTGTCATATGCAGAGGAATATGAGATGATATTCTTGGGTATTGTGAAGCAGACAGGTTCAAGCAGAGGATACGAAACATTATTGTCACAAAGAAACTGGACCACATCATTATAAAATAAAAAAAAAAAAAAAAAAAAAAAAGAATACGTAGAAGGGAAATGTCAGAAGTCAATAGATTGTGAGAATAAATTTGAAAATATGTTGTTTGTGTAGCAAAAAGAAGAAATTTTTATCGCTTGCAGAATTTAAGATTTGGCAAAATGTTGGTCTAAATGCACAAAAGAATGAGGGTTTAAAACTGATTTGTGATGATCGATATAACCAGACACATGGCAAAGCATATTCAAAACTTTTGCTAAAGGAATCAGTATTTTAACGTGCAGTATAAAGAAAATGGCACTGCACACAGAGCGATGCAACAACTGATGTCCCAAGTTTGTGGTCTTCTGCCTAGCTCAATGATTAGAATTGTAGAGCAGGGCTGATGAAGGTCCACATGAAACTGAACAGAGAAGAAGCAATGGGTGTCAGGAGCAAACACAAGCATAGGGAACAAGAGGGTGGGACTACCATCACAAAGACATGTACGATATTATGGCTTGCCATTTCACAGGCAGAGACACAGGAAGAAGTAGAATGAGAAAGGGATGTGCAGACTGGGGAGAAGCAGAGTAAGCAGAGCTGAAATGACATATTGGCAGTTGATCACTTACAAGGACATAAAGATTAACAATAGAAGAGGAGAAGAAAGGACAGGAAAAGAGATTGGCAACTATGCATTCTGGATGTTTTATAGCTGCAAGAAGACTGAGTTGCACTTACAAATACAGGAACTGTCAAATACTTATTAACAGTGATTTGCATAGTATTTTCATACTGTTTGTGTTAAAATACTGTACTGGGTTTGGTTAACGGCAATATAGACTGATGTTATAATGAACAGTGGAATTTTCTTTTTCTTAAATGGTATTCACTTTTTTCAACTGAACGTTTACGAGTAGACAAATAGAGGCACAGAACTGCTACGTGCTAGACAGTGGTTTGATTCTTGTTAGGCATACAGACACTGAGCCAAGTTATTTGTTTAAAATTTACACACTTGCTGCATGGCTGGCTGCAGAGGAGAGTCTCGAGTTATTTCCAGTGCCACCCCCACCCCATTACTACCATCACCGAGAGGCAGTGGTCAGTGGTGCAGTAGAATTACACAATTGTCGGCTACACTCATCATCGACTAGCCCCCTTCGCAGTCAGAGGTCAAAACATCTGCTGCCTGCTGCCATGACATGAGAATCAATGACCTTCTGCTGTACCACCATACATTACATGACAATCAACACCCACTGTGCTCATTTGACATATTCAACAGGAGCAGAAATGTCAGAATCAGCTGCTACATCAACACGTCAATGAGTGTGTGGATTACTAAAAGTGTTGTGTGGAAAGTTAAAAAGTCAATTACATGAGTGTTCGAAACTGTTTTGTTTCAGTTGACTAATCAACTCTCTCTTCTTCTTCTTATTTAAAAAAAAAACACCACATTCTTCACCCGTCTCACATTACCAACTCAAATACAAAGTTTTATGTAATTCTTTATGTCATGATAGTTAATATTGTTGAACTTGAGGTCATGTTGTTTGTGGTATAAGCATAACCTGTTTTTTTTCCAATTTACTTATCATATGAGGAATAAAGTACTATTTGAGATACAGTTGTAAGATATTATACTAACTTAGGTAGCCAATTGCTAACTAATTAGGTTCCAGCTTAATAAAGTTCACATTTTCTTGATTCCTTCTATGTAATGAGCAGCAGTTGTAAGTATAATAATATCCCTTTTGCACAGGCTGATCAGTGTTTGAACACGAAGGGCAGTTGAGGCATCATAGCTGCTGAGTGTATGGAAATATGTTTGAAGGAGGTAAAATGTCATAAGCTACATTAGTAGATATTTTCGGTATTGTTGGATTAGACAGGAAAAATATATGCAATGTTCAGAGTTGTTTAAGAGGTGATGATACTGTTCTTCTTTTTTTTTTTTGTCCAACCTGTGCACATAACTTCTGTAGATTTAGATGAAGATGTGTTAACATTAGTAAAATATGATCATTCTCTTAGGAAAAGTTAACGATTAGGATGTGCTGCAGAGACTTAAAATGACTACGTTAAGTAGTTTTCCTTCATGGATGTTTGTAATAAGTAATTTTGACATTTTATTAGTTATATGACAAATCTGATTTCTCTGTATGTTCATTGCCTGCTTATCACATATATAAACAACAGTACTCTTTGCTACAGTTTGACAGTGGCCAATAATTGTCTAGGATAGTTGTCTGGTGGGCAGGCCCACAAAAAATGCTGTACAGAAGTTACATTGGAGCTGGTATATACCATAACAACTTCCACAGGTGGCTCTGGCAATAACAGGATAGGATATGCCAGTGATTGGACACAAACAGAATGTGCTGAGTGGGTGCTTAGCATGTGTCTTGCCCATTGTCTTTCCATGGTAAAACTCATGTGGTGATAAGATGGGAGTAGGCATGGTTAAGGATGGTCCAGGCTGTTTCATAGATTGGCTGGGTAGTGGAACACCAGTTTGTGTGGGGAGAGAAAGCTATTTCCCTATTTACTCTTTCTTAAATTTTTCACTTATCTTTTATTATTAATATGAGCAGTTTAGCATTGGTCATAATTTGTTTTTAATGTTCTTTATAAGGGTAGAATGCAGTTGATGCTTATGCCTTCCAATATGTTGACTGCGGTGTGACAACTGCTGACCACAGCTGAACCTAATGCCTTAGCCGTGTGGCCCACTGCCGGCCACAGTAGGGCCTCACACCTAACACAGTGTGCTGTCCTGCTATTAAAACATCCATCACTAAGCATGCAGCAGTCGATGTGTTATTGTATAGCTTGAAGGCTCTCCTTAATGATGGGATTTACAGAACACAATGTGTGAATTAATACATAAACCACACACTCTTTAGGGGTTTATGGTGTACAAATGTAGATCTTTAATTGCAAGAGTGTATCCAGACACTGAATTAGGGACAGCATTGGGCACTCTATAGGAAAGGACACACGCTGCCGACATCCATACTCTGCATATCACTGTGAAGTCCATGGCAGAGGATACTTCCCACTGTAGCAGAGATTATGGTTTCTTTCTCTACCACTTGCTTTTGGAGCACAGGAAGAATGACTGTTCCTATATTCTGTGAACACTGTAACTTCTCGTTCTTCTCCCCACAGGTACAAAGCATAGAGGCCTGTAGTATGTTCTTAGATGACTCACTTGATACCAGTTTTTACAAACTTTGTAACTAGACTGTCATCTATCTTTGACTGTATGCCATGCAGGTTTCTCAGCATTTAAATGATGCTCTCCCATGAGTCAAACAAATGTGATAATTTACAGTGTCCTCTGTATACTTTCAGTATTCCCTGTAGATCATCTATTTGGTATGGATTTCACACATTTGAGCAATATTTTAAGATTGTAAACATTTTTCTTTGTAGACTGATTAAATTTTCCAAGTATCCTAACAATGAAGTGGGGTAACATTATCACCTTTTAAGGTAACTGATCCAACTTGTGCACTAACTCATGAATATGCACATCCATTCTTTTTTATATCAGTCTGATGATGATCATAACAACTCAAATTGGTATCTGAAATGAATAAACAAATTTGCAGTCAAAGGCTGTTTTGGTTTGTGTGAAGTAAAGTCACTTCAACTGATGCTGAGCCTTCTATTTCAAATCTCCGTATTTGTGTGGGCTAACAGATTCCACTTGTGATTCATTGATATTGTAGCCCCATATAGTGGCCCAGAGTGGACGGCTTCTACAGTGGCAGGATTGGGTAGTGGCCGTGGGTCACTGTAAGGATGTCGGCTATTAGTAACACATGACAACACATCAATAGAGAAGCATTTTATTCAGACACAAGCTACAACACTTGCAGCGTTGCTTCACAGTGACCATGCCCGCCTTTTCACATGTTGAGTACGAATGCAGAGAGATCCACTGAACCAGCAGGCGGCCAGGGGCCAGCAGTCATCTGAGTGACAAAAGGAATGCTGAAGCCTGGAGTCTGCACAGTGACTCGTGCTCCAAATGCGTTCGGCTCAGCTGCTTGTGGCAAGGCATGCCAGCAGCACAGAAGCTTCCTATAATTCTTGCAGGGGATGCCAGCCCTCAGAAGTGGAACTCATCCTTGAAGTATGGTGCACAGCAACAGGATGCCTGTATCAGCATAGGAGAGCGAATGGCTGCACCGCCCTGGTCTCAAATGGCTACCCTGAAGGGTAGAAGTCTGCTGTGGCTGGAAGAAGGCCCATTGCTGTGAAGGTGTCAAGTCCAAGGAGCTGGACTTAGAACATGCAGTTGGACTGACAATGGTGAAGCCCAAACTCGTGGTGGTCGCATGCAGAACAGTATCACCCCTCACATGGCATAGCTCCCTCTATCATAGTTGGTGCTGCCAGATTGGATCCCCTTTCATTAGATATAATGGGTATTTGTAATGGTTAGGAGCTGGTGTGGTGCATGTAAAGAGACATTTGAAAAGTGACAAAATTTCTGCTTTGCTATTGCATCCCGTGTCATCCACATATGTCTGGACTTTGGTGCAGCTGACAGCCTTTCTATACAAATTACACTTTAACATTGCTAACTGATGTACCTGTTAGTCAAACAATAAAACAGTAAAAATGGAAGAGGAATACACTGTCTATACGTTTCATCTGCAAATTATTTGAGTTTTCTGCAGGTGACAATTCTGTATCCAACTAAGTCACCATATATAAAAAAAATTCCAAAAACAAAGCAAGCAATTTGAGCATTATTAGCATGAAACAAATAAACTCTGTAAAGCAAATGATATGCTACTATGGCAGCAGTTGTCTGACAAGTGATATATTCTAATCAATGGCCACTAAATTCAATGAGTTCTAACAGTAGCAGAATACTAGACTCAAGAGCAATTGAATGAACTAGAAATGAATAATGTAATCTTCTCACTAAAGAAGTTTATTTTCCCAGATAGCAATAAATACCTATGTGTAGAAAAAATGGTTCTGACTTTCATGAGGAACTATTTATTAATCTCCTAGTTACAAGCTTTATTACTGAACTGTCAAAATAAACAAAAGAACTTAATCAAAAGACTTGTGTTCTTCCATGAATATTGTTTCTCCACACACACCTGGAACTACTTTCCAGAATTCAGCTTCTCTGGGGTGTAATCAGTCTTGTAGCAGGGAAGCCCTCAAACCTGTTCCATTCCTTCTCCAGTGCAGTATTCCTTGAATTCCTGAGAAGTAAAACAAGTCCCTCTATCAGTAATTATTTGGACTGGATTCTTCAAACTAGTTTATTGTAATTCCATATTACTAATTGCTTTGTTGATGTTGTAGTCAGTACAGGATATGGCGATGTAAACTTGGTAAATGAATCAATAATATTCAGAATGTGGTTGTATCTTTTGTGCATTGATTGAAGTGGTCCAATACGATCCATGCGACTAGCATATAATGGCTCACTTTCCTTGAATAAGGAATGAGGGAAATCTTCCTTCTTCCCTGATTTCGTACTCACTTTTAAACATCTTACACAAATGAAGATACCCTTTCCACCTTGTCAGTCAAATTTAGTATATAATAATATTGTTTTACTTCCTCCCCAGTTTGCTAAACTGCATAATAACCATTCTGCTGCACAAGCTTGATGATTTCAAGCTGCACAATGCTTGGAACCACCAAAGTCTTTCTTCCATCATAGAATTTGAAAAGAATTCCATCTCTCATTAAAAAGTTTTCATAAGGCCTACCTTTGAGAATGCTCTTGATTGTTGGTAAACCATCATTCTTCTACTGATTTTCCTGTTTCTGACTATTAAACCATCTGTGAAACCAAACAGTACATTCACATGACGACTTATGCAATCTACATGTTTCATCCTAGAACCAGATCAGTCTTCAATGGTGTAGGAATACTGTTCCTAAACTAAAGCCCATGTTGCTGTTCATGGTAACAAGTCCTTCTTATCCAGTCTTTTGGAATGTAGTGCAGGCCATTACAATTTTATAATGTGCTCTTAGTAAATACACCTGGAATTTCCTTAAGGCATTAACAACAGCTAAAACTTCAAGCTGATAATTACTTTATTTTTCCTCTTCAGGTGTTTGGTGTCCCCCCCCCCCCCCCCCCTCTCCCACTCATATATGAGAGTGGATGGGACTTGTCATCTTCTGAAGATTTTTGCAATAACATGGCTCCAAAACCTTCTTTGCATGCATCCATGTGTAGTTCAGTTTCGCATTTTGAGTTTTAGTTTTTAAAACTACATCTAATGAAAGGATATGTTTGAGCATCTTGAGTGTTTACCTCTGCTCTCCTTCAAACAATATTCTCGATCATTACTCAGTAAAATGCTCAGAGTTTTGGCAGCTGTAGAGTAATTTGAGATAAACTTCCTAAAGTAACCAGTTATACATAGGAAACTTTGTATTGCTGCAGTAAATTTCAGTTCTGGGAAGTTTTGAGTGGCTATTGTCTTCTCAGAAGAAAGATAGATTTGTCCACACTGTATAACACACCCAATAAAATCAACAGCTCCCTTTAAGAACTGGCATTTTGCAAAATTAATTTCCAAGCCATATTCTGCCACAGTTTTTAACATTAAACCAAGCCACTGAATGCCTCATCACCACTCTTTGATGATGTTATAGTATGATCCATGTAAATAAACATGAAGTTATCCTCAAGCCAGTGCCCAAAACACAGGATCTATAAAATGCTGAAACACTGCAGGTGCATTTGATAAGACAAATGGAATTTAAACTACCCTGAGTGTGTCACATGAGATATGTTTTTGGCTTTCCTCTTCAACACTAAAAAAAGATCTTGAAGTCTAATGTGGAAAACACACAGGCATCTTGTAGTTTAACTAAAATATCTTGTATGAGGGGCAACGGGTAATGATGTTCCACTGTGATCTTGTTTAATTTTCTGTAGTCCATACAGACACGGTATCTCCATTGTTCTGTTTTGCAACTACAACCTCGATAACGTATTCAAATGAACTTCGTTCTATTATTCCTTGATCTAGCCACGTCTGGAATTGGCTGTTAATAATTTCTTTCCGCTCTGGTGACTATCTTCTGGGTCTTCTATATATCAGTTGTTGTTCACTCACAACAATCTTTTCTCTGACATTGTTGGGCTGTAATTAGTCACCAAGTCATCCATGTGTTCCTTTGTGTCATCACTAACAGAGCTTTCAGTATCTGATTCTGGTTTGTTTTCTACGTGGATACGCATAAGATGAGCTTGCCCTTCTGGCTTCCTAATAATAACACTGTCCTTGTTTATTAAAACTTCAGTTTGATATAGAAAACTACCATTTCTAAATTCATAATGTCTTTAGAAACCACATAATATCTGCTTCAGTTTTCACATGATCAACCTCAACAATGCCTCTAAAGTACACTTGTGGAGAGATGCAGTTTTTCCCAAATCCCATCAAGAATAAATTTGTATTTTGTAAACTTAGAGCTTTCATAAGCTCATAAACATCCTGTCATAATAAGTTAACTGCCACTGTCAGTTTGCACCTTCACCTCTGTTACTCATTCACACATTTTTAAATTTTGAGTGTTAATACTCATCTTAACAGTGTTCGCATTTATAGTGGCGTTTTGATTGTCCTACTGATTTGTGTATTTGGATGAGATATGACCAAACTCATTGCAATTGAGGCAGCTCTTTCCCTTGCTCTTGTGGCTGCAATCACTTGACCTGTGACCACTGGCACCGTAATTGAAACACTCTTGGTTTCGATCCCAAGCTGTGCTTTTAGTATTTCTATTACTTGAGTCTTTAGCATCTTTCTTATTGGAGTTTAAATTTTTGTTGCTGTAATTTTTTTATTTCTTTTTGGCAATGACTTCACAGCTCTTTCGTAACACCTAATTTTTTCCCTTAACCTCTCTCACACTTCCAGCACTCTAAAGCAGAAGTTTGATGCCCGAGTCATCTTCTGTTCCATCAACCACATACTGAAACATTAAGTCATTATCAGTGCCACCATGGTTGGCAATTTCAGTGAAAAACAGGCATTTGCAGTTGACTCTATCCCATTAAAAGTGACATTTCCTTGGGTCTGTGATCTACTTCTTACCTGAATTTCTGTCACTGCCATTAAATGGCTTTAGAGCACCCTCGACATCACAAAATGACAGAAAATTTGCACTGATTTTACAAATGTGGCGAGGATTGTGTTTCGCTTTTATCGCCTGTTTCTAAATCAGAATCTCTGTCTGTCTTCTTTTCGAGTAAATTCGAACTTTTATCGCTAACCATCATCGGGATCACAATCATCCTCCTCACAGTTTATGCCATTGTTAATTTTCACTGCAAGTTTGTCAATGTTCGATAAATAACAACAAATCTTGGTAGTCATTTCATTTTTCATCCCACGATCTATACACAATATATTGCAGACTGCTCCTAACTCTTCTTCTGCAAATGATGCTTCAATGAATGACTTCTTAGCTTCAAGTTCGCCAGCTAGTGATTAAAAAATAAAACCAGAAAATTCTTATTTACTTTTCCATTTTCTTCTAATGTTGCCATTTCTAGATTTTTTCTTCAACGACCATTTCTCCTTTTGTAATGTTTAAAATTTCTTCTTTCATCACTCTGCTACTACCAGTCACAGTTAAAATGAGAATCCTCATTGTAGATCAAAAATCACCACATTTACATTTTCATACATCATCATAGCCAAATTAGCATTCAGAAAAATTCATTGTAAATGTTGCAGATTAGGCGATAAAACTGCATTGTCAGTTGATTCCGGGCGAGCCCCTAAAATTTGTATGAAACACGGTTCTAGCTTTCATGAAGAACTCCTTATTTTCCTAGTTACAAACTTTAGTTCTGGTCTATCAAAAGAACTTAATCAACAAACCCTATATGCAGATAAGGTATAAGGACAGGCTGCTGAAAACGGTCATGTATGTATCAGGTGTGCTTGCGTGTGTGAATGAATGTGTGTGCTTTCTTTTCTGAAGAAGGCTTTGGTTGAAAGCTAAATGTGTAACAGTCTTTTGTTGTGCCTGTCAGCGACTCAATGTGTCATCTCTATGGTGAGTAACAATTTATCGTTCTCTTCATATTGTTGATATTCCATCCTGGAGTTTCCATTGTTTGGTAACTAATATAGACCATTTTGCCACTTAGTGTAGTGCAATGTCATTTAGTCATGGGCACATGTGGGAACAACTGTAATATAAGTAAAAACATGCTATAGTGTAACATTATACGAAAAAAAAACCATGATTGTGCCAAATAAGCACAAAAGTTTCTGGTCAAATACATTTGGCTTATTGGATATTGCCTTCTGCATCCATGGTGACAGCTGATGGCACACTGCGAGGCAGTCATGAAACAGACTATATAGTGTTTAGAAGTACCATCAGGTGGCAGCAGTTTGTTTTTTACATAACAACTTAGAAACATAACAAATAAATACTTTCAGTGTACTGTGTAATAAAGAGAAGGATGACGATAGCGAGTGGCAGAACTGATAAACTACAACATGCATACACTTTGAAAGTGCTGTACATAGTCAGAAAAGCACACGAACATTCCACAAATTCAGCTATGTCTGGCACAATGGTACATATTTATATGTTATGTAATATGAATATTAAAATTTCTTCTTTGCAATGAAAAATGATTATCAGACAGTAAATTTTTTTGTAATAACTTTTCAGTTCTGATATTTTAACTTGCTCAAACTAGTTTTTTATGTGTGTGATTTGGGAAAATACACTTCTCTAGTAAGATTATAGTATTCAAATTCAGAGATTGTTGTCTTGCTGACAATGTGTCAGCTAACCATGAACTAGAAATTGCTGTTACATTGGAGAGAAAGCCATACTGTCACATGAAAATGGAGTAGACCAATGTACCATGGGAACGAGATGACAACAAATCTTGTAAGGCTGCTGTGACAGCCACCTGCAGTTTAGATTTCAGGCAAGGAGTACACTGTCTCTAAGGATGTACAAGCAATAAACTTTTTATATGCTATCCTCTTAAGTGCACACGGTCAGAACTTCAATTAGGAGGGAACTGCTGCAGCCAGCTTCAAATGTGCAGTAAGTCAATCACCCATTAAATTTTAGACAGCAAAAAATAGTACGCACTGATACAATCCATAATGACAAGTGTACTAACAAACAATCAGAAATTGAAAATATTTTCAATAATCATTTTTTAAATGTTGTGGAGAAAATAGGATCTAGATCTTCACTAGAAGAGGCAAGGCTACTAATAGAAGAGGCCATACCTGTGCAGTTTGAAACAACTGTATTTCCACCAACCTTTCCCTCTGAAATCAGTAAAATAATAAACTCACTGAAAAGTAAAAGCTCTTACGGAATTAATGGCATTTCCAGCAAGGTACTTAAAGCTTGTTCCCCACAGATAAGTAAGATTCTAAGCCACGTATGTAATAGCTCTTTGGAGCAGGGTGTTTTCCCCGATAGACTGAAATATGCCATTGTAAAACCATTGCATAAAAAGGGGGATATGTCAGATGTCAACAACTATCGCCCAATCTCTCTTCTGACAGCTCTATCAAAAATTTTTGAGAAAGTAATGTATTCAAGAGTAGCCTCCCATATTTGTAAAAATAAAGTACTAACAAAATGCCAGTTTGGTTTTCAGAAAGGCTTTTCAACAGAAAATGCTATATACGCTTTCACTGATCAAATATTAAATGCTCTGAATAACCGGACATTACCCATTGGTATTTTTTGTGATCTCTCAAAGGCCATTGATTGTGTAAATCATGGAATTCTTTTAGATAAGCTAAATCATTATGGTTAGAGGGGGGCAATGCACAAATGGTTTAATTCATACTTAACTGGAAGAATGCAGAAAGTTGAAATAAGTGGTTCATGTAATGTTAAAACAACAGCTGATTCCTCAAACTGGGGGGCAACCCACAGGGTTCGATCTTACGTCCTTTACTGTTCTTGATATACATTAATGACTTACCATTCCACATTGATGAAGATGCAAAGTTAGTTCTTTTTGCTGATGATACAAGTATAGTAATAACATCCAAAAACCAAGAACTAAGTGATGTAATTCTAAATGATGTTTTTCACAAAATTATTAAGTGGTTCTCAGCAAACGGACTCTCTTTAAATTTTGATAAAACACAGTATATACAGTTCCGTACAGTCAATGGCACAACTCCAGTAATAAATATAGACTTTGAACAGAAGTCTGTAGCTAAGGTAGAATTTTCAAAATGTTTAGGTGTGTCCATCGATGAGAGGTTAAACTGGAAGCAACACATTGATGGTCTGCTGAAACGTCTGAGTTCAGCTACGTATGCTATTAGGGTTATTGCAAATTTTGGTGATAAGAATCTCAGTAAATTAGCTTACTATGCCTACTTTCATTCACTGCTTTCGTATGGCATCATATTCTGGGGTAATTCATCGTTGAGTAGAAAAGTATTCATTGCTCAAAAACATGTAATCAGAATAATTGCTGGAGTCCACCCACGGTCATCCTGCACACATCTATTTAAGGATCTAGGGATCCTCACAGTATATATATTCACTTATGAAATTTGTTGTTAATAATCCAACCCAGTTCAAAAGTAATAGTGGTGTGCATAGCTATAACACCAGTGGAAAGGATGATCTTCACTATGCAGGGTTAAATGTGACTTTGGCACAGAAAGGGGTAAATTATGCTGCCACAAAAGTCTTTGGTCACCTACCAAACAGCATCAAAAGCCTGACAGATAGCCAACCAACATTTAAAAATAAATTAAAAGATTCTAGATGACAACTCCTTCTACTCATTGGCTGAATTTTTAGATATAAATTAAGGGGGGGGGGGGGGGGACAACTTAAACATTAGTGTCATGCAATATTTTATGTAATGTAATATCTTGTACAGACATCTTTTATTAACCTGACACATTCCACATCATTACGAAGTGTCGTATTCATGATCTATGGAACAAGTATTAATCTAATCTAATCACCTCATCACTATTTAATACAGAATCCATCACCCCACAAATGTATTTCTCCTAATATATATCTGCGATTAACATTGACACAACTAAACAAGTGACTGGACACAGTCGAAGCGTGGAAAGAAGCAATCTGGACTGAGATACTGAACATCTTCATAAATACCAATGATGTCAAAAACTACATAACATGATGCACGAAACAAGGCATCCTTTCGGCAGTTCTAGACATTCTCATGTGAAAGATATTTACAAAGAAAAAGATTCACAAGTGTAGGCCAATGGGGCGCTATGATATTACGGTGTTGCATTCACATAGGCTTTCACGAGAAGTGTTGCATAAACAGCTGCGAACCATGTGAATATTACTGCAGACCTCCTTGCTCGATGCCTCCTCCGTGGGTGATGGAATCTTTGAGCTAGATAACTGTCCTGGTAACAAGGCTAGCATCATATAGTAGTGGTTTAAGGAGGATGATAGTGAATTCAAGATGTCTTGGCCACCTAATTCCTTTGTTCTGACCCCAATTGAACACATCTGGGATGTTTGAAGGGTTTGTGGAGCACTGGACACGTGTGTGTTTGTGTAGATAACCAAATCACCTTATCTTTATCATACTAAATAATCGGGTACACTGTTGAGATATGTGTACATCTTTGACTCATCACCATTTCCATGTATTGAGACAGTATTTCCACTGTCAATCATCAAAATACTCCTGTATGCTTACAATATATCCTAGAGTGACTGCAGCAATGTGTCACCACTATCCTCATGCTGCAAGTAGTGCTAGAATAAACAAGTATATTTGTCTAATTCAGTTGCTTATTGAGTGTAATTAAAAGCACTTTTATAAACAGTATCATTCACAAATAAATTTTATTTATGTTTGTATTTTACCAGGGTAATGACATGAGAACAAAACAAATCATATTCATTACCAAATGAAATCAATTTAGGCCACATTTTTTTTTTTTTTTTAGTCCTTGGGATTGGCAGCAGACATATGATGCACTGAGAACTTTCCTTAACATCACAAAATAAGTCATCTTGAGAATCTTTAGATCAAAATTGGGTAAACGAGAGAACAAAATAATGGATGTTAATTGGCCAACTATTAAGCAAATAAGAGAAGTACCTGAAATATCTAAAAGAGCACTCATATTCGCCACAGATTATGTTCTGCTGAAAGGTTCTTGGAAGTTATTGAAATATTTCAACAGTAATGCAGTTGCACTGCTACAATAATTTGAATACATGCAGTGTAACAGGTTTGAGAGACTATTTTGAAACAGAAAGGTATAATGATCATATTTTGATGTAAGGAAGCATTCTGAGACTTTTCTGTCTGTTACCTGCTTTGTTTATTGCACAATCAATAATACACTATTTAAATCAATATTTTCTAAAGGACTATGTGAAACAGTAAAAGAAATGTGGCATTTTGTGTCAGATATCTTCTTCAAATTTTAAGAATGTGATATGATGAAACAAATGTGGCATTTTCAGCCACAGATTTTCTTCACATGCTAACAACAGTATATATCAAAGAGATGTAAAGTAATAGCATTAATGGAATGATTGGTGACATAAGAAAACAAATTATACTTCTATGCACAAATCTTAAGACTGTTAACAGTAGATAAAATTTTTGGTGTGTGTGTTGCACATTCTTAACTACAAATTACTTGTTTTTTTCCCAACATCCCACAAAAAAAAAAAAAAAAAAAAAAAAAAAAAAAAAAAAAAAAAAAAAAAAAAATCATGCTCAGTGAGCAAAATCAACAAGTAACTAATAAAGATTTACGCCGGGTACTGTTTTGAAGATACGCTCTGCCCAAAGACTTGTCCTTGACACAGACTTATGCCCATTCAGGTTATTTAAGTCTTGTTGCCGTTTACAATTCTACTATTTTATTTTTGTTTCATGGAAAACAACGAAAAATCCAGGGGAAATAGTAACATTATTACACGTTATAACAGGATATGCGACTAACATTACAGAGCTTTCTTCACTAAACAGTAACAAGTAGGCAAAAATGAAAAATACAAGCACAAATATTGTACAGCGGACACTTTCACATCTTTCTGTTTTAAGAACTATCGTCCTCTTTAACAAACTGGTGTCTGTACTAAACTAACAATACGCGTGACTGTTTAATCTCAATCATTCTTGCCAGATAACATAATATACGAAGTTTTTGTAAAACTGATTATCACTTAAAATTAGTCATTTTCTCAGTTAGCAGTTTCACATGCATCAATCCAGTCGTTATAAACGTCTATGGGTTCTGATAAGCAATTTATCGACGTCTGAAAATCCTCGAGGCAAACACGACACGTTATTCGCGCCGTATTTCTTCCTTTGTCCCTGTAAATGACAAAAAAAGCTTCGTGTTAAAATAAACATTTTCTTCGAAGTTATTTCACTGTATGTGCCACATAGTAGAGTTTATTATTCACAAGCCCGAGCGAGACTACGGAATAAAACCCATTACGGGGCACTGGTGGAACAATGTTTGTTTCTGTGACGCAACATCAAAAAAACTTTACCTTGATGAATTTCGTTTACCCAAGTACATACATAATAAATAAATTCTAAAAACAAAAAGAAGACGTTTATGAAAAAGAATGCAGTTACATACATTTTAACGTCGCATGACTTTTCATGATTACAGAAAGGGCAATTAAATTGCAGATCCAAAGGTTCGATCGCCTTTCTCTTCGGCGGAGGTTTCCTTTTGCTTTTTCGTCGGCCCATGTTCCTTTAAATACAACAATGACAATTACAGCAGAATAATTTTTAATAGGTACGGGGACACTTTCCACGGTATCACTCCATTACTCTTCGCGGCAGAGTTTACTCACTCACTGTGTTGTGTTGTATACAAACAGTCAGTTCAGATAATCGAACTAAATTGTATATTTGGAGAGGTGAAGATATTCCATAATAATAACTGTCATTGGATGGGCGACGCTTTACAGTAATAATTCCGATGTACGAATCTACGGAAAATATTAGTTATGTTGTAGAAGCAGTAAAATCGGAAAAATGTCTAAGAAAATAAAGATTTTTGTTAAAATAAAGTGAAAAAGTTAATATATATTAAGTGTATGATGAATTCTAATTCTGATTACGAAATTAAAAATTGCAATTGTTGTGCACAATATAAATATATATTTGTAAGAAAATGATTCTTTCTTCACTGTAGCTGTGTTAGCTATTTGATCTTTCGATAAATGTCAGTGACATGACATGTGTTGTCGCGTGGGCGTGTGGTGATTACGTGTTGGTGAATAGAACAGTATTATGACAGAAATCTGTTAATGTATAGTAAGTACCGTGCCACTAATTAACCACTCAGAAAATCACTGTGTAATTTGGTGTAAATGCCGTTGAAAAGGCAGTCTGTTCCCGACGTTTTTGGATTATTATGAAATACACAAGCGGAACGGATATGTTATTGTGTTAAAAACTCGTATTTACGTACAGCGTACAGCATGAGAGACTGTCGTCGTACTTGCGGTAGGTCTCTTGAAAAAAAGATGTGTGCGTACAGTTCAAAATGTAATACTTGTGATTACTATATACTGGCATTCAAACTATTTTGAAATGTTAGCTTTTGTGGAGCATTTGATATTAAAAGTTTTAAAGTGACATTCCACAAAATAATGTCCTCTTCCAAAATGACGTGAGTTAGATCGCTCATCGTTTGTGTAATCGCATAGGACGAGTTTATCAATCCAGTCAGTAACTTTCCAACTTGCCAATGCAGTTGCTTTTGCAGTTGCAAATTCCACCATATATTTCTGTCTAATATAGGCCATAAGTTGCCTGTAGATCACATAACAGCGTTCAGTAATAATCCACATTGATAATTGATTGGAATAAGTTTTTCCAGTAAGTATGTGTATCAACAATTGTGTGCAGTTGTGGTTGACAGTGAACAGCACATACCAACGAATTCTGTGGTGAGTAAAGTTGGTGATTTCAGTGATGACAACCCACTTCTATGACAAGCAAACGCTTCAATTATGTTGCATTTATATAGCATAAATTTCCAAAAAGTCAGTACCGGTATTAAAAACTACTGTTGCTATGCTCCAGATGACCATTAGAAGTGTCAGACATTACAAAATGATTAACTGTATGTCTATTGCAGCCATGATTTGTTTTGCAGTGACTCAAATTATTGACTTTTGCCTATTTAATGCTGTAGGTTAAAACTATTTGCTAGACCAAAACTCAAGCTCAGAACCTTCCCTTTGTCAGGTTATACTGTTACAGGTGAGCTACTCAGGCACAACTGAGAACCAATTCTCACAACTTCGAATCTGCCAGTACCTCTTCCCTGCTTTCCAAAATCACAAAAGCTCTCCTCCATATTTTACTGGACTAGCACCCATGAATGAAAGAATAATGTGAAGCTTCACAAACTAGGAAATGCATGAAATCCATAGTATATTCAGTGTAAACCATAGTAAGAATTGCCATGTCATCCTCTGTTGATCTTTGAGATGCCATATACAGGTGCACAGTTCATCACACATTTCTCCTGGCCATTGTTAGGTTAGCGGACTTTGTGCGACTACTTTTCAGCCAGTCAGCTCCTCAGTTGGTTTCACGAGGCTCAGCAGCGTGCTCCAGTCATCCCACCATGGAAAAATCTGTGAAAGTGTTGGGAATTGAACCTGAGTATCTCACATGAGAGTCAGCTGTAAGGACCACTCAGCTGTGTAGGTGGACACAGATGGTCATTATAGTTTTTAATTATTCGATTTACTTATAACAGTGTGTCTCATTTCTATGTCAGTCAAACATTGGGGTGCTTGTACACTGATGTTTAAATACATTTTAAAACATGGAATTTAATATTTCTGCTCTATGTGTGGGTGTTGTCAGTTTTAACATCAAACTGACCCATGAAAGACTGAGTGGAAGGTGTCTCTCTTCATCTTCTTGATGACCTTTCTGCCTTGGTGACATCGCTCCTGTAAAAGCATCATGATAGCTAATCCCATGAAACCCAAAAAAACATCAGGTTTGTTTGTTGACAAGAGGTCTACAATATTTATTTTGTGTATGAGCTGTTACAGTAATTGTTTGACGCACTTGCCTGACAATGTATACAATTAAAATATGAGACATAATTGTTGGTCAATACTCACTGTCACGAAGCAAAATATTTAGTACTTCCAGCAGACATATAAAACAGTACTCTCTGATAGATTATGATACTATTAGTTACTTCCTCATGCTGCGGAAAGGGATAGGGTAGGGAGGATTGAAAAGGAAGGGCAGATCACTCGGATCCCAAGATGAGAGTAACCCATCTGTAGTGAAGATGAGGATAGACAAGACTCCTGGGAACAAAGCAGCTGGGGAGTACCCCATTGTAGTGGAATTGAATCAGCCCATTAGTTATAGTAAATGTATGGTAACATGCAGAGAGAACACGCATTGACACTGCAGAGCTTCAGGAAGATCGGGCAGGTGAAGGGATGACAGGTAAATGGTTCTTTGGGAAAAAGAGCTAGCGTAACATTTCACTCGCCAGTTTTCCTAGATAATATTAAACTTGGATTTAATAGGTCTAAAATAGGACTTTACAAGTCCCAAGAAGTATTTAAGAGAGAAATTTGGACACAAGACTGTTGGGTCTAAAGGTTTGGAGTTTGAAGGAAATGCATTATGCCAGATTTGTGTAAGTAATGCATGATCCTATTTTGTTGTCTGTGATAATTTTTTGAGAAGTCATGTAATGTCGACCTGGAAGAAAAGAAAATCTGAGATCTTTAGGTGGCATTAGTCACAGGCATCAGCATTCTATCCCATTTCTTGCCCCTGCTGAGGTGAAAATATTCGTAAATCAACTGTGAAAAGACTATTTCTGCTGAGCAGGTCATAGACCCGCTAGATACTGACTATATTACATAAAAATCACATTTTCTCCCTGTGGAGAGCATGATACTTCTCTTTATTTTAGACACAATCACAGGATGTGGTTCTAATCATTACTGGATTTGACTATGTTTGAACATCCTCAGAATATATATGTCATTGGTGGCACATGCCAAAGAAAGCATTTGCAACACGTCATTGACACTTTGTCCACTGCCTACGATTTATTGAGTCTCCAAATGGCCATTGTATGGTTGAAACCACTTACCTTTCCCTTACTGCAGATGGTTGTCACGGCAGCAGGCATTACGAGATCTGACAATATCTCGTTCACATGATACACTGGGCTAATCCATTTCCAAGTCAAAGTATGACCTCTGCAATATAGAAGCTATTCATAATTCAGTTGCTCATGAGTCTAGTTTTTTGCTACTATTGAGAAGAACTTATCAAATTTAGTGGCCATTGATTTGAGTATATGATCTGTGACGTAACTGCTGCCATCTGGAAGTTGAATATCATTTGCTGTACAGTGTTAATTTGTGATAAAATTCTCTCAAGCTTCCAGCTGCATCAGATGGTTTAAAAGTCTATGAACTCTCGACTAAGTACTCCTTGGTCATTGTCAAGTGGTGACTGCCTGCTATAGTCCTTACACAGCTGCACTTGCTTCTGTGACATCACTGGTGATCATTCCAGTGTCATATAAGGTAATGTTTTTGTTCTATACCTGATTCAATCTCCCAATGGCAGGATCCCAAACCTTGCTTAGCTGCAGGGCACCATTTTTGTTGAGGGTGTTGTCACAAATTTTTATTAAGACAAAAATGGAATTACAGATTTGCTGAAAGTGGGAAATGATAGAAATTGATAGGGAAAGTTGAAAATTTGTACCAGATCAGGATTTGGACCCGGGTCTCCTGCTTACTAGGCAGATGCCATGATCACTGAGCTATCCAGACTCAGTGGCCATTGCAACTGCATGGACCCCCCTAGCACGACTCCCATCAGACCCAAATTCTCAACTTCTTTTTTGAGTCGTCAGTTTTCTGACTAGTTTGATGCAGCCTGCCACGAATTCCTCTCCTGTGCCAAACTCTTCTACTCAGAATAGCGCACACAACCTATGTCAGTTATTACTTATTCCAACCTTTGTCTTCCTCTACAGTTTGTATCCTGTACAGCTCCCTCTAGTACCATGGATGTTACTCTCTGATGTCTTAACACATGTCCTATCACCATTTCCCTTTTCCTTGACAGTGTTTTTCTCATGTCCCTTTCCTCTCCAATTCTGTGCACAACCTCCTCGTTCTTACCTCATCAGTCCACCTAAGTTCAACATTCGCCTGCAGCACCACATGCGTCAAATCTTTCAAATCTCTTCTGTTAAGATTTTCCACTACCATACAATGCTGTGCTCCAAACGTACATTCTCAGAAATTTCTTCCTCAAATTAAGGCCTATGTTTGATACTAGTAGACTTCTCTTGGCCAGAAATGCCCTTTTTGCCATTGCTAGTTTGCTTTTTATATCACCCTTGCTCCATCCATCATTGGTTATTTTGCTGCCTAACTAGAATTCTGTAACTTCATATAATTCATGACCATCAATCCTGATGTTAAGTTTCTCACTGTTCTTATTTCCGCTGCTTCTCCTTAGTATTGTCTTTCTTCAATTTACTCTTCTTCACTTTCACTGGGGATAGCAGTGTCACCAGTGAATTGTATCATTGATATCCTTTCACCCTGAATTTTAATTCCATTCTTGAACCTTCCTTTTATTTTCATCATTGCTTCTTCAACGTTTAGATTGACAGTAGAGACGAAAGACTACACCCCTGTCTTACACCCTTTTTAAGACGAGCACTTCATTCTTGGTCTTCTATTCTTATTATTCCCTCCAGGCTCATGTACATGTTGTATGTTACCCATCTCTCCCTGCAGCTTACCCCTATTTTCCTCGGAATTTCGAACATCTTGCACCATTTGACATTGCCAAATGCTTTTTGTAGGATGACAAATCCTGTGAACATGTCTTGATTTTCCTTTTGTCTTGCTTCCATTATCAACTGCAACATCAGAATTGCCTCTCTGGTGTCTTTACCTTTCCAAAAGCCAGACTGATTGCTATCCAACAATCTCCAATTTTTTCTTCCATTCATCTGTGTACTATTCATGTTAGCAACTAATGCACGCATGTTAAGCTGATCACGCAATGATTCCTGCACTCGTTAGCTCTTGCAGTCTTTGGAATTGTGTAGATGATTTTCCATAAGTCAGATGGTATTTTGCCTGTCCCATACATTCTACAAACCAATGTGAAAAGTATTAGTATTCACTAATACTAACTGAAATTTTTTATCCTTTTGTTGGTTATTCAGTCTTTTTCTTGGCAGTCCCTTTCTGGAGATCCAAATGGGGGTCTGTTCTGGAATCTTTTGCCAATGGAGAGATCATCGTGACACTTCCTCAATTACAGGCCACATATCCTGTGGATACACATTATGTGTCTTTAATGCTATGGTTTTCGTTGTCTTCTGCATCCTCATTCTGTTGATCATTATGATTCTTTCACCTTTAGAGACAGTTTCCCACCTCAAGGTCAAGAGAGTACCATGAACCTCTGTCCGCGCCTCTGCCCTCTTTGACAAGGCCGTTGGCAGAGTGAGGGTGGCTTCTTATGCCAGAAGTCTTCGGCCACCAATGCTGATTACTATTCAAAATTTGAGAGGCAGGTTCGAACCTGCGACCAAAGACATTTTGCTTACTAAACAAGGACACTACCTCTAGACCACTGGTGCATATTATGCACACATTATCCTACTATTGTCCATTATCCTCATTTCTTGCTGCATTATGCCACGTCCCATAAGAGTTTGAGCCTGATGTGCATCTGCAGAGAAGATATCGTTGGCCACCTTGCCTGCAGTTGCAGTGACCACTGTATTGATGACTCAGTGGTCAGAGCATCTGTCAAGTAAACAGGAGAACTTTTCCCATTGATTTCACACAATGCCTGCTCGTAGGCCAAAAGCAGTAATTTCTTTGTGTCTGCTGGATCAAAATGATAAACAAATAAAAACACACACACACACACACACACACACACACACACACACACACACACACACAAAATTTTATATTTATCATTTCTTTTATGATGCTATCCCATAAACTACTAGTCTGTGTAATAACAGATGCCAGTTTTCTGGAGGATGCTCTGATATTACTGATTTCTCAGGGTACTGTAGGCAAAAACATCTCTTGTGTTCTACACAGTGCTGTTCAGTAGTATGCACAGTCTGTCCTACATAAAACTGTCTACACCCACATGGTATATAATATACTCATGGCATTCTGAGCCATTCACATGCAGCTGATAGTCGTCCTCAGCTTTGGATTGGGAATGGACTGATGCAGCCACAGTAGCACAACATATGTCATAACAGAGGACAACCACAGAAAGGGAAATCCATGTGGCTTTCACAACAACAACAAGGGGCAGAATAGAAAACAACAGAACACACCATTATCAGCTGGACAGTGAGAAATATCGACATGGATTTCATTGGGGGCAGGGACCAATGGCCCTTGTAGTCGAGTCCCTCCAATCCCACAAACCAACCAACCAGCCATGTTGGCTCTTAAGAAGGGACTTAGTTTTGCACCATTGCCATGGAGTATTCCTTTTGTTGACATAATAAGTGGTGTTAAACAAGCAGTTTGCAAGATGCCATGTGAAACTGCAGAAGAAATTCATTGACAAATGAATTGCAGTCTTTCAAAATCTAAGCTGCCAACCTTGAACATGACATGAGCGGAGTGTAATGGTCTTAGCAAACTCCACGATGATCCTCTCCTCGTAGGCCTGCCAGCCGGCAAGTGCATTGCAGCTGTCCTTATGGAACAAGCCAACTATGACCCAAAGATTTAATTGATCTGGAGGAGGAGACATATAAAAAATTATCAAAGAACCCTACATCCAAATAAATGAGGAAGATCTCAGAGCTTCTCAAGAGGCCATCACTGGAAGAGAGTGTCATTAAAAATCTCCTCCCTCAGGCACCTCGACCATCTACATTAACATGAAGAACATTTCTCAATGTCTCATCTTGTGTGCCATTGGATCGCCAATTTGATGACTTGAAACATCTGGCCAGCCTCCTTACTCTGCACATTGGTCACTTCATAAGTCAAATTAAATGGCTGCATCTTGGAGAAGGAGATGTTATGGTCAGCTTTGATCTGTTATCGATGTTCAAGCACATTCCCATAAAAGATTCAGTAGATCTGCCTTCCCAGTTATTTGATGACACTCTTGTGGATATGTTTAAGCCGACAGTGATGTAATTGTGTTTTTTGTATGGTGTAGAGTATTTTAATGAGAAGGACAGCTTTGTGATGGGGAGCCCATTAGCTCCAGTTACAGTCAGTATGTTTACGGAGTTCTTTGAGGACATCAACCTGGACACAGCTCGTGCAAAACCTAGTTTCTTTTATTGTTATGTCAAAGACATTTCCATTGTCTGGTCTCATGGTTGTAAAAAGCTGGAAGAATTCTTGGACTACATCAGCAATATCCATGATAACATCAAGCTCACAATGGTGCTTTGACATTCTCATCCACTATAAAGCAAATAGGTACCTCAGTCACACTGTTAACAAGATACCCTTCCACATGGACTGATATCTGCATGCTAATAGCTATGACCATCCACCACAGATGGCCGTATTCCAAGTTCCCAACTGGCTCTATTGGTAGACTTACTAGAACTGCCACAAAACTTTCTTGAATCTGTTGGACATCATCCTGTGACACATGCGGTTGGCCTGTGCTTTTTCCTTTGCACACACTCCCAGTCTGTTTAAATTGCGTAAACCAATGGCTAATTCTTTAGAGAGTTGGCTGTTAAATACTGAATTTGGTACGAAATGCCCACTGCACTGCAATTTGCGGCTCACTTTTCGTGAACTCAAGAACACAGAATACCTTGTGCTCCACAGTGCCATCTCACTCACAACTGAAAGTGAAATGGAATGACGGCCCTATTGCTGTGTGAGCTCTACCGGTCACCTCTGAAACCATCACCACCCGACCACCACCATCGCCTGAAAAAACTTAGAAACTTCCTCTTTTCATTGGTATATAGCTTGTTCATTTTGGATTTGTACTTGAATATATACAAATTTTTGAAAATGGGTCCATCATTTAGAATAACCCTGTATACTGTCCAATTGTAAACTTCCTTGAGGATTAAAAAATAAATTAATGAATACCTCATTTTCTCAGTAGTGTTACACCACAATAGCAAAATGGGTCTAATAGTTGCAAAGCCATTGGAGCTACCCATCCATATATCTGGACTTAAAAAGGCATAGGTGGGTGTCATGATCATTACCCTAAAAGTTATGATGCATGAAGGTTCCGCTTACAGCTTGTTTTTAAACTGATTTGTGTGGGTGAACTATGTCAGTTTACTGTCAGAGAGGTGGCCCAAATACTGGGACAGTGCAACTACCTACGTCTACATCTACGCTAATACTCTAATCAGTGTGAAATGCATGGTAAAGGGCACATCCCTTTGAACCAGTTATTAGGGTTTCTTCCTGTTTCATTCATGTATGATTATTTGAATGCCTCTGTGTGTGTGCAGCAATTATTCGATCTTATCCTCACAATCCCTGTATGAGTGATACATACGGGATTGTAGTATATCCTTAGAGTAATCATTTAAAGCTGATTTGTGAAACTTTGTTAATTGACTTTTTCAGGATAGTTTACATCTATCTTCAAGAGTCTGGCTCTTCACTTCTTTCAACATCTGAGACACACTATACCACAGGTCAAACAAATTTGTGACCATTCACGCTGTTAAGTCCCATAGTGCTCAGAGCCATTTGAACCAGCCACTATTCACGCTACCCTTCTCTGTACATGTTCAGTATCCCGTGTTAGTCCTATTTGGTATGGGTACCACACACTTCAGAGCAATATATTAGAATCTGCCAAACAAGTGATTTGTAAGCTGTCTCCTTTGTAGACTGATTGCATTTCCCTAGTATTCTAACAATAAACCAACATTTACTACCTACTTTACCCACAACTAAGCCTATGTGTCCATTCTATTTCATATCCATACAATTTACTGCACCCAGGTAATTTTATGAGTTTGCTGATTGCACTTGTGACTCATTGGTAGTATAGTCATAGGATACTGCATTTTTCCATTTTCCAAAATGTACAATTTTACTTTTCTGAACATTTAAAGCAAGTTGTTGAACTTTACACTACGTTGAAACCTTATCGAGATTTGACATAATATTTATGCTGCCGCTTTTCGATGATACTTCATTATGGATAACTGCATTATCTGCAAAACGTCAGAGGTTACTATTAATATTGTATGCAAGGTCATTAATATACAACATGGAACAGTAAGGATCCCAACACTCTTCCCTGTTGCACACCTGAAGTTACTTCTACATCTGACAATGACTCTCCATCCAAGGTAACATGCTACCTAAAAATCCTCTGTAGAGTCAAAAATTTCACGTGGTACACCATATGATCATACTTTTGACAATAAGTGTAGGTGCGGTACTGAGTCAAATGCTTTTATGGAAATAAAGAAATAATGCATCTTCCTGTCCGTCTGGATCCAAAGCTTTTGTTATGTCATGTGTGGATTTTGCACGATTTATGTATTCAGAATCTGCACTGGTTTTCATGGAGGAAGTCATTCTGTTCAAGATACCTCATTATGTTTGACCTCAGGCTATGTTCTAAGATTCTACAAGACATCAATGCCAAGGATACTGGGCAGTGCTTTTGTGGATCACTACTACGACCCTTCTTGTGAATGGGTGTGACCTGTGCATTCTTCTAACTACTGGGCACAATTTTTTGTTTGAGGGATCTTTGATATATTATCATTAGAAGAGAGGTTAAATCAGCTGTAAATTCAGTATAAAATCTGTTAGGGCCCTGGAGCTTTATTCAATTTTAATAATTTTCGCTGTTTCTCACATCACTGACACTAACGCTTATTTTGCTGATCTTTTCAGTGGAATGGGGATTAAATTCTTGTGCATATTCCTTTGCAAAGGAACATTTGAAAACTGAGTTACACAATGTTGTTTCTGCTTTGCTATCCTCAATTTTATTCCCTGTCTCATTCATGAATGACTGACCTCTAACCTTGGTGCCGCTAGCAGCCTTTACATATGACCAGAATTGGTTTGGGTTTTGTGAAAGATCATTTGATGATATTTTGCTGCGGTACTCGTTAAAAGCTTCATGCATCGCTCTCTTGACAGTCAAACACATCCCATTTAGCATCTCTAAATTTTTTATAGCCCTATGCTTTGTTTTACACCTGTTATGCTGTAGTCTCTGTTTTTTTAGAAGTTTCTTTAAAGTGACTGTACCTCATGGAGGGTCCCTCCCATTATGAATTGTTGTACTGGGTATCTATCTATCCACTGCATGGTCAGCTTTTCTTTTAAACTTGAGCCAAAGTTCCTCTACATACTTTTGCCCAGTGTTGAAAGTTCCAGATTTCTCATTTGGATGCGACATTACTGTCTTTTTATCTAGTTTACTGAACATGTATACATTTCTACTTGTTTCAGTTGCCCTTTTTTGCTTTGGTAATTGTTGTTGCCACAACCACATCTTGGTCACTGAACCCAAGAGGTCAGGTCTATTTGTTGGCATTAAATCCAATATATTCCCTTCATGAGTGGGTTTCCTAACTATCTGTTCTAGGTAGTTTTCAGAGAAGGCATTTAGTGGTGTTTCACAGGATATCTTGTCATGCTTGCTGCTAACAAAACAAAAAACATTTGTTTCCCATATACGACTCTGGGAGTGGACTGATTGTGGTGGGGTGACAAAACTGCATGACTCTTGAAGAAAATTGGAAGCCATGGTAGGGGGCTCAGGAAGGGGCTGTCTGTATAGCTATTTGGAATTGAGACTCAGATAAGATCACAGACTATAACCTACACCAAATGAAAGTCATCACCATAAAGCAGCACTTATCACTGAGCCCTGAGGGGAGCTATCCTCGTGGACCTACGCGAATTGAATGATGCACTGACTCTAACCTGAAACAGTTAAAATGACAAGAAGTTAAAAACCAAAATCAGTAAAGTATCTCAATAACCCTAATCATGGAGTTTGTTCAAGACTTGGTGACACCAGGTGCTATAAACTTTGTTGTTGTTGTTGTTGTTGTTGTTGTGGTCTTCAGTCCTGAGACTGGTTTGATGCAGCTCTCCATGATACTATATCCTGTGCAAGCTTTTTCATCTCCCAGTACCTACTGCAACCTACATCCCTTTGAATCTGCTTAGTGTATTCATCTCTTGGTCTCCCTCTATGATTTTTACCCTCCACACTGCCCTCCAATACTAAATTGGTGATCCCTTGATGCCTCAGAACATGTCCTACCAACAGATCCCTTCTTCTAGTCAAGTTGTGCCACAAACTTCTCTTCTCCCCAATCTTATTCAATACCTCCTCATTAGTAATGTGATCTACCCATCTAATCTTCAGCATTCTTCTGTAGCACCACATTTTGAAAGCTTCTATTCTCTTCTTGTCCAAACTATTTATCATCCATGATTCACTTCCATACATGGCTACACTCCATACAAATACTTTCAGAAATGACTTCCTGACGCTATAAACTTGATGCTTTGAAATGTACTACGAATAGGTGTTTGGGATTGGTGAATACCTGCCAAATGGCTCTTTCTCGTGACTTGACGATCAGTTGTGGACATGCCCTCCTGGAAGCTGGAAGTAACATGGCCACTTGGGCAAACGGCCTTGTTAATTCAAGGTTCCAGCACAACTGATTGGTTACCATCCTTAAAATAATTTGCATAGCACATTTTTGAGAATGATTGGTCTGTAGATGTGAACCAAAAGTGTATATTTGCTAGGGTTAGGGATTGAGATTGTGGTACTGTCCTGCCACCATGAGGATAATTTGCCCCTAAGCCAGGTGCATTGGAATATCTTGAGCAGGTAGTGCTTTGATCCCGATTCAGTTGTTGAATCATTTGATTCCGAATCAAGTCAGGCCCTGGGACTGTGTTTGCAGGTTGTGTCAAGGACTTTAAGAAAATACCTTTCATTAAATGGCTGTGTGAACTGGGTCAGTTTACAGTAAAAGGTAGACAACTATTTGTGTGCTTGGAAGGTGGGAGAATAAGAAGTAGATTATGGCACTTCTGCAAAACGGACTGCAAAGCATTTGACAGTGTTTGATGGTTTAAGCAAGAGATTAGTAAGATGGTTTAAGCAAGAGATTAGTAACTATTGTCAGGTACCTGTGGCGTTATAGTTTGTGCAGCAACCCACACCTGAATGGGAGATATATGGCTTCCTAAGGAGGAGACGCAGTGTTCCCTGTCTCCTTCCTTTCTTTTCAAAATTAAAAAACTATCACTTCCTGATTGAAGTCACAATTTATTGAGATCACCATGAGACCAACTGATAGTGGCGAGAGATTGTAGAAATCAGAACCATTGTTTCAGCAGCCTGTATTATCACAGCAGAGATGTCTCTGAGTATAGCAACATGCTTTTTGGTGGAAAGGCTGTAGAGTGATGTTGGAGGCGCAGGTCTGCCAGATCAGCCTCTGATATGCCCAGCATGGCCAGTCTGATGAATGGTGGCATGGAAGTGATGGGACAGCTGGAAACTTGTCATTGTCACAGAATTGTTGTGTACAGATTAATTTATTGAGGTAACAAGTTTGGAATAGGAATTTATGAAGTAATGATTCCACTGTAGAGATAACATAAGTCAAAATCAAAAAGTAGCTGGTATATCATGAGAGCTGTTCCAGACTGCTTGAAGCACATTGAATTCTCTGAGCAGGAGGAAGGGATTGTCTTGGAATACAATGTATACCTGTCACAAGATGGTTAAAATTATAGATGGGATGTCAGTGGTGTGGTGTTTATTTGGCTGTTGCACAAATGTGTTAATATTGTTTTTCTTACTACTAATGTTCTTGACCATGACATCTTGTAAGGCTTTTTTCAGACTATAATAAGTCAGTTTGTATTAATAACCCATATATTGACATGACATTTATACATCATAAAGAGCTTCCATTTCTGTTTACTGCAATCTCGGATTCTCAACATTAAATGGACATTCTATTTGTTCTTTACCCTCATTGTCAAAAGTATCTATATATCAAACTACGCTAGGAATTTTGCAATTCTTCAAAGCATGTCAGTGATCCCCAGAACTTCTGTTGTCTTGTACAAGCAGGTATTTTCTTGTGCAGAGTTTCTGCAGTCGCTGCCCAACCTTGGAGATGCGTACTGCCCCTTGAGATTATTAACTACCTGCAAATAAAATCATAATATTGCGCACTACCTGTACTTTTACCTATGGCACCTCATTTTATATTTTTCATTCGCAAATATCGTTCATCGGTAAGAAGAAGTAGATATATGCATAATTCCTCTGGAATTGTATCTATCACCACAGTGGTCATCTGACTCAGCTCACCAGTCACTCTAATGCAGTGTGAAATGCTCCTGTTCGCTATGAAATGTGTGGGAGTGTGTGTACAGATACCTCCTGATACCCTCTCACAGTTGGCACTGTTTTTAATGTTTGAGGATTGGAAAATGATTGCCAGAGAATAATCTAAGTATAGGGCTAAGCAGACTGCCGAGTAAGATGACAATAATTGTTACAGTTCAGAGAGGTGGCAGCAATATCCATTCCATTCCATTGGATGATCAGTCTGTGAGTGCCTTACAGGGGAATGATGGGTCAAGAATGTTAGGTCATGTCCGAGATTCGCCCTTTGGTACAGGTCTTTCCATCTGTGTACTTTAGTTTGGGCCAAGGAGTGTCGGAACTGGAATCTGGAACTGATAAGGGGCATATCACTTTGCATACCTCTGGCTCTTCACACTCCGCCTCATCATTAGATGTGTTTTGTTTAGAGTCACAGTGCTTTTCTATGTCAAATGGGGAATGGGTGGTCTGCTTCAGATAGTTGATTTTCTGTCCTTATATTTTCAGCTATAGTTGGGGAGAATTCAATGATTTTACTGTCCAGTGATTTCAATTTAAAATAATATATAATATATCTCACAGATACTACTCAGGGAACTGAATATCATTTGCCTTACCAAATTTTGTTGTTTTCAAGTCTATAAATGCATTCAGAAATGCTCATTTGTGCACAGTGCATGGTTTCTGCTTTTTTGTTGTCATTGAGAAGTATTTACAAATGTGGCATAGTACACAAGAAGTCTTGATGAAACTGAATCATATGCATTGAGCAAAGTTCTGTCCTTCTGGTGCAAGATGTTCTGATCCCAGATGTTAGTCAACATTCATCTTGTTTCTTTTTTTGTCAGTGGTGCCTGATCCATTCCGTCCTTTTCATCTGACAGTAATATAAAACAGGTGCACCTGCCAATCATTTAAATAAGGATTAAATTAAAAAGAAGATGTAACACAAATTTTCAGCTTCCAGAACTTAAAGTAGTTCCTTTACTGGACGGAAAAACATGCAAGAGGCAGGAAAAGGTAACTGAGGTAAAGTGTACAGGAGGAGACAGAAATCACTTCAAAACTACAGTTATTGAGGTGTAAGTCGTCATAAATATCAAATGAGGATGAGGAAGTGGAAGCGGAGGAGGAGGATGAACAGCAGTTGTTCAGGGAAATGGAAATAACAAATTGCTTAAGCTGGTCAAGCAGGTGTAACATTTCAGTTTTACTGTTTTTCAAAATGAAGAAAATGTTAAATTTTTCAAAACCAACTGAATATTCTCCCCAGATAATGCACTGTCTCTTACCCTTTTTTATATTTCTATTCCTTTCAGTGACTTTATTCAGCCTCTCACACAGCTCTAACTTGTCAACTGTTCCTTTGATCAGTTCAAAATGTCACTCCTCATGAGGAAATGCTGATTACATTTTTCGGACAGGCAGAAAGGAAGAAACGGAGATGTACGTAGGGCGTGGCAACATGGCCATTATCATGAAGTAGTCTGTGAATGTATGTGCAATGTGCGGAGAAGACTAAATCTCTAATAAGAAATACTACTACTACTACTACTACTACTACTACTAATAATAATAATAATAATAATAATAATAATAATAATATGAACATGCATAAATATCACATTTGTGGAAGTTGTTTTCCTTCAAAGTTCTGTCAAATGTGTAAATTTAGAGCGTCAGGAGTAGCTCAGCAGAGGGGGGGTCATCATACGTGTGTATGACTGATGTGTCACCGTTCAAACAGTCACACTAGATACAGCGTGGTCTACATCTGAATGTTTCAGAGAGAGGATACTTGCACAACCACTGTCTGTCCAACTTCTTTGACTTGCAGTATTCTTACTTTTTTTAGGGCTCTTTTTCTGAAATACAGAGCTGCCAAATAACTACCCACTTGCTACAGTGGAGAAATAAGAAATGGTTGCTGTAAGCAGTACTTCATTAGCAGATTTGGAAACAAAGTATCACTACTTTTACACTACTTATAGTCTGCAGGACATAAACAACAAATATTTTTAACTTCAGTAAGCATTTAATGAGGGTACTGATAAGAGTCAATAAAAATAAATAAAATGTAATTGTATGTCGAGATTTCAGTATTGATTTTATCTTGGCTATTACTGATTGAGGGCACGCAGCGTTACAGATGTCCAGCTTTGATTTGTTCCTCATTGTAACATTGCCAAAAAGAATAGATGACATAGTGTTTAACTGCTGCTTATGGTACTATTTGGAAGGAGGGCCTTCTGTACAAGCTGATTATTGTAGTTTTGTGCTGCATAATAGTGAGGTTAATCAGCAGCATAATACCAGACAAGTGTACAAAACAACGAGATAAATAAACAGAGAAAGCTGGACAATGGGTTACTGCATGGAGATATTCTGGCTCCCAGTTTATTCAGTCTTTATATCTCTTTATATGTCTTAACCAAGCTGCAAGGAAACTAGGTTTGCTGATTGAAATTACTTGTTAGTTGAAGTGTGTTACTTGCTGCCACAGTTCTGCTGCATCGGCTTCTGCTAGTTTGAAGGTGACACGCAATCACAGCTGGTCACTTTACAGGTGCGGGGTGCTGTTAACATGTAATGCAAAACAGTGTTGAAAGTGGCTGCTGTGGGTATTATGGGAACACTGTCCACAGCTGATTTTAAGTGACCGATGACTGAACTGCAGTAGGTGACACATCACATTTTGTAGCCCTGAATTTATACTCATGTCCTAACTTAACTACAACCTCGTGCTGTGCAGTGAATCTGAGAAAATGGCAATCAACAACTGGCAGCAGACCTATTAATCATGCTCTCTATGTTCATTGATATTAAAGATGACTTCTGAAAACAAACTCAAGACAGCTATATGGTTCCATAGATGTTTTCAAGACCCAAATATCTATGATGAATATATGCAGATTGAAATTATGGATGAAACTTTGTACCAAGGCTGAGATTTGAACCAGGTTCTCCTGCTCACTAGACAGGTACGCTCATCACTGTACCACCCTGGCACAGTAGCTTTGCACTACTGCATGGAGTACCCTAGCATGCATCCCTCCTCAGTCCAAATTCCAATTCATGCCTCAATCCACTTAGTATTCCCCCTAAACTCAAACAAGATAGCAGAGGTTCTCCAACTGTGTTGAACAACTGTAATGATTTTGGAGGGAGGTGCACTAGGATATTCCATGCAGTTGTGAAAAAGCCACTGTGACAGAGTGGCATAGTGCTGAGCACATCTGCCTACTGAGCAGGAGACAAGTGTTGGGACAACCGACAGTTTTTAACAATCTATTGGTCGGTCGATTGTTTTTTTGTTCAGTCTCTGCGGCTGTGTCAGTGTTTTCACTCAGTCATTGGGTTTAAGTGGTTTCACTCAATGCGAGACAACTGACTGAAGCAAATCTCCGCCGGTTGCTGCCGTTATATGAATGTTTCACTCACTCACTGGGTTTGAGTAAGTTTCATTCAATGTGGGAGAACCGAGTAAACAAGTCTCTGTTGACTCCAGCTGTTATGTGAGAGTTTCGACTCAGTCTCTGGGTTTCAGTGGTTTTATTTACACGCTTTTTCAGCTATACATGAACCATGTGTAGGGTTGACAACTTTTTTACAAACAAATGAAGTATGAGTATTTTATCTCAAGGAGATGTGAATAAAATGTATATTTCTAAAAATAAGTATTTTCAAAATGTAAGCTGTGCAACCGTGCCCAAGGGTAGCGTTTTTGATTAATCAAAATGTCCTTGGTCCCGGGTTTGAAACCTGCCACGGCGTAATTGTTGATTAATAATCAGCCTTGGCAGCCAAAGACTTCTGGCATAAAAAGTCACCCTCATTCTGCCAACAGCCTTGTCAAAGTGGGCGGAGGAGCGGACAGAGGTTCAGGGCACTCTGTTGTTCTTGGGGTGGGAAACTGCCCCTATAGGCGGAAGAATCAGCAATTAGCAATGAGCAATGGCATGAGGATGCAGAAGGCGCTGCAAATCACGTCATTAGAGACACATACTGTGGACCCAAAGGACATGTGGCCTGTAACTGAAAAAGTGTCGTGATAATCTCTCCATTGGCAAAAGATTCCAGAATAGTCCTCCATTTGGATCTCCAGGAGGGGACTGCTAGGGGGGAGGTGATCATGAGAAAAAGATTGAATAATGAATGAAAGGATAATATTCTATGCTAAGCCATAAGCTTGAATGTGGTAGGGAAGCTAGAAAAATCTGAAAAGGGAAATGCAAAGGCTCAATCTAGCTAGATATAGTAGGTGTCAGTGAAGTGAAATGGAAAGAAGACAAGGATTTTTTGTTCAGATGAGTGTACGGTAATATCAAAAGCACCTGAATATAGTAAAATGGGAGTAGCATTCGTTATGAATATGAAGGTAGGGTGGAGAGTGTGTTACAGTGAACAGTTCAGTGATAGGGTTGTTCTTATCAGAATCGACAGCAAACTAACAGTGACAACGATAGTTCAGTTATACATGCCGATGTCACAACCTGAAGATGAAGAGATAGAGAAAGAATACGAGGATATTGAAAGGATCATTTAGTATGTAAAGGGAGATGAAAATCTAATAGTCATGGGGGACTGGAATGCAGTTGTAGGGGAAGGAGCAGAAGAAAAGGTTCATGATAATATAGGCTTGGGACAAGGAATGAACAAGGAGAAAGACTAATTAAGTTCTGTAATAAATTTTAGCTAGTAATAGCGAATACTCTTTCAAGAATCACAAGAGGAGAAGGTATACTTGGAAAAGATCAGGTGATATGGAATGATTTCTGTTAGATTACATCATCCTCATGTAGAGATTCTGAAATCAGATACTGGATTGTAAGGCATGTCCAGGAACAGATATAGACTCAGATCACAATGTGGTAGTGTTGAAGAGTAGGCTGAACTTCAAGAGATTAGTCTGGCAGAATCAATATGCAATGAAGTGGGATACGGAAGTACTATGGAAAGACGAGATACACCTGAAGTCCTCTAAGGCTATAGATACAGCAATAAGGAATAACTCTATATGCAGTTCAGTATGGACATCTCTAAGAAGGGCAATCACAGAAGCTGAAAAGAAAAACATACACACAAAGCAGGTAACTACGAAGAAACCATAGATAACAGGAGAAATACTTCAGCTGATCGACAAAAGAAAAAAGTACAAAAATGTTCTGGGAAATTCAAGAAAACAGACATACAAGTTGCTGAGTAATGAAATAAATACGAAGGAGAACTAAGACAAAATGGCTGCATGAAAAAGGCGGTGAAATCGAAAAAGAAATGATTTTCAGGAGGACTAACTCAGCATATAGGAAAGTGAAAATAACCTTCAGTGGAATTAAAAGCAAGAGTGGTTACATTGGGAGTGCAATGGGAATTTCAATATTAACTGCATTGAAGAGAGCAAATAGGTGGAAAGAGTACATTAAGGGCCTTTATGAAGGGAAAATTTTGTCTGATGTGACATAAGAAGAAACAGGAGTCGATTTAGAAGAGATAGGGGATCCAGGATTAGAATCAGAATTTAAGAGAGCTTTGGAGGACTTAAGATCAAATAAGGCAGAAGGGATAGATAACATTCCATCAGAATCTCTAAAATTGTTGGGGGAAGTGGCAACAAAACAACTTTTAACGTTGGTGTGTAGAATGTATGAGTTTGGCGACATACCATGCGTCTTTTGGAAAAATGTCATCCACACAATTCCAAAGACTGCAAGAGTTGACAAGTGCGAGAATTATCACACAGACAGCTTAACAGCTCATGCATCCAAGTTGCTGACAATAATAGTATACAGAAGAATGGAAAAAAATTGAGAATGTGTTAGATGATCAGTTTGGCTTTAGGAAAGGTAAGGGCACCAGAGAGGCAAATCTGATGTTGCGGTTGATGATGGAAGCAAGACTAAAGAAAAATCAAGATAGTTTCATAGGATTTCTGAAAAAAAGTGTTCAACAATGTAAAATGCTGCAAGATGTTTGAAATTCGGAGAAAAATGGGAGTAAGTTACAGGGAAAGACGACTAATATACAATATGTACAAGAGCCAAGAGGGAATAAGAAGAGTGAACAACCAAGAACGAAGTGCTTGAATTAAAAAGGGTGTAAGACAGGGATGTAGTCTTTCACCCCTACTTCTCAATCTGTACATTGGAGAAACAATGATGGAAATAAAAGAAAGATTCAGGAGTGGAATTAAAATTCAAGGTGAAAGGATATCGATATGATTCGCTGATGATATTGCTATCCTGAGTGAAAGGGAAGAAGAATTACATGATCTGAATGGAGTGAGCAGTTTAATGAGCACAGAATACAGACTGAAAATAAATTGAAAGAAGATGAAAGTAATGAGAAGTAGCATAAATGAGAAAAATGTGAAACTTAATATCAGGATTATTGGCCACAAAGTAGATGAATTCTACTACCTAGGCATTACAATAACCAACGATGGACAGAGCAAGGAGGATGTCAAAAGCAGACCAGTACTGGCAAAAAGTGCATTCCTTGCCAAGAGAAGTCTACTAGTATCAAACGTAGGCCTTGATTTGAGGAAGAAATTTCTGAGAACGTACATTTGGAGTGCAGCATCGTATGGTAGTGAAACATGAACTGTGGGAAAACCAGAAAGAAGATAAAGCATTTAAGATGTGGTTCTATAGATGAATGTTGAAAACTAGGTGGACTGATAAGTTAAGGAATGAGAAAGTTCTGCAAAGAATCAGAGATGAAAGAAATACGTGGGAAACACTGATAAGGAGAAGGGACAAGATGATACGACATCTACTAAGACATCAGGGAATGACTTCCATGGTACTAGTGGGAGCTGTAGAGGGCAAAAACTGATGAAGGATGGGAGACATCAAAGACACCAACCACTTTCTCGAATGCCTGGAATCCTTACCCAATCTGTTACCCCCGGAAACCATCCTCGTAACCATTGACGCCTCTTCCTTATACACAAATATTCCGCACGTCCAGGGCCTCGCTGCGATGGAGCACTTCCTTTCACGCCGATCACCTGCCACCCTACCTAAAACCTCTTTCCTCATTACCTTAGCCAGCTTCATCCTGACCCACAACTTCTTCACATTTGAAGGCCAGACATACCAACAATTGAAGGGAACAGCCATGGGTACCAGGATGGCCCCCTCATACGCCAACCTATTCATGGGTCGCTTAGAGGAAGCCTTCTTGGTTACCCAGGCCTGCCAACCCAAAGTTTGGTACAGATTTATTGATGACATCTTCATGATCTGGACTCACAGTGAAGAAGAACTCCAGAATTTCCTCTCCAACCTCAACTCCTTTGGTTCCATCAGATTCACCTGGTCCTACTCCAAATCCCATGCCACTTTCCTTGACGTTGACCTCCATCTGTCCAATGGCCAGCTTCACACGTCCATCCACATCAAACCCACCAACAAGCAACAGTACCTCCATTGTGATAGCTGCCACCCATTCCACATCAAACGGTCCCTTCCCTACAGCCATGGTATTTGTGGCAAACGAATCTGCTCCAGTCCAGAATCCCTGAACCATTACACCAACAATCTGAAAACAGCTTTCGCATCCCGCAACTACCCTTCCGACCTGGTACAGAAGCAAATAACCAGAGCCACTTCCTCATCCCCTCAAACCCAGAACCTCCCACAGAAGAACCACAAAAGTGCCCCACTTGTGACAGGATACTTTCCGGGACTGGATCAGACTCTGAATGTGGCTCTCCAGCAGGGATACGACTTCCTCAAATCCTGCCCTGAAATGCGATCCATCCTTCATGAAATCCTCCCCACTCCACCAAGAGTGTCCTTCCGCCGTCCACCTAACCTTCGTAACCTCTTAGTTCATCCCTATGAAATCCCCAAACCACCTTCCCTACCCTCTGGCTCCTACCCTTGTAACCGCCCCCGGTGTAAAACCTGTCCCATGCACCCTCCCACCACCACCTACTCCAGTCCTGCAACCCGGAAGGTGTACACGATCAAAGGCAGAGCCATGTGTGAAAGCACCCACGTGATTTACCAACTGACCTGCCTACACTGTGAAGCTTTCTATGTGGGAATGACCAGCAACGAACTGTCCATTCGCATGAATGGACACAGGCAGACAGTGTTTGTTGGTAATGAGGATCACCCTGTGGCTAAACATGCCTTGGTGCACGGCCAGCACATCTTGGCACAGTGTTACACCATCCGGGTTATCTGGATACTTCCCACTAACAGCAACCTGTCAGAACTCCAGAGATGGGAACTTGCCCTTTAGTATATCCTCTCTTCTCGTTACCCGCCAGGCCTCAATCTCTGCTAATTTCAATTTTCCGCCGCTCATACCTGACCTGTCTTTCAACAACATCTTTGCCTCTGTACTTCAGCCTCGACTGACATCTCTGCCTAACCTCTTCGCCTTTACAAATGTCTGCTTGTGTCTGTGTATGAGCGGTTGGATATGGGTGTGTGTGCGAGTGTATACCTGTCCTTTTTCCCCCCCTAAGGTAAGTCATTCCGCTCCCGGTATTGGAATGACTCCTTACCCTCTCCCTTAAAACCCACATCCTTTCGTCTTTCCCTCTCCTTTCCTCTTTCCTGATGAAGCAACCGTTTGTTGTGAAAGCTTGAATTTCATGTGTATGTTTGTGTTTGTTTGTGTGTCTATCGACCTGCCAGCATTTTTGTTTGGTAAGTCACATCATCTTATGTGTGTGTGTGTGTGTGTGTGTGTGTGTGTGTGTGTGTGTGTGAACAATCATGTGTGAACAATCACTTTCTTATTCGGTCGGTTTCCTGTCTGTTTGTTCAGTAAAAATTTTGCAGTTGATTTTAAGCTAACTTCCCAATAAGCTACACACTTGAATCTTTCAACATAGCCAGTAAAGGAATGACACTGCAATATTAACTAACTTTTGAGTCTGCTGTGTGGCAGATGGTACTTTATTTTTGAATCTGCCTGTCTGCTTGGTACAGATTTTGCAACTGGTTTTAAATTGACTTCCCAATAAGCTAAAGACCTGAAACTTTTAGCTTAGCTCAGACTGGGATGACAATGCAACATTAGCTCGCTCTCTTTCTTGTGTGTGGTGGGAGAGTACTTGGTGTACCATTGCTATTTTCCTGTTTTCCTATTCCAGTCACAGATATTTCGCAGTTGAGAATGATTGCTTCAAATGATATGAACTGTTCTGGAAAAACATACTTCCCACAAGTGGAAGTACATGTCACAAAATTTTCAGGACTACTTGTATGGTGTTAGTAATCTGAGCTGTGTGAGCTCGATTATCTGTAATTTTTACATTTGCGGCCTTTTCGTGGGATATAATATGCAGGATGAAGCAATAAATCACTTGACCCAGTTGAAGAAAAAGAAGTAAACAAGAAATTTGCTACATCTCTCTGCTGTAATCTCATCAGAATGTTTGAAATCAATTGAAGAATAGCACACACACACACAAGACTAAAAAGCAGAAAATAACTATATAAATAAAAAAAACTCTTTAATGTAACACTTTCTGAAAGTGGAATAAAAAGTATAAACTAGTCTCTCCTAGCCACATACAGATTACTAACACCATACAAGTAGTCCTGAAAATTTTGTGACATGTACTGCCACTTGTGGGAAGTATTTTTTTGCAGAACAGTTCATATCATTTGAAGCAATAAACTTTTTAGTGACGTAGGTGAACTATTCACACGTCAGTTCCTATTGCATGCATCACATATTTTTCATTTTAAATTTTGCAAGTATTTTCATAACTATTAAAAATTCACAAGCACCAATTTTCAGGACTATCTGTATGGTGTCAGGAATCTGTATGTGGCTAGGAGAAATTATTTGATACATTTTAGTCCATTTTAAAAATGTGTGATATGAAAAAGTTTTTTCACTTAAGTAATTATATTTAATTAAATTTATTGTAGATCTATCTACATCTACATATGTACTCTACAAACCAGTGTGAGGAGGGTACATCCTATTGTACCAGTTATTAGGGTTTCTTCCTGTTCCATTCATGTATGAAGTGTGGGAAGAGTGATTGTTTGAATGTCTCTGTGTGTGCAGCAATTATTCTGATCTTATCCTAACAATCCCCATGTGAGCGATATGTAGGTGGTTGTAGTATATCCCCAGAATAATCATTTAAAGGCAGTTCTTGAAACTTTGTTAATACACTTTTTTGGGATAGTTTATGCCTATCTTCAAGAGTCTTATAGTTCAGTTCCGTCAGTATCTCTATGACACTCTCCCATGGGTTAAACAAACCTGTGGCCATTCCTGCTGTATCATTCAGTATTCCCTGTTAGTCCTATCTGGTATGGATCCCACACACTTGAGCAACATTTAATAGGATGGTTTGGGTGAGTGGTTTGTAAGCAGTCTCCTTTGTAGACTTATTGCATGTCCTCAGTATTCTGCCAGTTAACCAAAATTTGCTACCTACTTTACCCATGAAGGAGTCTATGTGATCATTTTATTTCATATACATACAATGTGTTACACTCAGGTTGATTTCAACTGTGAGTCATTGATAGTATAGTCATATGATACTACATTTTTTTTGTTTTCTGAAGTGCACAGTTTTACATTTCTGTACATTTAAAGCAAATTGGCAATCTTTGCACCACTTCGAAATCTTATCAAGATATCATTGAATATTTATGCAGCTTCTTTTCAACAGTACTTCATTATAGATAACTGCATCATCTGCAAAACATCGGAGGTTTCTGTTAATATTTAATGCAAGGTCATTAATATACAACATGAACAGCAAGGGTCCCAACACATTTCCATGTGGCACACCTGAAGTTACTTCTACCTCTGATGATGGCTCTCCACCCAAGATAACATGCCGTGTCCTACCCTACCAAAAATTCCTCAATCCAGTGATAAATTTCACTTGATACCCCCATATGATCATTCTTTTGACAAGCGTAAGTGCGGTATTGAGTCAAAAGCTTTTCAGAAATCAAGAAATACTGCATCTACCTGGTTGCCTTGATCCAAAACTTCCAGTATGTCATAAGAGAAAAGTGCAAATTGGGTTCCACATGATTGATGTTTTCGAAATCCATGCTGGTTGTCATTGAGAAAGTCATTCTGTTCAAGATACCTCATTACATTTGAGTTCAGAATATGTACAAAAATTCTACAACAAATCGATGTCAAGGGTGTCTGAGAATAGTTTTGTGGATCACTTCTACTACCCTTCTTATAGATGGAAGTGACCTGTGCCTTTTTCCAATAACTATGCTGGGTTCTTTATTTGAGGTATTTACGATAGGTTATGGTTGGAAGAGGGCCTGACTCAGCCAAAAATTCAGTATGGAATCCGACAGGGATTCCATCCGGGCCCTGAGCTTTATTTAATTTTAACGATTTCAGCTGTTTCTCAACCCCACCGACACTAACACATATTTCATTCATCTTTTCAGAGGCACAAGGATTAAATTGGGGTGGTTCTTCTGGGTTTTCCTTTGTAAAGGAACATTTGAGAATGGAGTTGAGAATTTCAGCTTTTACTTTGCTACCCTTAATTTCAGCTCCAGTCTTATTCGCTAGGGACAGAACTAACTTTGGTGCCACTAACAGACTGTACGTACAACGAGAAGTTCTTTTGGTTCTGTGAAATATCACTTAACAATATTCTGTTACGGTAGTCATTGAAGGCATCGCTCATTGTTCTCATGAGTGCCAAACGTGTTTCATTCAGCATCTGTCTGTCTATAGCCCTACACTTTGTTTTACACCTGTAATGCAGTAATCTCTGTTTCCTAAGATGTTTCTTTATAGTGACTGTATACCGTGGAGGGTCCCTCTTGTTATGAACTGTTCTACTGGGTACATATCTATCCAGTGCATGGTCAACTATTCTTTTAAACTTGAGCCCGAGCTCCTCTACATACTTCTGACCTGTACTGAAAGTTTCAAGTTCCTCATTGAGATATGACACTACTGATATTTTATCTAGGTTACTGAACATATATATCTTTGTGCTTGTTTTAATTGTCATTTGTACTTTGGTTATCATTGTTTCCACAGCCGCATTGTGGTCACTGATACCAGTTTCAATGTGGACAGCCTCAAAGAGCTTAGGTCTGTTTGTTGCCATTAGATCCAATATATTTCCATCATAAGTGGGGTTCCTAACCATCTGTTGTAGGTAGTTTTCAGAGAAGGCATTTAGTACAGTTTCAAAGGATGTCATATCACACCTACCACTAACAAGACTGTAATTTTCCCAGTTGACTGTTGGATGATTAAAGTCTCCACTATTGTTTGCAGTGTGATTGGTGAACTTACGTACAAGTGAAATGAGGTTTTCTCTGAAGTTTTTTGGTTACATCAGGAGATGAGTCTGGTGTGCGATAGAAGGATCCAATAATCATTTTATGCCCACCCATGATACTGAGTCTTGCCCAAACAGTCTCACATGCAACTTCAGTTTCTGCCCTGGTGGATTTGAGTTTCTTGTCTCCTGCGACAAATCCATCATTCCATTTCCCATTTGCCTAGATCTCTTCGACATACACTTAAATTTTCACCAAAAATCTCGCTGCCATCAATTTCAAGTTTCAACAAGCTTTCTGTGCCTAGTATTATGTCAATTTCACTGTTTTTCATGAGCGCTTCAAACTCTGGCACTTTGTTGCGGTTGTTTCAGCAGTTTATCATTAGGATTTTGATACCTACACCTGTGGGAGGCACTTATTTCGATCTTGCACTGATACTTCTGGGTTTCCTGCAACTATTGTTATCTGAATTGGATGGAGAGTCGCCTAATCTAAAACGACCATTATGTGCACCACACACACACACACACACACACACACACACACACACACACACACACACACACACAAAATCAGTTTTTGAGGGACTCTACAGTTCCCAAACCTATGGCGCAAGTACAGGAAGTCGCAGCCTAGCCTGTCACAGACCTGTCGAAGTTTCTGGTTCAATCCCTCTGCTTGATTCAGAACCATAGGGCCACGATCAGTTTTTGGGGCAATGCTGTGAAGCGAGAGTTTCGTTGAAACTCGAAATGCGAGGCTGGTTTTCTCAATCTTCTCTGCCCGTCGCTGGAGTGACCCAAGAATGACGTCAGAACCCAGACAACAGGCATCATCCTTTTGCGTTGCCTCTTCCTGACACTGGACAAAACAGATTTCCTCACAACAGGTGAAGTGAGTCCAACTGGGTGATTTTCAGTTTCAGTGAAAGACAGCACCTCAAACTTGGTGGTTAGGGTGTGTGGTACAGCACCCTGAGCCCTCCCTGGTCCCCGTCCACAGTGTACAGGATCGCTAGATCTACCATTGACACGCCACTTGCAGTCAGGAGGATGGTTAATGATAGATCCTCTATTTTCTGCAGAGGAGACAGGATCCACAGGAAAAGATAGTACTCAAGGTACCTCTGGATTCAGGTATCACAGGTATATGACTTTCCGGAGCTCTTCCTACACACCAGTTCACAACAAATGTCAATCTTTTGACAGTAGTCATGACGATCTGCTTACAAACATCAACCAACTCATCCCGGGTTTGAGAACAGCATTCACAGTGGGTCTGTATTTTGACTGGTGCAATATATTACAAGGCAGTGAACAAAGGACTTTAAATTAAATCTGCTGGTTGTTTTAATCTGTAGAGCTAAAGAGTTGCTAATTCCCTATAAGAATTGAAGCAGATAAACAAAATGTGATTTCTATGAAGGCAACACAAAAATCTGTGATAAAAATTGCGAGTTTCCTAATACGTTTTGACGTTAATTATAGTTGTTAGCAAACTCCAAAACTGAGTTAACATATGATAAATGCATATAATGCATACAATTAATGGAAAACAAGATATAACACAAAATATTAGTTCGAAAATCTGTTAAGTAACTAAACCACAAACCCTGATTTGTTACAAATTGCTCGTAGATTATACAAAGATCTCAAAAATGCATGTTGATTTGCGTTGATATACAATGGAATTCAGGGGTGATGTATACTTTGGCTGAACTGTGATTTGCTACAAATTAAATTGTTGTTGTTGTTGTGGTCTTCAGTCCTGAGACTGGTTTGATGCAGCTCTCCATGCTACTCTATCCTGTGCAAGCTTCTTCATCTCCCAGTACCTACTGCAACCTACATCCTTCTGAATCTGCTTAGTGTATTCATCTCTTGGTCTCCCTCTACGATTTTTACCCTCCACGCTGCCCTCCAATACTAAATTGGTGATCCCTTGATGCCTCAGAACATGTCCTACCAACCGATCCCTTCTTCTGGTCAAGTTGTGCCACAAACTTCTCTCCTCCCCAATCCTATTCAATACTTCCTCATTAGTTATGTGATCTACCCATCTAATCTTCAGCATTCTTCTGTAGCACCACATTTCGAAAGCTTCTATTCTCTTCTTGTCCAAACTATTTATCGTCCATGTTTCACTTCCATACATGGCTACACTCCATACAAACACTTTCAGAAATGACTTCCTGACACTTAAATCTATACTCAATGTAAACAAATATCTCTTCTTCAGAAACGCTTTCCTTGCCATTTCCAGTCTACATTTTATATCCTCTCTACTTCGACCATCATCAGTTATTTTGCTCCCCAAATAGCAAAACTCCCTTACTACTTTAAGTGTCTCATTTCCTAATCTAATTCCCTCAGCATCACCCAACTTAATTAAATTACGTATCCAAAATACTCATACCAGTAGCTTATGAAAATATAGTGTTGTGAGTGTCCAAAAATTCTGAAACTAACCTATTTATCTTGTAATTGTACAGTGAAATTAGAGAAAGATTGTTCCGACAAAGATTGGCCTACTGTCCTTAAAAATGTATGTGTCTGGGAAAATAATCCAATTTGACCCAGATGGCCGGGGTCTTTGAAGTTTTTGTGTGGGGTCAGTAATTTAAATGTCAGGCCTACTCCAGCAATATGTGAGCTTAATTAATTACATGTTAATGGCACTTGGAACAACTAAATCCAAAACCATACATGAATCAGTTTTAAATGATGAAAAGAAAAATTACTCCATTCAGTATATAATTAAATTAACATGTATAATGATTGTTTTGATTTTGACGTACCTCCAAAGATATGTCTTCACTTACCCTTGAGGGTAGGGCTACCCTTTGGCGATATAATGTAGCACTGCTTTACTGCAGCCAATGAAAGTCTGCAGGCGAATTTCAACTCAGAAGACTTAATGGATAGCTCACTCAACCAATAAAACACTAAATAATGGTTTCAGCTGAAAGAATGAAACATAGTTTAACCAATAGAAAAACTACTGACTGTTTTCACTTGAAAAGAAAGAATGAATTCTTCAATCAACACGTAAAGCAAACAATGGTATCAAATGTTTTCATTCGACTGCGCTCACAGACTGCTTTCACAAGAAAAAAATTAATGAGTAATAATACAACCAATGTGTAAAACTACATCCGACTGAAACAACTGTTTTTGTTCAGTTGTTTCCATGGACTGTGATTTCATTCAAAAGAGTGAATCAATTATTTTCATTCGGTTGTTCCCATCACTACAAGAGACCCTGGTTCGAAACTGGGCCTTGTTACAAATTTTCATTCGTTGCCTCAGCCTGCAGATATACATCATAGCTGTTTGAAACTGGAAGACGTCTCTGGAACCATATAATTTCAATTGCTTAAAGCAGTTACCCCTGGGTTTCAGGCAGGATCCCTCATTTAGTTCGATGCTGAGGTGCTATCTCAATACAATTGGAGAGCATCTACAATACTGTTCAAGTTTAGGGGGAATAGTAAGTGGGTCGAGGTATTAATGGGAATTTGGATTGAGAAGGCAGGCTAGGGTAATTAATGCAGTTATGCAAAATCACTTTGCCAGGGTGGCCTAGTGGTGAGCACATATATGTTGTGAGGAGAAATAAATTCAGTTTCAGCATTTAAAGTGAACTGTAATTTCTCACTTTCATACATCACCTGAAATACTCTTTACATGGGCTACATGAGCTGTTACAATACCAACCACTGACCAGTCCTGATTGGCTTTCAATTACAGTTTATGGGTAACACTGGTAGATTCCAAACAAAAAAGAGTGACAGGAAGAAGAAACAAGCAAATAAAAATTTCAGTATGATGATGGAAATGATGTGGCAAAGGATTAAAAATTAAAATTACATTTAAAGCAATTAAATAAAGGAAAAAAATAATCAAAGTCATTCTGGTAAAGATTTGAAAATTAAAAAAATTATCACCTGTTGAGATTCGAACCATGACTTTCTGTGTGTAAGGACTGTAACTTAATTGCTATGCTACACCACTATTTGTTGTTATTGCATTATACATATTCCTATACAGAACCAGTCACAACAATGATTAGCTTCCCTCAAAAAGTTTGGTCTCGTGTAATGTTGTATGAAGCTTATCTACTGTAGGCCAATCTCTGTAGCAAGAACAAGTGTATACTTGACGCTGACTCCCGTCTTGTGTGAAAGGACCCAGAAGTGATTGGCTAGTGCTGTGTGTGAAACCATCATTGTGCATGTGTGTCGATTTTGATGGGGTAGCATGTCTGTGAAATGAGAAATAAAAAAAGGCCATAAACATAATTCAAGATCCAAACACAGCAAGAATGGAAGCCATACAAGGAATTGGAAATGAACTGACCACTTTTTGCGGTAGTTTGGTAATGGTGAACAATTCAGGCATGATTTTGAGCACTCTGATTAAAGGAAACCAGTAAGCCAGCTTCAGTGCATGAAGTGTCTACTAATAAGTAACTTTAATCCGACTACAGTTACTTTCACTTGAGTAACAGAGATGTAGATTGCCAACTGATAATCTTTTTGGCAATAACACAGTGTTTTGTAAATAACACATTGTGTCAATAACACACCCTAAATATATAGGCGTGACTTTATACAGAATCTTATCATTCAGACAACATATTAAACATGCTACCTCCAATGTAAGGATGTTTAACATTATCAAGAGCTCAGTTGCTTTAAATGGGGTGCTTAGGCAAACATATTATGAACCTCTGCACTAAGATGGGTATACTCTGTATCTGAGTACTGTGCACCAGTGTGGTTGAATAGTGCTCTATCCAAAATGATAGAAGTCTGTTTACACACAACAATGAAGATGGTTACTGGGTGCATCAAGTCTACTCTTCTAAATTGGCTTCCAGTATTCAGCCGTATTGTTCACCCCATCTGCAGAGAAAAGAAGCAATCATAAAGAATTGAAGAAAAAGCATTAAGTATCCATCTACGAAGATACACGCTGGCTGGCAAGAAATCGCCTATGTCCTTAAATCCAGTCTTTCTTTTGTTCGACAGACCATTGGTGACAGCTTCAATCCCAATGCCTAATGGTTGGAATTGTGAAATGAAAATACTTCCTAGTATCTATGTGGCATAAAAGATCAACCAGAAGTGACCAATGTTTCTGATCTCCCTCGTCACAGGGGGGAAAATTTAAACATAATTCACACAGCTCATGGTATTTGTACAGAAAACAACATTTATAAATACTGCCTCCAATATAAGGATGTGTAACAACATTATCAAGAGATTATTTGCACTAAATGGGGTGCTTAAGCAAACATATTATGAACTTCTGCACTAAGACTGGTATACTCTGTAGCTGATTACTGTGCATCAGTCTGGCTGAATAGGCACTAACACCAAACTGTGACTGGGGAGCACCAAGACAATCAGTCTGCCACCTTGTGAAAACCGAGCGAGATGGCGCAGTGGTTAGCACATTGGACTCGCATTTGGGAGGACGTTGGTTCAATCCCGCGTCCGGCCATCCTGATTTAGGTGTTCTGTGATATCCCTGAATTGCTCCAGGCAAATGCTTGGATGGTTCCTTTGAAAGGGCACAGCCGACATCCTTCCCCATCCTTCGTTAATCTGATGAGACCGATGACCTCACTGTTTGGTCTCTTTCCCCAAACAACCCAACCTTGTGAAAGGATGTGAGATGAGGTCATACCCTGGTGATTCATTTTCATCTTCATGTAAACACCCATGTGCTTCGAGTGGATAGCTGGAACTAATCTTTGTGTATAAAATTTATATTTTGTGTGTTTGTCTTTTTTTAAATGTCTTGTAATACCATGTGTGCCATACACTACATAAATAAATAAATAAATAATCAATCGAAAATTTATTTCTTAATTCAACTGTCTATCATGAAAAAGATGAGAGTCCTATAATAAATGGCAGCAATAAAGAGTTTTAACGAAGGTAAATGAACAGTTTCACATAGTCATAAATGCTGACTCAGTTACACTATTAGTAGAAAATTTACAGGATGAAATTGTGGAGAAATTTACCAAGGACATATTGTAAGTGAGAAATTTAATTCTTTACTAAAAATATTCTTTGAACACGATGAATCTAATTTGTCTCGACAATGGAGCAGGAAAAATTATAGTGACAGTGAAAAGAAAGTGTGATTAACATTTGGGATCAGAGTATCTTGTCCCAAGGAGAGAGCTTAATTTAATCTAGAGGACCAGCTCTAACTGTGAGAAAGGGAGAGTGCAAAACTGTATTGGAAAATTCTCCAGGGTGCATATACTATGCAGCAAAAAACTCATGATTTTTAAAAACAAACAAATGCTATTTGAAAAATTATTAGGCTTGAAATGAGTAATCACAGCAAAAGATAGTCAATTCCATGATGAAAATAGCAGTGGGCCAAATCATATTAAACTCAAGTCAGTAGCGACTGCATTCAATGAACTTTACATACAGTAACTGAAAAAACAAGGAGAAATGTTGGACCATTGAACGTAACCAAAATACACACCGCCAAACAACAGTTTTCCCAAATAATCTGTTAGAAACATCACAAAAATTTTTAGTTAACAGAAAAACACAGTGGTATCGTTTTGGTTTTTAACTAAGCAAAGGAAGAAAGAATGCTGGGAACACAATTGTATCTGCTCTTTGGGAAGACATGTGTCTTCTCCCAACTGTCATCTACAGCAGTTCCTGGTTCCTTACTTAATGTCAGTCCTCTCACATTTAAAAAAAGTAAATGGCAAGTGGAAGATGGCTGCCATATAAACTGCCCTAGTTTATACAACTAGCCCCGTAACACTATGAGGTCCAGCCAGTCAGAAAAATTTCAGGTCTAGAAAACCAGTCATTTATGCCTTTTTTAAAAATATTACTGGCACATTTGTGTTTAATATACCTTAGAAAAAACTCCAAGCTTAAAGATTTATTTTTCATATTTATTTTACTTCTTTGATAGATCATAAATTTTAAAATAATGAAGACTAATTATAATTATTCTTTTAAAAAAGGGGAGGTGAGTTCTTGAGCAATTCCACATGACGTCTTTATGGAAAAGTCTGAAGTGTTTTGGCAAGGAGAGGGGTATGTTGCAATCAGGACAATACCAGTTTGTTTCTTTCCTGCTTGTTTTACGAGTAAATTCTCTCATCTTTTCCAAACAAAACTTGGAAACCTCTGTTGGTCGCTGCTTCAACATGAGATTCATCTGTGAAATTATAGTACGGTAAATGAAACAGTAAATTATAATTGCAGCAGCAGTATCTGTAGCAACAACATCAGTGATGAAAAAATTGTAACAGACTGTAGTTTATCTGAATATGAATCTTCTTCAGACTGTTTCCTCTCAGATATTCCTCCCTGTGAAGCATTATCATTTAATTCTTTCTCTTGAGCATCCAGAATTTTTTGCTCACCCAACAAATAGGACATATTTGTAGCAGAATTACAGCAAACTGTGAAACTACAACATTGACTCAGACAGTCACAACATCTGCTCTTATGTATGTGTATCTAGGGTTGGTGGGAGGATGAGTGGCTGGAAGTGACAGACAATAAGGTCTGCCTCGTAAAGCCCACAATGCGGCTGTGGCGTACCTTCATCCAGCCGTGTCGACAGGACAAGGTCCTCCTTACTCATCTTTGCATAGGCCACAGCCCTATGACGTTTGGCTTCTTGCTCCTGTGAGAGGCTCCTCCTGTGCGTGGTGCTTGTAGCGTACAGATCACTGTGCACCACATTTTATTGGACTGTGTTTTATTTTCTGACCAGTGGGCCACGGAGGATTTGCCGATGGATCTGCCCTCTATTTTAGGTAACAAACAAACCAAAATAGAGCTTTAAAATTTTTTGAGTTGTCCAGCATTTTTCCCAAGATTTTAGGGAGATGATTTTAATGTGCTGATGGAGTCACTTTTTTTTTTTTTTTTTTTTTTTTTTTTGATAAGAGGTGGAGCCCCTCCACGCCCACACCGGCATGATGGCCAACACAAAAGGTCTACTGCCATCTCTGCATAAGGGTTAGTATTCACTAAAGTGAGGTGTCGCAGGATGTGGGTACTGCGATGTTTGCGTACGTCTGGTTAGGATTAACTATTAATACGCGCTCATCTGGAGATAGATTGGTCGAAATCTGACGAAGGGTAGCGGTTTGAAGGGCAGAGGAAAAAAAGTGCCAAGGCAAGAGCCAAGGGCTAAAAACCTTTGCGAAAGTTAGGTCGGGCGGCAAGAGCAGTAGCGGTTGTCTTGCTGCCTGCGATAGGTTGTGCAAGGATAGGCTTTGTTAGTAGTGGGTATCATGCATGTCGATACCTTGACGTTGTGCGTTTGTGCTGCTCGGCGGCTGGCGCTGGGTGCTGGTACAGAGTCCTCGTTCAGCGTCCTGCAACCTGCAACAGTTATGTTTGTTATCGGTCTTGTGTCCGATAGGTTATATACCGGAGGCACAGTGTGAGGGAGTGTTGGGAGATTGTTCGTGCGTCTGTGGGCGAGCTCGTCGGTGTCCCTGCTGTGGCCTGTTGGTCGGCTCTAATAGCAGCTGGTAGTTGCCAGTCAGTATTGCTGATATGCAGGGGCTTACCGACGTTTGTCGCTGTTTGCGTATGTTAGTTTACCGTAGGTGGTTATGCCCTAGCTAGCAGTGTCTTTGGTCACTTTTGTGTTTCCACCTGTGGTTGTGATCGTAGTTTCCCAGAGTGAGGATGAAAGGATTGTTTGAGTGTCTCGAGTTCCTGTATAGTCGTGTGGCGTGTTTCTTGAATACTTCCTTGAGGGTATCAAGGCGGTATTCATGGTGAAGATCCACGGTGCGTGTGTAGCGTGGAGCATTGCTAATGATTCGTAGCACTTTGTTCTGTATGATCTGCAGGCGGCGCAGTCGTGTGGGAGCTGCATATCCCCAGACGGGAGCTGCGTACGTCATCAGAGGTCTAATCAGTGTCGTGTATAAGGACCTCGACACCCTCCTATTCAGTGTACTTTCCCTGTTGAGCATTGGGTAGAGCTGTTTGAGCCTCGCGTGCGCTCGGTTGGCAACGTATTCGATGTGGTCCCCCCATGTAAGTTTCCGGTCCAGCCAGACACCAAGGTATCTGACTTTCTCTCGGAAACGTACTGGGCGTGTATGTAGTGTTATCGGTCTACAGTGTTGGTGTTTGCGCAGTAGTTTCGGTCTGCGTGTGAACAGAACTGCTTCGCACTTGTCGACGTTTACTTTAATACGCCATCGCTCCAGCCAAGGCTCAGCTGTTCTGAGTGCTGTCTGTATTCGTGAGTTGATGTTCGACGGTTTCCAGTCTTGCGCGAGGATGGCTGTGTCATCCGCGTAGACGGCTAACGTCGTGTTTCGTGTCGCTGGGTAGTCATTAATGTACAGGTTAAACAAGATGGGCCCCAGAATGCTTCCTTGGGGTACTCCAGCTTGGATACCGTGTTGTGTTGATTGTTTATCCAGCACGTTAGTGTTGAAACATCTGTTCGTGAGATATGAGTGTATGAGACGTAAGAGTCCGTCTGGGAAACCAGCTTCGCTTAGTTTGCGTATGAGTCCGTTGTGCCAGAGACGATCGAAAGCCTTTTCGATGTCTAGGAACACGGCCCCTGTGGCTTTGTTCATGTTGTAGCCGTGTGTTATATGTTCAACTACGCGGAGGAGTTGTTGTGTTGTCGAGTGGTGATTCCTAAAGCCGAATTGCTCCGGTCTCAGGGTGTCGTTGGCGATGCAATGCCTAGTGATACGTTTTAGTATTACCTTCTCAACAATCTTGCTGAGCGAGCACAGCAGACTGATGGGTCGGTAATTTTGTGGGAGGGAGTGGTCTTTCCCTGGCTTCCTGAACATCAGGACCTTGGCCGCCTTCCAAAAGTCAGGGAAGTGTTGGTGTGTCAGGATGGCATTCGTTAGGTGTGTGAGGTATTCTACGGCTTTATCCGTGAACTCCTGGAGGACACGGTTTTGAATGCCATCAGGCCCAGGGGCTTTTCTAGCGTTGGTGTGCTTGATAGCCCATGTGACTTCATTTGTGCTAGCACGTCTGATTTCGTCGCGCGAGGGCTGGGCTACAAGTTGTGTAACCTCCTGGTCCGTTTCAAGTGTGAATGCTGGGTCTGAAGGAACCAGATTCGGCATGAAGGACGCTGCAAGTGTTGTGGCCATAAGCTCTGCCTTCTCCGTCGCGGAGTAGGCTGGGCCGTCTGGTCCTTGTAACGTGGGAATGTAATGTTTCTCCCTGGTGAAGTGTCTGGCCAGCTACCACACGCCAGGACGTGTGGTATCCAGCCGAGCGAGTTTCTGTCCCCATTGTTCGTTTCTGAATGTTTGGATTTTATTCCGTATTATGCCCTGGAGTCTGTTGACGTGCAGTTTATAGAACGGGCGCCTGGTACGCTGCCAGTATCTCCTGAGGCGGTTCCTCATTGAGATAAGGCCCAGGATTTCCTGGGGCAGGGCCGTCGAGTGTTGTCTTGGTGTTGTAAATGGAATGGCGTCAGTCATTGCGTCTTGGACGGCAGTTGTAAGAGCCTCCACAGCCTCATCGATTTGCTGTGTGTTGTTAATTTCGTGGGTGTCAGGAATGCGACTATCAAGCGTTTCCTTGAACAGTGTCCAGTTCGCACGTTTGTAGTTAAGCATCCTGCGTGGTTCAATGTCCTGCAGTGTCTCTTCCATGTGCAGTATTACAGGCATGTGGTCTGAGTCCAGATCGTTTTCAACCGTTAGGTTGAGTGTGCATGTGATGCCCTTTATGAGGGCTATGTCTAACACGTCTGGCCTATGTCGGGCCTGTGTAGGCACGAACGTGGGAACGTCCGGCCCAAGTATAATGTAGCTTCGGCCTAGTGCGTGTTCGTACAGTTTCTTGCCGTTGGAGGTTCGTATTCGTGAGTTCCAATCGGGGTGTTTTGCGTTGAGGTCTCCAGCGGCTATTACCCGCGGTGCCATGTTGAGTACTGTGCTGATATCGCGTGTTACTATGTTTTTAGGAGGATTGTATAGCGATACCAGTGTGGTGTTGGCTTCGTTGAACTTGACCCTAACGGCCGTAGCCTCTAGTCTTTCAAGTGCTGGGAGCTCGATGTTCGTGTGGTCTATGTCTCTGTGTATAATGATTGCCGTGCCGCCTCCCCTCCTGCCATCCGCTCGGTCGGTACGATAGACGCAATAACCTGGGAGGTTTAGTTGTTTGCGAGGCGTAAGCAGTGTTTCGTTCACAAGAGCGATTCGGATACCCTTTCGCTCCATGAACGCGGCCATCTCGGCTTTTTTGTTTGCGATCCCGTTGGCATTCCAAAACAGGATCTGTGTTTTTGTGTTTAAGTCTGCGTTTCGGGGCTGGTGTGGTGTATTATCCATGTAGTAGTGTAAAGAGCGGTGTGATAGTGGCTTGGAAGCTAGTCCAGTTGAGCGTACCCGACATGAACTGCATGAAGAGTTGTGAGACACACCCCATAATCTTCGTGACTATTTCGGTGGTCGTGCGTCCGGGGAATAATGTTTCCATTATTCTCTGGAATGTTGTTGTGATGTTGGTCATGTCGGCCTGGGAGTTGTTGGTCGTGTTAGCGGCCGCTTGTTCCAGTGTTGGCGTTTGGTGAGGGCTGGCCTGCGAGTCGGTTGTTCGTGTGGCAGTTGTGGGCGCCTGTGTATTTTCTGAGGTGAGTGGGTGTGTTATGTGGGTTGTTAAGTTGGTGTCCGGGATGTGTTCGTGGGTGTTGGTGTTCTGTTGACTGTGTACTTGTTGTGGTGCGGTCGTGTTCCTCGTGCTGCGGCTGTTTCTCCTTCTCCTCCTCCTCTGGCGCTGTGGTTGTCCCTGTGTGGGTGCGTTTTCTGTAGCCTGTGGTGGGCTGCAGTTCGCGATCTCAGGGGGTAGGGTGGTGTTGTTGCTTGTTTCGTGTGGTGTGCCCAGTGCGGGTGTGGTGTCATTTGTTGTGCTTGTCTGTTGTGTGTCTGTTGCTGGGGGTGTTTGCTGAGCGTGTTCTGAGCTCTGGGGCTCCTCTGACCGTCCCGCGCTGCTGGGGCTGCCAGCGACCGCTCCAGCGAAGGATATTCCACTTCTTACTGGGCGCGGGGGCGGTTTTGGAACTGTGATGGCGGTTGGTTTCGCATGTTTCGCGATTTTGCGTCTCAGAGCTGCTTTGTATGCAATGCACCCTCTGTAGTTTGCCGGATGGGCAGCACCACAGTTGGCGCACTTGCGAGGTGCTGTATTGGGGAGTTTGCAGCGTTGGGTTGTGTGACCGCCAGCGCAAATGCGGCAGCGGGGTGCGAGACCGCATCTGATACCCGCGTGCGCATAGCGCTGGCAGTTGTGGCATTGTTGGGGGGTGCGCGGCGTGTTGTACACCTCTACATTAACGACCATGTGAAGAAATAATTTTAACTTCAGGTGGATGGAGTCACTGGCTCACCCATGTTTTTTATAAATGGTCAGCCAGTGATGTTTCCTTATGTCTTTCTGTTACCTCCTTTACTTCTATTTTAATTTTCTTCATTTATACTTTTACTCTTTCTCCATTGGTTTAGCAAATGTTATATACAGTTACCCATGAACCATGGACCTTGCCGTTCGTGGGGAGGCTTGCATGCCTCAGTGATACAGTTACCCGTACCGTAGGTGCAACAACAACGGAGGGGTATCTGTTGAGAGGCCAGGCAAACGTGTGGTTCCTGAAGAGGGGCAGCAACCTTTTCAGTAGTTGCAGGAGCAACGGTCTGGATGATTGAATGATCTGGCCTTGTAACACTAACCAAAACAGCCTTGCTGTGCTGGTACTGCGAACGGCTGAAAGCAAGGGGAAACAACAGCTGTAATTTTTCCCTAGGGCATGCAGCTTTACTGTATGGTTAAATGATGATAGTGTCCTCTTGGGTAAAATATTCCAGAGATAAAATAGTCCCCCATTCCGATCTCTGAGCAGGGAATACTCAGGAGGACGTTGTTATCAGGAGAAAGAAAACTGGCATTCTACGGATCGGAGTGTGGAATGTCAGATCCCTTAATCGGGCAGGTAGGTTAGAAAATTTAAAAAGGGAAATAGATAGGTTAAAGTTAGATATACTGTGAATGAGTGAAGTTCGGTGGCAGGAGGAACAAGACTTCTGGTCAGGTGAATACAGGGCTATAAATACAAAATCAAATAGGGGTAATGCAGGAGTAGGTTTAATAATGAATAGGAAAATAGGAATGCGGGTAAGCTACTACAAACAGCATAGTGAACGCATTATTCTGGCCAAGATAGATAAGAAGCCCACGCATACCACAGGAGTACAAGTTTATATGCCAACTAGCTCTGCAGATGACGAAGAGATTGATGAAATGTATGATGAAATAAAAGAAATTATTCAGATAGTGAAGGGAGATGAAAATTTAATAGTCATGGGTGACTGGAACTCGACAGTAGGAAAAGGAAGAGCAGGAAAGTAATAGGTGAATATGGAATGGGAGTAAGGAATGAAAGAGGAAGCCGCCTGGTAGAATTTTGCACAGAGCATAACTTAATCATAGCTAACGCTTGGTTCAAGAATCATAAAAGAAGGTTGTATACATGGAAGAATCCTGGAGATACTGGAAGGTCTCAGATAAATTATATAATGGTAAGACAGAGATTCAGGAACCAGGTTTTAAATTGTAAGACATTTCAAGGGGCAGATGTGGACTCTGACCACAATATGTTGGTTATGAACTGTAGATTAAAGCTGAAGAAACTGCAAAAAGGTGGGAATTTAAGGAGATGGTACCTGGATAAACTGCCTGAACCAGAGGTTGTAGAGAGCTTCATGGAGAGCATTAGGGATCAATTGACAAGAATGGGGGAAAGAAATACAGTAGAAGAAGAATGGGTAGCGTTGAGAGACTAAATAGTGAAGGTAGCAGAGGATCAAAGTGAAAAGACAAGGGCTAAGAGAAATCATTGGCTAACAGAAGAGATATTGAATTTAACTGATGAAAGGAGGAAATATAAAAATGCAGTAAATGAAGCAGGCAAAAAGGAATACAAATGTCTCAAAAGTGAGATCGACAGGAAGTGCAAAATGGCTAAGCGGGGATGGATAGAGGAAAAATGTAAGAATGTAGAGGTGCATATCACTAGGGGGTAAGATAGATACTGCCTACAGGAAAATTAAAGAGATCTTTGGATAAAAGAGAACCACTTGCATGAATATCAAGAGTTCAGAGGGAAACCCAGTTCTAAGCAAAGAAGGGAAAGCAGAAAGGTGGAAGGAGTATACAGAGGGTCTAAACAAGGGTGATGTTCTTGAGGACAATATTATAGAAATAGAAGAGAATGTAGATGAAGATGAAATAGGAGATATGATAATTTGTGAAGAGTTTGACAGAGCACTGAAAGACTTTAGTCAAAACAAGGCCCCTGGAGTAGACAACATTCCATTAGAACTATTGACAGCCTTGGGGGAGCCAGGCTTATTCAAACTCTACCATCTAGTGAGCAAGATGTATGACACAGGCGAAATACCCTCAAACTTCAAGAAGAATATAATAATTCCAAACCCAAAGAAAGCAAGTGAACGGAGTGGACAGTGTCGTGAAAGGAGGATATGAGATGAACATCAACAAAAGCAAAACGAGGATAATGGAATGTAGTCGAATTAAATCAGGTGATGCTGCAGAGTTAGATTAGGATATGAGACACTTAAAGTAGTAAATGAGTTTCGCTATTAGGGGAGCAAAATAACTGATGATGGTCAAAGTAGAGAGGATATAAAATGCAGACTGGCAATGGCAAGGAAAGCGTTTCTGAAGAAGAGAAATTTGTTAACATCGAGTATTGATTTAAGTGTCAGGAAGTCGTTTCTGAAAGTATTTGTATGGAGTGTAGCCATGTATGGAAGTGAAACGTGGACGATAAATAGTTTAGACAAGAAGAGAAAAGAAGCTTTTGAAATGTGGTGCTCCAGGAGAATGCTGAAGATTAAATGGGTAGATCACATAACTAATGAGGAGGTATAGAATAGAATCGGAGAGAGGAGAAATTTGTGGCACAACTTGACTAGAAGAAGGGATCGGTTGGTAGGACATATTCTGAGCCCTCAAGGGATCACCAATTTAGTATTGGAGGGCAGTGTGGAGGGTAAAAATCATAGGAGGAGACCAAGAGATGAATACATTAAGCAGATTCAGAAGGATGTATGTTGCAGTAGGTACTGGGAGATGAAGAAGCTTGCACAGGATAAAGTAGCATGGAGAGCTGCATCAAACCAGTCTCTGGACTGAAGACCACAACAACAAGAACCACAACATATAGAGTGATTGTGTGGTCAGTTTGAGTGCATGTGTGTGTGCAACAATTTTAGAGATTTTTATTCACATTCGTTTGTTTTAATGAGTGTAAGGCTGCTAATAATGTCACCGTTGAGCATCCACAAGCTCCAGACATGCACACACCTCTTATGTTTGCTTCTGTTTCTTTCAAAGTAATACTAGAAATTGGCAACAGAAGGCAGCACCGGTCAGTGGACAGGTAGTGAGATGTCTGTACATGGTTCTCGTATAAATTGAGTCCATTTTTCGAGTGATAGGTAGATTACATGTAAAGAAGTTATGGCCCGAGATATTCTTGGGTGTGGTCTTAAGAATAAAACATTGTGGCCCAAGTTATTCACCATCTTGGTTACCAAAGTGTTAAGGAATGGTATTTGCCTAGAACTCTTGGGCTGTCACACAACATGAGTACAGGGCCTGACTTGATTCAAAATCAAATGATTCAACACGTGATCCTCTCGGGGGCTAAAATCCTTTTCGTGAATAAGTGCATGGTGAGACTGATACCCCAAGCCACTGCAATTCACCCTCTCTCTTTATGATTGCATCAGTGACATTGTGTAAGACATCTGTAACATGTTCATCCACTCTGCTGGAAATAATGCTCCCTTTTCTACAGGCCCTCCTCCAATACCAGCCAATGCCATTGTGGACCAAAGACATTGAAACACCTGTTCTGAACAGTTGAGAGGCCTTATAATTTCTCAAATTACACCCTTCACAGACCACCCTTCCCTCTTTTGATCAGCTTTGTGCTAAGGCTCGCTGTCTGATTAAATGCAGTAAGAAGGAATGTTTGGAGCTCTACATTTCCTCTTTGGGAACTTATGCTCCTTCATCCCAGTTATGAACTGAATTCCTTAGTCTTCTGGACTGCCAAAGATCAACGACTGTTTTGGGGTCTCCTCCTTCATGGTGGCATTTCTACTGAAATGTTGGTTCTCACTGAATACCTTGCGATCCTCTTTGCGACAGTTTTGGCCACCTCTTGCCTGCAGCTTTTGAAAACATGAAAGACAAATTGAAGATTTATCCCTATCCTTTATCCCCCATTATGTGATATATAATGGCCCTTTCAGTGATTGGAAAGTGCTTTAGGCTCTTGACTTGTCACATGATAGGGCCTCAGGCCATAATGCCATTCTTAATCAGATGATCCAACAGCTGAATGTTACTCAAAGTGTCCATCTATTCATGGTGTTGAAATGTATTTTCCTTCCATAATGGTGAGATAATATCTTCATCTTAATCCTTAAACCTGGCAAAATCATAATGTCATCAACACCTATTAACCAGTTAGTCTCACCAATGTGCTCTGCAAACTGCTTGGAAGGATACTAGCCTGAGGATTATGGTATGCTCTTGAATCGCAGGGCGTTTTGACTGTCCTGTCAGTGTGGTTTCCAGGAGGCACAATCCACAATTTGGTTGGAAACAGCAATCCAACAGCATTTTTGTGAAGACCAGCACCTAATGACCATGTTTTTTGATCTACGTAAGGCATAAAACGCCACTTGGTGGTACCATATTTTATTCGTTCTCCAGGACTGGGGCTTTTGAGACTGCCAAACAATTTTTTGTGTCAGTTTTTATCCAATCACTTGTTAAGCTGCAGAGTTGCTACACCCCTCAGCTCCCCACAGATCCAAGAAAATGACATCCTGTAGGGCTCTGTGCTGAGTGTTCCACTTTTCCTTATCATCATAAATGAGCTAGTGACTTTTGTTGGACCAACAGTCTCTGGTGCACTGTTTGTCAATGACTGTTGCATTTGGTAGAACCCCCAATTTGTAGCCTGGGCTGAATGCCAGCACCAGGCCATCATCTGAAAGACCTATACTTGGATCGTTTCCCTGGCTTCTAATTCTCTCCCACAAAAATGTGAGTCATGCGTTACTGTCATACTTCACTCTATCCTAACCCAGAACTCTAACTTGAGTACCCAGCACTTGGGCATTGTTGCACAATCTCAATTTTTGGGACTTAATGATAAAAAGCTGACACAGCTGCCCATATATGTCAACTTAGGACTAGCTGCAAGTGGAAGTTGAATACACTCTGCTTCCTTTCCTAACCTCTTGAAGGGGTGGATTCTTCTTCTTCTCCTCTCTGTCTGTATTAGACATTTGCCTGTTTCACCCCTTTGTGTTGAAATTATTGATTTTTACACATTTTCCTCAGCCTTCCTAAAGATCTTCTACCTACTGGGTAATGATTCATCATTAATTTTAGTATTCTATCATTTTTGTTCTTGTGACATTGCCCTTCTAGTTGTTCATCTATACCAAAATCTGCTCTTTTAAGCTTTTCACTCCCAGTACTTCTCTGATGTCAGCATTCTTCCTCCTATCAGGTTATGTGTACCCAGCTACTCTTCTTAAGAATCACATGTCCAGCACTTGATTTCTTTGTTCCTTTTGTTGTTACATTTCTTGACTCACTACTGTATGCTATGTTTGATACTGATAGTTTTGTGGACCTTAAGTACATTTTACTACCAAAGTTTAGTTCTGAGACACTTTTCTGTGAGGAAAGTGCCCCCCCCCTCCCTCCCCCAAATTGTAAAGCATTGAAATATGTCATAAAGTCCTTCACCTGTCTCCTCTTGAGTGTACTCACAGAATGACTGGACATGATTTCTGCCGGGCTATACCCAGATTACTGGTACAGGTAATCCAATTCCAAGAACCTGCATCTTTTTTGCAACAGCTTCCTCTCATTTCTCTGAGAATGCCAATGTATGGAAGTATTTTGTACTGATGGCTTTAAAGATGCAGGAAAGATGGGATATGCGTTTATGCCTGCTGAAGCACAGGAATGCCACACTTCACCACAGGCCTGCAATGCCTTGATGGAGAAAATGGTGACTACTGTCACAGTCCTTGATTCATCAAGAAGAAAACTCACTCTTTCCTGCTATGCTGTGTGACACTGAGTAGTCTGGAAGTATACACCCATGCTACTCTAACAGCCCCCCCCCCCTTTCCCCTTCCTCTCTCTCTCTCTCTCTCTCTCTCTCTCTCTCTCTCTCTCTCTCCATTGTGTCTGCTATCAGTTGCTTTCTTTATGATCCCAGCTGTACTGCATTTACACCATCTAGGAGACTGGTGCTGTGTACATTTACTCTGTCCATTTGTCACAGAAAGACACTACTGTTTTATGCTAGCTTTGTATTCATCATACCAGTCTGACTCACGGTGTTTTCCTGTGCAGTGAGACACTTCCCAAAGTGACTGTGGCACTTCACTGATGGTGTCTCACATTCTTATAGCATTCCATCCTTACTGCTCCTTGATGAACATGAGCTTTAAAGTGTCTTATCCAAAATATTGACAATGCCAAAAATATAGTCACAAAAGCTTCACACTTTTTCTGGGGGGGGGGGGGGGGGGGCGGGGGGGCTGAGCAGTTGTGAGAAGGGTGTTTCTCACAGCAAGCAAGCACATGGGAGCCTGCCTCATTTGCTGGTCAGATTGTTGCCTTGTGCCGTGCTTTTATCATCTGACATGTCTCTTTTTGATATTTGCTTCGCTCTTAGTTCCAAAAGTCTTTTTACTTACATTTGTCTCCATCAAAAGGAGTTGTTTGCTTTATATGGTACTCACATTTATTGACAGTCACATGTTTGCAGGGAGAGGGTCAGAGTAGCAGCCACTTGCTGTGGAGGATGAGTCCGAGGTCCACTCCCCCCCCCCCCCCCCCCCCCCCAAAAACCCCTCCCATGACTTCTGCATCTGCGACACACATACATGTTTGCCTGAATTTGTGCATCTTTTTGTATTATTTGAAATCACTGTTAACTCCTAACATTGCCTTTGTTGTCAATATATTGTCCTTATTTCTCCTTTCATCTTTTTAAAAATTGTTATTTGCCATATCATGGTCTCACTCATATTTAAGGTTGACGGTGGGTTGAGGGTTGTAACATTGTGTGTATTTAGGTGAGCTAATCAGCTGCTCAGAACTGCTGAACACTAGTGTACCCATGGCTCGGGACAGACCACCGCAGCTGTTCTAGGAAAGCCAGGTACTTCAGCAAAAGACCTGATGTGAGTTAATCCCACTATGGGAAATTTTGGCACCAGATGGTCTCTTAGGAAGACAGACAATGCTCTAAGAAATGCCAGAGTGCTAGAAAATCTTAAAGGTGGCTAAGTTACAGCTCTCTAAACTTTGACAATGAATCACAGTTACATATTAACGCAAATCTGAATACATCGGCGATCTCAGTTAAATGAGATGCATCCAGTGACACAACAATACTTCAGTATCTTTAAAACTACAGAAGTTAATATTTCACAGTGAATAAACATTTACTCAGTGCACCTCCAAATTAACAATTTTTAACTGATTCCTGCGATTTCAGCAAACGGTATCTCAGGTGATAGCATTCCACTATAGCTATGCCCTCAAAGCTATTATATGTATCTATTTTACTTTTTAATTGATGATGTCTTTTATATCTTTTACATTATACAAATGTTTGTCAGAACATCGTATTCTCCACATTTACACAGCTAATGAATACAGCAGGAATACCTCACATACTGTCACAGTTGTATATTTACTTAATGAATAGTTTACGAATTTGCAAGTAACTTTATTTAAGTGTTGAATGTAAGTGCTATTAAAAAACTTTTGTTATATAAAAGTGTGTCAGTCATATTTGTTAGTGAATGACACAATTGAAAAGAGAACCAAAAGATGCTTCTGTCAGAAAGGCATAAACAACTGTTTAAACTAAATTTATCAAAGATTTATTGTCACTTGACATGAGTACACTTCCACAAGAATAATAGCTTATTTATTTATGAACAAACCTTTATTTGTAATTCTTGTGAATGATTTGAGTGTGACTGTATATTTATAACATTTCTGTATTTAAATATTGTTGTAATATATTAGTTTAGTCTGGAAAGTGGTCATGATGAGTCATATCATGTTTGTAGAATATAAGAATGATGAATTTTTGGTGGGGATGGCCTTCAGCCAGTGGAAAAGCAGACAGTAGTGAAACACTAGGGGAGTCAACTGGAGACTGGGACTTAAGAGTGAAAAGCGATTGTGGACACTTTTACACGAATTCTGGAAGGAGGCAGACCTGCCCATGGTAATGACTAGTATTCAATTGTGGAGATGTTTGATTCTGGGCAGTGAACGGCTGCTACCATACTTTATCTTCAGAAGGAATTTTATGTCTTGAGAGGTCTGAAAGTGCTCCAGATAGGACTCCAACTATTTCTCCTTGATTTACAGAACTGAGTATGAGTTACTATTCTTTGTATTGTGTGTATTAATTTGTGAATCATCATGTTGAACTCTGAAATATTTTGTGCTGGTGAATAATTTGTGTATTGTGTTCACAAAATGGACTTCGTTTTCTCATATCTTTGATGGCTATTTAGTCTGGGGAATTTGCTACCACTCTCGTAATGCTCTCAACGTGACATTTCTGCATTTCATAATGGGGTATTTGTCTGTTTTTTAACTAAATATTGTAGGACCACCACTCATTTATTTGAGATGTCCTTTCTTGAATAAACAAAATATTCAACATAATTCTCTGTCGTTTCCATCGGTTCCAGACATTAGACTAGAACTATTATTATTAGATTATTCATTTAACTTATATTTTGTATTTATGCGTATTTTATTAATTGCAATTCTTGCCAGTGGATAGACAATTTGACTGCAGGATCACAGCGATTGGTTATTATTTGCAGCAAATTAGCTGCGGGGCATGAAAGCAAGACATATGCAGCTCGACCCTGTGACTACATCGAGCTATTCTTTTTAAACAGAGCGAAGCATAGCCCACATATGTAAGGTATGAGCAATATTAGGCAAGTCACAACTGGTTTGCTCATATGGGATGCTGTTTGGGCACTGTCACAGGATAGAGAAAAGGGCGGGGTGCCTCTCAACACAAATATGTCCTGAGGGATCTCAATTTGCCTCAGGCATACACACCTACCCAATTTTTGGCCCCTTTATACATTTCATAGTGTTGGTTTTATTTCTTAACACTGTCATTGTTCTGTATGTGTCTTTCTTGCTATTTTCCATATGGCATGGTACACACTTGTATGAATGGAGTTTCATCTTACAGCAGAGAACAAAGGTTCATCTTAACAGCAGAGAACAAAGGTTCGCATTAACACGGCGGTGATAATACTAAATATGGAGTGGGTAAACATTAAATTTGGTGCCCAGCAAGTTTTGGCACTTGACCCACTTACTCATTCATACCAGGCACAGCCAGAAGAATGAGGAACAAGTTTACACAGAATCACAACAAACAGCTGAACCCAGTCACGCAACACATAAGAATGACTTGCAGGTCTCAGAAGTAGAGGTCAGTGGGCACACACTGAATGGGCCATCCAGTTGGATAACAAACTAGTTACTCTATGATGTTGATGAGTCAACCAAAAAGCTCAGTTCTGCCAGTGTTGCATTTAAAAGTCTTCCCACTGTGTTGACTTGCAGATAGGATTTCAAGCATACATTGTATACTTTCACTCAAAACTGTCCTGTAACAAAACATTCCGAGAAAATCTGGCCAAGGTCAAAAAATTATTTATTCTACAGAAATTTGTAGTAAGAATATTGTGAAATATTGATAACCAAACCTCTTCAGGTGCCTACGGATTCTTGCTGTTGCATGCCAATAAATTGACTCCCACGTGATGAATTTACTATGCACTGTGTAACTATGTAATCCTTTTGGCCAACGGATTTTGGCCATCATCATTTCAAGTCCATTTATGTAACCATAAAACATATGAGCTGACCATCTATAGTGAGAAGCAGGTTATTGCCAAATATGCCAATAATGTTGCCAGAACCTTTACTGCCCAGTCATTGACCAGTATTTGTGTCATCATCTAACATCATCTGCACTTTGAAAAACTCAAACCACATCCTTCATCAACACTTTGGCTGCCTCTCATTTTGCCTTATGGTTAGGGATATCCTACCCAAAATCCTGCCACCATCACCCAAAATATTGTTCCATTGTCCACAAAATCTTTGAAGTAGGCCCTATCCTAGTTCATCCTTAGGCTAACATTGTAACCCAGGTGCAAGATCAGTCTTGTAGATCCAGTCAGTCACAAGCATTGCCTGTTCTATAGAACATAGGGCCATGTATGAAAACAGCTATGTTACATATCGGCTGTGCTGCAAACGTTGCAGAATTGTGTATTGGGATGTCTGCCAATTGCCCAACAGCAAACTGTGGCGACCCATAAACTTAACCACCAAGTTTTACTACAACACACGCCAAGTCATGGCGGCATTACGACTCTTCCTTCCAGTCATGATGGCATTACAACTCTTCCTTCCAGTACCAGCTCATCTGAACTACATGAATGAGATCAAACAATGGAAAATCCAGGATGGACTGTAACAATATAGTGAAAAGGATAGTTGTCACTCACCATATAGTGGAGATGATGAGTCACATATAGACACAACAAAAAGTCCGTCAGAAAGTGAGCTTTTGGCCAACAAGGCCTTCGTCAGAAATAGTCAACACAGCCAGAGACTGTGGTCATGTGTGTATGAGTTGCATTTGCGTTCGCATGTGTGTGTGTTCCTTTTTTTTTGTCTGTTTCTTTTTGTTGTACCTATCTACGACTCAGCATCTCCACTATATGGTGAGTAGCTACATGGGTGAGACCTATTCCACCATCATATCCTATGTCTTGCAGTTCCCCTCTCCATCTGTTAGTCGCCTTCCCGTGCATTCACTTTTACTTTTCTGTCATTTTTCACACCACTCATCCCATATCCAGACACTGCACCTACTTTTCTGCCTCCCCCCCCCCACCAACCTTTTCTACCCATACCATCCACTTTCTCAGTCTGTCTCCTCTCTCTGCTTAGTGAATATCTAAATCCAAAAAGAATAAGTACGTTACTATATGCCTTTATCAATCATCAACCTATGAGCAATTTTGCTCTTCACATTTTTGTTTATATTAAATTCTTAAATATAATAATGGAAAAAATGGGAACTGTCTAAATTAAAAATTTCTTTTATTATGTTGGTGGCAACTGGTTTTGGTTGTCACAACTATAATCTGACTGAATGGTGGCCAATATCATATATTGATCTGGTGCTTGGATCAACAGTATGCTCCCAAAAGATGGCCACCCAGCAGTGATGGCTGTCTTTTGGTAGTACATATTTGTTCATAGCACTGGCTCATAATTTGGTCTGTGGAAATCAATTTGGTCAGATAATGGTTACGATAACCAGGACCAGTCACCACCAGTAGAAAGAAAAGAAATTGTGACTGACCATTATTGTTTATTCTTACACAAGAAAAAAATTGCTAAAATTCCAATATGATGACAATATTTCTTAAATTTAATGGTTATATTGATAGTAGCTAGTTACAGTAAAAACACAAAAAAATACCTGGGTGTAGAGGGAAAAGAGCAGCAACAGACCCTGTGGGAGAGAACATGGAAATGAGGAAAGAGATTGGTTAGTGTAAGTTGAGACCAAATAAAAATGGGTACGTATTGGAGAGCCAGTCCCACTTTCAAAATTTAGAAGCACTTGTTTTGGGAAACGAGACTTAAACAACTCAAGCTGTGAGACAGGTTCTTGCAGTTATTCCTTCAGTGTCATAAAAACAATGTCTGCAACTGGGTATGTCCTCTTTAAGGACCTTCAACATATTTCCATTTGTAGTTGCAGTGTATGGCGGGTCGTGGCCCATCGAACACAAGCCGGTGTGAGGTGGAGGTTACACCATTAAGTTAAGTAACGGTTTAGACTTTGTACATATGTACTGTTTGTGTTTCCCTTTTTTCGTTTATAAATGTATAGCCATGATGTTCTTTTAATAATTGACAAAGGTCTTTTTAGGCACTTGTGGGTTTTATTGTTCTGAAGATGGTGTAGTTATCTACTCCGAAACCTAGGTAAACACTAGGTGATTTTTTCGCAGTCGAGGTGGGTTTCTAGTTTTTTAATATATGTCCTCTTTTGTCTTGAATAGAATCAATAATTTTTTCTTTCCTTTTTTAATATAATCCTTTTTCACGTTTTCTTTCTATTAGTGTATTTAAATGACAAATATTTCCATTGTATATGATGTATCATAAGTCTGAACTAATATGTATATCACATATCATGTTGTAGCAAAATTTTGGTAGATTGTAAATACTTTTTAATTAAAGGAGACCACTCACTGAAAAGCAGAAGCATTGAGTTGTTGAAATACAAAGAGAAAGAAAACTTGCTAGCTTTTAGAATAATCCCGTTATGAGCTAGAGTAAAACAAATGTGCACGCACAACCCCCCCCCCTCCCCCCCCCTCTGACACACACACACACACACACACACACACACACACACACACACACACACACACACACATATATCTATGATGCCCCTACATGGTGCTGTGTGTGTGTGTTTTCTGGGTGTATTTTACTCTCACTTGTGAAAGATATTAGTGAAAGCTAGCAAGTTTTCTTTCTTTTTGTGTGTGCTCATCAACAATTCAACATTCTGCTTTTTGGTGAGTGATCTCTTTTATTCCAGAAGTATTTACACATCATATATTACTCATTTATGCATATGAATTGTCTACAACTTTCAAATCTGCTTTTTTACAGTGGAAATATATCTCTTTCTAGGAAGATGACATAAACTCAGCCAGTAACAAGTCCTTGAAACATGGTGTCAACTGAAGTAAACACTGAACAGAATACTATAAATGTTGACTGGGAAAGATTTGGTTTGGGAGATAACACACAGAGAAATAATGCTACTGAAAGAAGCAGAGGTCAAGGGACTAGTCAAAGAACATATGATACAGAATATCAGTTTGGTCCAGGAGGTCATCAAGCATCTAATGCAAATGAGCTGTTTGCTGAAGAACAAGTAATTCATATTAATTTTTGAAAATATAATGTAACTGGATAGATAAAAAATCTACTAACCAAGTGGAAAACGTATTAAGTTTGCAAGCTTTCACAGCCAGTGGCTCCTTCTTCTGGCAGGAGGGTAGAAGGGGAAGGAAGAAGGATGAAGGGAAAGGACTGGTGAGGTTTAGGAAAAGGGGTAGAATTCAGAAAAGTCACCAAGAAGACTGGGTCAGGGGAGACTTACTGGATGGGATTGGAAGGAAAGACTGATTGTTGGGGGCTGCACTGGATGAGATTTGAAATATTTATCCAGTAAGTCTCCCCTGACCTGGGGCTCTGGGTGACATTTCCAGATTCCACCCCTTTTCCTAAATCTTGTCAGTCCTTTTCCTTCACTTCTTCTAAGAAGAACCACCAGCTGATTACCCACCTGCACAGGAAGTGCACAGTGGATTGAGCACAAACTGGAAGACATGGAGGATGCTGAATAGATTAAGGACAGGGGTGGTCTCAGTGAAGACAAATATGATTAGGTGGAGTCTTGGAACCATGGATGAAAAGTGTGACTGTGGCACTGTGCAGGATATGGAGCATCTGCTCGCCTGCCAAAACTGCCCTTACAGGTATAATCCTGATGATTTATAGCTGGTAGTTTCTGGACATGAAAAAGTAAAGCAAGTTCCTTCACCCCTCCTCCTTCCCCTTCGACCCTTCTCCTGGAAGAAGGAGTCACTGGTTATGGAAGCTTGCAAACTTTAATACCTTTTATATGTGTATTTTTTTGCTGTTGCTTGGTGAGTAGATGTCCTATCCATTCTACTACAATATATTTTCAAAAACTGATTATTTTCATATTAATGTTTGTTATTTTATTTATTTTGTGTTTAATCTTGATGTAGACTCCCTCATAAAGAAAACAAGTAGCTGTAAAAATAAAGTGAAAAAAATGTGTTATATTCTTTGAATTGATTTTGATAATATAATGTTTAATTTTGTAATAAACTTACTGAAACAGCATTGCACTTATGAGGCACAGTTATGTCTGAAAATCACTTGTAACAGTATTATGAAAAGGAAAGTTGCCATTCACCATATAGCAGATATGCTGAGTTGCAGATTGGCACAGCAGAAAGACTATCACAAATAAAGCGTTCGGCCAGTAAGGCCTTCGTCAAAAATAGACGAAACACACACACACACACACACATACATACACACAAAATGTGTGTGTGAGCTGTGTTTGTATGAGTGTGTGTCTGTGTGTCGTCTATTTTTGATGAAGCCCGAAAGCTTTATTTGTGACAGTTCCTTTTGTTGTCCTATATGGTGAGTGGCAACTTTCCTTTACATGATAATGTTTCATTCTATCCTGAATTTTCCATTGTTTGATCTTTTTAGTTGTGATATATTGGTCTTGCTTTCCTTCATACTGCATTGGAAGATGATGATAGGAAAATAAAGACTAATGTTACACTTCCCCTTTGATAAAATTGTGTTCAGTATCTATTAATAAAAAAGCAAAAACTGGTTTTGTGGTTGTAAACCGCTTTCCAAACATCAAGGATCTGATTCATTAAGATAACTTTGCTGTTATCAGTAGGCACTTTAAAAGTGCTTCTGATGGTGATTTTAGCTCACATATCTTCCACCTGTTTTTAAATTTTGTTGTTTTTATACTTTCCTTCACAGATTAATTATGTGGTAGCTCTTTCCTTCTCACTGTATGTAAATTCTGTGTTATTCTTCTTTCATGGTTGCTTTTAAAACTGTCTTCAGGTATGACCAATATGTTTTCATAATGTCTTTTACAGATTGACAGATGCATTTAAATACAGTTTATTTAGCCCCATAAAATGATTTCATCACCAAGAAGTAACTTATTTGACAGCATAGCATGCAATATATCAAGTGTTACATACTGGTAGGACTCTGAGAACGTAATATCTTGATGGCATTCCGTTTGTGGATATTACAGTGGCCTCTCATTCATTTGGAATAAAGTTATAAAGTTTTCCTCTTCATTCCAAAGTGTTTATTCATTGCAATTTACACTTTTGTCCAGCCTCACAGTCACAATGTGACAGGTGCAACTTACCATTAAAAGACTAGATGAATGTGCATAAAATACAGTTTCTATTTTCTTCTTAATAAATGATACTTAAATTTGGACCTTTCATGACATTATTTTAACCAATCAGAGCTCTAAATAGGGGCACTATTTTACATTTAAATGAATCTACATAATTTCTGGGACTATTGTTTTGTGAGAAATTAAATTGGTTACCTCATCTGAAACACACAATAACAAGTTGCATATAATCACCAAGCATGTGTAAAATATTACTTTGTTGATAGTCTGTGTAGACCAGCATAGGTCTCCTGTCACAAGATGATAGTTACTACACATCTGGGCAACAGGTGGTCAACAGACACGTATAGGACCAGCCCAGTTCTAATCGTAATTAACCAGGACCCAGGGAACCATTGTTTAATGAACATGGTGGTACCTCCTGATGGAGTTAAAACCCTGAAACAGTTGCAGCATTGCTACATTTATTGACTTGTGATGTATTTGAGTGATTGACCTTATAAATTTTGATATGTTCAGAAATAGGGCAGGTGTGACCATAGCATTCAGTATGGAGGCTACACAATATATCATGGAACTGTATCTTCAGAGATCCAAAGTTATTTTGAGCTTGAAGATTATGCAAGAAACTTGGGTGTCCCTTTCTTTTGTGTGTGTTTATGTGTATGTCAACTTGACTGTAACGCTGTGAGTAGGAAACACTGTGTCAGATCAGTCAGTGCGATGAGATCTAAGATACCTTTGATTATTCTTCTTCCAGTATGTTCGCTGTTTTGTTTTGTTCTTGTTGTCGGGCTATTCCTTATCCTGGCTGTATGTGCACTTATTCCCTTTGACTTTGTCTCCAGGAAGGGTGATGCTGCAAGAGAGTGTGTCACTTCTTCCACCTACTGAATGACGAAAATGTTGTCAATGATAATCTTCTATGGTACATCAATTGTGAAGACATATCAAATTATCAATAACTCATAAATTCGGATACCTTGATCAATATGTCTGGCCCATCTAACTCGACTTAAGATCTAAGATTTACAGTGATCTAAGATTTACAGTCTTCATTTGTCTTGATAATCTACATTCTAGTATGTCTATTCCCTCTGAGATGTTTGACACTCTCAAGGGGTGTCACAGAGGCATAAATGTCCACACCCAGCAAGTGCCACTGTGCTCACCATTCTGCGCCTTGCCCCTGCTGTGTTATGTCACTGCATATGCACCATTTGTACAGATCACTGATCACGGCGCACACCATGTATGTTTCATGCTACATAAAATGTTTATAAGAGATACAACCATCTTTCGCCAGCATGAGCGTCCTCAGGGGAACAAAGGTCATTATCATGAATAATCCATGTTACACTACAAAACACTCCAGACTATATGTTTAGAAGTGTGCTCATATTCTGCAAGGCCACTTGTAACTGTGCTATTACGCTGTAATACCACCATCACCATTTGTGGTTTATTGATTTACAAGGGCTTTGTAGGAAGATAAATTGGTGAGTGCAAACCAGGAATGCATATGTGCCTATGCAGACTCATTGATCTGAGATCTTGTGCAAATAATTGGCTCCCAGTTGGGAAATTTGAGATAGGGTTTTGAAACTCAGTGATCCACTTCTTGTTGCAATTCCAGACGTTTCAGATAGTTCAAGCAGCTAGTCAACATTTTTAGGAAAGAGCACACATAGCAATAACAAAAACACTGCCCTACATTGAGCAGCTCAGATTTCTAAGCCAGTTTGTGACTGTCCTTGACATTTTGTACCACCATCATCCTCTTCACTAGGGTCTACTCGCCTAATAAGATCAGCATGGCATGTTTGATATGTGTTACTGTTGTGTGCAAATAGTCTGAGATATTGAGCACATTGCTAAGATACAGGTGCATCTTTAAGAAGTGCATGTTGCAAGGGTTTGTCTTAACCAAACTAATTGACCGTATAACTTTTTATGGTATCAGCTCGTTCTTCTCTCCTCACTGTGGAAAGAACTAGCAGTTCTGAAAACTAGGAACGTGTTGTGTACTTCTGTATGGTTTTATTGGTGGTACAAAATATTTTCTCTCATGTCCAGCAATTCTGTCACATAATTTTATGGTTTTCTTAAGCGAGTTTGCCTTTTGACACAATTATTATTAACTTTCTGAGTTTCTGATTCCTGTATTGCCCTATACAGACATCTAAAGAAACCTCTGAGTGCCTGTACAATTTTCTCTCATGCTCAAAAGGTTGAGAAACTGCTGTAGTAATTGGTGAACAAAATAATAAAGAAGAAAAATTTTTCTGTTGCTTCATATAAATATGGTCAGTGTCTGTTCATGCATATGTTCTTCATACTATCAGTGATGTTAATGTACATAAATCATGTAAATCCAAAGTGAGAAAGATATATGAGCCATTTACATAGTATAGGGTATGTATGATAAATGTTAACTGGTGTATTGAATTACTCTTTCATTCCTTGTGTTTCAGGGTGATAAACCATGGTGGAAATCAAACTTTTTCATATCTGAGCCTGTGCTGTTTGGTCAGTGGGATGGAGTTTTCACTTCGTGCCTAATAAATATATTTGGTGTCATTGTATTTTTACGATCAGGATGGATTGTAGCACAAGCTGGCGTTCTGAATGCAGTCCTTATTGTCTTAGCTACTGGTATGTAATCTAATGAATGACCACCCATTCCAAAAATTGATATTTTCGTAATGTGCAAAGAAAATATATTAAAAGCAATAATGTAAAAGATTAGAAATGCAATACAGTCATTTCAGTCAAGTTGTTACTTGAAAATTTGTATTGAACATCATCACCAAAAATGAATTGTGCAAGTCTTTATTGGTGTTTGACGCAGTGTCTGACTACAGACTGTTAACAAATGTCTGAGCATATGGAATAGGTTCTCGGAAATATCAGTGGCTGGAAGACTTCTTAAGTAATAGAACCAAGTGCTTTGTTGTGTACATCACATCAGAGACGAGGCTACTGTCGGGAACACTCCAGGGAAGCGTGACAGGACTGCTATTGTTATATATATACATAAATGATCTGACAGATAGGATGAACTTCAGTCTGCAGTTTTTTGTTGATGACATTGTAGTGTATAGGACAGTTTTGTCATTGAGTGATTGTAGGATGATGCAGGGTGATGTACAAGGAGGCAACCGAGCAGTTGGATTTTATGTAATTCTTTGTACTTATGGTACATGAAGTACATGAATGCAAATATCATTCCCAGAGCAGTTTGACGTAACTCTCAAAAAATCTTGAGAAAATTGACTTCAAAGATTTTCAAGAAACTGTAATTCACTAAGATTAGGTGATTTTTGTGCCAGCCCGGATGTTTCACACAGTAGCTTTGGAGATTACAATCAGATAATCGACAGAGTGCTGGTTTGGATCTTATTTTTTTGTGCTTTTTTCAGTTCTAATACTTGTATCAATTAAATATATAATCATCATATACAGGGTGGACCATTTTAATCCATAATGGAGAATAACACAGGATAGAGATGAAATACAGCAAAATGTTTTAGATAAAAGTAGTAGGTGGCAAAGAGATTCACGTGTTATTACTAATGTCCGTGACATTGAATGTGATTTTCAGAGTGATTTGTAGGTTAAATTTTATTTTATTTATTTTTTTTTTTATTTTTTAAATGCGAACCCTAATATTTGATTTAAAATTTGAAAAGAGTGGCAAATTTTATGTATAAAACACTGTATTATTCAAGGTTGTGGCAAGGTTCAGTGAAGGTTAAATAAGCAAATACGTTTTTAGTTCTTGTAGTGATTAACTCAGAATAGAGGACGGATACAGCAAAATGCAATGTTAGATACAAATTGGAATGGCATCCAGAGGAATGAGAAATGAGGGTCTCACTTAATGACTTGTAAATCAATGATCTACATTTTATTTATGTTTGTTCTGTCTTGCAAATGTCAAAATAGCATTTATATGTTGTAATGTTTTATTTTTGCCAAAAAATACGTTAATTAAAACTAAAAGCTCGAATCTCTCTTCGCTCTTTTCAAATCCGTCATCAAAAATAGGTGTTTGCATGAAACAAAACTCAGTCTTCGAATGATGTTTGATAACTAACTTAAAGATCATGGTTATTGGTAATGATACATGACCCATTATGCCCCTTCCAATTTGTATATAACATTGTATATTGCTGTATCCCTCCTTTGTGCCAGGTTAATCACTACTAGAACTAAAAGCATATTTGCTTATTGAACCTTGCCAGGACCTTGAATATAGCATCATTTTACATGTAAAATTTGCTGCTCTTTTCAAATCTTCAATCAAATATTAGGGTTCACATCTAAAAAAACTCGTTTTAACCTCCAAAGCACCTTGAAAATCATGTTCAAAGTCACGGCCATTAGTTGCAATGTATGCCCCTCTTTACCACCTACCACTTTCGCTTAAAACATTACGCTGTATCTCACCTCTGTGCTGAGGTATTCCCCATTATGGATTAAAATTGTCCACCCTATATATAATGTGAGAGTTTGATCAACATGTGTGTTATGAATAACCTATATGTGTGCTCTGTATTCATCATCAAACTTCCGACTAGATGAAATATTCTTAAATCTTGGTTCAATGTTTACAACATCAGTATTCCTACAACTTGGGAGTTGAAATCAGAATTTATGATACATTGACTATATATTAGACAAGAGATTAGTCATTATCATGTATATTTATGTGAAGCTGATATTCAGTTCAGAGTCAGATATTCAACCAACTGCACTAAATGGTATTTCAGAAAGATTCAGTATACATTGGCATTGTTTCAGTATATCATGTTAGAGTCATTGGTAGTCCTTGGAGCCGAATTCAGTGCAGGAATTCTTTGCTATTCTTTTTATAATGTCAAGCACAGTCCTACAGCTCTCATCACCACACAAAGCCCATAAGCAATATATCAGACAAATAAATTGAACAACTGCAATAGACTGTGCTCTGTAATAAATTTTCATAGATGATAAAGATAGTTATAACCCTCGAAATTTTACCGAATCACACAGCTATGTACACATGTTCATTTTTACATCAACCTAATGTGGGATTTTTTTTTATTAATCAAACAGTGTTTTTAAATTGCAGTTCTTACCAATAAAACAGCGAAAAATCTCATACCCTCTCACCTGCCACCCCATATAAATGAACAAGCATCAGACTACTTAACCAAATTTAATACTTCAATTATTTACATTACCACTGTTAGCTTGTTATCCAGAATATCTTTTTTTTAACTTTATGACTTTTAATTACACTAACGTACACCACATTTTTTTTCCAAACCAGCATAAGGCAATACGTTTTACATACAAAAATTTGTATGTGTGTAAGTTGCTTTATCATCACAGCATGTTGCAAAAGGGACCAAGTAGATAGTTAAGAAAGCAAGTGAAACAGATAGCTTGTCTGTCTCATATAGCAATTTGATATGGTATTTTAGAATATGCTTGTCATATTTGTTTATGAGAGATTTATAATCATTGTTAAAGTGTTTTGCGCCAGTCTGAGAATTCTTACATTTAAAACTAATACAATAAATCAATGTGTTCTTTCCAATCTTATTACAGTATGGACTCGTACCCATAGTAGTTAGCAATTAAAAATTACACTACTAGGGTCTGAAACCTTCTAGGACTGCCCTACCGTATGCTTGTCTTGTTATAACAAGTTATATTGAATGGATATAAGGAAGGATTCGTGCAATGGAACTTTAGCATATGGACAGAGGGAGGAAAGACCTTGTACCCCAATAGGGGAAGAAAGAAAGGAAAAGGAAGAACTAAGAGTGAAGGTCCTAAGAAAGACAGAAGATAGATGCCGTAAGAAAGACAGAAGATACATGCAAAAGGCTGGTATCCTCCCCAACCCCCACCCCGATCTCCCTTCTTGGGGGGGAATCTTTGTCAATCCTACAGAATAGACACCACCAGCTTCACCCCCTTTAGGCCCATCAAGTGGTTCTTACTCCCTACTATGGAATTGCAACAGAAACTTTAGTGCAGTTTCCTAGCTTGACTTCTGAAGAGAAACAGAAGAAAAGGAAACTTAAGACTATGGTAACTTACTATGATCATATACCCAATTATTCAAAGGTTTCAGAGATAATTGCCCCTTTCTATAAAATTGGAATGATTTCTACTTAACAGCTAAGTACAACTATTCTCCCTTAAAAAATTCATACAACTTGTGCCATTCCATTCCAGCATACCAATGAAAAGACAAGGCACAATATCTTTCCCTATATAACATATTCAAACTACAGTTTCCTTCTCACAGAAAAGATAGAATCCCTTCCCAGGCATGTTTAGGAGATCCCCTGTAAAACACAATTTCATGATTTAAAAATAACTGAATCAATAAATAAATTCGAGGGTTGACTGAAAAGTAATGCTTCCATCTTTGAAGCTCTTCAACAGTTGGCAGCATTGGTATGTGGCAGGTGTGGGCTTGTTCCATAGCCTCTTCTCTACAGCTCCAGTTTTCCGGAAGCTTTAGCTTTGAACAGTTGTGTTGTTACAGTGTAAAGTATGGAACCCTGCACAGTCAGTCAGTCAGTGCAATTTAAGGAACGTGCAGTCATTGAATTCTTGACAGCAGAAGGTGTCAGCCCAAAGAAGATTCATCAGAGAATGAAAGCAGTTTATGGTGATTGTGTTGATGTGAGTACTGTGCGTCTTCATTCTCATAACGCGAGAGGAGTTCCTGGCAAATTTCAAGTCTGTGTGCTTTCATTTCAGGAGTCAGCATCCAGGGTACCCATCATGCACAGATCTTCCGATAACCAAGCAAAGCAATAATGTGACCCACACATTCTTGTGAAATGCCGACTGTTTGCAGTTTCTCTTTGAGTGATACGACAATCGTCTTGAATCAGTCTGTCAACATTTTGCTTGTGAAACTGGGTAGATGCTGTCGCAGGACATCCAACTCTTTGTTTGTCACGCAGGTCAGATGTTCCTGCCTCAACATCTTTAAACTTACTTGCCCAATGACGCACTGTACTCACATCAATGCAATCACCATAAACTGCTTTCATTCTCTGATGAATCTCCTTTGGGGTGACACCTTCTGCTGTCAAGAATTCAATGACTGCACGTTACTTAAATTGCCTCGACTTAACACTGTAACAACACAATTGTTCAATGCTAAGGCTTCCCACCAAGTGGAGCTGTAGAGAAGAGGCTACAGAACAAGCCAGTACCTGCTGCATACCAACGCTGCCAGCTGTTGAAGAGTTACAAAGGTGGAGGTATTACTTTTCAGTCAACCCTCGTAGTATGAGTGCATATAGGACTCGTACACTGAGGGTTCTGTAAGGGCTTCATTATGCAAATAGACAGTTCGCTCATTCCAGGAATCAAGGACCTCTACTATTTTTACTTGCTATTAACATTGATATTGGCAAGGTATCAGTCTCAGGGACTCCAAGACCTTCGAGAATGTTTTAATTTCAAGTCTAGAATTGCATAACAAATGACAAAAGAATTTTTTTTTCATGTTGATATATTACAAATTAACAATTTTCTGAATTTTTCCCTTTACTTGTACAGTGAAATCTTTCTTCTTGCCAAATTTAATGAATCTACATCAAAGGGAAGTGCCCTATCGGTTTTAATGAGTGAGTTAGTATCAAAATATATGACGTAAATGGCCATATCTGATTGCATTGAATTAGAAACTTAAGGAACTTTGTCCACAAAATTTTTCTGGCTTACCTTTTACCTATTGTGCGTGGTTTTATTTGAAATACTCACTTCCACAAGTGATACACCATTCCCAATGCCATTTCAGTTTCCAGAGCAGTCTTGATACACCTCTTGCTGGATCGCGCGAAGCGCTGTCTATGAATTTTCTTTTATCTCATCTATCATTGCAAATATCCATCCTTTCAACAGGGTTTTCAACTTTAGTACAAAGGAAGAAGCAGCACAGTGATTTCATTTTTTGTGCAACAGTCATACACCAACAGAGATGAATGTAGTGGGGCATTATCATGATGCACGAGCTGCAAATTGTCTCGCCACATTTCAGGTCATTTCCTTCTCACATTTTCTTGCATGCATCGCAACACATCCCAAAAGGACCATCAATTAACAGACCGTCCCTGTGTCACGAATTCATGATGAATTAATCCTTCAAAGTCAAAGAAGACTGTCAGCATGGCTTTGACATTTGGCCTGACCTGACCTTGTGGCAAAGCAAGCTGGGATAATTTTAATTCCCCTCTTGTTTTGCCATCTGCCTCCTTATAATTCATTTTTTTTTTCAATTTTAACTAATTGCCATTAACACAAGTGAATATTATCTGCATTTTATAAAAGAGAAAGATTGGCCCTTAGTTTAAAAGAAATGCCTACTGAGATTTCATTATTACAGTATCTATAGCGTCGGAGAACTTCAAGCATATCTCATCATTTCGTAGTACTTCCCTCTCTCGCTTATTTGCAAATTGATTCTTCCTTACTAGTCTCTTAAACTTGAACTTACTCTTCATCATTACTCAGGTGTGATCTGAATCTATATCTACATCTGGGTATGGCTTACAATCCAGTGCAATCTAACTGAAATCTTCCCCCCTGGCCTTGTCCAAGTATATCTCCATGTCTTGTGATTCTGGAACAGAGTATACACTATTACAAGCTGAAATTTATTGCAGAACTCAGTTAATCTTTCTCCTCTCTCATTCCTATTACCAAGCCTATGTTATGCAGTAACCCTTTTGTCTGTTCCTTCTCCTCAAATGATATTCCAGTCCCACATGACTGTTAGACCTTTACGTACCGAATATCCCATTCAGCATCTTTATATACTTTCTCTATCGCTTCATCTTCTGCTTGCAATGCTGGCATGTACAGTTAAACTATCATTGTTGGTGTTGGTTTGCTGTTGATTCTATTGATGACAGACCTATTACTGAACTGCTCAAAGTAACTCACTCCCCACCCTATCTTCCGATTCATAACAAATTCTACTCCCATTATAACATTTTCAGCTGCTGCTGATACTGTCCAGTACTCATCTCAGCAGAAGTGCTTGTCTTTCTTGCATTTCACTTCACAGACCCCCGCTATATCTAGATCAAACCATAGCATTTACTTTTGAGATTTTCTAGCTTCCCAGCCATGTTCAGACTTCTAAAAGTCCATGCCCCGACTCATTTTGTTTGTTATTCAGTCTTTTTCTCATGGTCATTTTCACCTTGGTAATCCCCTCCCGGAGATGCGATTGGGGGACTAGTCAGAAATATTTTGCCAGGGAGAGATCATCATGACACTTTTTCAGTTACAGGACAAATGTCCTATGGATACATATTATCTGTCTTTAATGCGGGGGTCCATTGCCTTCTGCATCTTCATGCCATTGGTCATTACTGTTTCTGTCACCTTTTAGAGAAAGTTTCACACAACGAGGGCAAGAGAGTGCCCTGATCCTCTGTTCACTTCTCCACCTGCTTTGACAAAGCTTTTGCCAGAATGGTAGTGATTTCTTATGGCGGAAGTCTTCAGCCGCCGTTTCTGATGATTGTTATTTAAAATTTAAGCAGTGGTGAGGTTTGAATCAGGGACTGCGGACTGTTTGATTACCAGTCAAAGACAGTACTATTAGGCCACAAATATGAGTTACAATCCCAATACATGTGCAAAAGTACGTGAATCGTACCATTGCTGTGGCTGTTTGCTGGGGGGCATCAATAATTTTGACTTGACTGCCCACTGTTGTTTGATAGACCAAATACCACCTGAAATTCACTGAAATTATGGTAACTATCAGCTACTCCCATGCTCCGCATATGTTTCAAATTGCTCACACAGTTATCTATTTTTTGTTTTGTTTTTTGGAATGCAATGTTGAGAAAACATGTTTGAATTGGCAATAAAAACAACGGGATGCAATGCTCAGGTTGCTCTAAAGTCCTGAAACTTACGTGTACAAATACTGGTATGTTTGTTGTTGGACTTAGCATGTTGTTGTTGTCTTCAGTCCTGAGACTGGTTTGATGCAGCTCTCCATGTTACTCTACCCTGTGCAAGCTTCTTCATCTCCCAGTACTTACTACAACCTACATCCTTCTGAATCTGCATAGTGTATTCATCTCTTGGTCTCCCTCTACGATTTTTACCCACCACGCTGCCCTCCAATGCTAAATTTGTGATCCCTTGATGCCTCAGAACATGTCCTACCAACCAGTCCCTTCTTCTAGTCAAGTTGTGCCACAAACTCCTCTTCTCCCCAATTCTATTCAATACCTCCTCATTAGTTACGTGATCTACCCATCTAATCTTGTGACATATCTCTGGTACTGTATTACTTAGTTTTTCTTCTAGCATACATTCATCTAAAGCTGGTTTCTGCATTTATTCAGATTTAGCCACCAGGTCCATGCATTGTTCGTGTATACCAGCTACCATTTTATGATGTGAACAATCACTATTTATTGCTGTGATCTCCACTCTGTATTGATTGATTTTACCTTCAACCTGATTAAGTGTAGTTTTATTGTGTATACCATCTTCGTCTTTTGTAGATTATAATATGTCAACTTCTGATTTGAGCTGGGATTGTTCCATCATAATTTTGTTACATAATTCATTCTGTTTCGCTGCGAACATATCATGAATGACTTTTATTATGGTTAATGAATTTTTTTTGCATTCTTTTTGACATGATCCTCCAATTTAATTGCATTTAACACCATTAGTTTGCCATTTAATATCATTATTCATTGCCTTGATAATCTCAAACAAGTGACTTAGTCCAACCATTACCGGTTCATGACTGACTGTTGGTATAGTAACCTTCACTGTTATAAACTGAATACCAGTTTCCCAAATTTGTTATTATCACAATGTATGTTATTTAACGAAATTCACAAATAATTTTCAGAAACATCATTCACAGTTATATTGTTCTGCATACTTGTGTCTCTTACAGTTACGGTAATATCTTCAGTGTTAGCGCTCATTGTTAAGGGTAGCATGTGGCCTGTTGTTTCCTAAAGATACATGTATTCACAGCGTATAGTTCACGTAGTAGCACTCGTTTCTGACACCGTTTTTAGCAAAAACATATGAATTCACCATTTAGTGTAGTTCTGTTGCATTTGCCATTTCCTAAGATTGTGATGAAATCATTGTCTGACACACGCATTGCCAGTTGTGAGATTCCTCTTTGTTAATGGTTACTCCTCTCCATGTTCATGATGGATTGTTCCATCATTAGTATTATTTGATAATCGTTTAGATGGAGTTGATTGAGCACAGTAGTTTGAGGTGTCACTATTAATTTATTATACCCTATTTCAAAATGTCTTGTTTAATTATTGTAGCAAAATTATGGCAGAACATTTGAAGGAAGAAGGAAGGAAGATTGGGTTTACCATCCCATCGACATCGAGGTCATTAGAAGAGGAGCACAAGTTCGCTTTTGTGTCGAGGATGGGGAGGGAAATAGGCCCTGCCCTTTTCAAAGGAACCGTTCCAACATTTCCCTGGAGCAATTTAGGGAAACCGAAACCTGAATGGCCAGATGCAAGTTTGAACCATTGGCCTCCCGAATGCACTGCACAACTCACTCAGTCACAAGATTCAAATAAAACTTAAACGTCCATGAATGCTTCAGTCTTGGATGACATTCCTATTTATGAATTGTCTGACATGACTCTAACATTCAGTACACTAGTTGGCTTTTTCTTTTAATACTTTATCCAGCAGAGTGTTCAAAACTCACCACATCTGTAGACTCCGCATAATGATTGCTGCAATGGCATGAGCAATCATAAAACTCATTATTGATCACAGAGGCACTTAACTACACTTTGTTGCATCTCACAGAGGTTGTATTTGTTCTCATATCAATCAAGATGCAGAAACATCAGGTAACTATGGAAAATACAAAAAGATCAATGAATTGTAAGCAGCATTTAAAGTCTACAGTAAGATTATTGGTAAGGGGCTCAAGATAATAACTGATGTCATTTAATCATGGTTTTAGAAAAGTACAATTCTGTGCTTTCTTGTACAATCTGAAAGGCTGTAGCCTATTTACAGCTGAAAAAATGAAATCATCACGTAGGTGCTATCTATATGTCTATATTACCAACTGGTTCATGATTCATGTTGCATGACACCATTTGCATGTTGCCTATTTAATGGCTAAGGGCAACAAAAATTTGATTTTCAATGTTTCATATGATTATTGTTCAAATTTTAAAATTTAAAATGCTGTTCTTGAGGCAGCATAATTCTTGGCACACAAATACCCAGACTGTATGTATCCATTATTTGAGAATGAGAGCAGTTTGTGAGTTGCAACCAACTTTATTCATAATTTCTAGCTGTTAAAAAACTTTTCTTGCTGCAGTGTCACACAAAATGATAAAAGGAAAAAAATTAACTTATTAAATGTTCACTGTTCATGTAGTTAAATTGATCAACATGCATGACATTTTAATTTGTTGCTTCTTTAGGACTAATTTATTCACAATACATTTTGCTGACAGTGTCCACATATACTGTTGAATGCACCAGCAAAATTATGTCACATGTGACACGTGGGGTATATGACATCACAAACATGGAGATGCTTGGAAAACTAATTTTCACTTAAAATGGAGCACTCATCCAGTGTTTCATAATGACAGCACATAGTGACTTCTAACAAATTTTAAACATAATTTCAGAACTTTTCTAAACTTTTTCTTAGTTACTTGCTTAATGTGAAATATGCAACACATTAACTCATTTGTAAAGTAATTAAAAGTTTGAAGCTGTTTTGTACATGGGAGTTTGATTCTTTACAGAATCAAGGGTTTACCGTTACTTTGGTTGTTAAAATACAGTAGTGTAGAAAAAACTGAAACATGATGGCCTCCCTAAACAAAGCTAATGCAATATTATCCAATGGGGAAGAAAATCTGATGAGACCACATACAAGATGTACGAGGGAAGAAAAAGTAGTGGTTAAGGGACCTCAAATGCTGTCTATCCTTTCTTTTTCTTAACATGTGACTGGTAGTTTATCCAGACCTGATAACTTTTAATTTTTTTATCTTTATTTTGTCTTCTTGACATAACACACTTTTGATACACAACATCATTGTACTCTTAGCATATTTTTTTTTCTCTGTTGTCTCCTCCTCCTCCCCCCTCCCCCATCAATAAAAATGTTTGATCCATTTTGGGGAGTTATTTTTCAAATACTCTGCAGTGTGGGATGTGGAAAAGGTAGTTAAACGTAGCTGTTTGCATAATCAGGTAGTTGGGTATGTATTTCTTTATAAGCCCACTTTTAAACTAACTCAGTCATCTCTTCTCTTTAACACATCTTGCTTAGTCTGTAGTGTTGGTTACCTTATAATTACAGATTTACAGCTAGCGGTGTAATCTATTTTATTGTGTTTGTTCCAGTGGCTGTTGCCCTTGTGTCAGTTCTCTCTGCTGTTGGAATTTGTGAACGATGTCGCATGGAAAGTGGTGGAGTGTATTTTCTGGTTGCACATGTCCTTGGTTCACAGTATGGAGGAGCTCTGGGGCTACTGTATGTCTTTGGCCAGGTTTGTTCATTTCACCAAAATGGTTTTAGTATCAATAGTAAGATGGTGATGGTTAAGTAAACCACACATGTAATTGGTAACCATGTGTAGAAATTGCAAAAAATATATACAGTAGGAAAAAAGAGCACAGTATAACAAAATAAACTGTAAATATAGAGAAGTGAGAGTTTGCTTTTATTCTGTTATACAAATGATCCACTAAATATTATTCATAAAATTGCCAACAAGTCTTTTTTTTATTTTTTTATAGGCAGTGGGATGTGCCTTGAATGTGTTGGGATTTGGTGAATCCATAGCTGGCCTATTTAGTCTGACAGATACACCATGGGCTACTCGAGGTTTTGCTAGTGCCGCTGTTCTTCTCTTGGGAATCATTAATGTAGCAGGTGTCAAGTGGGTCGTGAAACTACAATTCCTACTACTCATTATTCTTCTCCTCGCTGGTCTGGACTTTGCTGTGGGCAGCTTTGTACATACAGATGCTGGTGAGTGCAAGTCTCACTTACAGGTGAATTTGTGATAGAAATATCTGTTCTGGAGGAACTTATGCAGTTAAGTGGTCGATTCTCTTACAACTAAAATATATTGAAAACTAATAACTCATTTGTTTTTGTTGCTTTCAACTTTTTTTAGGCCTCTTGTTTTTCTGTACTTTTTATTATTTTATATCTGATAAAATCTATTCTGAAGAATAGTACAAATTCTACACAAGAACTTATTGAATAATAGTGAACGAACCGAGTTCCGCCATCCCTTGCTCATCTCAGTCCTGTCTCTCTTTCTCCTCTTACCTATATCCCTCACTCTATTTACAGTTTCAAGGTAGCCTATTTTAGCCATGTATAGTTTTTTAACCCAGACAAACCTAACCAACTGAAGCAGGTATTGGTCTGATGTTACTAGTACCTGAACTGTAAAACCTGTGAATGTTTCTGTTTCTGCAGTTACCATAGTGTGCAGTAATGGAACATTGTGGTTTTTGATGAGAGCATGTTTCATTCAACTTCAGGTTGAGTAACCTCCAGAGAAAATGCACTACTTGGACACTCTACCTGCTGTTGCAATCACACTAAACCACTCTCAACTAAATACCACTTCCAACTAAATGAAAGGCTGTGTGATAGAGGTAGCAAATTTGATGTATATCATAACTGTTTTCACAAATGGTCATGCTTCTAAGGAAGGGGTGGGGTGTTAAGAGTGGCAATTATAAGATTATAATAGGATGTGCTGCATGGATATACCAGTTCTTGCATGCTTTTTGTGCTCGCTAGTATGTGGCCCTGGTGCAGTGGCATAGGAATTGACCAAGTTATTCCATAGGTTGTTCAGGTGTTGGAAAACCACATTCAGATATTTGAGATGGAATCTGGGTAGGATATTTCTCATCTCAGAACATTATGAAACTATAAGACAGAACCCAAACTGAGGATGTGGTGCAGCTTGTTCATTACGGGTGATGCTGTGTGATGAGGTGGTGCTCCTTTGTGGCTAATATGTAGGTGTGGATGCAGTTCTTGGATTGCGAACGAGGTTTTAGGGGTACTTCTTATCTGTTACGAGCTTCATAAGACACTCAGCATGTTGGTGAACCAATTTCTTATCCCTGCAAAATCTGCAACCTGCAGGTGCAGAGGTGACAACACGTTACAAGAGAGTCTTATGTTTCAGTGTTGGAAAATATGATCAGAACGCCAAAATCAACAAAAGGTGTGTGAAAGGGTATGATTGTTAATAGACTAGCAGCATAACACTAGGTCTAAAGTTTATGAAAATTTATATATTCCTGACATGGTCAGTCTGGGGGCAACCTGCAGTGTATGGTAACAAAACTTCAAAAGTCAAGATCTCTAAAAAAGTGTTTCATTGATGTCCAATTGTGACAGAGCTATGCTGTCATTATCGGATCCTATGCTTGTAAATTTTTTACCACATATTATACTTCAGTGTTACAAGTCGCTTCACATTGAATATGTACATATGAAGATCACTACATATTGGTATTTAAGATTTAAGAGTATTATGTACAGATACAACTATATTGTGCCAATTACAAGTATTGTAGGGTGTACATATGCAGTGTGAAGTGACTCGTAACACTAGTGCATAATATGTGGTAAAAATTCAAAAGCATAATATGCGCCGATAAAAATGTAGCACTGTCGAAACCAGTAATCCAATAAAATGCTTTTTAGCAATCTTGGATTGTGAAGTTTTCTTCAGTTCCCATTTATGAAAATATACATGACAAAGAAGTACATAATGATTTTTTAGGCTGCTGCAACTGTAATTACAGTAAGGATGTTATAACATACCATGACAGGCTGAAGGGTAAAGTTTGTCTCGTTTGATTATCCACTGCTGATACAGTGACATGGAAGTGAATTTATTAGTATCTCTGATATGCCAGTCATTCATTATCACTTCAGTGTTCTGCTAGTGCCAGGCAAATTTTGGAGATGGCAACTGAACTGCCTAAGTAGATGTAAGAACGTGTTCATTCCTGGATGTTTTTGTACATTGCTTTAGGAGCAAACAGTTCAAGGTACTCAATCTTGTTCATTGAATGAACAAACATTCAAATACTTAAGGCCATAAAATGTGTATGTAATAATGTGTATTTAATACAAACCCAAAAAATGCTGCAGACGTTAAAATTGTCTGCTTCTTCAGTTTTATATTCCATTGCTGTTAATACTATTAAAAAAGCTGCTTCGAAAATTGATGCTTCAACATAAAACTCACTGTGAGAATATGCGTCATAGATGCCTGAATACCACAATAATTCTTGCTCTTGTCAGTAGTGTCTACAATTCCCAAAGAAAATTGTTTCCAGAGAGTACTTGATTGAGGATTTATTGTTGGTTTCCATTTTTGGCTCTACTTGGCTTGGAGCTAATAGTAAATACAGTTATGTGGGAGTATTAAATTGCATTCTCTACTGCTGTTTTACCACTAGTGTGTTGTTCCAAATCACACCCCACTTTCAAAATTAATAACTCCTGTATGAATTATGTAAAGTTTTACTTTCGTTGCATATATATTGTACTACTTCTGAGAGTATTATCCTATTTATTGCTGTATTTGTTAACACTGAGTAAGTGCAAAGGGGATGTAAAGTGCCCATAGGCATGGTAACCTTGTCCAACAAAGCACATAATTCATGTAAACTATTTGCTCATTGTCACAGTGCATACTATTTCTTGTTGCACTTTGTTGTTGTGAAATAGTCATTGATGGTGCATATGATACCTCATGTACCTGGTCATGAAAGTAGTTAAACATCACATTGTTATTGTGCTACCATTGAGTGAAGTGCCACGATTTTAAGACAATAGACTTGTGTTTGGGAGGGATGACTGTTCAAATCTTATCTAGTGATCCAGAAATAGTGTTTCCGTAGTGTCCCTGAATCAATTAAAGTGAATGCTGGGATGGCTGATTTCTTTTCCTGTCTTTTCACAACCTCAGCTTGTGCATTGTCTCGAATGATATCGTCATTGACAGGACATTAAACACTAATATTCCTTCATTCATATTATTATGCTTCAAGTGTTATTTAGTACACTTAATGATTTCATTAAACATGTGCAGTTTCAGAGTAGCCATTGGCATACTTTTACTCATTTAGTCAAATGTCTCCAAAATGAATACTGAACATATTGGATGAATTTTCCATGGAACAAGGAGACACAGCAATAGAGAATCTGGTCAAGAGAAAGAAATAGTTAATGAGATATATCCACCACTGCAGGTGTGGGAAGCCATTCTTTTGTTCAGTGTTATGCAGGCATTCCAGATTTGCTGGTGGTTGAGGAGGACAGTATCCAGTTATCAAATTGTGAGTAGCTGTGTTAAACTCTTTTGTTAATAAAAGGACATTCAGTACGTACCCCATGTCCTGCGACAACAGTCTGGCATTGACCATAGTCCACACAAAAGGAATGGTGATCATGTCAATACAGCTTGAGAACCCAGGTAGCAGTGCTAGACTGTTGTCCTACACAGCATTACATCAGATGCAACTGCTATTGACTTGGCAGCATGTGGTCATCGCCACAGTTTGTACACTGTATTGCAATCTGTGATCATAGTGCCGGAATCATCTGTGAGCTGGGGTGACAGGACTTGATGTACAAGTGGTGCTAGATGATCATAAGATGGCTGTCCAATGCATGCCAAATGGATGAATGATGCAAGTTCTGGTTGCTGGATGGGAGCAAATAAATAGCACTTTCATGACTGTTTCGGGATTGTTGGGGACAAATTCATGTACTGGTGATTTTCACAGTTGATTCAGTGCCGTGTGATGGTTTGTTGCAGTGCCATTGCGATACTGGTGGTGTCAGTAGCTGAGAGGAAAAGATTTCAAAAGTATATTGTTCTTTTGCACTGCTACAAGAAAGATCTACATGACGCTGATTCACGACTACATTGTTCGACTGATGAAAATGAGATGTCATTAGATCAGAATTTTTATGAGTACTTTTTTGGAAGGGGTAATGTATGTACTTTAGTTAGCACACCACTATTTTTTAAGAACCAAAAAGCAGGGTTACAGACATAAACATTGTGAAACTAACAACTGGTTTGTAATGTACTGTTAGGGACAACAGTAATGAAAGTTAGTGAATATTGTTTTGGAGAGGAACCTTTTGCTTCAGGTACTAAATCACGTATTCATTGTTATATTAAAACGGATGAAGCAAAGTCTTTAGATGACATTAAAAGTGGTTTGAAGTTTATGTTTGGATCAATGGTGTATTTGATGTACAGAAGTGTCAGAGTTGTAAGATGGCTTTTGTATACACTGTGTGATCAAAAGTATCTGGACACCCCCAGAAACATACATATTTCATATTAGGTGCATTGTCCTGCCACCTACTGCCAGATACTCCATATCAGTGACCTCAATAGTCATTAGACATCGTGAGAGCGCAGAATGGGACGCTCTGTGGAACTCACGGACTTCAAACGTTGTCAGGTGATCCTAAACATCCCTAGGTCCACTTTTTCCGATGTGACAGTGAATTGGAAACTTGAAGGGACACGTACAGCGCAAAAGTGTACAGGCCGATCTCATGTGTTGACTGACAGAGACTGCCGACAGTTGAAGAGGTAATGTGTAATAGGCATACATATCCAGACCATCACACAGGAATTCCAAACAGCATCAGGATCCACTGCAAGTGCTACGACAGTTAGGCAGAAGGTGAGAAAACATGTATTTCGTGGTCGAGCAGCTGCTCATAAGCCACACATCATGTTGGTAAATGCCAAATGACGACTCACTTGGTGTAAGGAGCGCAAATGTCGGAAGATTGAACAGTAAAAATGTTGTGTGGGGCGACAAATCTCGGTACATAATGTGGCGTACCGATGGCAGGGTGTGGGTATGGCGAATGTCATCTGCCAGTGTATGTAGTGCAAACCGTAAAATTCGGAGGTGGAGGTATTATGGTGTGGTCGTGTTTTTCATGAAGGGAGCTTGCACCCCCTGCCCTTGTTGTTTTGCGTGGCACTATCGCAGCACAGACCTACATTGATGTTTTAAGTACCTTCTTGCATTTCACTGTTGAAGAGCAATATGGGGATGGCGATTGCATCTTTCAACACGATCAAGCATCTGTTCATAATGCATGGCCTGTGACGGAGAGGTTACATGGCAATAATATCCCTGTAATGGACTGACTTGCACAGAGTCCTGACCTGAATCCTATCGAACACTTTGGGATGTTTTGGAACACCGACTTCGTGGCAGGCCTCACCGACCGACATCAGTACCTCTCCTCAGTGCAGCACTCCATGAAGAATGGGCTGTCATTCCTCAAGAAACCTTCCAGCACCTGATTGAACATATGCCTATGAGAGGGGAAGCTGCCATCAAGACTAAGGGTGGGCCAACACCATATTGAATTCCAGCATTACCGATGGAGGGCGCCACGTACTTGTAAGTCATTTTCAGCCAGGTGTCTGGATATTTATTTTAATCCCATAGTGGATGTAACTAGAAGTGACACGTTGTCTATAATGAATTATAATGAGTCGTCATTATCATCTAATGTTAGATTACGAAGGGGAGCTACTAGTTGGTCTGTAGTGTATTGTTAGGTACCACAGTAACGAAATTCCTATCCTTCATATAATACTAGATAATGGTGTAGTGGATGAGATTCTTGCACGTACTAACAGCTATCCTTGAAAAGGATGTGTTGTAATGCAATATTCCCATGATATTCGTGCCAAAGAACCATCAGAAACAGAAATACATTCCCTTACTTGGTTACTTGTATCATACATGCACAAAGAAAGGTAGTTGAACAAATATAATTGAACTATGGAATTCAGATGAGGCAAGTATAGGTATTTTCAGAATGTATTTGTGCTACTAGTGTTTCATGTTTTTGCATTGAGCTTTACACTTTGACCAAAGAATTAAGAGCAGTGAGAACAAAAACTGATAAGTTATTGGCTGTGCATCTATTTTTAGGACATCTTACCCAGTTAACTGTGGTGATATGTATCATTAGGTACTTTTGTTACCTTCAGTGAACAAAACCGATATTTTCAGAGGAATATTGTATGTTCATACTGTTTATGTCAAGCAAGGTTGTGAAGTATAGGATAATTTGTTTGTGTTATGTGATGTCAAGACCTTTTATACAAGAAATATTTAAATGTTCCATAGAAAGCAGGACAACAGGTCTAACTATCAAACTGAGCAAAGAGAGCGGTTCTGGCAGAAGTGAAACTGTTGGAATGTGTCATGAATCATACCTGGATAGCTTCATTCATAAGTGCATTTCTCACAAAAGGTAGAAAATAGTTTTAACTGGTAAGAAGCTTTAAACCATGGTACACTGCATTGCAGAGTGAAAAATTCATTATTGAAACCAAGCAACAGTATAAAACGTGATTTGTGATGTAAGTACTTTGAGATTAAATGATACCATTTGTCAGAAAAGAATAAGTGTTGAGTCATCCATAGGCAGTCCGCGACCATAGCTGAGTGGTCAGTGCAGCTGAATGCCACCCAAGGAGTCCAGGTTCAATTTCTGGCTGGGTTGAACATTTTCTCCACTCGGGAACTGCATGTTTTGTTTGTCTTCATCATCATTTCATCCTCCTTGACATGCAAGTCACCAAAAAGGCATCAAATAAAAAGGCTTCCACCAGTTGTTTGGTCTACCAGATGGGAGGCCCTAGTCACATGCACATTCCATTTCATCAACAGGCACACACAAAATGAAAGAAAACTTGCTAGCTTTCAGAGTAACCCAACACACACACACACACACACACACACACACACACACACACACACACACCCATGTCCCTATATGGTGCCGGCTGACGCACAGTGCCAGTGCTGTATTTCGACAGGTAGACTAAATTGTGGAGGTAGAGTGGGATGGGTAAAGGGAGAGAGAGGTGGGAGGTAGGGAGACAGATTGGGGGTGGTTGGCTAGCAGCTTGGAGGGAGGCAATTGGTTTGTTGGCTAGGAATGCAGGAGGAAAGGATGGCAGTTGTACAGGCTAGGCATGTGATACATGGTTGTCAGAGCCAGTGGGCATCAGTGGCATGCTGAAAGTAACGGGGGTGTGGTGTGTCAATTGGGAGGGGTTGACAGGATGGAGGAAGGGGAAACTTGGATGAACTTGGATGGAGGGTGTGAGGACAGTAAGTTAATGGAGATTGAGGCCAGAATTATTATGGGAGTGAAACATGTGGTGCAAGGATCACTCCCATCTGTGTAGTTGAGAGAAGCTGGTGATGGATGGAAGAATCCAAATGTCCCAGGTTGTGAAGCAGTCTGTAATGTTGAGCATGTTATGGTCAGCTGTGTGTTGTGTCATTGCATGGTCAATTTTGTTCTTGGCAACAGTTTAGTGGTGGCCATTCATCCTGGTTGATACCTGCTTAGTAGACATAACAACATAAAAAGCTGTGCAGTGTTGCAACAGAGTTGGTATGTGACTTGGCTACTTTCACAGGTGGCCTAGCATCTGATATGGTAGATAAGCCTGTGACAACAGAACTGGTGTAGGAAGTGCTGGGTAAGTGAATTGGGAAGGTCTTGCACATTGGTCTTCCACAGGGATAGATCCCTGTGGAAAGTGGTTCGGAGTGGGAGTGGCATAGGGGTAAATTAGGATGTTGTGTAGGTTGGATGGGTGGCGTAAAACCACTTTAGGTGAGGTGGGAAGGATATTAAGTAAGGTGTGAAGAGAGATCACCAAAGCTGTGATGAAGATATGGTTCAGTTGTTCCAGTCTAGGGTGATATTGGGTGACAAGGTGGGGCCCTGCTTTGTAGCTGATTCTTGGTGGTGGTTGGAGGATTGGAGGTGTGCGAGAATACAGCATGGAAAATCTGTTTGTGGACTTGGTTTGGATTGGTGTGTGTGTGTGTGTGTGTGTGGGGGGGGGGGGGGGGGGGGGGAGTTAGCTCATCTCTATGAAGGCCTTCATGAGAGCTTAAGCATACTAGGCAAGGGAGTTCTCATCACTGCAAATACATCATTCACGGGTGGCTAGGCTGTATGGGAGGGTTTTTTTTGCTATGGAAGGTATGGCAACTGTCAAAATGCAGATACTGTTGATGGTTGTGGGTTTAATGTGGGCAGAGGTGTGGATGGAGCCTTCAGAGAGGTGGACATCAGCATGCAGGAAAGTGGGTTGGGAGTTTTGGGAAGGTTTCCTCTAGATGGCCCATAAACAGGTTGGCATAGGAAGGTCCTCTGCAGCTGCCCATGGATGTGCGACAGATTTGTTTGTATACCTTCCTTTCAAAGGAAATACAGTTGTATGTCGGGATATGTCAGTAAGATGCATAAGAAATGAGGTAGAGGTTTTGGAGTCTGAAAGACATTGGGGGAGGTAGTGTTCCATAGAGGCAAGGCTGTGGGAATGAGCGGTGTTGGTGTATAGGGAGGCGGCATCAACAGTGATGAGTAGGTAAAATGGTGGGGATGGTGGAGGGTTGATGAAGGAAGTGGCTAGTAGCTAGTAGCTTTCATGTGGGAGTCTAGCTTTTGAGCAATTGGTTGGAGCTGTTGGTCAACAAGAGCAGACAGTCTGTCAGTGGGATCACAGTAGATAGCTACAATGAAGTGTCCACAATTGTTGGATTTGTGGGAGCATATAGAAGGTAAGTGTGCAAGTGTCATTGGGGAGAGGAGATAGATGGACTGCGGGGTGGGGTGGGGGGGTGGGTGGGTGGGTGGGTGGGTGGGTGGGCGGGTGGGTGGAGGGGGGGGGAGGAGGACAAGGAAGGGCCTATGGATTTCAGTTGGGTTTGGAGGTTATGTTGGACTTCTGAGTTGAGATCACTATGGTGGAGCTTGTAAATGGAGGAGTCTGACAGTTGACGGATGCCTTCTGTCAGGTGGAAATGATGACTCATCATAACAGTGGTGGAGCCTTTGTCTGCAGGGACATGGTTAGATCAGGATCTGTTTTCAGGTTGTGTATGGCTGTCTTGTCTTCTGATGAAAGGTTAGTGTTCTTTGGAAGGATCCTAAGGAAGTATGGTGGGGCCATGTTGGAGGTAAGGAATTCCTGGAAGGTGACCATGGTGTGGTTAGATGGGAGTGGGTGGGTCACGGTTCGGTTTGGACTGGGAGGGCAGGGTTCAGTGGTTGGATTTTGGTGGCAAAGAAGTGTTTCTTCTGTAGGAATCGGGAGAAGGAGAGTAGGTCTTTGACGAGTCCAACATGGCTAAACTTGGGTGTGTGGCTGAAGGTGAGGTCTTTGGATAGAACAAAAATTTCTGTGGGACTTATGTTTTTGGTGGGAAGGTAACAACAGTATTTTGGGTTTGCTTGGGTTCTGGATTTTCTGGACTGGTGAGAGTGAGTTTTGGAGGATGTGGTGAACTGAAAAGATCAGCGAGGCAGGGTGTGACTGCTATGAGGGGTCGACAAAGGGGTTCACTGTGAGTAGGTAGGTTAGGTATTTATGGAGTGTAGAGTAGGATGTTAACAGATCAAAAAATTCATGGTGGTGATGTCTGGAATGCTCTTCCAGGTGTTGGAGTGCAAGGGTTTCAATTTCAGAAATGTAGTGTACCTAGTAAGGATTGCACAGCAACAGTATTTTGTGGAGGGAGCAAAGGTGCTTGTGCCATGGAGAACTGTTTCTGCAGTACTACCTTTGTGAGGGATAGGGACTGATGGAATCTGAGAAGGTGAAGATTGTTTTGAAAGGCAGGGTGGGATCCAGGTACTGTATTTTTTTGGTTATGCCATTGAAGGAATTTCATAGCTTAGGCAGTATTCAAGAAACAGAATGTGGGACTGGGTTTTAGCCAGTGAAAGGGATACTTTTCTGTACTGATGCACATAGATGAAGCAGGGGTACACTGTAGCAGGGGTGCTTTTAGGGGAGCAGGAAGTGATGCAGGAAGTGGCTGACTGAAAGCGTTAGGTGGTTATAACGGGAATAACAGAGTGTGAGTTCACGCATTGAAACGGACAGAAGAAATTGTGCTGAGGGTAACAGGATAGTTTTGTCACATGAGGTGTGCAGGAAAGAAGAAGGAAGTTGTAAAATTCTGATATAGGAGCAATTAGTAAGCAGGGATGGGTGGATACGGAAGTGAAAGTTAGTGCTTGGATGCTGGAAAGTGCTATAACTGTGCTCCCGTGGATGGGTAATATGTAGAACAGCGTGTGTTTTTGTCATTGTGGCCACAACCTATGCTACAGCATGTCACAAAAGTTGTGCTTCTCAAAGGTGTGACGTTTGTGAGGGAATACGTAGGAAAAGATACGGATAGACAATACCCGAGAGACAAAGTAGTTGTAGATTACAAAACAGTAACAATGGATGAGCTACTGTCACGTAATCCCCACTGCACTCCCCTTTTTACTTTATATGCAGTTTGTTGTTGTGGTCTTCAGTCCAGAGACTGGTTTGATGCAGCTCTCCATGCTACTCTATCCTGTGCAAGCTTCTTCATCTCCCAGTACCTACTGCAACCTATGCAGTTTATATGGCATAACATTTTAATTAATTTTATATTGCTTATTGTTGCGAGCACGACTGATAAAATACAATTCTCACTATTAGTTTCTGCAGTTGAAAATATTTCAACTTTATGCACTTTGACCTATTACGTGGGGATACGCACAACACTAAAAGATTCCCTGCTGTGGACATACAATCTTTAATTTGCACTCTATTTTTATATAACACTGATCTGGCTTGTTAGATACGGAACATGGTATCATTACTGTAACTAATTATGGAATAAAAAAATGCCCTTCACTACGTGCATCTCTTGACTGCACAGAAAATTACCCTTATTACCTGTACAGAAGTTACAGTATGTTATGTAACTAACAGTATGTTATGTTTTTAAATATATGAACACTATTAACTGCCATAACTAACATGAGAACATGAAATTAAAAAAAAAAAAAAAAAAAAAAATGAAATTTGATTATTATGTTATTAGCCAGAACAGGTTTTCCACAGCTGTCTTTGATCACACGCAAGTAAAATTATATCACTCATGAATTATTTACGTAACTGATAACATAATAGCAGCTGCCCATATCCACCTGAAAATGACGTAATAAAATCCACAATTTCCCTCTGAAGTCTCCAGGAAGCTGAAATAGATAATTTTAATGTACTGTTACCTGCCCACTATATTGCGGGAAAACTGCTTTCATTCAGTTCAATTTGAATTTATCGCGTCAGCGGCTTCCGCGATTGCTGCACGGCTCTGCGTCATGAAAAATTCCTAATATGCTGAAAACTGCTAAGAATATGGAATGAAATCTTGGGCAAGCTAGCAATAAATTATTACAGGTAATAATTTTAACAATTTCTATATTCAAAAATCAACATAAATTCAAAGTACACACCTTTTACAAATATCAACCTCCAGTGGCGTCTTTCTCAATCAAAGGACAAACGAAGGCTACCTACGCATTCAAGCGAGCGTCACAGGCTCTTACAACTTTAACAGCTACAAGAAGACAGAGAGAGTAATGTTTTAACCTACACTATTTATAGGCAATTTAATAAGCATCTTTGTAATTATTTTACATTATCTGCTATGATGCATACATTCGCTGACCACAGACATTATTTGTGAAATACAGATAATAAATATTGCACAAACATAAAAATGAAAAATTGTTGTTTCCTTTTATACATAATCTACAACCATTCATCCAGTAATGAAATAATAATAATAATAATAATAATACAGATAAATATTTATTTTTATTATTTTTTTATATATTATAAAGATTTTATAAATGTCTTGCCAGGAGACATCACACTACACGAGGTTTAAGATGAATTTGTAATGTTGGAGGTTCAAACAGAGAAAGCACATTTGCCAATTAGTATGCTAGTTATCCTCTAGCAGTGGATCTCCTTGAGAAGAATCTTGCCTACACCGGCACTATGAGAAAAAGATAAGTGAACATGCTGTGGAAATTTCAGGCTAATGGAAGCCAGCAAGTGGACCCCATAGTATTTGGATTCCATTGTCCTATGTTCCGAAGAACAATTAATCAGCAATGAAAAGTGAATTGGTGATATTCTTGTCTGCAGTGCATGACACCCCATAATACATTGAAAAAACTCAAATTATTACTGATTACAGGATGACTAAAGGAGAAGATCATGCTGTGGATCAGATATGTACAGTGTACAGTGTCACTCATCGTACAAGACACTGACTATGTTTTATGCAATGTTGAACATAGCAGGCATCAATGCTTGAGTACCATGTTTGTCAGAGAAACTTAATACAAATCAGCCTTGAGATCTGTTTTTGAAAAATTTGACATTGTCCTTAACATCTTTAAGAAAGGGCGAAATATAAAGTCCCTCCCATCTGATTTTCAGGCATGTCTGTCCAAGTTCCGTTCCTCCTCGCAGATATATGGCAAACCTACAAACATATTCAAGAGCATGAAGCGTAACAGTTGGCTTTTTCTCCCTCTCCTGTGCCAAGAGGTCCCTTCTATAGTGACTTGCTCTTCATTTAACAAGGTTGCCTGTAAACAATATTAAAGGGTGTTAGAGATATTTCAGTGTGTGTGTGTGTGTGTGTGTGTGTGTGTGTGTGTGTGTGGTGGGGGGGGGAGGGGGGGGGGGAGGGATTAAGAAAGAGACATGGGGCAGTGAGGGAGAGGGATAGCAGAGAAGGGGTGAGGGAATTTGCTGGTGCTGCCTGCAGAAATCTGGTGGGACAGGGACACCAGCTTTTCTGAATTATGCTTGTGGGGGCTCTCCCTACAACGTATTCTTCATTCCCATAACCCACTGGCTTCAACGTTTGCTAGCCGCTGCCCTCCACCTACTTATCCCCTTATGTGCTCCCACTCCAGTACACATACATACTATCCCACCAATACACCAACATAGTCTGTTGCACCTAGCAGCTCTATCCCTGTCCGTACAACATCCCTCCATGCTTCCACAGGCAGCACTATCCCCCCCCCCCCCCCTAACATTCTGGCCCTCCCCCTCCCCAATTCATACATCTTTTGTACCACCACTACTCACCCTAGCTATTTTGGTGCTCACTTGAGGTCCATTCCCAGTCGGACCTTAATACCCATAGAAAATAGCCATGCATGTGAACTGTTGTTGTGTGAATGTGTGTATGTTTTCTAAAGGATTTCGCCCAAAAGCTGGAATATTTGTAGCATTCTTTTTCATTGCACCTGTCTGCTACTCAATTCCTCCTCTAGATGGTGAGTGTAGTCTCTTCTTTCCATATTGTTGTCATTCCATCCTGGACTTCCCATTCTTTGATTTTACCTACATGTGGAGTACATATGGCAACAGTAGATAAACTTCATCAGTGTATGGATTTGAATGTCCTTTGAATTTCAGAATTTTATTTGTACACTGAGTTGTATCTATTAATAGTCTCCTCACAGAATGCAGGAAGATGGTAATTGAATAACGTTAATGGAAAACTACATGTGTGTATTCATTTCTTGGTATCATGCAATTCATAACCAACAATTTACCCGCCGTTGTTGTAAGCTTTAGCTATTATTAGAGACAATAATTTAATTGTAATCCCATGAAATTTGAATGGGTCATGGAACACCCTGTGTGCCTACGTTAAGAAATTTGGCACAACTTCTATGGAATTAAATCTTATCATTTGAAATGGATTGGATTCTACACAGTGTGTTTGAAAACTTTACAACATAAAAGTTGCTTCATTATCTCAAACAACTTAACAGGAAACAGCACTTTTAAAACTAAAAATGATAAGAACTGATAAATCAAAAACTAAACCTGATAACAAAGAGTGTAATACCCTATGAATAGAAAACAAAAGAAAAAGCTAACTTACAGATTTCCTATACCAGCCTGTTGTTTGTATGAGTGCCCCAGAAAAGACTTCAGGTCTGTTTACACACCAGTGGGGGCTTACTCCTCTTGATAGTAACAGAGATCACATCTGTCATTCCACCAAATCAGTGCAATTCCAGAGTAATTTCTATCACACCACCAAGATTCAGAATATCCTGCACTCAACAGTACTTGTATTTTGCAAGTAAACTAAGCTGCTATAACACATGAAAAATATTACATTGCAGTCCACTGCTTAGCATTCATGCAAACAGTAAACATAGAAATGGTCATATTATTGTGGATGAGTTGGTGAATGTGAGACTCTAATGCAATGTATTGCAACTTCCAGTAGGCCTTCGCTAATACCACCACCACTTGCATAACTCACACTTTCACTGACACCTATTCCATTAGTGTAGGATGCACAGTCATATTTTGTGAATTTCTGTTATAGCTACAAAGTACAAGATATTTTACATATGACACAACAGTTACATCTATCTTTTGTGGCAATCAATACAGGTGAGGCAGGTGCCAATCTTCATATATGCTCTGGTCCATTCCTGGGACTATGTCAGGTTGTATAACAGTTTTGGACAAACTAAATGATTTGGTATTGGCCGTGGAAAAATATTTGCACAAATTTTTGTGCCAGACTGCTGTGTCAGTAGCATCCAATTTCAGAGCTGTGCAGAAACTCAAACTGAAACTTACAAAGCAACGGTAGTGCAATGATTGACCAATTCATGTACTCTTGCACAGCATCGGTGCTGCAATAGTTTATTGCAGTCTCTGCTGGATGACGAGATTAATCATAAAAACCTTTCTTTGTGACCAAGCATGGCCAGGTTACATGAACTTGCTGAACAATTGGCAGTGGAGTTTTCAAAATCCTTACAGTTACGTCAAGAGTTTCTCCATGTTGTGAGAAGTGGAATGTGGTGTACAGCTAGAGCAAAATGAGTTATTGGGCCAATATTTTTCCATAAAACCATCATTCCACGTAGGAAAAATATATCTAAAAACAAAGATGATGTGACTTACCAAATGAAAGTGCTGGCAGGTCGACAGACACACAAACGAACACAAACATACACACAAAATTCAAGCTTTCGCAACAAACTGTTGCCTCATCAGGAAAGAGGGAAGGAGGGGAAAGACGAAAGGATGTGGGTTTTAAGGGAGAGGGTAAGGAGTCATTCCAATCCCGGGAGCGGAAAGACTTACCTCAGGGGGAAAAAAGGACGGGTATACACTCGCGCACACACACACACATATCCATCCACACGTATATGTCTGCTTGTGTCTGTATATGTGTGTGGATGGATATGTGTGTGTGTGCGAGTGTATACCCGTCCTTTTTTCCCCCTGAGGTAAGTCTTTCCGCTCCCGGGATTGGAATGACTCCTTACCCTCTCCCTTAAAACTCACATCCTTTCGTCTTTCACTCTCCTTCCCTCTTTCCTGATGAGACAACAGTTTGTTGCGAAAGCTTGATTTTTGTGTGTATGTTCGTGTTTGTTTGTGTGTCTGTCTGTCGACCTGCCAGCACTTTCATTTGGTAAGTCACTACATCTTTGTTTTTAGATATATTTTTCCTACGTGGAATGTTTCCCTCTATTATAACCATATATATATATATATATATATATATATATATATATATATATAAAATAAACCAAGATAAAGCTCCAGAAGAACAAAATTGTTAGACCAGACCCAGAATACGTTACTTTAAACCAGACACAAATATTACACAAAATTAAAATGGAGAAAACGACAGACTGGACACAACTTTCACGAAGAATCCGAGAGGCCATGAAACTAGCACAAGCACCACGAACACGGAAACACCGTTGGTGGAACCACACGTGTGACCAAGCTATTGACCAACGAATCAGTGCATGGAAAAAATTTAGTTGCCATAAATCCCAAGAGAATTGGATGAACTTCTTGAAAACACAGAAGCAATCAAGCAAAATCATTCGCAGTGAAAAACGACGGTATGACAAACGGCGACTGACAGAGATCGAATCGGACTTCATGAAGAACAATACAAGAAACTTCTACAGAACGTTCAGAGAAAATATGACTGGATATCAACCACCCAACTTGTGCTTCAGAAGACCGGATGGAACTCTAGAAACCAATACCAAAAACAATTGCGACATTCTGGCAAAGTACTTTGAAAAACTGCTCAACACGGACCCCCCCCATGGAAGAAGTGATGACAGAAATGAGCACATACAATCCAGATAGTGAACCTCCAACTCTAGAAGAAGTTAAAGAAATAATAAAGTCACTCAAGAATCGTAGGGCACCAGGAGAAGATGGCATCATCGCGGAAATCTGGAAGTTACAAGATCCAGAACTCACCAAAGACATCCACAGGATCTTGGAAGACATCTGGAAGACCATGAAAATTCCTGACGACTGGAAAACTGCCCTGATACACCCACTACACAAAAAAGGTGACAAGACTAACCCGAACAACTACAGAGGAATATCCCTACTACCGGTCACATACAAGATCCTCTCTAAAGCTTTACTGAACAGAGTAGAATGCCAAACCGACCACTTGATTGGGGAATACCAAGCAGGCTTCCGTAAAGGGCGGTCTTGTGCGGAACAAATTTGGAACCTGAAAATGATTTTACAACACAAACAGAACCTGATCATTACCTTTGTTGACTTCAAAAAGGCGTACGACTCTATCGACCGGAAAACTCTCTTCAAAATTCTAGCAGAATACAAAGTAGACAACAAAACACGGGCTATCATAGAGCAAACTTTAACCAACACGACCTCCAAAGTAAAGTTCTGTGGGGAACTATCAGAGCCCTTTGAAATTCGCACAGGTGTCCGACAAGGCGATGGCCTCTCACCTCTCCTTTTCAATCTGGTGTTAGATAAGGTCATAAAAGAATGGGAAACATCACAACAGGGGATAACCTTAGGAAACCTACAGATTAAATGCTTGGCTTTTGCAGACGATTTGGCGATTGTCACGAAAGGTATAAAGGAAACAAAAGACGCTATTGAAAAACTGCACGAAATCGCTTCCAAAACTGGACTACAGATCTCTTACGAAAAGACACAGTTTATGAGCACAAAGAAACTCTCATCTCTGAACACAAAGTATGGCACGATTTACAAAACAGCAAACTTCAAATACCTCGGTGAAACACTACAAATGAGTGGACATAACAGAGACTCAAATGAAGAAAGAAAGACTAAACTGGACAAGGCATACAAAGTAGTGTGGAATCATTACAACAAGAAGTCTATCTCACAAAAAGCCAAATTACGCCATTACGACACGGTGGTGCTTCCCGAGGCACTATATGCAGCAGAGACCACACTAATCCGAGGGCATACACGTATCAGACAATTAGAAAAAGTAGAACGGAAAATACTTAGGAAAATATTTGGCGCAACTAACAACAATGGAATATGGATCAAGAAACCTACAGAGGAACTGTACAAACATACGGAGACAATCACAGAAAAGATTAGAAAACGCAGACTACAATTCTATGGACACCTATACAGAATGCCATCACACAGGCTGACCAAACAGATCTTTGACTGGGTAACCACTAGAAACAACAAATGGGTGGCAGAGGTAGAAAACGACCTGAACCAGCTCAACATAACAGCAGACACAATAAACGACAGAATAAAGTTCAGAAACATCATTAAGAAAAGTAAACTACATGAGATACAATGCGACAAACGAACAGGCATAAAATGGACCGAAGAACGCAAGCAAGATCACAGCCAGAAGATGAAAGAAATATGGGCAACCAAAAAGGCAATCAAGATGAAGCCGAAGACACGAAGCCGACAAGAAGCATGGACAGAGGACCGGAAACAGAAACACAGCGAGCGAATGAGGGAAGTTTGGGCAGCAAGGAAGGCAGCAAAAGGAACTGGCCATGTAGTTTAGTCCAAATGCGCTCTTTAAGGGCAAAACACCAATAATAATAATAATATATATATAAAAACAAAGATGAGGTGACTTACCGAACGAAAGCGCTGGCAGGTCGATAGACACACAAACAAACACAAACATACACACAAAATTCAAGCTTTCGCAACAAACTGTTGCCTCATCAGGAAAGAGGGAAGGAGAGGGAAAGACGGAAGGAAGTGGGTTTTAAGGGTGAGGGTAAGGAGTCATTCCAATCCCGGGAGCGGAAAGACTTACCTTAGGGGGAAAAAGGACAGGTATACACTCGCGCGCGCACACACACACACACACACACACACACACACACACACACACACACATATCCATCCACACATACAGACACAAGCCACATATATCTGTGTGTGTGTGTGTGTGTGTGTGTGTGTGTGTGAGCAACACACTGTAACTCTTCTCAGGGAATTAACTGCTAACAAAAGACATACAGTTATTTCATGCAGAAGAATGAAAAAGAACACTCAGCCAATGAGTCCATGACAGAATTACAAGGATAGTTTCTATCATCAAAAACATCTCCTGAGTAAAATTTGTGGGAAACAGTTGGAGTAAAGTATTAAAGAGCAGTAATATCTTGTCCCCAGGTTCAGAAATCAAACTACCATACTGATGTACCGTTTCAGGACTTGTGATGTGACTTGACTTTTTCTTTCAATTTTTCTGTAAAATTCAAGAAAAATGTCTTCCTGCTTGGTTTAAGTGTTTATACTGTAGTGTTAGTAAGCCATTTGTTGGGTATCTGTTCTTGTAGCTTTTGAGTCACTTTACTTTGTACACACTGTAGGCTACTTACCTTTTCCCAATTTTCTCTTGCAATTCATTTTTCCAAATGTTTCTTGCATTCATTGTGACAATTTATTAGGATTTTTTAGGTATTAATGATATTAATGCAGCAGCCAAAATTGTGGAGGTTCTTTTTAAACGTCTCTTGGTTTTTCATTAGACAAATAATGGCACATAATAATAAATGGTTGATTAATATCCTGTGCTACATAATCTAGATTTTGACACAGTGTATTGAAGTAGCACGTGTATTTTTACTTTTCTCTTTGAACAGCACTCCACTCACAATAAGTTGCCAGTTCATATATGAGTGATAGCATTATTCTACTTAATATGCAATACATTTATTAATTTCTTGTTTCAAAACTGATTAATTGATTTTATGCAAACATAATGACTTCACTGTTTAAATACACTCCAATACAGGCTATCCATAAGTGTCTTTTTTTCACTACTGTAACACTATGTAATAGCTGTAGTGAATTGATGTCATTAAAAATTGTATCACTATTAAGAGTTTAACATGTTTCCTTGTTGCCAAAATACAACAGTGAACCAGTTACATAATTCGTTTTTGTGTTGCAACAAATTGAAAAATAATAATAGTTGGCTTAAAAGCTGAGCTGCTGCAAATCTATGACTGTATGGTAGCATAACTTTTCCTGGGAAATTCTGTAGATTACTCAATTTCCTGTCTGTTGTCCCCATTAATTACTTTCATATGATAGACCCATAATAAAAATTATTTGGTTTTGCTTAACATGTTATACAAAATGAATACATATTTGGACCAAAATATTTGTTTATTCTATGCAGTAACACAATAAAAATAGGCAAATGTGTTGCATTCTTTAGTGGAAGCAATGATAAAATTAATAATAATAAACTGTTTTCTTTCACTTTCTCTTTTTTTCCATGCATTCTCCTATTGCAATCAGGAGGCCAGGTATTTACTTAGGTTTTTTCTTTGTTATTATGATAGTCTTTTGTTACTTTTCTGCGTGTTTTAGCCACAGAAAATTTAAACTATCTCCCTGATGACAGAACACCCATATCAAATATCCAGGTTAAATTACATGACATATTTAAGTGGTTTAGTGCGACTTTCTCTCACTTATATTCCGCATGTAATACTGAAGTCCGTAGCTGGTGTTCTTCTGATTGTTTACCGATTTTCATTGATATGTGCTTTTTCCATTTTTTCTTTAATTTTATTTGTGTAAGATATAACTGGCATAAATAGAAACCTAAATTCATGTTCTATAATGTACAATATTTTTTCTTAATTTATAACATGAAGTGTACTTAATCATTGAATTGTTCAGACTGTAATAAGAATGTTATTGGTCCTTAGCGTCTTTCATGGTGGCATACTTCAATAAAATCTTCTTGGGTTACAGGCTATGTTGCTTTGAATTAAAGACTTGAGCTTTCATTAGCTGTCTCTGCCATTATCATTAGGAGTTAAAATCACTACCTGCTTGGGCTGGCACAGTGTTCTGCTTATATAGATGTAACGCCAGTGTATAGAACCTTCCAGAGGGGGCCAGAGCAACACGTATACATGGAAGGCAAGTTAGACAACTCCTAGCAGGTTAGTCTCACCATGGGACTGAGTGATGCCAGGTGGCACTAGGGGCCGATGCCACGTTTGAGTTGTTGCTGTACACTCTAATTTCAGTCACTTCTTTTATAACAGAATCCCAGTATGATGGTGTTTGAGCCAAAACTCTAGTCTTTCTGAATTTTATTTTATGCCCAGTTTCTAGGCAGTGTTTGGCCATGGCCGACTTCTAAAGTTTCCTTTGTTTGATATGTCATAAAATGTTCTGCACAGTGCTCAGGAGCAGGGAAAATAGTTTGACCTATATAAATGTTGTTCACAGGGGTTGCCCTACACACTAGGAACATGAAGACCTAAGTTGTCTTTAACAGGATGTAACATATCTCTTATCTTGGAGGCTGGTTGGAACACGAGTCTCAGTCCATGTCTCTTAAGGAAGCATCTCATCTTGCTAGTAGTTACTCCACAGTGTGGAAGGAATGAAACTGTCTTGGACTCTTCTACCGATTCATGAGGCATTGGACTCTTCTACCGATTCATGAGGCATCTTTCGTCAGTAGCACATGAAAGCTTTTGCAATTTCTCCTTACTATAACCATTTTTTCTGAACATGCATTTCAAATGCTGATATTCAGACTCTAGATGGTTGTCATCAGATATAACTTTGCCCTCAGTACTAACTTTCTTGTGTACAGAATGGTAAAAACTTTTGGCGTACAAGTACTGGTCAGTGTGTGTAGATTTCCTGTATACTGTATGACCAACCCAGCATTGTGGTTTCCGTTTTACTAAAACATCCAAGAACTGAATGTTGCTATCCCTCTCCAGCTCGACAGTTAATTGAATGTTGGGATGTAGGAGCAGCCCGACTTGGCTTCCATGCATGTGTTACTCTGGCCCTCTTTGGAAGGCTCCAGACACTCATATTACATCTATATAAGCAGAACACTTCTAGCCCTGGCAGTCAGTGATTTTTAACTCCTGATGATGATGGCAGAGATGGTCGTTGAAAGCTCGTGTGTTTTATTCAAAGTGACGTGGCTTGTAAACCGAGAAGATTTTATTGAAGAATATTGTGTATTAAATATTTAGTGATAGGTATCTTCTTTTGCTGCTGTGATGTGTGCCCTTTGATAATTGGATTAGTCATTGCGTGACTTATGAGTGTTGCACATTTCTCAAATTGAATATTCTAATGAAATACAGATGTCTCAAATTTGTCCATATAGTACAGTCCATTGAGCCTGTTATGAAATTTTTCTATCTCATAATGTTTATTGCTTTTTGTCACAATAATTTTTAGTGAATTATATCGTACCTGGCCATTGCAGGAACTAACTTGGTCACATGACTGTGTGCAGTCATGTTCCAGTTCAAAGTCAAACATGTTGTTACCTTGTAGTGCGAGAATGAAAAGTGATTATCTCAAATACCTTCGTGGGCAGCTATGACAGTTTGCTGTTAATCTCAGTAAAATTACTGGCAGTGGCAACAGGAGAGGTATGATAGTGTTGACAGACAGTAAGTGCTAGCGATTGTTGACAACCAAGTGTTGACAAGCAAAACTGAACTAAATCAATGGTGTGTGAACTGTGAACAGAGGGACATGATGCTGAGTGGAGCAGTATTCAAGTTTCTCGCCCACAAGCAGAATAACTAAAGTGTACTCTACAATTATTTCATTAAGAAATAGATGAATGTGTTATTAGACTGCAATTTCTGTGATATTATGAAGAAAAGAAGGCAATACCATCTTTGCAAAAAATGTACACCTTTCCCAATATAAATTTCGTGGGTTTCCTGCCTCATAAGATTGCAATGTGTGCACAACATTTCAGAACAGCTATTGCCTCTTTTCATCTTCTTCTGAAGTGCAGGTGTAACACAGTCTGTCTTCTTATGTAAGTATCAGCAGCAGGCATTTAAATCTCACAGTGGCTACTCCACAACTGTTTAACATAGCTTGCAACTCATGTGCACCATTGCCTGTGTGTGCAGAATGAGCCGGCCGAAGTGGCCGTGCGGTTAAAGGCGCTGCAGTCTGGAACCGCAGGACCGCTACGGTCGCAGGTTCGAATCCTGCCTCGGGCATGGATGTTTGTGATGTCCATAGGTTAGTTAGGTTTAACTAGTTCTAAGTTCTAGGGGACTAATGACCTCAGCAGTTGAGTCCCATAGTGCTCAGAGCCATTTGAACCATTTTTTGTGCAGAATGATGCATCCCATATTATTGCTTGGAAGGCTGGTTTCTGAGCTGTGCTGAGGGCAAAACCCGTATCTCAGATAACACAATTTATCAACGCTCATATCTCAATTGCATCTATAATTTTGCTGTACCTGAAACCATTAACTGAGAAGATGACAGTCTTTGACCAGAAGCTAATGTAAAATGTCTTTTTGTTGTGCCTGTCTGCAACTCAAGTATGTCACCTTTATGAGAGAGTAGGAATCTATCTTTTTCATGTATTGTTGAGATTCCAACCTGGGGTTACCATTGTTTGATTTAGTTTTATAATTCCCTGCTTCCAGGCTTTTGGGAAGGTGCTGGAGGTTAGGGACTGGGTTAAGATGTCTGTTACTTTAGGCAGTAGTGATCAACAATCAATTTGATCATTTGAACTATAACATCATGTGCTGCAGTGCTGAATAAATCAACAAAATTCATTTCCTGTGAGTATAATACTCACCTGTAATATACCTATAATAGGTTTCTTTTGGGGAATTAATTGTTTGTGACCTTATATGTCGGTCAGAAAAGACATTGGCATGGTGAATTACTTATTTAGATCCTAAGTAGAAACTGAAGATTCAGCTGTAGATTTGGGTTTGCCTGTTACTAAACCTCATAGATTTTCCCACAAGATGGCAGGCCTGTGGATGTCCTCAGTTAATAAGTGAGTGTACCTGAGTTTTACATACCTCACTGACTGACCAACTTGTTTGCATAGCTGCTTGTAGACAAAATGGTAATCAGAGTCAGTTGTCTGTCACATGTTTTGTGTGCTGCATCTTTGATACTCATAAGCTGTTCAAAGAGATCTGTAAGCCATTGGAAGATTTTCTTTTTACTCTTACAGTTTTTAGATGATTGTGTTTATCATATAAATTATTGATTCTCTTAGTAAAATTTAATATTTTTTGATATATATTGATGTTATTCTCTACTGTTGCCTGCCAGGAGATTTCATAAGGATCAGATATAAGCTCAGGCTTAATTATATGTGTAACATCTATGAAAGTTACCATTTGTGGCTTGTTCTTGTGGTCTTGGGAACGAGTAAGTCATAAATGTTACATCATGAGCAGATGTGACAGGTGCAAAAATCTGATCAGTATTATTTATTCTGTTTGGAGACTTCGTTACAAATTTAGTGCTAAACATTCATTGCATGATGTGTTGGCCGAAATGAAAGCAGTGAAATATATGGCAGGAAAGTATATGCATGAATTTCTGTTGGTTACAAAATTTATTTAATCTTCAGCCAAAATTATGTTTTTTTTTTTAATGAAGGTTCAAGACCTGAGATTGTAGATTTTAAAGCTAGACACATGTCTATATTTGGGTGGTTTGTATATGTCACAGATAGTGCCTAAGGCACTTCCTGTTGAGGGCTTTGATTGTTATCTGTATGTATTCCGATTATTTGTCTTCACTGTTGGACATAAGCACAGCATTGGGGAACAAGTTTGAGTGTATATATGCTGCCACATTGTCTACCATGTATCAGAGAAACTTAGCCATCAAGATCTAACAGAGCTGCAAAGGGTGCTTGGCTTCAGCCATATCTCTGACAATAGTAGTACTTGAAAACTGCAGTGCTGGCAAGGACTGTACATTGGTGTTACGAGGTTTTATTGTAAAGCTATCACAGTTTACTTCTGAAAAAAGCTAGCAGATATAAGAGAGAAAGTTGGCCATAGGTCACTTGCTTCTCCCAAAACAAGCATAGTCTGGCGATGTAGACGGTGGTCGTGTAGGTGATGGACAGATGCACGAAGTTGAAACAGGCTCACGGAATGGTGGAGAAAAGAGATGAGCATTCAGGTACATATGCTGTAAGAGAGAGTGGGTCATAGCTGAAGGTAGACTAGTTATGCAGAGAGCATTTTGATGATAACAATGAATACACCTTTGCTTTTTTAGTGGATAGTTTAACAAAAGTGTAACAATGTGCTAATAACAATAGTAATTATTCTGGCAACAACAAAAATAGCATTGTAAAAAGAAAACAGTAAGAACAATAGAGAAACAGTATATCTAATACTATGTGACTTTTCAGTTATTGGAGCCATGAGCAAGAATTACACAAATGCATAGCAGCTTTCACACTTGGACTAAAGTAGCATCCATAGTGCCCCCTGCTGAAAGCTGAAGAGAGGTCTTCCATGTATGCTCAAAGGGCAAGTACAATGCTGCTGGATAACACTGTGGTTAAAAGCAGAATTGAGTCTGCAGTGCTCAGTGTCCAGTCAGAAATATGAAGTTGTAGTTTCCTCCCATTATAATTCAATGGCAGTCAGTGCTAGATGCAGGCAGTGTTTAGCTAAAATGCCACATCGCTGTTGATAAGATTGCCTGCGATATGGATGTGTATGGACTGCTTAATATAATACATTACCATAAGGATAATGCTTGCCATTAAAATTTAAAGAACCCTAATGAGACATGCCATTAACTGCGTTTACATCCACTAACAAAAACTGAGGAATTTGTTATGTTCGGTCACAGATGGTCGTGGCCTTAGAAAACATGGTGTTTGTGGGATAGCATGCCAGTGTGTGAAATTGTATGTTAAGCGGACATGCTGCCCCATGTGAGAGCATTATGTTGAGCTCCATCAACACACATTCCTGTGCCAAGCACTGCTTGACTGTGGGGCATTGCACATCATATGGCATCATTCTGAGATGTATTATGTAGGAGGCTATACTCATCCTTACAACAGACAGTGTTGTCAACAGAAATGTGAGATTTCAATGAAGCTCTTGCATGGAATGCAGTACTGGCACTGTTAAATTAAAAAGAGAGAAACAAGAACTTCAAGAACTTCTGATTTCCAATCTGATGCAGCACATTGCGTGGAGTTAATTCAGCTTTTAACCACAGCAGCATTTGCAGTACAGTCACTGCTCTCTGCGCATGCAAGGGAGGCCTTTCTTTGGCTCATGGCAAGGGGAAACTATGAACACTACTTTCATTCAACTTTTAGTGCTTCTCCAAGCATGCCTAAAGGCCAATTCACACTGGCCATCATGGCACCATCCCATCATGGCACCATAAGGTCAAGGGATATTCACACTGTCTGGCACGTGAAGTCAATTCAAGTCACGTAATCTCAACTCATACGGCTGCCCTCAACTTTTTTTTCGTGGGAATTGCAATCTGCAAAAGACGATATCTAACTGTTTTTACTTGCAAAGTGCATATATGCAGTGTGGTAGCTTATATATGTGAATGCTGGAGTGAATATTTGTACGAAACTGACATTTATTGTACTCAAATGGTTAGTAGCTTCCAGGGATAGCTTGTATATTAGAGAAAGAAGACAGAAGTGCAAAACAACTCAAAAAAGAGTGTAGGTTCAAAAAAGTCATTTCATGGCATGAATGGGAATTTCACATACTATACAAGGAGTTTGAGGAAAAGTAATCTGCATTTTATATTTTCGGAAGTCAAAGTACCAATTTTTTCATTTGTTATGTTAAGTTGCACTCAGAAGTACTAAATTAGGAAACACAGTGTTACAAGCTGCTATCACATCTGATGAAAAATTGGTTTAAAGTTAAGTTTAGTTGTTAGCTCTAAGCATTTTTGTGCAATAGTAATCTCTCTCTCGATACCTTTCCCTTCAAGATTTACAGGTTTTCTTTAAATCTTGTATTTGGCCTCAACTGTCTCAATTGTACAGGGGTTACATCTACATCTACATTTATATTCCGCAAGCCACCCAACGGTGTGTGGTGGAGGGCACTTCACATGCCGCTATCATTACCTTCCTTTCCTGTTCCAGTCGCGTATGGTTCGCGGGAAGAACGACTGCCGGAAAGCCTCCGTGCACGCTCGAATCTCTCTAATTTTACATTTGTGATCTCCTTGGGAGGTATAAGTAGGGGGAAGCAATATATTCGATACCTCATCCAGAAACGCACCCTCTCGGAACCTGGACAGCAAGCTACACCGCGATGCAGAGCGCCTCTCTTACAGAGTCTGCAACTTGAGTTTGCTAAACATCTCTGTAACGCTGTCACGCTTACCAAATAACCCTGTGACGAAACACGCCACTCTTCTTTGGAGATCCTCTCTGTCTCCTCCATCAACCCGACCTGGTATGGATCCCACACTGATGAGCAACACTTGAGTATAGGTCAAACAAGTGTTTTGTAAGCCACCCCCTTTGTTGATGGACTACATTTTCTAAGGACTCTCCAATGAATCTCAACCTGGTACCCGCCTTACCAACAACTAATTTTATGTGATCATTCCACTTCAAATCGTTCCGCACGTACACTCCCAGATATTTTACAGAAGTAACTGCTACCAGTGTTTGTTCCGCTATCATATAACCATACAATAAAGGATCCTTCTTTCTATGTATTCACAATACAGTACATTTGTCTATGTTAAGGGTCAGTTGCCACTCCCTGCACCAAGTGCCTGTCCGCTGCAGATCTTCCTGCATTTCACTGCAATTTTCTAATGCTGCAACTTCTCTGTATACTACAGCATCATCCGCGAAAAGCCGCATGGAACTTCCGACACTATCTACTAGGTCATTTATATATATTGTGAAAAGCAATGGTCCCATAACACTCCCCTGTGGCACGCCAGAGGTTACTTTAACGTCTGTAGACGTCTCTCCATTGATAACAACATGCTGTGTTCCGTTTGCTAAAAACTCTTCAATCCAGCCACACAGCTGGTCTGATATTCCGTGGGCTCTTACTTTGTTCATCAGGCGAAACTGCGGAACTGTATGGAACGCCTTCCGGAAGTCAAGGAAAATAGCATCTACCTGGGAGCCTGTATCTAATATTTTCTGGGTCTCATGAACAAATAAAGCGAGTTTGGTCTCACACAATCGCTGTTTCCGGAATCCATGTTGATTCATACAGAGTAGGTTCTGGGTTTCCAGAAACGACATGATACGCGAGCAAAAAACATGTTCAAAAATTCTGCAACAGATCGACGTCAAAGATATAGGTCTACAGTTTTGCGCATCTGCTCGACGACCCTTCTTGAAGACTGGGACTACCTGTGCTCTTTTCCAATCATGTGGAACCTTCTGTTCCTCTAGACACTTGCGGTACATGGCTGTTAGAAGGGGGGCGAGTTCTTTCTCGTACTCTGTGTAGAATCGAACTGGTATCCAGTCAGGCTAGTGAAACACACAAATATTGACCACTGATGGATGTAAAACTGTTTCACTGACAGTCCAGAACGCTACTTAAAAATGAATCAGCCTGCCACAAACACACATTTAAACAATTTTTTGCTTCACAAGTTGAAGCCATATTGCATTCCACTTCATTGTAGAATATTAAATATGGTACTGGTATGTATAAAAATCTGCTTTCTAAATGTAGTAGAGGGCAAGTAACTTAGTACGCTCATTTTATACAATTTAGACTGCTACCGCACTACTTCAATTAATCTTTCATCACTTAATAGAAATTTTAAGAAAATAAATAGTGAAACAAAATTATTTATAATGAATAATGAACAACAAACAACTGATACCAACCACAAAAACCATGATAAAATGAAATATGGGGGTCTGTGCATGGCTGTGTATTGGGAGGAAATGAGGTTGGGGGTCATGTGATCAACAATGGGCGGATGACGTCAGCTGTCAATCTTTTTCCCTGCGAAACCTTGATGGTGCTGTGATGGGATGGGACGGGATGAGACGGGATGGACGAAGTGGACACTGCCATTTGAAATGCACTGCAGAATGTTTTGACGGGATGGGATGTGACATGTGATGGCCAGTGTGGATTGGCCTTAATAACTGCTTATGGTGCCAATACGTTTTGACGCCATTACGTGAACATCACCCATCTTGTCTTGCAGCAGTGGTGATAGCAAGTACCACCACTGAAATATTGTGTTACTTGGAAAATGTTATAAAGTTGAAAATCCTAGAAGTTTATTTCTATTTAAGACCTATGTGTCTTGAAGAGCCGGCCGCGGTGATCTAGCGGTTGTAGGCGCTCAGTCCGGAGCCGTGCGACTGCTACGGTCGCAGGTTTGAATCCTGCCTCGGGCATGGATATGTGTGATGTCCTTAGGTTAGTTAGGTTTAAGTAGTTCTAAGTCCATGAACCATGGACCTTGCCATTGGTGGGGAGGCTTGCGTGCCTCAGCGATACAGATAGCCGTACCGTAGGTGCAACCACAACGGAGGGGTATCTGTTGAGAGGCCAGACAAACGTGTGGTTCCTGAAGAGGGGCAGCAGCCTTTTCAGTAGTTGCAAGGGCAACAGTCTGGATGATTGACTGATCTGGCCTTGTAACAATAACCAAAACGGCCTTGCTGTGCTGGTACTGCGAACGGCTGAAAGCAAGGGGAAACTACGGCCGTAATTTTTCCCGAGGGCATGCAGCTTTACTGTATGATTAAATGATGATGGCGTCCTCTTGGGTAAAATATTCCGGAGGTAAAATAGTCCCCCATTCGGATCTCCGGGCGGGGACTACTCAAGAGGATGTCGTTATCAGGAGAAAGAAAACTGGCGTTCTACGGATCGGAGCATGGAATGTCAGATCACTTAATCGGGCAGGTAAGTTAGAAAATTTAAAAAGGGAAATGGATAGGTTGAAGTTAGATATAGTGGGAATTAGTGAAGTTCGGTGGCAGGAGGAACAAGACTTCTGGTCAGGTGACTACATGGTTATAAACACAAAATCAAATAGGGGTAATGCAGGAGTAGGTTTAATAATAAATAGGAAAATAGGAATGCGGGTAAGCTACTACAAACAGCATAGTGAACGCATTATTGTGGCCAAGATAGATACGAAGTCCACACCTACTACAGTAGTACAAGTTTATATGCCAACTAGCTCTGCAGATGACGAAGAAATTGAAGAAATGTATGATGAAATAAAAGAAATTATTCAGGTAGTGAAGGGAGACGAAAATTTAATAGTCATGGGTGACTGGAATTCGAGTGTAGGAAAAGGGAGAGAAGGAAACATAGTAGGTGAATATGGATTGGGGCTAAGAAATGAAAGAGGAAGCCGCCTGGTAGAATTTTGCACAGAGCACAACATATCATAACTAACACTTGGTTTAAGAATCATGAAAGAAGGTTGTATACATGGAAGAACCCTGGAGATACTAAAAGGTATCAGATAGATTATATAATGGTAAGACAGAGATTTAGGAACCAGGTTTTAAATTGTAAGACATTTCCAGGGGCAGATGTGGACTCTGACCACAATCTATTGGTTATGACCTGTAGATTAAAACTGAAGAAACTGCAAAAAGGTGGGAATTTAAGGAGATGGGACCTGGATAAACTAAAAGAACCAGAGGTTGTACAGAGTTTCAGGGAGAGCATAAGGGAACAATGGATAGGAATGGGGGAAAGAAATACAGTAGAAGAAGAATGGGTAGCTTTGAGGGACGAAGTAGCGAAGGATCAAGTAGGTAAAAAGACGAGGGCTAGTAGAAATCCTTGGGTAACAGAAGAAATATTGAATTTAATTGATGAAAGGAGAAAATATAAAAATGCAGTAAATGAAGCAGGCAAAGAGGAATACAAACGTCTCAAAAATGATATCGACAGGAAGTGCAAAATGGCTAAGCAGGGATGGCTAGAGGACAAATGTAAGGATGTAGAGGCCTATCTCACTAGGGGTAAGATAGATACTGCCTACAGGAAAATTAAAGAGACCTTTGGAGATAAGAGAACGACTTGTATGAATATCAAGAGCTCAGATGGAAACCCAGTTCTAAGCAAAGAAGGGAAAGCAGAAAGGTGGAAGGAGTATATAGAGGGTCTATACAAGGGCGATGTACTTGAGGACAATATTATGGAAATGGAAGAGGATGTAGATGAAGATGTAATGGGAGATACGATACTGCGTGAAGAGTTTGACAGAGCACTGAAAGACCTGAGTCGAAACAAGGCCCCCGGAGTAGACAACATTCCATTGGAACTACTGACGGCCTTGGGAGAGCCAGTCCTGACAAAACTCTACCATCTGGTGAGCAAGATGTATGAAACAGGCGAAATTCCCTCAGACTTCAAGAAGAATCTAATAATTCCAATCCCAAAGAAAGCAGGTGTTGACAGATGTGAAAATTACCGAACTATCAGTTTAATAAGTCACAGCTGCAAAATACTAACACAAATTCTTTACAGACGAATGGAAAAACTAGTAGAAGCCAACCTCGGGGAAGATCAGTTTGGATTCCGTAGAAACACTGGAACACGTGAGGCAATACTGACCTTAAGACTTATCTTAGAAGAAAGATTAAGGAAAGGCAAACCTACGTTTCTAGCATTTGTAGACTTAGAGAAAGCTTTTGACAATGTTGACTGGAATACTCTCTTTCAAATTCTGAACGTGGCAGGGGTAAAATACAGGGAGCGAATGGCTATTTACAATTTGTACAGAAACCAGATGGCAGTTATAAGAGTCGAGGGACATGAAAGGGAAGCAGTGGTTGGGAAGGCAGTAAGACAGGGTTGTAGCCTCTCCCCGATGTTGTTCAATCTGTATATTGAGCAAGCAGTAAAGGAAACAAAAGAAAAGTTCGGAGTAGGTATTAAAATTCATGGAGAAGAAATAAAAACTTTGAGGTTCGCCGATGACATTGTAATTCTGTCAGAGACAGCAAAGGATTTGGAAGAGCAGTTGAATGGAATGGACAGTGTCTTGAAAGGAGGATATAAGATGAACATCAACAAAAGCAAAACAAGGATAATGGAATGTAGTCTAATTAAGTCGGGTGATGCTGAGGGAATTAGATTAGGAAATGAGACACTTAAAGTAGTAAAGGAGTTTTGCTATTTGGGGAGCAAAATAACTGATGATGGTCGAAGTAGAGAGGATATAAAATGTAGGCTGGCAATGGCAAGGAAAGCGTTTCTGAAGAAGAGAAATTTGTTAACATCCAGTATTGATTTAAGTGTCAGGAAGTCATTTCTGAAAGTATTCGTATGGAGTGTAGCCATGTATGGAAGTGAAACATGGACGATAAATAGTTTAGACAAGAAGAGAATAGAAGCTTTCGAAATGTGGTGCTACAGAAGAATGCTGAAGATTAGATGGGTAGATCACATAACTAATGAGGAGGTACTGAATAGGATTGGGGAGAAGAGGAGTTTGTGGCACAACTTGACCAGAAGAAGGGATCGGTTGGTAGGACATGTTCTGAGGCATCAAGGGATCACCAATTTAGTATTGGAGGGCAGCGTGGAGGGTAAAAATCGTAGAGGGAGACCAAGAGATGAATACACTAAGCAGATTCAGAAGGATGTAGGTTGCAGTAGGTACTGGGAGATGAAAAAGCTTGCACAGGATAGAGTAGCATGGAGAGCTGCATCAAACCAGTCTCAGGACTGAAGACCACAACAACAACAACAACAACAACAAGTTCTAGGGGACTGATGACCATAGATTTTAAGTCCCATAGTGCTCAGAGCCATTTGAGCCATTTTTTGTCTTGAAGACTGTATTAGTAATAAATAAAACAAAAACTAACTGTAAATTAATAATTAGGAGGTAAATATAGAAGAAATGATGAGAAAATAGTGAATTTAAGACAATATTAACATTGAAAGTCCGATTGTTGAATGCCATGTTAATAATGAGGAGTAAAAGTAATTCCAGACAATAAGACGATAAACAAAAGAAAAGCTGTTAGGAAAAATGATACAAAATAAAAGAACATCAACATCATTTTGAACTCACTGACCTTATTTTTTTAAGTTCGGTGTCACTGCTGACTGATTTCTTTTCTCCTGCTATCTTTGGAATTGTGTTATTTCACTGGTCCCTACATTTTGCTCCCCAAACAGGGAGATGACACTGTTCAATATTTTTGCCCTTTCATTAGTAAGATCCTGTCATGTAGTGACTTCTTCTTTTTGTACTTCTGGCTGGCCCTATTTAAGCCTCTCCATTTTTTCCTATCCTCTCACCATTTTGCCCTCTCCGTCCCATCCCTGCCTTGTCTCTCCTTCTTCTTCTTCTTCTTCTTCTCCACACATTTATTCACTCCAATGATACATCTGTGTCTTGGTCTTTCTCTAGGTCTCTTGCCTGCTGTTGTCATTTCATGAGATTGACTTGGTATTTAGCTGATACTTGTTCTTTTAACAAGCCCATACCATATCAATCTTGATTTTTTTCTATGGACTTTTGCATGAGCTTCTCTTTCACTATATCTCTCATGGTGTCATTCCTCATTCTTCCCATTCCAGGATCTCCTATCCTACTTCTCTGAAATTTCATCTTGCATGCCTAAGTCCTGCTCATATGCTTTTTCTTCATTACCATTGTTTCCAATGCAAACATGAATACTGGAGCATAATATGCTCACAATAATGCTTGTTTGCTTTCTGGTGGTACATCCTTACTCCAGCCGAGGCTCCTTACTCTCTGCAAGAATCCATATGTTTCGCTTCCCCTGTCACTATTATCCTTCCCACAGTCTTCAATTCTGCTCCCCACATAGTTGAAGCTTTCCACTTTCTTTAGTACTTGACCTCTAGTACTTATATCCATTGCTGCTCATATCTAATTCCGCCTTGTTGTCATCATTTCATACTCTTTTAGATAAAATTTTGATCAATACTGTACCGCCAGAGTGTACCATAAATTTAGCCTTTTGTACAAACAACTTGTCCTTCCTTGATACATATCCTTTATTTCTTCTCATAGTCAGTCTTCCTATTCCCCTTTTCTGAAGTGTTTCCCAGATCTGGTTTCTTTTCACGCAGCCATGTGCCTTCTCAGTGTCCAGGAACACAGTTACTAAATCCTTACAGTACTTGTGGTGTCACTCATGATTTTGTGAAATCATTCTTCTCCCTAAAAACTGAATGTTTTCAAAATCTACTGATTTTAGATCTAGGTTGTGGAATTTAGCTTTCTGGGTCTCATTTTTGGTTCCTGTCTGTATCACATTCCAAAACTTTTATGCCAAACTTTTTACAGGCAAGTTTGATGAACATTCACATTCTTCCAAGTAGTCCAAACACTCTTAGACCATTATGTTTTTGGTGGTGTTCTAGTTCATGTGATCTCAAAATTATCTCTTTTTTCAGTGCATATTGTACTCCCTCATTGATTTCAGCAATGGATTTCTATAGCGTGGTAATGATGTGGTTTATAGAGATTAAAAAAACAATGGCACTACTTCAGACTTGGTATAGACTAGCTAGCTGCACAGAGTGCAGTCACTTGCTAACTGCCACAATGCTTCTCCAAATTATTTTCATTTATCTTGATTTAGTTGTTTAATCAACTACAACCAGTATCCACCATCCACATTTTTTCTTAAACCTTTCTGTTTCCTCCTTGACCACTGTGTGTTCCTATTTTCCATTCTGATCCTCATATTTATACCCTACCTCCAATCCTTAATTGCTCTTCCACCTCTCTGGCAGCCGTAAAAATGGCCATGTGTGTTCTGCCTGCCCCTCTGATTTTGAAAAGAAAGCAATTATCGTAATACTAAAAATCAAGTCCAACTTTTCATTTTCTCCAGTTCAGAGGACCTTAGTTTATCTTGAGTTGTACCTAGAAACGAAACCACCCACAGTGTGTCTTCTGTTGGTTAGCAATCAAACTGTTTGTCAGCAGTTGTGCCTAGGTGGTCCTAGCTTAAACTCCTTTTTTTTGGAAACCAGCCCTGAGAAATCTTGTAGTATCAGACACTCAAGAGAGAGAAAACTTCACCAATTCCCAGTGGTGAAAGCATCAGAATCTCATTAAGGTGATGCCAGTGAAGTATCCACACAGTGAACATGGATCCAAGATCCAAGTTGGTCCACTCTGCCCACTGTCAAATGCACCTTCTCAACCACTTTCATAGCATTTGATGAGTCACTAACATTGACGTTTATGCATTACCACACATTCAAACCACCAATGCATGTTTTTTAAGCAGTCAGTAAGCCACAAAACAACTTTGAGAGTATATGCCATGTGGTATGCCAGAGCCTTAGACATAGCCTCGAAGTGACCTCTGACACTAGCAAAAGCTGACACCAAAAAGGGGTGCCCCATAGTATACCGGTGCCTCTGTTATGATTGTTTTTGTGAGATTTCTCTTACCACGTTTCATGAGTCACCAATGAGGATGCATGCACATTACCTCTAGCACATAGCTCTTCTGGACTGCATGCCAGTTATACATATGAATGGCATGAGGAAGATCAAAGACAGTTTCAGTGCTGAATGCCTTTAGGTCTGACCAGGGGATTCATTATGGCCCAGAGAGTCTATCAGGTACTAGAAAGTCCCACATCATGTGTGGCGTAGCTTGTCAAATGGTGACTGCAGTATGCAACTCAATACCAACACTCATTCTGCTTAAATTGTATAATTCAGCATTCATGATTTCCTTTGAGCTGAGTTATGAATAAGTACTTTTTGATATTGTTGTGAGGCCATATTTGTGCATGCTTGCATGTGTATGTGTGTGTGTGTGTGTGTGTGGATCCATTGCATATGTGCTCTTATGAAGCATAAAAGAATAATAGCAGAGCTGTGATACTAAACTTTTTTTCATGTGCCTATCTGTTGCTCTTCAACTTGTCTCTGCAGTGAGTTGGTGTCTTTCCAAATACTATTGTTTTTTTCATCAAGTTTTTACATTAATTTAAATTCTGTAATTATTTTGCTTTTTTCTGCAGTTTTAATAACATATCTCTCCTTAAACCAAAACTCTTGGGGAGGAGATTGTGATGACACAATTACTTGACCGCTCCCCTACAGCCTGATTGCTTACCACCTTCAACTGGGTAATGTGTGAATGTGTTCCTTTTTCGGTTTACCACCAGATTTTTTACAAACCAGGAACATAACTGGGGAAAGGCCCTTTGTCACTTTGTAGGAACACAAAAAATGTAGCATCAGTTTAGATGTGAATTTATCAATGCCCTTACTCTGTGCCCAAAACTTTTTCCAGGAAACCTGACTGCCAACGTGCAGAGTGATGGGACACCTACACTTGTTGTAGCACACAGCCTCCCTTCTATGTGCACGCAGGATATTGTTCCTGGTGGCTTGCCAGTTCTTCCTTATAGTTTCAGGGCTGCCAGCAGTGGGCAATATATCGTTGATAGACAATATATTAGATAATGGTGAATTAACAGGTAAGTCAAACAGGAGACTAGCATGTATAGATTGATGGACCTCCTGCTGCACAGTATTCAATGCTACGGTCAACCACCCTATTGACTGGTCCCACCAAGTCTGAGCATCCAAATGAAATATGATAAGGGCAGATTTCAAATTGAGATTCATGCATTCTTAAACTCTCTAAAAAGGCATGAGCATTATCACTTACTTGCACCCTAGGTACCCCAAAAACAGAGAAAACCGTATACAAATGTTGAATCATGGCTCGAGCTGTACTTGGAGACAAACAAACAAATTGAGAGAACGCATTTACCAAACCAATAAGTAATTATTTCCGTGTTGAGTGTGTGGGAAGGGGCCCTATGTAGCCAATAAAAAACTTTCCCATGGTATGTTCTGCCCTGTAAGAACTTATGCACCGTGGCATTGGCTAACCAACTGCCTTACCTTCTTATTTAGGTTCAGCCACATCAAGTTCTTCTTAGTTTTCATTAGAGTCTTAAAGATGCTTATGAGCCCCCCCCACAAGGGGATTCATGAGAACACTCAAATATGGCAGGATCCAAATCATGTTGCAGAAAAATCTTAGGTTTTCAGTTCTGATGGGTAATATAACATATGATCTCCTTCTTCAGTACATACCTGGGAACCACCTCTCGTGCTTTTCAGTGGCCCTTAATTGCACCTGACTGTGGGTCATTGACTTGTTAGTGCCCAGATCATTAAATATGTCAGGTACTTCACCCAGTACAAACACACATTTCATTAGATTCTTCGGGCCCCAACTTTGCCGGTTCCTGCTCAGGTTGAAACATCTGGCTCAGTCATCAGCTACCTGACTATAAGTTCCCCTCATGTGTCAGACCTCAAAACAGAAAGCCAATATTCACACTGCCCACGTAGCAAGCCTTCGCATCTTACATGGATGAACCAACACCCAGGACAATGCTTGGTTGTCAGTTTCCAATAAAAATTGTCTATGTTAGAGACAGAATTAAAAATTTTCAAGGCCAATCAATACAGCCAATTTTAATTTGTAAGCAGTGCCCCCCCCCCCTCCCCCCTCCCATTAATGCCTGGGAGGCATAAGCTGTAGGCTTCCGTTCTCCACTAACTTCCTGAAGGAGAATAGCAGCAATACCAGTCTGCAGTGTAAATTGGCAATTAAAATCAGGTACCCCCAAAACAGATGCAATGACTAAAGCCATTTTTACGTGTCCAAAGTTGTCTGCTGGGATGTTGCCCAAATAAAAGGTCCCCCTTTCTGCTTTAACCAGTTAAGAGGTGCAGCCAGTTGTGCAAAATGAGATCAACTTACGAAAAAATTCACCATACCAATGAACTTGTTGATGTCCTTCTTGCTCTCGGGCCTTGGAAATTTCTGTACCACTAGAGTACATTGCTGATCAGTATGATTGATATGGACTCTTTCAGCAGGAAGTGTGTGCCCAAAAAGGAGATCTCCTTATGCCCTAAATTGACCTTAGAAGGTGTAACTGAGAGATCAGCCTCACGCAACCTTTCCAGGGCCTGGGCAGTATGCAAGAAATGTTGTAGTGTCCTGTGGTCGGCAGAAAGAACTATAATTAAAGAAGACACCTTCTTGGCAAACACTAACTGTCAAATGCAAGAACAACAAGAAAACCCCACAATTCTTGTGGTGGCAAAACCTGATAAGAAAACAAGACAATGAAATAAAATAATGACCAAAATCTACTCTACCAATTACAAGATACAACGTGCTACTGAATGCTACAGTGAGTGTAGCATCTTCCTGATCAGTAGATTGATATTATTACACTGCTCCTTTTGCTTGTGGTGTCAACTATTTTCCCTTCTTCTCCGATTCTTGTTACAGTCACATACAAAATTACCCTTGTTCATTACACTGAAAACACTTATAACTGTTTCCTAAAAAGACGTGTTTCTTCCTCTGAGCCTCAGCGCAGTCATGTGCAAAATGTCCTTTTCAATGACATCAGAAACACTATATCACTTTTAAATTAAAAAATAGGCTGAGTTTGCTCACTTGTGAGAGCTTGCATGTGGTTGTTATGGAGCTATATTTCCCCATCCTTACATTTCACATCACTAAAACGAAACTGCTTACTGTGCAATACTAATTGATCTAATTCAACAAATATCTGTGGATTAGTGCAAAATGTTGCCCTTGATCTGTCTTCCACCTGAAAGCTCTCAGTTATACTTTCGACTGCATTATTCTCTGGGATTTCTATACACAGACCTGACAATGCTTCTAGGGTTTCCTCAATATATTGAGCCAAATTGTCTTAAATACATTGCACACAATATATATACATAAGCATTTATAAGCTCATTTTGTGCTCACTCCAGGAGCTGATTTTGCAAGACTCTTTTTCCTAAAATTACTTAACAATAGATTTTCATTAGTGGCTTCAGTAATTACTCTTTTAAGTTTTCCTACAGCATGGAGAAACATCATATGTAACCCTTCTGCGTCAGGCACTTGCGGTGTTTCAGTCAAATTTTGTAACCACCCTGTGATCCATAGTAACCACACAACTTGTTCATTAGTATCTATTTCAAAGCCTGATGCATTTCGAAAAAGATAAAAAAAGGCTTGGGTACTTTACTATGCATCTTCCAACCCACTGTACCATTGCCCACTCTACTGCAATCACTGACTATTTCAGTTGCCTAACCAAAATCATGCATGCCTTCCCTCCCTTCATTACATTGCCAGCTTAGCAAACTACTTTGCAACTGTACTTTTATTATTTTATTACGTAAATCCTGAATAACCACTTTCTGTGTAGAATCAGCAAATAAATGTTCAATATCCTGAATATCTGGAATACCTGCATGTGGATAGGAACACTACCCTTCAGTAAGTCTGTACTAGCTTGCACACTTTCCGAGAGACTACTATAACCCCAAAGGGGACACTCACCTAACCTACTGTTTCTGTATTGAGAACAAGGCAGTGTCCCAGCACTCCACACAGTCACTGCCCTAATTCCGCCATGCTACCATCAACCTTGTGTGCTCATATCCCAACTCAGATTTGGTTAGATAAGATATCCGCAGCACATTCCTCGCTTCCATAGTAAGTCCAGGGTAACCTGCAATGTTAGGAGAAATATCTTAAGGGCATTCACAAGTAGTTTAATGGGAAACAAAGTCCTAAGAAGTGCAGACTCAGAACCCCACCACCTTCTCATTGTGCTCTGCTACCATTGTGGTAAGTTGCTGGGCCAACATTAATTCAGACATGTTTTTAAAGCAAATTTATTAACAAAGTATTCCTACTCAACATTTACCAAAAAACACATATTGCCAAAAGTTTCAGCAGAAACTAAGTAACTGCTTGACATTAAAATTTAAATCCCCCCAACCTATCATAAAAATGCATATAGTAAACCCTTAAACAAAATTTATGATGATAAACTGACATCAATTTCAAAACCATCTTTAGGTAAAATCAGTTTAGCAACAGAACTTAAAATACCCAATAACAATTACAGTGGCACCCCTACCCACAAGTTCACACCCACCAGTTCCATTCATGGCACAATTTAAGATTTACTCAAGTACTGTACAGAAGTACCAGACAATTTCCAAGCAAGCTTAGGTGCAGAGCACCTTCAAATGAACACTAAATAAGGAGATGTGAATTGTTCAGTTACAGAAGATGATTACTTAACCAAAGATTGATCTGCAGCATTAGAACCTGTACAAAGTGCTCAATATATTGCAGGTGTCAGTCGTGGTCAAAACAGTTTTCTGTGTAATAAAATTCAAAATGAGAAACTTTGATTGTTCTGTGTAGTTGTGAGTGCATTAAGCCACAGATTAGTACCTTCAAATGTAGGCAAGTTGTTTGTGATTGAATGGTGGATGCTTCTGTAACCAGAGTAACTGAAGTGCTTGGTGTTTCAAGAGGCACCGTATCAAAGATTTATGTTGCGTACAGAAAAACAACATCTGTTATGTCACAAAATGGACCAAAGGCATCACCTGTCATATGACAAAATGGATGAAACGGTGTGTTGAGTGATTGTGACAGACAGTTGTTGAAAAGGATTGTGACGAAAAATAAGAGAATGACAGGTGAAAATCTCATCACAGAACTGAATGTCACAGTTGCGAACCATGTCAGCACCAAAAGAACGCAAAGGGAGCTCCATAAGCAGGGAATTGCCAGGCTAGCTGATATTGCAAAATCACTCCTCAGTGATGCGAAAGTCTTAACAGGAAAACATGGTGCTGAAGCCTTAAAACCTGGACTATGGAGCAATGCAAGAAAGTCATTTGGTTGGATAAGTGTTTTTTCACACTGTTTCCAACTTTTGGCTGAGGTTACGTCCAAAGAATAAAACATGGTGTGGCTCAGTGGTGTTTGAACAGCCATGTTATGCTATTCCGTGATTTGTTCCCCACAAGTGATGCTGTGTTCCAAAACAACAGGGCCCCTGTTCAGATAGCCCATGTCATCCTGGACTGGATGGCAATGAATTGTGTTTTTGGTGATTCCATATTTTTGTACATTCCCTGCAGCAACAGCATACACTTATGTATGGTTTGTGGATGTTTTCCAGAGCTATGACGAGGATTTCCAGAACTATGACCAGCCCTGAATTATCACAGCAGTCAGCCTTGTAAACACAAATTGCTTTTGACTAAATACCTGTTGCTGCCATTGGGTGGATGTAGATTCACAAAATATGGCATGCAGCTGAATAGGAGGGGACAGATTAACTGAGTATCTTCTAGAAAGTGTAAGGGGGGCCACAAGCACACAGGGCAAATCCCTGTGCTTACTGGAGTTAGAGAGACTCATATTTTAGGCTAGTCATGCTAGAGGCAGAGAGTATTGAAAGAAATTATATCACAAAAGGGCCATTTTGTGTAGATCAGAACTTAGGAGCATGCGGTGTGTGTTGTTAGTGCAGATTACTTTCCTTGTAGTTTGTAACAGTCTACAGATTACCTCTAAGAAACTTCCACCTATTTATGAGAAATCTAGATGTGTTGTTGGGCTACCTTTCATTCACACAAGGAGAAACAGTTGTTTTTGGAGATTTCAGTGTAATTTCTTAAAATATATGAACAGCAAAAATGAACTGGAATCATTGTTTGGATGTTTCAGTCTCTTTCCAGTGGTTGATTTTCCAGTTCATGTGCAGGAAAGCATTAGGACCATTCTTACAGACAGTGCTCAGGTTGAAACAGTTATTGTGTAACCAGTAGTTAATGGACTCTCTGATCATGGTGCACAAGTAATGGAAATAAACAATACACCTTCACACCTGAAGCAGGTCATAGACAGAAGTGTGGTTTATTAATGAGAACAAGATGCAGTATTTTAAGAATAAATTAAAAGAGGTAGTATGGGATGAGATGTATATAGAAAGAGATGCTAATGTCAAAAGCAATTTATTCCATAGCAGATTTATGTCAGTATTTGAAAGCAACTTTCCTGAAAGGATATCCAGAAAATTCATTAAAAAAAAAAGCAAGAAAGCCATGACTAACCAAGGAAATTAAAATCTTATGTGCGAGGAAGAGGGAAACTTATACAAAGACTAGGTAATTACAGAGTTATAAATACAAAATCAAATAGGGATAATGCAGGATTAGATCTAATAATGAATAAGAAAATATGATCATGGGTAGGCTGCTACAAACAGCAAGTCAGTCTTTAATTTTGTCATCTCAGCATCCCTACTTAGCATTTTGCACTTCTGTCAGTCTCATTTTTAAACGTTTTTGTTCCCTTTAGCCTGCTTTATTTACTATTTTTTTATGTTTTCTCCTTTCGTCAGTTAACTTCGATATTTACTGTGATATCCAAGGATTTCTCTTAGAGCTTGTCTTTTTAATTATTTGATCTTCTGCTGCTTTCACTATTTCATGTCTCGAAGCTATCCATCCATCTCCTACTGTATTCCTTTCCCTGTTGTAATCAGTCATTGCCTAGTGCTCCCTCTCAGCAACCTCCTTGTCCAGGTCCCATCTCCTTAATTTCCTACCTTTTTGGAATTTATTGAGTTTTGATCTACAACTCATAACCAATAAATTATGGTTGGAGTCCAAATCTTCCCCTGGAAATATCTTATAATTTAAAACCTGGTTCCAAAATATCTGTCTTACCATTACATAATCAATCTGAAATCTTTCAGAGTCTCCAGTTCTCTTTCATGTATACAGATTTCATTCATGATTCTCAAATCAAGTGTTAACAATGATCAGATTGTGCTTTGTGCAAAATTTTTCCAGGTGGCTTCCCGTTTCATTCCTTCCCCGCAGTCCATGTTCACCTACTATTTTTCCTTCTCTTCTTTTCCCTACTACCAAATTCCAGTCCCCCATCACAGTTAAATTTTCGTCTTCCTTAACTACCTGAGTAATTATACATTTCTTCAGTCCCTTCATCATCTGTGGAGCTATGAGTAGTTGATATACAAACTTTTGCAACTGTGATGGATGTTGACTTCGAGTCTGTCTTGGCTATGATAATGCTTTCAGTATGCTGTTTGTAGCAGCCTACCCATGATCATATTTTCTTATTCATTATTAGATCTAATCCTGCATTATCCCTATTTGATTTTGTATTTATAACTCTGTAATTACCTAATGAGGAATGCCATTCATCCTGCGACCTATCCATTTCTCTTTTTAAATTTTCTAACCTACCTGCCTGATTAAGGGATCTAACATACCACGCTCTAATCTCATCCTCTTCCCCCCTCCCTCCCCCCTCCTGCCCTCCTCTTCTGATGACAACGTTTTGCTGAGAAGTCCCCACCTAGAGATCTGATTGGGGGGCTGTTTTACCTCTGGAATATTTTACCCAAAAGGATGTAATAATGTAATAGAGCTGCATGCCCTCAGGAAAAAGTATGACTATTCCTTTCAACTGTTAGTAGTACCAGCACAGCAAGCCTGTGTTTGCTAATGTTACAACACCATATCAGTCAGTCATAGAGACTGTTGCCCCTGCAACTACTGAAAAGGCTGCTGCCCCACTTCAGGAACCACACATCTGTCTGGCCTCCCAACAGATACCCGTCCAGTATGGCTGTCTGTATTGTTGAGGCATTCAAGCCAATCCACCATGGTTAATATTCACTTCGAAATGAATTTTTGTCTATAATGCAGAACATATTAAAATATATCCACTTGCATCTTTTCTGTAGGAGCATTTTGGGGTTAAACAATTCACAGCTAGTAAATATCCTAAAAAAACTGTCACGAGATTGAGGTGGATGTCTTCTGTGAAAATGCCAATGTTCTTTCGTACCAGTGGAACAGATGTTTCATTAAGTATGATAGCTGTTTTGAAAAGTAATGTGTACCACAGTGTGTCACATTGCCTAAAAATAAATTGCCCTCAAAAGATTGTGTTGGCGTACTTTTGGAATTACCATCATACATCTATAATTATTTCCAGACAAGCATTGAATATTTGAAACCAGTAGTAATTAAGTAATTTTATCGTTCTTCCAACATATGTCAATGGTTGTTGGCAGTTTGAAATGAACTATTTAAAGGTAATATATCAGTTTATTTACGTTATTTTTAAATTGTGTTTAATTTATTTCTGTATTCTTTTTTGTCTCTTTAAATGAATTTTGATCATTTTTAAGATGTTTGTATGCTTTTCAACACAGAATTGTTATTTTTGAGATTGCTAAAATATTTTTTTCTGTTTCTTCAAGCTGATATTAGTGTGCTTATAGCTTAAATGTAAGTGTAGACTTCTGCACCCATTATTACTGTCAATAAAATTCTTCAGGGTATTTGACCACGTTGTGTATGTGTAATGTTCTTTGAAGTTTTCGCCACTGTTGCAAATTTTCTTCCTTGAGCTGTTTTGCTGATTGCTTATAGCTTGTTATGAGGATTTATGAGTTGCCTGGCTATTGATGGTGTTTTTATGATGTCTGTTGACAACTGTTACACATATTAATTAAGAAAATAGTAATGTGTACTACTATATTTCACATATTTTCATGAATAAAACCAATCATTTCACTGTTATTGTATTCTGAAATTTTTACTACTGGCAGTTAACATTGCACTGTACTGTGTATAGCCCCCATTTCATAACTGATCCATTATTACCCCCTTTCACACCTTTCTATTAGGTCTCATAGACTTCAAATTATCAAGTAAAAAAAATTAATATTGATTTTTTTTTTTAGGTACTGGAAACACTTGTGGCAGCAGAATATATAATATTTGTACATATAAATACATCAAAGAAGAACATTTTTAAGTGTTTTCATATTTCTTTCTTCTTGCAGCAAGTGGTTTTACTGGTTGGATGACAGGGCGACTGACAGATAATACGTTTCCTGATTACCATGATGGCTACAGCTGGTTCACAGTGTTTGGCGTTTTCTTTCCCACTGTAACTGGGGTAATGGCAGGCATCAATATGAGTGGAGATCTTCGTTACCCTTCACGGGATATCCCAAATGGAACTCTTGCTGCAATGGGTACTGGGTAAGTGTAGTTGCATAGATAAGTATGCATGAGTGGACTGCTGCTGACTCAGTTAATCTCAGTATATACCAGTAGGGGACGTGTTCTTTTGAACACAAAAATGGAAAATAAAATAGAACTGGTTAAAAAACTCCCACACTGTACTTCACAAACCTATCTAGATGATGTATCACCATTAGTAGCAGCAACAGCTACAAGAAGCACTTTACATCCACTGCTGGAGAAAGCCACCTCTAGGTTTCTTCATAGATTGCTGTAAACACTCATCTTGCTTGTGCACTTTTTCTTATGCAACTGTTCATGCATTAGGTTGCCATTTCTTACCTCTTAAGTAGTTAGTGAAACTGTCATCAGTCTGAAGATTTATTTGAACACCACAGAGCTTTAATAGGCATGATCCTGTTGGAGGTCATAGGCTGTACCTTCCTCCAATCTTTGAACCGACTCACCCAGTCAGTTATTGGGTGACCTACAGTTTAACATAGACTCCAAAACTTGGCACAATTTGGCATTCTTCACGTTAACAGACATTACCAGAGATGAGAGAAGTGATGGGCGACAGATAAAAATCCTAGGTAGTCCCTTAAAGGACTTCTTCCTTGGTCCATACAACGTTGACACATCTGGTGCATGTCTTGTCCATCATCATTTTTTCTTATTACTGTTGTAATTATGTCTTCCACTCTAGTCTGTTCTGCAATCCATTTGTTTATCTAGTAATTCTCAAAATGTATCTCTTGGTTTGCTCACTGTATAGGTCACAGTTTTTGAATGGTTTTCACATTAAAAGTCCTTGTTCCACTGTTGTAAGACAAAAGTGTTAACTCTGCTGTTTAACAGAAAAACAAATATTCCAGGTAATTTTTATTCTTACATTTATCTTTCATAATTGAGGTGTTTCCACAAGAGTGGCAAAGACCTTACACAGAGATAGTGAATACCAGACAACGTTCTGTCTGCTGTCTGAAAATCCTGTACAATATCTAAGACTAGCAGAAACTCAGCAGCTGAACTAACTGTGTCCTCATCAGCTTAACTGAGTGTCTGTTTCAGATTTGTAGTTCAACAGGTAATTTGACACAACTACTTTGCAGCTCAGTATAATAACTCTATAATTCTTTCACTGGATCCACTGTCCTTGAGTTCTGTGCCCTCATTCCCCCAGACCCCTTACTCTATGGAACTACAGGCTACCATAGCTACATAATAGTATAAATTTAGTCTCTCTTAAATCTTAAATATAAGATTAAAAATAATCACAATATAAAGTTGCTTACAGAGGAAAGTCTTTTCAGAGTGGAAACCAGTAAAAAATGAAATAGTTTCAGGTGTAAGTCACTTAAATGTCCACAAGAAGCAGATGGTGATGGTCATCTGCAGACGTGATCCACAAGTAGCAAACTCATCACTTTCAATTGCAAGTGTATGCTAAACTGCTGAAACATATGGAGAAAAGATGTCATAACAGTATAGAAAATACTTTTTTCAAGCTCTTAAAGTGTACCTAAATGGCATCTCTTAAGAGGATAATGAGAGATATCAAGATATTGATCTGTGTGTTTGAGCATACGTCCAAATTTTTAAATGCACACCAGAACTGTTTTATTACTAGCTACATTACAATACAGGATTTTCATTACAAGGTGTGTTTCAGTTAGGCAATATGCCTAGTCTCTATAAATCGAGAAACTTTTTGAAAAGTCTGTAGCCCTGAGCAGATGACATATTGCCTGCAGTGTTTTATAGTGCAACTCTACAATGCCACAACTAATGTTATTTCTACTATGTCTTGTATTATGATGGTGTGTTAAAAAGTAAGGCCTCCAAATTATTTTGTTCTGTTCTCGGTAACAGTTGACCAAGCGAGGTTGTGCAGTGGTTAGCACACCAGACTTGCATTCAGGAGGATGACATTCAAACCCGCGTCCGTCCATCATGAATTAGGTTTTCCGTGATTTCCCGAAATCGCTTTCAAAGGATGTTTCCTTTGAAAGTGCAGGGCTGACTTCCTTTCCAATCCTTCTCTAATCTGATGGGACTGATGATCTCACTGTTTGGTCCCCATCTCCCAACCAACCAACTAATAACTGTCGAGGTATTACATGTCATGCATATTATTCAGTTGACTTTTCTGCTTCACTGATGCATGTAGCAACCCTCTATTACTAGAGGGCTCCAAATTGTAGTGTGTAACATGATGGTGTGTAATGTAGCTATGTCACTGCATGAGAAACAACATGCTGTAATCGAAATCATGAAATTGAAGAGTTCATCCACACATGGAGCACCCTGTCCTTCAGCATGACAATTGCCTTGTGTTCACTGTCATTGACCATCTTCCATACACGCCCAACTTGGTCCCATCCAATTTTCGTCTGTTTCCAAAACTTAAAGAACACCTTTGAGGACTTCACTCTGATAGACATGAAGCAGTGCCAGCAGAGGTGGGAGTGTGGCTCCATCAACAAAGTTAGACATTTTACAGTGCCAGTATCAACAAACTGTTCTCACATTGGGTGAAATGTGTTCACCACTAGGGTGACTATGTTGAGAAATAAATAAAACAATGGAAAATCCAGGATGGAATGTAACGATACCAGAGAAGGAAAGTTGCTACTCACCTTATAGCGGAGACGCTGAGTCGCGATAGGCACAACAAAAAGTTTCACACAAGTATAGCTTTCAGCCATTAAGGCCTTTGTCAGCAGTAGACACACACACACACACACACACACACACACACACACACACTCACTTTGCACAGTGTGTGCAGTCTTAGAGAATTGAAACCACACTGCGAGCAGCAGCACCAATGCATGATGGGAGTGGCGACTGGGTGGGGGTAAGGAGTAGGCTGGGGCAGGGAGGGAGAGGGATAGTATGGTGGGAGTGGCAGACAGTGAAGTGTTGCAGTTTAGACGGAGGACATGAGAGAAGGTGTGGAGGGGGGAGGGGGTAAGTAGCTGAAAGGAAAGAACTAAAAAGAAATTGCTATGGCCCAGTCAATAGTATAAGCAAATTTCTTACAAACTGTTTCTGACATATCAGCAACGTAAAGCTTAAAGAGCAGTAGGGCTAATACTGAGTCTTGATGTACGTAATTTTGGAGGAATTGGTTGAGATGAATTGTCATTCTTTGAAATGGCACCATTCAATAGAATGGTGAGGTAGCCAGTGTATATTGTGTTACACTGACACTGTTACAATCTTGGATTTGATGCAAGTTATGGGATAATCTTATTTTTGTCAGCAACTAAATGCATTAGTGAACACAACTGGAAATAATGGAGAAGGTCACTGAATTTAGGTTAGAAGCCGATGTATGACTACAGACTTAGCATATGAAACTAATATATTGCTGAATGTTAGTGGCATAAATTTCCCCTTAAATTCTACTATGGCAGATGTCATTTATGAATAATGATCACGGTACAAGACTACAGACTTAGCATATGAAACTAGTATATTGCTGAATGTTAGTGGCATAAATTTCCCCTTAAATTCTACTATGGCAGATGTCATTTATGAATAATGATCACGGTACAAGAACAGTTTATGTTTTCAGTGTTTCTATCATGATTATCACTGTAAAAATTTTAAATTGTAGCATAATAAATAAGTTTGTTTTTCATCCCTTAGTCATATGCTTTTTAACCAACATAATGAAGGTGGTTATCAGTTGTTAGTCAAAAGTTAAAACAAAGAAAGAATAAAGAAAAATGTGTAAAAAAAATTGCTTTATCCAGGTAGCAACCCCACGTCTCTCAACATACTAGTGTGGCCCCATACTCACTGTGGTATCATTCTGTTTTGAAAACTGAGGCCATTTTAATGGATGGTAAGTAAATCCACCTCATGCATTTTCTGAAGAGCCACTAGAGTGAACAGCTGTAGGGTGAGATAGGTTGCATTTTAAACTATGTCATCATTCTGTTTGTTCTCAGATACTCATCACCATCCTCGACGCCCACACCCTCTCCTTGTTAGAGTTTATTTGATCGTTTTAAAGTCCAATTCTGTACAATGTATACTGCAAAGTTGTTTTAAAGTTGGTATTTCCTAATATTGTTCGAACAGTATCTCGGAAATCACTGCCTAATAGCACATCCACCTTGCACCATTTCTCTTTGGGGTATCAATGTTCCTTATATGTTTGAATTACTGGTGATTAGTAGACTCCTCCCCTTCTGCATCTGTTTTGACCTTATGTGGATTGTACATGGCTTTTCAACAGTAGAGGTGAATCACACTGTCTCCTGGCTCAGGTTCACTGTTAGTTTCAAATGAACAGTATATCTGTTGATAAAAGGCAGAGATGCTATCCCCTAGGTACTCCCCTTACATAATTTCCCCTCTAGAGATTATATAGTTCCATCAGTGACAGTCTAGTGAATACTTGCAATGGTTCTCATTTCTTCAACCACAGTTAAAGGAGCCTGCCATGTAATTTATTTCCAGACTGAATACAAGATTTCATTTATATGCGCTTTGGGTTTCTGTCAGCATTATGTTCCTAATTACATGGGCATTATTGCTGATGACACATTAGACTGATTTTGACCACTGTGAGTACCTTCAGGTAACTAATACTGTACTAACATTTCCCGCTTGTGCCTTAAGAGGATGAATGTTCATATTTGTACTTAATGTGGCTGATCTACCTCTCTCTCTGAATCCATCTTGAATTGATCACTGGATCTATGGAGGGGATTTCCTTAATGCAGAACAACCATATTTCTGTGCCACATATACTCTGGTAATGTACATCTGACATATTAAGGTGGGTCCCCTACAATTTTCAACTCACCAGGATAGTACAAAAAACCACATTTAAGATTGCTTTTGAATGTTCTGAGAATCTGGTTTAAGCCATCCATTTGGCTCCAAACTGTTAGTAATGGGAACAATGCTCCAAGTCCAGAAGCATATTTCTGCATTACTTGAGGGGATGCCTGTCTTAACTTATTTAGCTAGCCATTGAAAGGAGCCGAGGATAACCTTTGAACCCATGTGCCAAGCATCTTTTATACCAACATGAGCTGCAATTTTTCAGCCATCAGCATTCATCGTGCTCAGGAGCTGCTGGCAGAACATCCTCCACATTGAGAACAAGACCTTTCCAAGCAAACATACTGATTGCTCACTGGCCTTATTTTGTAACTTTCCAGCTATTTTCTTGAGGGGCTTCATTACAAGTGTAGTGTTGGAGCTCCCAGTGACCAACATAACCACACTCTCTGACAACCTGGATTTTTAAGGAAATTAGATCCAGTTCTAAGAGGCGTAGTTACCCAAGCTGTATCCCATGTAATCTCAGCAGTGAGCGGCACCTTGTGCTAAGGTGCAAGACTGCCTTGCAGCATGTACTCACATCCATCTCCTGCCATAGTATTACAAGCCTGCCATTGTCTGCAATTCATCCTCAGGTGAGAAGGAACCACCAGTTCTGATGCATTGGATGGGTCTGACTGCAAAAGTAAGCTCTTGAGAAAAACATGCTTCTGTGGAAGATAAGAGCAAGGAGTCCACTAGGGGGTCGAGCTTGTATAATAAAAGAAAAGTAAAATGCTTTGGCCCAGATAAACAGATTATGGATCCATTGAAACTGATACTGCTATTAATTAAGCAGGAGATCATTTTGTTCAAATGTCTGATGATACTGCATTTCTTGCTCTTTCTGGTGCTTGTCCTGCTGTGGCATAAGTTGATATTGTGGCAGCTGTCACAATTTGTAATACTACTGCCAGCACTAGATCCATTTCTTTGTGTCACACACAGAGAGAATGTGAGGCCTTATTGTCAGTTTCATAACTGTGTCTGCAGACGTTTATTTGACACACACAAATAATAGAACAGATCACAGGAAATTAGTTTGTGGGGCTATTTTTCACTCTACACATTCCCAACGCCACTCTCACTCTCCAGTTACTTATCTGTATAAATCCATGTGACATCCAGCAATATCTTGTAAAAGTGTAAATACCATTGCTTGCACTACTTGTACTCTAAAGAGTGTTTGCAAAAAGTTTCTAAAGAGTAAGATGTGCCGTATTGAGTTTCAGCCAGCTTAGCACTGAATATATCATAGGCAATATAGCAACAAAATTATGGCTGATGTACCATATGCTGTATCCTTTATGTGAAGTAAGTGGTAAGGGGTTAACTTGCATAACCACTGTTATTTAGTCCTATTAGCAGTGAAGTGCATGTTGCAGAAGTGCCCAGTGGATTTGTGCAGCTTCTGTGGGCTCTTCTTCTGCCTCATTATCCTTCTCCAAAGGTGTAGCACATTGGACAGTGTTAACATTGTGACCTGATATGGAACATTTCATCCCATTAATGGGCTAGTAATTAAACATGCAGTAAATTCTCCTAGTGGGTGCAGGGAATATACCACATGATGTGTGAATGTACAACATGATGGTGTAGCAATAATACTTCATTTGCACAGCATCATAATACACACCCATATGGTCACAAGTTCTAAACCAAACTGTCATACTGTCATGTCTCTCATCCACACAATTATTCCCTTCTGTCCCTTGAGTTTTCTGAGCAGAGACTTTGATGATGCTGGTGTGCCCACAAATATTAAATATATTGAATAAACACACACACACACACACACACACACACACACACACACACACACACACACAGCATTCCGTAGCCTAAATTCACAGATATTGAAATACAATCTGATTACATACCGGTAGTTCCAGTTAGCAGATCACCTCCAAACAGTAGAGCAGATATCATTCTAGTCACCAAAAACCAAAGCCAGTGTATTACTAGCCTCCACAGGCTGCTTGCGCCACATTGGTCTCTTAGAATGATGGCAGGAGTACACACATCACATGGGATTTTAAGTTTTATTTATATTGGTTTTATGCACCTGGTGTCTATCAGATCTTACAATATGCCCTTTGGTATGTTATCTGGCCTGGCTGGTTCAAAATTCATGCTACATTTTGACAAGCATCTTTCAGTTGTACTCAATATTATTATGACAGGCCACCAATGTGGTTTGACTCTTAAATTGGACAACTTCCCCAAAGCTGGAGCTCTGTAACTGTCCATCTGCAGTATGGAAATGTAGCTATTATAAAGCTCAAGATTCGTCTATATTGATGTGAAACCAATGGTTATGAATAAAGCTCCTTCATGCAGCTATGTGGCTTTTGGATTTTTATAATTGTCATAATTTTTATGATAATTTGAATGGTTATCGAGTGTTGAGTGCTATTACTGTTATTTACGATGTCTCTGAGTTATGGTTGGCCTCCTCACAAAGTTGCTTGTAAAACTGGAATGCTGGAATATAACATTTATGCAGGTCCCTACTGAAGCTAATAAACCTATAACAGGAAGTTGTATACATGCATTCAAGGACAGCAATGGGCTTTGCAAAAGGACAGAAAATGTTTGACACACACAGCATTCTGACAACATTTGTTTTCTGTGTGAAATTTTTCGTAATGTGGTCTGCAAACAATTACTTTCATAAGGCTGTAAATTATTTTTTAATTTCATAGTTATTTCAGTTTGTAACAGTGTCACAAGATCTTATTTCAGAGTTGGTCATATTAGTTCACCTGGTTTTTTGTTACATTGTGGAGTATAATAGTAAATGGAATTAACATTGTCATTCTGAAATTAGCTGTATTGCATAATTAAAAATTTGTTAACTTGATGAATGACAATATGTGAATGGTAGTGATATGACATTACAGTACTCGCATCCGTGGATCATATAGTACATTAAAAATGGGTATTGTATTCTATATTGTGTGTTTATTGTCTGTTATATTACAGTACACACACTGTAATGTTGCAGTTGATGCACCGTATCTAACTTGTTAAATAATTATTTAGAAGGCAGTCGTATAAATGAATACCTGTCTTATTCTTATATCCTTTTGTGCTATGAAAGTGTTCTTCCCTAAAGTTGAGATATTCCAGGATTTAATTCCATAAGCTGTTATTTAATGGAAAGAAGCAAAGTATTTAACTTGCTGATTTGTTTCTGTCAATGCTCGCAATTGCACAGAGTGCAAGAGTGGCAGAACAGAGTTGTGTAACAAGCTCCAGTTTTTCCCCCAGTTTAAACCCACGTCGACATTCACACCCATAATTTTGAAACTGTTGCTTTACTTATTAATTATTTTTACATACTTTAATAATCGTTCATTTGTGTTGTACACTTTCATGTTCAGAATTGAATATACCTGTTTTATGGAAACTTGCATGTATTTTTTATTTATTTAAATTGTAGGTGATAATGTGTCCATTATTAACTAATATTTTTCATTTGCCTACAGGACACTTCTCTATCTGATTTTTGTGCTGTTCCTGGGATCAACATGTCAACGCTATGTTTTACTCACAGACTTCATGATTGCCTCTAAAGTTTCTGTTGTTAGTAAGTAAAATTTTTAAGCCCAGTTCATTTCTTAAATATTATTTCTAAATCCTTGCTGCAAATTTCTACATCTACAGCCCCTATAACTATGTTGGTATGAGATTGTGCACTGTGGAACTTTTGCTTAGGTGTACTATGATTCTCTGCTTCAACTAACCAATGGAGCTGGCCACTACAGACTCGTAAGCTACTGACTTGATTCTTTCTATGCAAGCGAATGTCTGTTATTTTAATATAATTGTAACTGGTTGTTTCATAAATATAAAGTTTCACTTTGATACAGATGCTGGAATAATGAAAAGTGTGTAAACATATAATGAACATGTCTTAAGGATGGAATTAATGATTTCTTGTGAGCTAAAGGGTAATGGAAAGCAGCATTTGTCAGGTGCCTCATCAATTTCCTGTAATACTTAAGTGAGAAAGTAATTCTCGCATACACCAAACCATTATTTTTGCCCCCTTGTTGTTGTTGTTGTCGTTGTTGTTGTGGTCTTCAGTTGACAAACTAGTTCAATGGAGCCCTCCATGCTACTCTACCCTATGCAAGTTCCTTCATCTCTGAGTAATTGCTGCAACTTAAATTCTTCTGAATCTGCTTAGTGTATTCATCTCTTGGTCGCCCTCAACGATTTTTACTCTTCACGCTTCCCTCCAGTACTAAATTGGTGATCCCTTGATGCCTCAGAACGCGTCCTACCATCCGATTCCTTCTTCTGGTCAAGTTGTACCATAAATTCCTCTTCTCCCCAATTCTATTCAGTACCAACTCTTTAGTTATGTAATGTATCCATCTAATCATCAGCATTCTTCTGTAGCACCACATTCCAAAAGTTTGTATTCTCTTCTTATCTAAACTATTTATCGCCCGTGTTTCACATCCATACATGGCTGCACTCCATACAGACACTTTCAGAAAGGACTTCCTGACACTTAAGTGTATACTCAATGTTAGCAAATTTTTCTCCTTCAGAAACGCTTTCCTTGCCATAGCCAGTCTTCATTTTATATCCTCTCTACTTCGACCATCATCACTTATTTTGCTCCCCAAATAGCAAAACGCATTTATTACTTTAAGTGTCTCATTTCCCCGTCTAATTCTGTCAGCATCACCTTGTTTAATTTGACTACATTCCATTATCATCATTTTATTCCTGTTGATATTCATCTTATATTCTCCTTTCAAGACACTGTCCATTCTGTTCAACTGCTCTTCCAAGTCCTTTGCTGTCTCTGACAGAATTACAATGTCATTGGCAAACCTCAAAGTTTTTATTTCTTCTCCATTGACTTTAATCCCTACTCCAAACTTTTCTTTTGTTTTCTTTACTGCTTGCTCAATGTACAGATTGAATAACACCAGGGATAGACTACTCACTGCCTTTCCAACCACTGCTTCCCTTTCCTGCACCTCGACTCTTATAACTGCCATCCGGTTTCTGTACAAATTGTAAGTAGCCTTTCACTCCCTGTATTTTACCCATACCACTTTTGAAAGAGAGTATTTCAGTCAACATTGTCAAAAGCTTTCTCTAAATCTACAAATGCTAGAAATGTAGATTTGTCTTTCCTTAATCTGGCTTCTAAGATAAGTTGTAGGGTCAGTATTGCCTCGCATATTTCAACATTTCTATGGAATCCAAACTGATCTTCCCGGAGGTCGGCTTCTACCAGTTTTTCCATTCATCTGTAAAGAATTTGTGTTAGTATTTTGCAGCCATGACTTACTAAACTGATAGTTCAGTAATTTTCACACCTGTCAACACCTGCTTTCTTTAGGATTGGAATTATTATATTATTCTGGAAGTCTGAGGGTACTTTGCCTGTCTCGTACATCTTTCTCACCAGATGGTAGAGGTCTGTCATGACTGGCTCTCCCAAGGCTATCAGCAGTTCTAATGGAATGTTATTTACTCCTGGGGCCTTGTTTCAACTTGAGTCTTAGGTGGACCTCACTCACTATTGCTCACCGTAATTGTTTGTTTTGTTATTAAATTATTTTTGCCAAATAGAAGAGTTTGACTGAAGAATGAAGAAATACTGGGCCCTAAGAAAAGAACAGCGCCCAAAGAAATGATTGATCCAGCGTACCCCAAAGAGGGTGAAATGAAAGAAGAAGAAAGAAGAGTTTGACTATGGATGCTAGCAGCTACAGCAACTCGCTGATATTTGGCAGTAATTGCCAGTGTAAGGGTGTTACATAAGCTAAGAACCCTTTGACCTTAAAGCCTGTGAAGCCATTCTTTGGATTGTAGTATTGGTTAAATTGCATGCCTGTGAAGTATCGTCTCAGTTGTGCAACTGGATTCATGATTTCCTGTTACAAAGCTCACAGTTCACAGTAATTTATGGAAAGTCATCAAGTCAAACAGAAGTGATATTTGGTGTTACCGAGGGAAGTGTTACAGGCCCTCTGCTGTTTGTAATTATATAAATGAACAGGAAAGATTGCTACTCACCATATAGAGAAGATGTTGAGTCGCAGACAGACACAACAAAAAGGCTGCCATACATGTCGAACTTTTGGCCAAAAGGCCTTTTTCTAAAATAGACAACACACATACCTTCACTAGGACAACTCACCCACACGTAATCATTGCCTCCGCCTGCAACTAAACAGTAACTGGATGTACACATCATGATACAAGCTCACATTACAGATGTAATGAAAGGCAGAAACATGGATTAAAAAAAAAAAAAAAATCAAATCCAAGCCATAGCTTTAATAAATACTATCTTAAACAACATTGATTGATTTTGGAAGCACATAACAATGCTGGCACAACCAATCTTAAAACTGTTCATATTATCACTTTTTCATAACTCTTTTGAGTGAATTAGACAGTAAAGTAATGGTAAATACACTGGTGCCCAAAATTAAAGCAACAAACTCCTATTTCTCCATCCTGTGTCCTCATGATATAATCATACAAACTATCAACAGATGTCGTGACAGTCATGTTCTACATGGTAGATGGCATTGCAATCAACGGACAACCACTCCAGCAATGATGTCAGGGCACATATCAAACAGGGTAGTGTTTGCAGGGTAGTCTCAAATAAACAATCACTGTGTACACAGTCACAGATGGTGCATTATGGCACAGAGAAGAAGCCTACATACTCTCTGCTGTGGAGGGCCATATGAAGATGGAAGCAGGAGAATTGCAAACTGATGGGACCCGATGGCTTAATGTGAATTATTCTGTCGTTTCTCCAATGAGTTGACAGTTTATAGAGACCGAAACTGTATCTGAGGACCAAGACAGGGCCGACCATGTGTGGGCATGACAGTACCACCTTATTACTGCACTACAACTGGCATCTGACCTCGCAACATCGCGTGGACGTGTTGTATGGAGACAAATGGTGTACAGAAGGCTCCTGCAGAGTGGCCTGTATTGTTAGATAGCCGCTGTGTGTTTATCTCTGGCATGACTTCACAGAAGGGAACATCTAGAGTGGAGCTGTCAACATGCCACCTGAACGATCGAGCAGTGGGCCAATGTTCTTTTCACAGATGAGTCCCGATTTGGTCTGGAGAGTGATTCTCAACAGATTCTCATCTGGAGCGCATGTGGAACATGATTTCGGGACACAAATATTATGCAAAGGGACCGATACCGAGGAGGATCCCTAATGGTGTGGCCAGGGATTACGTTGACCACTCAGACACTTCTTCATGAAATTGTATGGGTAAATCAGCAAGATTTAACTGCTGTGAGATACCTTGAGGAGACCTTGGGATCCCAGGTGATTGATTTTTTTTTTGGGAAACATGGCATGGCCTGCTCACTCTACCAATTTGAATACTGTAGAGCGTGTCTGGGATGCACTAGGGAGGCATATTGCATCACGTCAGCATCCACCAACCACTCTCCAAGACTTGGGAGTTGGTCTGCAGGAAGAATGGGCAGTATTGCATCAACATGAGACTGATGACATCATTCACAGCATGTCCCATCGTTGTCAGGTCTGTATTGATGCCAGAGGTGGTCACACCCCATACTGAACACATTAACCAGTTGTCAGAATGTTTGTGCAAATCCATTAAGTTGAAAAAAAAAAAAAGTAAGTAAATAAAAATAAAAACGAAGAACATTTTAGTCTACCGTTATGCATGTTGCAGTTGATGACGTTCTGTGTTCTTTACATTGTTTCTACTTTATTATCTCCTGTTTACACTGTTTTGTGGTAAAAGAAATCCAACGTTCTAAAATTTCCATTTGTTACTCTAATTTCGGACACTAGCATAGTTTGTCTGTCCCCCCCAAACAGTAAGAAGTAACCATGCATAGTTAGGTTTAGGGTGTTTTTAATTCTGTTGGAGAATTCCTATATGATACACAAGAGCAACTTATGTGTCAAAATTAGACTCACAAGAAAGAGGTGACAATCATTTTTTATTATGTTTTTATTAGGTAGCTTTCTTGTCTGTTTCTCTGCTCAGTACAAATTTTGCAGTTGATTTTAAACTAACTTACCAATGCACTAGTAGAGCCTTGAAACTTTCACCATAGCTCATAACTGGATGACAGTGCTATATCAACTCGCTTTCTTGTCTGGTGTGTGGTAGAGAGTATTGTGTGTACCACTGCCATTTCCCCTTTTTCTGTTCCAGTTGTGAATGGTTCACAGTATGACTGATTACTGGTAGTCCTACATGTGAGCTCAACTCTCTAATTTTTACTTTCACAGTCTTTTTACAAGATTAACCTAGGAGGAAGCAGTATAATGGTTGACACAGATGAAGAGAAAAAACCTGAAATTTACCTCATGTCTTAGATGTAAAATCATCAAAATGTTTTAATTTAAATTGATTGAAAAATTTCTCATACACAAGATTAGAAAGCAGAAAATAATTACTTAAGTAAAAATGAATTTTTAGTATATCACATTTTTAAATTGGACTAATAAATATAAAGGAATTTCTTCTAGCCCCATTCAGATTCCTGACCCAATCCAGATAGTTCTGAAAATTTGTGAATTTTCAATAACTATGAAAATACTTGTAAGATTTAAAATTAAAGTTGTGGAGCGCAAGCATTATGTAATTGATGCATGAGTACTTCACCTCCCTACTGTTATCTATTACATGTGCCCCACATTTTTCATTTTAAAACCTACAAGTTATTTCATAGCTATTAAAAATGCACAGTCCCATATATTCAGGACTTTTTTTATATGGTTAGGAATCATGGGGCTAGGATAAACTGTTTTGTACTTCTTAGACCAATTTAAAAACATATATATTAAAAAGAATTTTTATTTAACTAATTATTCCCCTTTTAGTATTGCATTTATGATATTTCTATAACTCTCAAACCACAAATCATCCAAAAGCTATGTCAAACAACCTGGGGAACATTGCCATGCACTCTACATTCTTCTACTCTGGGTCTTGGCTTCTCAACCAATGAATGGTCGTCCTCAGTGTGGTTAAACAGTCCACACATACAAAAAAATAGATGCAGCTAAATAACATAATGAGAATGATTGCTGATGTCATCAAATCAACCCTTAGGGAACAGCTAATAGTACTGAATCCATCCCCTCAACTACAACACATGAATGCTGTCATGAATGAGTACAAACAGATTATGGATGGTAAAAATCTTATAACTCAGCAAGATATCGGTGGTGCAAATCATAACTGATTCTGCTCATGTAACGACCAACAAAAATAGTAGGGGCACTGTGGATGATGAGGAGAGTCATACAAGCACACTGACTCAAGAATGAACAGAACAACAGAATAATAATATGCCATGCGACACTCAAAAATCACTGTGATTTGACTTGCCCTGCAAAACTTGGTCACAGCTAAACAGAGGAGGGGCAGTGTCTTGGGCTGGTAAACCTCCCTGATGTAGTGTAGCTGTTCAGAATGCCCTGAAAAAGTAGGAGGTGACATCATGTGTTATAGGCAATGTTGCATCAAACCATCGCACTTCACTTGGCATTTGTCTGCTATGCTGCTCAACAATACAGTGTGCTGACTGTTTTCACCGTAGCGTTGTTAAATACATATGCAGCCATCACTGTAGGACAAGTTGAAGCCACTCAGCATGCCATGTCGGTGTTCACACACCCATTGCACTCTGCGGCATTGGTGGGTTCTGGTCAATGGAAGCCAAAGCAATGACATGCTTGCCACAATTTCAGCCTGCAGAAGATGCCATTGAACCATCGACGCCGACAGGTTGCAGTGCTCCAATGTTGCGCCAACACTGTGGTGGAAGATGTTCTGTCCATTACAGTCAAGCAGACAAGATGGCAGTCATCTTATGCTGTGGTCACATTGTGTCATCCAGTAGCCTGTTGATGCAGTGCTGTCTTCTTCTCTCCACTGGTTCCAGATACGCCGCGCTATTGAAGCAGCATGTTGTGCATGAGCTGCAGTGTCACAGAATGACAGACATGTCTCCCAGATGACAATCATTCTGCCCTCTTCAAAAGCTCTCACATGCCGAGATTCAAACCTGTGATGGATGTGAGGCATAGTGGCACTTGGTTACTCATTTCCATTTTGTATAACTCCACACTGACTGAACATTGCATGACACAGACCCGTCTGGTCACACAAAAAAGGGCACTATTGGACCTACGTGCACGTCACCAATCTGCTAGTTAAATCACTTATTATGGTTTGCCGTTCTACACATCCTCTTATCATGGCATGTTGCAGACCATTGATTCTGAGTGTTTCACTTTTTACAAACAGTAATGTACTGAATTCATTGCGCTCCTATGGTCTAGGGATAGCCTCTTTGATTGGTAATCAAAATGTCCTCTGTCCTGGGTTCAAACCCCATCACTGCTTAAATTTTTAATAAAGATCATCAGCAATGACAGCCGAAGACTTCCGACATGAGAAGTCGCACTCAGTCTGCCAGCCACCATGTCAAAGAGGGCAGAGGAGTAGACCGAGGTTCAGGCACTCCCTTGCCCTTGGCGTGGGAAACTGGCCTAAAAAGTGGAAGAATCAGCGATGATCAAAGGCATGAGGATGCAGAAGGCAATGGAAACCACTGAATTAAAGAGAAATATAGCGTATATCCACAGGATGTGGCCCGTAATTGAAAGTGTCATGATAAACTCCCCATCAGCAAAAGATTTCAGTCCAATCCTCCGTTGGGATTTGCAGGAGAGGGCTGCCAGGGGGGAGGTGACCATGAGTAAAAGATTGAATAACCAATGAAAGGATAATGTTCTAAAAGTCGGGGCATGGAATGGTAGAATTTAAACATGGTAGGGAATCAAGAAAATCTGTAATGATTATTCACATTGGTGTGTAGAATTTATGAGACGAGTGATATACCATCACACTTTCAGAAAAACATCATCCAAACAATTCTCAAGATAGCAAGAGCCGAGAAGCGCAAGAATTATCGCACATTCTGCTTAACAGCTCATTCAGCCATGTTGCTGACAAGAATAATATTCAAAAGAATGTAAAAGAAAATTGAGGATCTGTTAGACGAAGATCAGTTTGCCTTTAGGAAAGGTAAAGGCACCAGAGAGGCAGTTTGATATTGCGGTTCATACTGGAAGCAAGACTGAAGAAGAATCAAAACACTTTCGTAAGATTTGTTGGCATGGAAAAAGTGTTAGACATTGAATGATGCAAGATGTTTGAAATCCTGTGAAAAAGAAGTGTAAGCTATAGAGAAAGACAAGAGATATACATGTACAAGAACCAAGTGGGAATATTAGAAGTGGAAGACCAAGAATGGAGAGCACAGATTAAAAAAGGTGTGAGACAGGGATGTAGTTTTTCACCCCTGCCGTTCAATCCATACTTCGAAGAAGCTATGATGGAAATAAAAGAGTGGGATTAAAATTCAAGATGAAAGTATATCATTGTTAAGATTAACTGATGACATTGCTGTCCTCAGTGAAAGTGAAGAATTACAGGACTTGTTGAAGGGAATGAACAGTCTAATGTGTACAGAATATGGGGCTGAGAGTAAACTGTAGAAAGATGAAGGTTACGAAAAGTAGCAGAAATGAGAACAGGGACATAACGTTATATTTGATGATCACGAAGTGTGTGAAGTTGAGGAATTCTGCTACCTAGATGACAAAATAACACATGATGGATGGAGCAAGGAGGACATGAAAAGCAGACTAGCACTGGCAGAAAAAGTTATTTCTGGCCATTAGAATTCTACTACTATCAAACATAGGTCTTAGAGGAAGAAATTTCTCAGAAAGTATGTTTGGAGCACAGAATTGTATAGCAGTGAGACATAGACTGTGGGAAAGCTGAAACAGAAAAGAATAGATGTGTTTGAGATGTGATTCTACTGGAGAATGTTGAAAATTAGGTGTACTGATTAGATGAGTAATGAGGAGGTACTGCACAGAATTGATGAGGAAAGGAATATGTGGAAAACACTTACAAGAAGGGACATGATGATTGGACATCTGTTAAGACATAGAGATTGGGATGTATCCAGCAAATAATTGCGAACATAGGTTGCAAGTGCTACTCTGAGGTAAAAAGGCTGGCACAGGAGAGGAATTCATGGTAGGCCACATAAAACCAGTGATAATACTTACGACAAAACCTTCTCTAGAGTCTACGTATTTTTTTCCAATGTGTCAGACAGCTGTGCAGTGAGTAAATGCAGTGGATTTTGATGACAAATTTCCTAAGTAACTGAATGTACTGTGGAGCTATGGTTAATATTCCCAGGTGCCTATACAGACGCCTGAAAAATCTAAATTTATGAACATCAAATGTAAGTCTGTTTAGTTTAATTACTGAAGTTTTGTCTGTAAACACTGCTACTGCTAGAACTTCAAAACCAAATCAGTTTACTTTCTTTTGTGGAATGAATGCTTTTTGCCTTACTGAAGAGTCCAGGTATTATCTTGTAGGACAGTAATGAATGAAAATACGTGAAGCATGAGTAATACTTAATTTCTGTTTCCATATAGTTGGCAATTATTCTGATGGCAAAAGTAGCTGATCCTAAACTCTGTGTTAAGAGGAGACAACATATCTGTGACATTATTAAACTGAATGAGCTATGTTTTTTGAAGTTTAAAGCTATTCCATTTGTGCAATACCAATTAATGAATAATAAATAAATAACAAATTTCAGTGATTGCCATGTTCTCCTTTACAAAAAATTGTATTACATACTGTTGTATGGTGGTAGATCAACAATTTTCTGCCATATTTCTTTAAAGTGCTTTGCATTTGTGCCTGACACAGCAGTTCAGATGTTCAGCATTCATTAGCACAGAAGGTACATTGTCAGGCATTTCTGTATTGTTCTGTTTATTTAGTTTTTCATTCTTTTAAAATGGCTTGGTCTTCTTTGATCAGTATTTGCTAGTATGTGTTACATTTGTGTGCTTGACCATAAGGTATTATCATTTACACTTCTGACAATGAATGAAATTGTTACAGGTGTTTTATTGCTAGCTGGTTTGTACGTGTCTTCAATGTCCAGCTGCCTGGGGGCAATGTACGGTACACCACGTGTCCTACAGTCAGTTGCCAATGAGAATGTTATACCTATCATACAAATATTAGGACGAGGGGTAAGTGGAAACAGCTATGTGAAATTTTTATTATATCAGTGACAGCTACAAAGTTGGCCAAAAGTCATGAAGTGTAATTAACGTTTTTATTTATCAATAATTTCCATGTATATTTCATAGACTCAAGGATGGTCACTCATCTTCTGCCATACTTTGAAAGATAAGAAAGGAGAAAAGAATGAATAAAAAAGTTACGTGCAGTTATAACTCTTTTGCCCCTTTGTGACTTTCGGCCAATCCTGTATATTCAAGCATGTTTGTTTCTGTACGTCACTTCTACTCTGTTGTTGGAAATTATCTATGCATTTCACAAATTTTTGGTATGGTCTCTTCACTGAATATTGTGGAGAACTTCTGAAAATATATATCTCACACTTCTGTGCTGAAATGGAGAAAAAAATGGCTTTGTTATGTTGATGAGGTGCAGTTTCCTTCATGGGCAAAGAAATTGAAGAAAAAGTGGTAGGTGGCTATCATATAATTTAATCTACAAATTATGTTGTAAATTTTGGGTTTGTCAAATAAGACATGCAAAGCTGTCAGCAGGCAGCTAAAGAAAAAGTAGATAATTGCTGAACTCCAGGTCAAAGCCCTTTATCAGAGTTAACAAACATGCACAATCACCTTTGTCTCCCAATGCTGTTACCTCACTCAGAGTGGTGAATAAGGTTCTATTGTTAACTACACTCCGTGCAAATCTCATGATGCACATGAATTCCCGTTTCAGAAGTTGTTCTTATTGTCTACCTGCAATCTGAACAAATAGTAATTCCTCCCAAATCCACAACCAGTGATACAAAAACCTACATGTGTGTGAGAGCAACGTCTGCTGTGCATGGTCTATGAGGACAACATTCAGTAGGTAAGTTGCTAATGGTCAGGTTTCTTGCATGTGCTTTTGAGGCCATTGTGTTCTGTGAACTCCTTATCTTGCAAAGGCACAGGCTCCCATATGTTATGGTGGAAATTTAGTGTGGATACTTGAGGGCAACAATTTGATGTTGATATACACTCCTGGAAATGGAAAAAAGAACACATTGACACCGGTGTGTCAGACCCACCATACTTGCTCCGGACACTGCAAGAGGGCTGTACAAGCAATGATCACACGCACGGCACAGCGGACACACCAGGAACCGCGGTGTTGGCCGTCGAATGGCGCTAGCTGCGCAGCATTTGTGCACCCCCGCCGTCAGTGTCAGCCAGTTTGCCGTGGCATACGGAGCTCCATCGCAGTCTTTAACACTGGTAGCATGCCGTGACAGCGTGGACGTGAACCGTATGTGCAGTTGACGGACTTTGAGCGAGGGCGTATAGTGGGCATGCGGGAGGCCGGGTGGACGTACCGCCGAATTGCTCAACACGTGGGGCGTGAGGTCTCCACAGTACATCGATGTTGTCTCCAGTGGTCGGCGGAAGGTGCACGTGCCCGTCGACCTGGGACCGGACCACAGCGACGCACGGATGCACGCCAAGACCGTAGGATCCTACGCAGTGCCGTAGGGGACCGCACCGCCACTTCCCAGCAAATTAGGGACACTGTTGCTCCTGGGGTATCGGCGAGGACCATTCGCAACCGTCTCCATGAAACTGGGCTACGGTCCCGCACACCGTTTGGCCGTCTTCCGCTCACGCTCCAACATCGTGCAGCCCACCTCCAGTGGTGTCACGACAGGCGTGAATGGAGGGACGAATGGAGACGTGTCGTCTTCAGCGATGAGAGTCGCTTCTGCCTTGGTGCCAATGATGGTCGTATGCGTGTTTGGCGCCGTGCAGGTGAGCGCCACAATCAGGACTGCATACGACCGAGGCACACAGGGCCAACACCCGGCATCATGGTGTGGGGAGCGATCTCCTACACTGGCCGTACACCACTGGTGATCGTCGAGGGGACACTGAATAGTGCACGGTACATCCAAACCGTCATCGAACCCATCGTTCTACCATTCCTATACCGGCAAGGGAACTTGCTGTTCCAACAGGACAATGCACGTCCGCATGTATCCCGTGCCACCCAACGTGCTCTAGAAGGTGTAAGTCAACTACCCTGGCCAGCAAGATCTCCGGATCTGTCCCCCATTGAGCATGTTTGGGACTGGATGAAGCGTCGTCTCACACGGTCTGCACGTCCAGCACGAACGCTGGTCCAACTGAGGCGCCAGGTGGAAATGGCATGGCAAGCCGTTCCACAGGACTACATCCAGCATCTCTACGATCGTCTCCATGGGAGAATAGCAGCCTGCATTGCTGCGAAAGGTGGATATACACTGTACTAGTGCCGACATTGTGCATGCTCTGTTGCCTGTGTCTATGTGCCTGTGGTTCTGTCAGTGTGATCATGTGATGTATCTGACCCCAGGAATGTGTCAATAAAGTTTCCCCTTCCTGGAACAATGCATTCACGGTGTTCTTATTTCAATTTCCAGGAGTGTAGGAATAAAACACACAGAGAAATATTGTGGTTATGTTGTTACAAAATTATATGGGAACATAATAACAGTTTCTCTACCTTTCATTTAATTAAATCTCATTGAGAATCTAATCAGAGCTCTTAATATGATGAAGCGGTGAATGTTCTCTCCAGGTATGTCATGATCTGGAATCATGTTTGCACAATCCCATAAGTAGGACAGCATAACCTTCCCCGCATGTGATTATATTTGAAACTTGTTCATTTTTGACAAAGATAGGTACTTCCATTCCTCACTTTCTGTTGCTTCCCAGTTGGTGGTAGCAGACCCAGCTGCCATCCTAGTTTAAGAATTATGCAAGCTCCAAACAAAAGTTGTTCATGAATATCCATAGCAATCATTTAATTTCAGAATCACCAGGGATGGTAGTGACTTAACGAATTCTTGTGAGCCTGTTAGATAAAACATATGTCATCTGCTGAAACATGACCATCAAAATGTCTTACACAATACATCAGTCACTTTGATGCCAATTCCTATCCAGGCACAATATTGCAGTGCCTGTGTATGATATTGCAGTGCTTATGTTATTCTGATTACGATTTAAAGTTCCTTTGGACATGCATGTGTATCCAAAGGAGTAGGCACTGCTGTGACTACACTCACTATGCAGTAAGCGTATGGTTGATGACATGTGGAAGTTTGGGTGTGGCTGTGAGTCGTTCACAGATAACCAAATGGTAAGGCGACCACTCATGATAAGCGGGAAATCTGGGTTCGAGTCCTGGTCTGCCACAAATTTTTATAGTCGTCATTCCATAGTCGTCATTCCATTCTACAGCTGATGTTTGTCCTTATTTGCAATTTTGAATACATTTGATGTATCCTGTTTGGATACAAACAAATTTTCTATTGGTCATATGTCAGCTGTATTGAAATGTGGGCAATTAAGTGGATCAATAAATATATGTGGAGAAAGTAGGATCCAAACGTTCATTAGAAAATGAAAAGCTGTACATAGAAGAGGAAATACCTATCCAATCTGATAAAGTTGAAATTCTACCCATCTCTCCTTTTGAAGGAAAATAATAAACTCACTCAAAAGTAAAAGCCCACATTTAATTTTTGGCATCTCTGACAAAGTACTGAAAGCTTGTTCCCAAGAGACAAGTCGGAAGCTCAGCCAAATTCGTAAAAACTCACTGAAACAGGGCATTTTTCCTGATAGATTGAAATATGATGTCATTAAACCATTGCATAAAAAGGGGGATAGGTCTGATGCCGACAACTACTGCCCAGTCTCACTTCTGACGGCTTTCTTTAAATTTCTTGGCAGAGTAATGTATTCAAAGTAACTTCATATATTTGTAAAAATAAAATACTAACAAAATACCAGTTTGGTTTTCAGAAAGGCTTTTAAGCAGAAAATACTACACAGGGTGAAAAGTATTTAAACCAACAAACTCTGGGAAGTTGTAGGGGACATCAAAACAAACATTTTTCCCTAATGTCATTTTTTCTTATGAGGATTATTTAAACCGGTGGAGGCCGTATTACGCTCTTCAATAGTAGGCAACTGCTGTCCACCAGTATAATAGTGCATTGTCTGTTTAGTAATGGAGCGATACAACTGGAGTGAGCACGCCGATATGGTTGGCGCGAACTACGTAGCGCACCACAACAGACGAGCTGCACAGCGGCTTTATCAACAACAATACCCTAATCGCCATATCCTGCATCATACGATCTTTGCCGCTGTGTACCAACGTCTGCGTGAGACCGGGTCATGTAGCAGATTACCTGGAAAGGTAGGCCTTCGCACATTAAGAACGCTGCAATTTGAGGAAGCTGTCTTGCAGCATGTGGAGCGGGATCCTTCAATCAGCACTTGTGCAATTGCACATAACATGGGGACAACGAATGTAAGAACAGTCCTTCGAGAGCAATTGTTACGTCCATTTCACTTACAGCGTGTCCACAACGGGGAACCAGTTGATTATCCACCCAGAGCACAGTTTTCGCAGTGGTACCTGGAACAGTGTGAAATGCGTCCTACATCCCATCCTCTGTGTTGTTTACCAATGAAGCAATGTTCGGGCATGATGGAGTCTTCAGCACGCACATTTCGCATGTTTGGAGTAAGGCTAGTCCACATGCCACAGTTACTAGCGCTCATCAAGTGCGGTTCTTCGTTAATGTATGGGTTGGTGTTGGGGACTGTTTAATTTGGCCGTTTCTGCTACCTAGGCCATTAAATGGCAGGTACTATTACAATTTTCTCGCCAGAGAATTGCCAGAATTGCTGGAAGACGTCTCACTCCCTACAAGACAACGCATGTGGTTCCAACATGATGGGGCGCCGGTACATTTCAGTCGTTGTGTGCGTCGATTCCTGGACCGACGGTTCCCAGAAACGTGGATTGGCAGAGGTGGTCCTGTACCATGGCCTGCTCGATCCCCAGATATGTCCCCTCTGGACTTTTTTGTGTGGGGGGAGACACGCAACCTTGTTTACGCAACTCCTGTTGCATCAGAAGAGGATCTGGTTCCCCGGATAGTAGCAGCAACAGGAACAATTCAGGATACTCCTGGGGTTGTTGCCCGTGTCAGAGAGAACATGATCCGACGGTGTAACCTTTGTTTATGTGTCAACGGAGGCATTTTTGAAAATCTATTGTAACTGAAATTGGGTTGTGTTAATGTGTTGTCTCTTGGTCATAAAAAAATGGAAAAGTGTTTGTTGGTTTAATTAATTTGCCGCCAGAGAAATCTTCCTCTACCGGTTTAAATACTCCTTATAGGAAAAAAATGACATTAGGGAAAAATATTTGTTTTGATGTCCCCTACAACTCTGTAAAGTTTGGAAGGTAGGAGATGAGATACTGGCTGAAGTAAAGCTGTGAGTACCGGGCGTGAGTCGTGCTTTGGTAGCTCAGATGGTAGAGCACTTGCCCGCGAAAGGCAAAGGTCCTGAGTTCGAGTCTCGGTCGGGCACACAGTTTTAATCTGCCAGGAAGTTCCCAGAGTTTGTCGGTTTAAATACCTTTCACCCTGTATATGCATTCACTGATCAAATATTAAATTCTCTGAATAACTGAACGTCATCAATTGAAATTTTCTGTGACCTCTAATATGCTTCTGATTGTGCAAATCATGGAATTCTTCTAGATAAGCTTAAGTATGAGTAGGTCAGCACACAAATTGTTTAATTCATATTTATCTGGAGGAGTACAGAAGTTTGAAATGAATAGTTCACATAATGTGAAAAAATCAGCAGAGTCCTCTAACTGGGGAGGTATCAAGAATGGTGTCCCACAGGGTTCAACCTTGGGTCTCTTATTGTTCTTAATATATATTAATGATTGCCACTCTATATTCTCGAAGATGTGAAGTTAGTTTTTTTTGCTGATGATACAGGTATAGTAATCACACCCAGCAAACAAGAATTAGCTGAGAAAATTGTAAATAATGTCTTTCAGAAAATTATTAAGTGATTCCTGCAAATGGATTCTCTTTAAATTTTGATAAAACACAGTATATACAGTTCTGTACAGGAAATGAAACAACACCATTAATAAACGTAGAGTTTGAGCAGAAGTCTGTAGCTAAGGCAGAGTATTCCAAATTTTTGGGTTGTGCATTGATGAGAGATTAAGCTGAAGGAAAGACATTGCCGATCTGCTGAAATGTTTGAGTTTAGCTATCTATGATAGTAGTGTTATTGCAAGTTTTGGCAGTAAACATGTAAGTACATTAGCTTACTAAGCCTACTTTCATTCACTGCTTTCATTGTTGTTGTTGTTGTTGTGGTCTTCAGTCCTGAGACTGGTTTAATGCAGCTCTCCATGCTACTCTATCCTGTGCAAGCTTCTTCATCTCCAAGTACCTACTGCAGCCTACGTCCTTCTGAATCTGCTTAGTGTATTCATCTCTTGGTCTCCCTCTACGATTTTACCCTCCACGCTGCCCTCCAATGCTAAATTTGTGATCCCTAGATGCCTCAGAATATGTCCTACCAACCGGTCCCTTCTTTTTGTCATGTTGTGCCACAAACTTCTCTTCTCCCCAATCCTATTCAATACCTCCTCATTAGTTATGTGATCTACCCATCTAATCTTCAGTATTCTTCTGTAGCACCACATTTCGAAAGCTTCTATTCTCTTCTTGTCTAAACTATTTATCGTCTATGTTTCACTTCCATACATGGCTACACTCTAAACGAACACTTTCAGAAACAACTTCCTGACACTTAATTCAATACTCGATGTTAACAAATTTATCTTCTCCAGAAACGCTTTCCTTGCCATTGCCAGTCTACATTTTATATCCCCTCTACTTCGACCATCATCAGTTATTTTGCTCCCCAAATAGCAAAACTCCTTTACTACTTTAAGTGTCTCATTTCCTAATCTAATTCCCTCAGCATCACCCGACTTAATTCGACTATATTCCATTATCCTTGTTTTGCCTTTGTTGATGTTCATCTTATACCCTCCTTTCAAGACACTGTCCATTCCGTTCAACTGCTCTTCCAAGTCCTTTGCTGTCTCTGACAGAATTACAATGTCATCGGCAAACCTCAAAGTTTTTATTTCTTCTCCATGGATTTTAATACCTACTCCGAACTTTTCTTTTGTTTCCTTTATTGCTTGCTCAATATACAGATTGAACAGCATCGGGGAGAGGCTACAACCCTGTCTCACTCCCTTCCCAACCACTGCTTCCCTTTCATGTCCCTCGACTCTTATAACTGCCATCTGGTTTCTGTACAAATTGTAAATAGCCTTTCGCTCCCTGTATTTTACCCCTGCCACGTTCAGAATTTGAAAGAGAGTATTCCAGTCAACATTGTCAAAAGCTTTCTCTAAGTCTACAAATGCTAGAAACGTAGGTTTGCCTTTCATTAATCTTTCTTCTAAGACATGTTGTAGGGTCAGTATTGCCTCACGTGTTCCAACATTTCTATGGAATCCAAACTGATCTTCCCCGAGGTCGGCTTCTACCAGTTTTTCCATTCGTCTCTAAAGAATTTGAGTTAGTATTGTGCACCCGTGACTTATTAAACTGATAGTTCAGTAATTTTCACATCTGTCAACACCTGCTTTCTTTGGGATTGGAACGATTATATTCTTCTTGAAGTCTGAGGAAATTTCGCCTGTCTCATTCATCTTGCTCACCAGATGGTAGGGTTTTGTCAGGACTGGCTCTTCCAAGGCTATCAGTAGTTCTAATGGAATGTTGTCTACTCCCGGGGCCTTGTTTCGACTTAGGTCCTTCAATGCTCTGTCTAACTCTTCACGCAGTATCATATCTCCCATTTCATCTTCATCTACATCCTCTTCCACGTCCATAATATTGTCCTCAAGAACATCGCCCCTGTATAGACCCTCTATATACTCCTTCCACCTTTGTGCTTTCCCTTCTTTGCTTAGAACTGGATTTCCATCTGAGCTCTTGATATTCATGCAAGTGGTTCTCTTTTCTCCAAAGGTCTCTTTAATTTTCCTGTAGGCAGTATCTATCTTACCCCTCACGAGATAAGCCTCTACATCCTTATATTTGTCCTCTAGCCATCCCTGCTTAGCCATTTTGTACTTCCTGTCGATCTCATTTTTGAGACGCTTGTATTCCTTTTTGCCTGCTTCATTTACTGCATGTTTATATTTTCTCCTTTCATCAATTAAATTCGGTATCTCTTCTGTTACCCATGGATTTCTACTAGCCCTCGTATTTTTACGTAGTTGATCCTCTGCTGCCCTCTCTATTTCATCCCTCAAAGCTACCCATTCTTCTTCTACTGTATTTCTTACCCCCATTCCTGTCATTTGTTCCCTTATGTTCACCGAGCGAGGTGGCGCAGTGGTTAGACAGTGGACTCGCATTCGGGAGGACGACGGTTCAATCCCGCGTCCAGCCATCCTGATTTAGGTTTTCCGTGATTTCCCTAAATCACTCCAGGTAAATGCCGGGATAGTTCCTCTGAAAGGGCACGGCCGACTTCCTTCCCCATCCTTCCCTAATCCGATGAGACCGATGACCACGCTGTCTGGTCTCCTTCCCCAAAACAACCAACCATCCTTTGTGTTCTTTTAGTTTACCCAGGTCCCATCTCCTTAAATTCCCACCTTTTTGTAGTTTCTTCAGTTTTAATCTACAGTTCATAACCAATAGATTGTGGTCAGAGTCCACATCTGCCCATGGAAATGTCTTACAATTTAAAACCTGGTTCCTAAATCTTTTTCTTACCATTATATAATCTATCTGAAACCTTCTAATATCTCCAGGATTCTTCCATGTATACAACCTTCTTTCATGATTCTTGAACCAAGTGTTAGCTATGATTAAGTTATGCTCTGTGCAAAATTCTACCAGGCGGCTTCCTCTTTCATTTCTTAGCCCCAATCCGTATTCACCTACTACATTTCCTTCTCTTCCTTTTCCTACTGTCGAATTCCAGTCATCCATGACTATTAAATTTTCGTCTCCCTTCACTAGCTGAATAATTTCTTTTATCTCATCATACATTTCATCAATTTCTTCATCATCTGCAGAGCTAGTTGGCATATAAACTTGTACTACTGTAGTAGGTGTGGCCTTTGTGTCTATCTTGGCCACAATAATGCGTTTACTATGCTGTTTGTAGTAGCTTACCCGCACTCTTATTTTTGTATTCATCATTTAAGTTACTCCTGCATTACCCCTATTTGATTTTGCTTTCATATGGCATCAAATTTTCATGTAATCTATCATCAAGGAAAAAGTATTCAGTGCACGAGACTGTATAATCAAAGTAATAGCTGGTACCCAGCCAAGATCACCTTTTGGACATTTATTTAAGGAACAAGGGATATTAATAATAGTTTTGCTATATGTGTATATATTATGAGAAGGAAAGTAGAGATGTTGAGTCACAGATAGGCGCAACCAAAAAAACTCTCACAATTTAAGCTTTTGGCCATATGGCAACACCGGTGACACCAGTCCTGCTTCCATATCAACCTCAGGCATCAGCTCTGGTGATGGTGCTCGTGGTGTTGATGATACTGGTATCAGCGGGTGCTCGGTAATGGGTGATGGAATCCCTGATGATTGTGTCAGAAGCAGTTGAGGAACTGCTGGTTTGGCCAACAAGGAGGGATGCCCTCACGTGTATGGAAGGGGAGAACTGGCAGCAGCAGATGATGTGACACCTGATGTGGGCGGGCTTGGAGGTGATGGTGTGATAGTAGGCCCCAGCCATGCACGCAAAGATGAAGCTGATCACAATGCCTCAAGCAGAGGCCTTCCACCATGCAGATGTCACAGAGACGCTGCCTCTGGCATCTGGCAGTGAAAGCTGGAATGCATTTAGGCTGATGTCCAAAACCGTGCACACAGTCAACCACACCTGGCCAAAAGAGGCATGGCAGCTGTTCGGGTTGATGTTCAAGTGGAGGATGCAGGAGGCGTAGCAGTGTCCTTGGCTAGCACCCACAAAGTAGCTCCGGTGGGCTCTTCTCGCTGAATGGCATGAAATATTACAAGGAGAAAAACTGATCTAAGGCAACAGCGGGCGAAGAGTTGGCAAATTTTTTTTTTTTTTTTTTTTTTCATGCGAGTTTTGAATATTCGCGCTAGCTGTTCCACTTCACCATTAGATTGTGGATGGAACAGTGGGGCAAGGATGTGACAGGTACCATGGGCATCTCAAATGCTGCAAACTCTTGCAATGAAAATTATGAACCATTATCAAACACTAACATCATGTGCAAGCCTTCAGGTGAAAAATTTTGGGCAAGGCTGCAACAGTGGCAGTTGTGGATGTTAAAACGCAATGAACGACATCCAGAAAACAAGAATATGAGTCAGTGACCAATAGCCAATAAGCACTGAGAAAGAGGCCAGTGAAATCCACATGTATACGGTCCCGTGCATGTGATAGTGGTTTCAATCTTGATAAATCATGGAATCCGGCACTTGCTGCAATAAACTCACAAAGACGTTGTCACAGTGCAGCTCGCAACGATACATCGATATGTCAACGCAGATCGACTGCAGAGTCATAGATACAACCCGCGCATTATGCACGTCTCTGCCGCCGACCTACGTCTCTGGCGCATTTGCATCTGTGGCCGCATGCGCAGTCGCATGGTACACGAGTATAAAGGGACGAAGCGAGCTCTGGAGCGGCAGTCCTGCGGCTCACTCTGAAGATGGCTCAATGTTATACGGCCAAAATATTAGAAGAAGAAGAAGGAGATTTCTTGCGGCTGCACACCCGAAGCGTAATGGAACAATCTGTAACACTGATTACAAAATTTCAGGTGTGATCATGTTAATGGATTTATTGCATCATTTGTATGCCTTAACCAAATATTAACCAAATATGTTTTTGAAAATATGTTTATTGTGGAGGTTCTGCAAAAGGAATTATTCAACTAGACTTACAGCACTGGCTCTTTATTTAAAAGCTTGTGACTGAGCCAAAACCATCTTCGCCTATTCAGGTTGATAACTTATTTTGCAGTCATGCTAACTGAGATGCGAAATTTATAACTCTTTGACTGCATGTTGTGCTATGTTGCACCCTATAGGCGTCAAAAAGGTTTCAATTTATGGGGAGACTTTGAAATTTCACATCATATTTCTCTTTTCTAGTGCAGAACATGACAATTTTTTCTTTCCAAATTTGCATTTGGATCCACAGATGAGAACACCTGTCTTATAATATGGCCATTTTTTTCTTCCAGGGACTGCTTTAGTTCTTCTGCCATAATGGAAATTCTTGTATGGAGCAATACGTAAAATATGAGGAAGGCAAGCACTCACGTATAGTGGATTGCTGCCTAGAGTAGAGAAACAAATAATAGAAAACAGCATTCATGCTAGCTTTCAGGTACTAGTTTTTTTTCTAGCAAAACACACACACACACACACACACACACACACACACACACACACACACAAATGCTCACTCCTATGGCCCTGAACAGACTTGCTGAACTTGGATTAGACATCTGACCAGCACTTTTCTGTAACTATGCAAGAGCTGTATGGGTGGACAAATTGGCGACTCTATTTTGGCAATGTTTCATGAAGTTTTGCATTCTCTTTGACTGTATGGTAGTGCCAAAAGTGCTGTTGTGCCAAGGAAATGGAATATTTCCAGTAATCTGTATGACAACTTAATAAACTTAAATTGTATAGAGACTGCATTTTCCTTGATGCTCAGCAGTGCCAAACGTTAATTTGTCATTATTCTGAAGTGAATAGAAACTCTGTATCCTATAGCCCAACAGTGCCCCCTCTTGTCCCACGTTGCATACACCTATCCCTTAGAGAGGTTGGCCAGTCTTGGCTGAGTACGGATGGTTCCTGATCTGTGATGTTAAGGTAGCGTGAAGCGAGTTATGGACAGAAGGTGTTGGTCAAGATAGAAAGAAAAATAAAACAGACAATCTCTCTCTCTCTCTCTCTCTCTCTCTCTCTCTAACTAGCCCACATTTTGAAGTCAAAACATTGAGTCAGCACATTTTTGAAATTATTAATACTTCATTTTCAGTTTGGCTCTCAATTGGATGTGTGTTCATTGTGGTGCAGGAGGTAGTATTATTATTTTTACGTTTCCCATTATGTTCATAACTGTATCCTTCATGAATAATGTGAAAATGAGAATAATTACTTTTGTGTAGTGATTAAATTTAACATTTTGCAGCGGGGTCCCAATAAAGTGCCACTGTATTCATTGGCAGTGGTTGCAGTCGTTACGCTGACTTTCATCCTAGTTGGACAGATAAATACACTTGCACCTGTTGTCACCATGCCTTTCCTGATTACATATGCCTCTATTGACTACGCATACTTTGCATTGGCACAGACACATGATATTCACCAGAGACGTGAAGACAGATTTAGGTGAGTAACCTGCATAGTTTCTTGTGACTAAAAAGTAATGTTACGCAGACAAGCATTTACATATTAATTTTATACACTCTTAGACTGTACTATATACAGATTGTGCCAGGAGGAATGATCAGTATATGAGGATATGACAGGAATCATCATTCAAAGTGAAAAAGTTGAGTAAACATGGGCTCGAACATGCATACTTAAGGGGTTTGAGCAGATCATCATCTTCGAGGCTGTGAAACAAATCTTTTCTGCTGCTTACTCTTTTAATTCCATATTTTTGGAGAAAGCAGTATGGACCAAAAACAATTGTTTAGTAGACAAGGGCTCTAAAATGCATACCTTAAGAGCTAAGAGCACTTGTTCAGTAGACGTACTTATTTTACATTAATAAAGATAAACAAGTTCTCATAACTCTTAATGTTTGGAATTTAGCGTTCATGTGTACTATACTGTCTTGCTTTGAATTATTCTTCCTGTCAAATCCTGAATATTGACCATTCCTGCTGGGACACCCCATTTACGGAACAATCTTCAGCAGTTCTGGAAATTATTTTGTCACATGCATGAGTACTTAATATGGGAGCATAATGGTTTTATGGGTGTATTGAACCTAAATGAGAATTACACTAGAATAATGCTAAACAGGGAGGGTATATTAAAAATGCTGTAAGAACCAAAAATTTATGGAGAAAAAATTTTAAAATTTGAGTAGTGTAGACAGAATAACAAAACAATGAAATAATCCCCAATGAGATATTCAGTAGCATCAAAAATGCAAAAGAAAATTCTTCACAGCTAGGAAGGAATACTTGTCATCCAGCCATAACATGGAAAAAAGTAACTAAGCCTGATACAAATTACTCTAAAAGTCTCCAGGCCTTAAAATCATATCCAAACAGTTGTTAAAGATACACCAGTATAGTCAGCAAGAGGAGAAAACCCAGAGAGTCTTTCCTACAGAGTAACCTTGTGTTGCTCAAATTTCGAAGTTGAAGCAGAGCTTTAGAAACAAGATAATAAGAGTGACAGAAGACAGGGAATGTTTCACCACTATTGAGAAAGGCTATGACTTAATGTGAGCCAAAGTTGAGGTAGCAGACATTCACCTTCTCTTTGCTTCCTCACATTAGCGTCCTTGTCCATTATCTCTGATCTACATAGAACATTCAGCAATGGGAAATCAAGGGTCTGACAACATTATAAAAAGGATAGTTGGTACTCACCATATAGCAGAGATGCTAAGCCGCATACAGGCGCAACAAAAAGACCGCTAAACAAGTAAGCTTTAGACCAAAAGGCCTTCTTCTGTATTAGACAAAACACACACACTATATATATAATAGAGGGAAACATTCCACGTGGGAAAAATATATCTAAAAACACAGATGATGTGACTTACCGAACGAAAGTGCTGGCAGGTCGATAGACACACAAACAAACACAAACATACACATGAAATTCAAGCTTTTGCAACAAACGGTTGCCTCATCAGGAAAGAGGGAAGGAGAGGGAAAGACGAAAGGATGTGGGTTTTAAGGGAGAGGGTAAGGAGTCATTCCAATCCCGGGAGCGGAAAGACTTACCTTAGGGGAAAAAAAGGACAGGTATACACTCGCGCACACACACACATATCCATCCGCACATACACAGACACGAGCAGAAATTTGTAAAGGCAAAGAGTTTGGGCAGAGATGTCAGTCGAGGCGGAAGTACAGAGGCAAAGATGTTGTTGAAAGACAGGTGAGGTATGAGTGGCGGCAAATTGAAATTAGTGGAGATTGAGGCCTGGCAGGTAACGAGAAGAGAGGATATACTGAAGGGCAAGTTCCCATCTCTGGAGTTCTGACAGGTTGGTGTTAGTGGGAAGTATCCAGATAACCCGGACGGTGTAACACTGTGCCAAGATGTGCTGGCCGTGCACCAAGGCAGGTTTAGCCACAGGGTGATCCTCATTACCAACAAACACTGTCTGCCTGTGTCCATTCATGCGAATGGACAGTTTGTTTCTGGTCATTCCCACATAGAAAGCTTCACAGTGTAGGCAGGTCAGTTGGTAAATCACGTGGGTGCTTTCACACGTGGCTCTGCCTTTGATCGTGTACACCTTCCAGGTTACAGGAATGGAGTAGATGGTGGTGGGAGAGTGCATGGGACAGGTTTTACACCGGGGGGCGGTTACAAGGGTAGGAGCCAGAGGGTAGGGAAGGTTGTTTGGGCATTTCATAGGGATGAACTAAGAGGTTACGAAGGTTAGGTGGACGGCAGAAAGACACTCTTGGTGATTTCCCTAAATCGTTTCAGACAAATGCCGGGATGGTTCCTTTGAAAGGGCACGGCCGATTTCCTTCCCAATCCTTCCCTAACCCGAGCTTGCGCTCCATCTCTAATGACCTTGTTGTCGACGGGACGTTAAACACTAACCTAACCTAACCTAAAGACACTCTTGGTGGAGTGGGGAGGATTTCATGAAGGATGGATCTCATTTCAGGGCAGGATTTGAGGAAGTCGTATCCCTGCTGGAGAGCCACATTCAGAGTCTGATCCAGTCCCGGAAAGTATCCTGTCACAAGTGGGGCACTTTTGGGGTTCTTCTGTGGGAGGTTCTGGGTGTGAGGAGATGAGGAAGTGGCTCTGGTTATTTGCTTCTGTACCAGGTCGGGAGGGTAGTTGCGGGATGCGAAAGCTGTTTTCAGGTTGTTGGTGTAATGGTTCAGGGATTCCGGACTGGAGCAGATTTGTTTGCCACGAAGACCTAGGCTGTAAGGAAGGGACCGTTTGATGTGGAATGGGTGGCAGCTGTCATAATGGAGGTACTGTTGCTTGTTGGTGGGTTTGATGTGGACGGACGTGTGAAGCTGGCCATTGGACAGGTGGAGGTCAACGTCAAGGAAAGTGGCATGGGATTTGGAGTAGGACCAGGTGAATCTGATGGAACCAAAGGAGTTGAGGTTGGAGAGGAAATTCTGGAGTTCTTCTTCACTGTGAGTCCAGATCATGAAGATGTCATCAATAAATCTGTACCAAACTTTGGGTTGGCAGGCCTGGGTGACCAAGAAGGCTTCCTCTAAGCGACCCATGAATAGGTTGGCGTACGAGGGGGCCATCCTGGTGCCCATGGCTGTTCCCTTTAATTGTTGGTATGTCTGGCCTTCGAAAGTGAAGAAGTTGTGGGTCAGGATGAAGCTGGCTAAGGTAATGAGGAAAGAGGTTTTAGGTAGGCTGGCAGGTGATCGGCGTGAAAGGAAGTGCTCCATCGCAGCGAGGCCCTGGACGTTTGGAATATTTGTGTATAAGGAAGTGGCATCAATGGTTACAAGGATGGTTTCCGGGGATAACAGACTGGGTAGGAATTCCAGGCGTTCGAGAAAGTGGTTGTTGTCTTTGATGAAGGATGGGAGACTGCATGTAATGGGTTGAAGGTTTTGATCTACGTAGGTAGAGATACGTTCTGTGGGGGCTTGGTAGCCAGCTACAATGGGACGGCCGGGATGATTGGGTTTGTGAAATTTAGGAAGAAGGTAGAAGGTAGGGGTGCGGGGTGTTGGTGGGGTCAGGAGGTTGATGGAGTCAGGTGAAAGGTTTTGTAGGGGGCCTAAGGTTGTGAGGATTCCTTGAAGCTCCGCCTGGACATCAGGAATGTGATTACCTTGGCAAACTTTGTATGTAGTGTTGTCTGAAAGCTGACGCAGTCCCTCAGCCACATACTCCCGACGATCAAGTACCACGGTTGTGGAACCCTTGTCCGCCGGAAGAATGACGATGGATCGGTCAGCCTTCAGATCACGGATAGCCTGGGCTTCAGCAGTGGTGATGTTGGGAGTAGGATTAAGGTCTTTTAAGAAGGATTGAGAGGCAAGGCTGGAAGTGAGAAATTCCTGGAAAGTTTGGAGAGGGTGATTTTGAGGAAGAGGAGGTGGGTCCCGCTGTGACGGAGGACGGAACTGTTCAAGGCAGGGTTCAATTTGGATAGTGTCTTGGGGAGTTGGACTATTAGGAGTAGGATTGGGATCATTTTTCTACATGGCAAAGTGATATTTCCAGCAGAGAGTATGGGTGTAGGACAGTAAATCTTTGACAAGGGCTGTTTGGTTGAATCTGGGAGTGGGGCTGAAGGTGAGGCGTTTGGATAGGACAGAGGTTTCGGATAGGGAGAGAGGTTTGGAGGAAAGGTTAACTACAGAATTTTTTATATATATATATATATATATATATATATATATATATATATATATATATATATATATATATATATATATATATATATATATATATATGCTGGCAGGTCGATAGACACACAAACATACACACAAAATTCAAGCTTTCGCAACAAACTGTTGCCTCATCAGGAAAGATGAGGCAACAGTTTGTTGGGAAAGCTTGAATTTTGTGTGTATGTTTGTGTGTCTATCGACCTGCCAGCACTTTCGTTTGGTAAGTCACATCATCTTTGTTTTTAGATATATTTTTCCCACGTGGAATGTTTCCCTCTCGGTTGCTTCATCAGGAAAGAGGGAAGGAGAGGGAAAGACGAAAGGATGTGGGTTTTAAGGGAGAGGGTAAGGAGTCATTCCAATCCCGGGAGCAGAAGAACTTACCTTAGGGGGAAAAAGGGACAGATATACACTTGCACGCACACACATATCCATCTGCACGTATATAGACACAGGCAGACATATGTAAAGGCAAAATGTTTGGGCAAGATGTCAGTCGAGGCGGAAGTACAGAGGCAAAGATGTTGTTGAGTGACAAGTGATGTACGAGGGGCGGCAGTTTGAAATTAGCGGAGATTGAGGCCTGGTGGGTAACGGGAAGAGAGCATATATTGAAGGGCAAGTTCCCATCTCCGGAGTTCTGATAGGTTGGTGTCAGTGGGAAGTATCCAGATAACCCGGACGGTGCAACATTGTGCCAAGATGTGCTGGCCGTGCACCAAGGCATGTTTAGCCACAGGGTGATCCTCATTACCAACAAACACTGACTGCCTGTGTCCGTTCATGCGAATGGACAGTTCGTTGCTGGTCATTCGAACATAGAAGGCTTCACAGTGTAGGCAGGTCAGTTGGTAAATCATGTGGGTGCTTTCACACGTGGCTCTGCCTCTGAATCACATCCCCTGCCAGGACTACCTCTCATTTTGCCCTGATATGAGGAATGTCCTACCCACTATCCTTCCCACACCTCCAGCAGTGGTATTTCAGTGTCCACCGAATCTACCCAATATCGTCGTCTGCCCCTACACAACCCCTGCTCCCAACTCCTTGCCTCTTGGCTTATATTCCTGTAGTAGACCTAAATGCAAGACTGTCCCATACATACTCCGACCACCACCTACTTCAGTCCAGTTACAAGCATCACCTATCCCATCAAAGGCAGGGCTACCTGTGAAACCAGTCATGTAATCTACCAGCTAAGCTGCAACCACTGTGCTGCATTCTGTGTGAACATCACAACCAACAAGCTGTCTGTCTATGTGAATGGCCACTGACAAGCTGTTGCCAACAAACAGCTGGATCACCTAGTTGCTGAGCACACTACCCAATGCAACAATCTTCATTTCAGTGACTGCTTCCCAGCCTATGCCACCTGAATCCTTCCTACCAATTCCAGCTTTTCTGCATTGTGCAACTGGGAACTCTTCCTGCAATATATCCTGTGTCCTCTGAACCCCCCTGGCCTCAGCCTTCGTTAGACACTGCCCTTCACCCACCTATCCCTTTCCCTGTTCCCACACCGGTACTACACAGCCCTCTGTTCCACCAATGCTCCCACTGTTTTATCACTTCTCCCTCACCCCCCCCCCCCCCACCCCTTTTCTCCCGCCAAATCTCCACTCGAAACTATCAACTGCACCTAGCTGGCAACTTTCTCCCCACCTCGTCTCTGTATACTGCTACAAGCAGCACTTTATCATCCCCCAGCCCTACCTTGCTATCCCTCCCCCTCCTTGCCCCAGCCTGCTCTTTACTCCACCATGCAGATTGCTTCTCCCATCTTATACTGTTGCACACAGTCTGGGCTGTGCAGCCAGAGACAGTGGCCAAGTGTGTGCGAGTTCCATTTGTATTAATGTGTATGTATGTTGTGTAACTCAGATTGAGGCCTTTTGGCTGAAAGCTTACTTGTTTAACAGTCTTTTTGTTATGCCTGTCTGTTACTCAACATCTCTACTATGTCGTGAATGACAATCTATTGTTTTCATAATATTGTCATCAAATAGATAACTATTGTGTTGATAGATATGGCCAACTAATTGATCTCTTTATTTTTGTGCTGTTGATAGAGGAGATTTTTCTTTACCTATACTACTAAGACCTTATCGTTTGTGAGGATTGATATCCACAAGACCTCTTCCATCTTCTTTCAGTGCGACGCATCTCTTTTTGCATGCACCAATATTTCAGATTTATGAAACATACAAGCTTCACTGCAGTCAAAGATGATAATAATTCTCTTTTTGGTCATCACATTTAGTTTCCTTAATGTAAGCAAAACTTTTTTCTTTTATTAGTCTGAACTTAGGCCATCTGAGGTGCTTTTACCTCCTTGTCTGAGTGGTATATCAGAAAGCACGATGAATACTGTAATATTTTGACAATTGTGTAGCCTGATTTGGTCTTATTCATGTTAATTTTTATGTTTTACTTCTCTTTCAACATCTTTCTGTTTTCTTTCTAAAATTTCTTATGTTTTTCTCATTGATTCTGTGGTATCAGCAAATCTAATCTTTTGAGACTCCACACCATTAAATTTTACTCCTTCCACATCCTCTTTACATTCTTCAGTGCTTCCCTCCATATATGTTTGAAAAATATTGGTCCCAAGTTACTGCCAAGCAATAGTTCTTTCTGTGTCTAAGCCCCTTGTACTTGACTGCTTTTGTGTATGATATCTTCTCGGTTTTTATACGATTCACTGACTGTTCATCTTCCTATGAAATCTTGACTAACGCTAGACAATCTTCATTAACTTATTCCATCTTACATTATTTGTAGCATTTTCTAGATCTATGAATGCAATAATGGTTGTCTTGTGTCCATAATTTTGTCTATAAACTGTTGTAATGTTATTGTAAGTATGCTGGACAAGACAGGATGCTAATACCTAGTATCACCACCTCTAGCATTGATGGTGTCTTCAATTTGGAGAGAGGAAGACAGTCCACAAGTTTCTTCAGTTCCCAGCTGAAGCAAATACAAATGATGATTAGATCCTGTAGTGCCACCATATGTGGTGCAAGAGATATTGATTGCTAAATTTCACCTACTGTCCCAAATAGTCCCAGACGTTTTCAGTGGGGTTAAGATTGGGATGACTTAGCGGGCCATTCGAGGTGTGATAGGTTGCTTGTGTGTTTATCAAAGTAGCAGCTCAGTGAACACGCTGTTGTTAGCTTGGAAGACCAAGTTGGTTTTCGGAGAGTAAAGTGACTAAAGAAGATGCAAGTGTCTGTAGTGTAGTCATCAGGAGCATGTAGAGGGAAGGGCAACACTTGGGTCACCAAGAATTTTGAAATAAACATACTTGTTCATGTTTACGGAGATGTGAATGAGTGGACTCAGGACATAGTATGAAAAGCACCCCCAAAACACAACAGAACCAACTCGAGCCGCAACTACATCCTTCACCACATACTGTGAGTTATATGCCATATTGGGCCATCAGTACACTCAGCACCTTGCATCATTTAAGAAAAGGCAGAATTGTGACTCATCAGACCACCCTACACCCCTCCAGTCAGCTACTGTCCACTATTCCTTAAAGACGCTTGAGATGGTCCTCATTGATACATCAGTAAATAGGATAATTTATTCTATGGTGTGATTATGGGCAAATCCAAACACAATAGCTTTTCTTTGCCATTCTATCATGTCTTTTCATTGTCGTATCTTACTACACTGATTCCATATGATTTATTGGCTTAGGCATATGAATTAACTGCCACGACATCAGTGGTGGGGGGCCACATGGCCGCCTATTACAGGTTCTTCACCATGTACAGTGTTCCAGAGCGAGAAGTGTGCCCTTTAGGGGGTGGTGTATGTACAGGGTGTTCCAAGATTAATGGTCATAATCAGGAATGTGACAGGAATGCTCATTTGAAGCAAAGAACTGCTTATGGTTATATGTTGTATTCTGAATGGTTTCTTAGATAGAACACATTTCATGTACAGTGCTATTTATTTTGTGTGTTATTCAAAACATTGTCAGGTTTACACATGTACAACAGTTAATAAACATCAACAAGTGTTTCATAAAGCATCACTTGAAAAATACATATTTTCAACACAGTCACCTCTAAGCATTAACGTACACATCTCATTAGAGCTGTTGTACAGTTCACAATAAATGTTTGATTAACCAACAATCAACTTCAGTGTTGGGTGAGTGCTTCTGCAAGTTCCCTAATGAGGGCAGCAACATCCATGATGTGACCAAGCACTTCATCTGGTGTACTCACATTTTGTTTGTATGCTTTGGACTTCATCCAAACCTATAAATGAGAATCTAATGGTGGAAGGTCTGGCAGTCTTGTTGACAAGTTAATTATACTACCATGACCATGCCAATGATTAGGGTAAGTGCAGCTGAAATATTACCTCACACAACTGGTAAAATGTGGAGGGGCTCTGTCAAGTTGGAAGTACACTGCAGTCCACATGCCCAAAGGACTCATTCATTCTTCTAAAATGATTGAACCTATTAATGTGTCACCAATCAAGCCATGTCAAACAGTGATTGAATAATGAACTTGGAAATTGGTTTCCATTGTAGCATGTGGATTTTCTTGTGTCCATTAATGACTGTTATGTGTGTTGTTGATTCCACTCTGTGTGAACATGGCTTCATCAGTGAAAAATGTTAATGGAAGCACATAATGATTATCACTTAACCAGTAACAAAAGTCAAGTTGTGTGTCATTAACACTTGTGTGAAGATTCTGGGTACACCATAAGTAAAATGGGTACAAACTTTTTGCATGTAATGTTCATCATACACATGCTCAAAGGACACTGGTATGTATAAAAAGACACCATGTGCTGGTAGTACGGATCCACTGCACCATTTCAGCAGTGTGTTACTGTTCTTGGAGAGGCTGTTGAACTACACATTCAGGAGAAAAATGATTACTTATAAGAGTACATATTTCATGCAATATGCTGAAAAGTCTAGTAAACTCATTATGATCAGGAATTCAATATGTCAAAAAGAACTGACAGTATTCTTTTGATAGCAACTGGTGAATACCATCGCAGCAGCTGTAGACAAACACCATATCTGCATATTCTTCATTACTGTAAATGGGTGGCATTACAGCCAGTGCATACACAAACGCAGTTAACTGCTGCTTCTGTCGGGTACACTCTCAGTTCCTCACACGACTTCGCTCATAACACACTATGGACAGCTGTGTTTTCTGTGGTTAAGTTTAATGGAAGAATGACATCCTGAGCTAAGAGGTTGCAAGCAATGAGGTGGGTTGGGCTAGAATAAAGGTTAAAGAAACTGGGTGGGTAAGGCGCATGTGTACGTGCCACTGACCCAAAAACATATGTAAATTAAATCTGATTTATCTGGGAAACCATTGGGAAGAAACCACATATCCACATGAGCATTCCTGTGATATCCCAGAATACTGATCTTTTTATCCTGGGACACCTTGCATTATCTGGTGAGCATAGTTTCCCTTATACTTCCATTCTGTTTAAATTCAAACTGGTGGTCACCTAAATTTGGTTCATTTTTATTCTTAATGGGAGAAATCATGAAGGGAATCACACAGTAATAAGGTATCTCGGGCAAATTATCTCATCCATGCAGTCCAGCACAAGTTTCAAAAATTCAGTCATACAAACCCTAATTTGTGCTTTTCTCACATGATGTTCTGAAAGCCATCGATTCAGACAATCAGGTAAATGCATTATTTCTTTACTTCCAAAAAAACATTTGTCTTGGTAAGACATTAACACTTATTGATGAAAATTCTGCCATGCAGCGTCTCGTATGAAATGTGTGACTGTCTTGAGGATTTCTTGGTAGGGAGGAGGCAGCATATTATCTTGGATGGAGAGTCATTGACAGATGTAGAAGTAACTCCAGGAGTAACCCAGGAAAATCTGTTGGGATCCTTACTGTTCATGAAGAATTTTGATAATCTAACAGAAAAGATTAATAAACCATAGATGTTTTGTAGATAACCAGTTACTTGCATTATGTGCTATACTAAATATGCTACTGGAATAGTCAGTCAGACCTTGATAAGATTTCTAAACTGTGATAACATTAGTAATATGCTTTAAATGTTCAGAAATGTAAAATGGTGTACTTCATAGAACACAAAATATAATATGGTATGTGTTCTGTTCTACTCAGTGTATGACACAGTGAATGATGGAACAACTGTCTGTTCTGAGTGGTTGTTAGCAACTAAGATTGCATAGTGAGCAGCTGATTGGAGACAGAGTCCAAAACACACAGAGATCGCCATAAGCATATATGAGCAATCCTGAGTGAATGCCAAAAGAGAGAAAGCCTTAAAAGAAGCGGTAGTCAAACTTTTTAATAAAAGAATCAGTCTGAAGGCTTCAGATGATAACATGCAAGTGGCAGGATGTGACTGTGCATCCTTATTTAAGTACAGAACTCTGCCTGTTGTACTGTCTGCTTTTGTCAGCTGTGGAACTAGAAGGAGCTGTGTCTGCTTGCCACAGTAGCTCAGACTCCACTTTGGTATTGCAGCTCAGCAGGGAATCCAAATGTTTGCTGGATACAAGAATATGAAAATAATATCAATGAGCTACAATTGGAATCAACAAATCATACAAACATCTGAGTATAACAGTTTGTAGGGATATGAAATGATGACATAGGCTCATTGTAGATAAAGCAGATGTTAGACTTGGTTTCATTTGTAGTATACTGAGAAAATGCAATTGTCTACAGATGAGATTGGTTATAAATACTTACATTCTAGAAATTTTTCACAACCAGTGTTAAGTGGGTAATGTGGGAATATACTACAACCCACTACATATTGCTCTGAAAGGAGCTTTAAAGACGGTGCTAGATTTGTTACAGTACACACAGAGATAGTTAAACTGACAATCTCCGTGTGTTCCATATGCAAACAGATTGGGAAGAAACCCAGATATGTGTGGTGCCACACGAAGTACTCTCTCCTGTATTCTTGGGAGTGATTTGCAGAGTACAGATGTAAATATAGCACCTCTCCCTTATGCATGGCTATGACCTTCTGTTGAACATTCATAGTTAGAATTAGTAGTGATATGTAGTTAACAGTACAGGTAGCATGTCCAAGAACAAGAGCAAAATGGAAATTAAATAAATATTTTACAAAATCAGAGAATCTAGGTAAGAACATTGTACAAACACAGTATCAGAATTCCCACCAATGACCGAGCGAGGTGGCGTAGTGGTTAGACACTGGACTCGCATTCGGAAGGACGACGGTTCAATCCCGCGTCCGGCCATTCTGATTTAGGTTTTCCGTGATTTCCCTAAATCACTCCAGGCAAATGCCGGGATGGTTCCTCTGAAAGGGCACGGCCGACTTCCTTCCCCATCCTTCCCTAATCCGATGAGACCGATGACCACGCTGTCTGGTCTCCTTCCCCAAACCAACCAACCAATCCCACCAATGAAACTTTATTCTGCTTTCGCATGAAGGGATACACTGAAACACTGAATGAATGAATGAAGTAGGAATCAGTGTAATAACTCTTAACCATTAAAGAACAGTCTAACAGGGGAGCATACAATCTTCTCGTAAACATTTATCTACCCAAGAGCCCTTGTAAGGGGTCCGTAGGCCCTTACTATAAGTTTTGCGACAGGACAAACAATCGATAGTGCGTGTCGGGTTGCGAGAGCGAGAGCGAGTGTTGAGTAGTAGAGTGGGACCCAGGCTGCGGGCCGGGCTGTGGGGCGGCCGGTGGCCGTAATGCAAGGCCGTACCGACAAAGGGGGTGGCCATCACCGTGGTTTAACCCCTTTGCGTTAGAAATATACGGGAAAGTGAAAAAGAATAATTACTAGTGTGATTCAGTGACATTTTTGTGCCGATATTGTAATTACGCGTCTACCGCGCCGGTGTCATTTGGATTGCAGTGTTGGATTGCAGTGTTGGATTGTAGTGGTGGATTACAATGATTGAAATTGCGTTAATTCTGTACGACGAAGGCAGTGGCTGTCTCCTTACTTTGTGTTTTTGTGATGAATATAGGTTGTGGTTTAATGAAGCTGTGTTGTCGTTCTTCTTGGCACCAGACATTTCTTTATTACAGCATTTGAGAAGGACAAAATGGAATGTAACATCTCCGTAGCAGTCCAATCCGATTGCCAGCCCATTAGGTACACGGTCACATTAATTATTATCTATTTGGGCTGCTATCAGATCCCGATCGAGCGGGATAAGTCAGTAAATTAAACCGGAGTGTTACACCTTGGCTTACCGTGACAGGACAAGTGCAATTTTCGGACGAATCATAAAGAACAATAGGTAATATTATCTTATTTAACGGGAAAAAAAAAAAAAAAAAAAAAAAAAAAAAAAAAATTTCCAATGTTGAATCGGAACAGAGCATAGACTTTATAATCGCGACAAGAAACAGTGCATTTTGAACAATACGAAGTAATAGCACCTTACGATTGTGACTAAACTTTTTTCTTGCCATATTAGATGAAAATAATAGTGTCAACAAACTGTGTTATAATGTGCAAATGCGTAAATCCGAACGAAAAACTGTGAAAAGTGAACACCAAAGAAAGACACGTGTGAACATTATTACGACCAAAACGAGCCAAAAATTCGTCACGAAAGATTTAAAGAAGTGTTTAGTGGTAATATTTTGACTGAAATTGCTCTTTGAATAGTGAAAATCGGACAGCTTCTTGTGGACCCATAAACTGTTATGTGGACGACAATTCGTGTGGCGATGCAATTGTTGAGTGACGTCACACAGACCCATGTAGCAGTTGCGCCAAAGAGCTTCAATCTGCGAGGTGATTTCACACGCCCGCCACAGCAAACCGCGCGACTTCGAGACACCGAGCGCCGTCCCGACATCTAGCAGCCGAACTACAAACTACGCCCGCCTGCAGCGCCACGGAGCGGCCGGCTGAGAACTACGACGCCCCGCCACAGCGAGCCGCGAGACCTTCACGCGTTCCGGCGGCAGTACAGCGCCACGCCCACTTCAAACGTCAAAACATCGCGACTCGTGGTAACGTCGGTTGGTGAGTGGAGACGACTGGTTGACGTAACATTAAATTGCAATGTGCAGTTTTCGCAGTAAATAAACGTTTGTAAACTGAATTGCGTGTTAGGAAAAGTGCCCAATTGCAGTAATTTCCGAAAAGTTTGCGAAAAATACTCTGAAATTGAACATACTCATTTATGCATAATGCGCTGTCTAAATGATAATTATACAGATATGCTTATTGTTTTGGGGGATTTTATATGTATAGATTTTATGAATGGTATGATTTATCTTATTTAAAACATTTTACATAAGCTGTGTATGTGAAAATTGATATTTGAAGTGATTACGTTTTGAGAGTTGTTATGTTCGATGCTCTTGCATATTGTATCAATTTAGGGATTAACTGAAAATACTGCAGGTACTATTTGATTAGTTTCATGGTAATTAGGAGTGTTTTGGGTTACTAAAGGTTATTCTATATTACGTACCTGTGTGTTGAAAATAAACAAACATGTCTACTCAAGATAAGCAGGTTTGTGAGGCAGTAGTTGAAAGGAAAGGGATAGGACAGGAAGACAGAGATGATTCAGGAATCAGTGATTATGGAGTGTCATTAGATAGCACATTAGCACATTCAACTAGTTATCCCAAGACACCGGGACAAATGATGAGAAGTAAGTCAGTTTCAGAGGATGCAGATAAGTGGTCGATGTTGGTAGACTTGATAAAGGAGGCTAACGCATCATTAAGGAAAGATCTACAAGAAACTAGAGAAGAGGGGAAAATATCCCGAGAATTATTAGAGAAAGGTTTACAAGAAGCTATAGAAAGGGAAGAAATATTCCGCAAATCATTAAGGGAAGATTTACAAGAAACTACAGCACAAGAGATCAAAACATCGCAGATGAAGATGGAATGTAATCTGAAGAAGGAAATGCAGGAGTTACAAGAACGACTGAAGATGGACATCGACGAGAGAGAGAGGTAGCTAGAGAAGAGCATAGACCAAGTCCAGGGAGACGTGGAGAAGATGGAAGAAAAGTTGACAAAAAAGATAGAAGACGATGTTGAAGAAACTAAAGCCGAGTTGGGAGAAAGGATCGCCGAGGTGACGCAAATGCAGAAACAATGTAATGATGCGGTTAAGGGGATAGGAGATAGGCAAAACCAACTGGCTGTCAATCTGAGAAATGCTATAGCCATGTGAGAAGAGGATAATCAGAGGGTTGCAATGGAAGGCGAGGCCTTCACTTGGGGAATCAAGAAGAAGGAAGCGACTAAGGTTCATGCAAAATCAAAGAAAATAAACTCTGAAATACATAAATTTAACCACGTTTATAAGGGACCATACAGGATTATAAAAGTTGGTCATCCTAACACTGTGGAGTTGGAGTATGCACGGACAAAGAGAGTGCATGGTAAGGAACATGTGGAAAACATAAAAAGGTACTACTCACACGAGAACAGCGATAACCCAGATGAGGAAGAGGTACGAATTGAAGAAAGTTAAGGTGTAGGGAGCTAGCAACTCTTTTGCTGGTATACCAAGTGGCGACTGGTACACTCCCAGCTGGGTGAGACTTTATTTCTAATTTCAAGTGTCACTCCTCTACCATCTTTCTCTATCTTTAGGTTAAGAAAATTAGTGTAGTAATTAGGATTGGTAGTGGTCATCCAAGTAATTCAGTCAGGAACCATGTAGTAAATTTGTAGTAGTTGCTGTTGATGTACAGTGTGAGATGTCAGAGAATCAATAACTTAAAAAAAGCTCAGTTTAGTGTGAGTAAATAACCAAAATTAATAATGCCAGAAGGAATAAAATGAGAACCATATCAGAAAGCGAATGTTTACATAATGTCGTGGTAAGCTAATTGGTTAAACAAGAATTTGGGTAATCTTATAGAGTTGTTTTATGAGGCATGAAAAGGTCAAACTGTTGTAAGAAAATTGAAGTAATGTATCAGCTTGTAAGTAGATGAACATGTAAAGAAACAAATACACAAGGAGATAGTTGTTCGGATAAATGATGTGAAATATGATGAATGGAGAGGCTAAGGAGCCTGAAGTAGTATTTTTATGTGGTTATTGCAGCGAATATGGAGAGTTGATGTAGGTTGAAGATATATATGCAGTTGAAGTTGCTGTTAAGTTGAGGGAGTTATGTGTAATGATGTATATTGAGTATGAGAGGTTTGAAGTGTTGAAGTATATGGAGGGTTGATATAGGTTGAAGATATATATGTATTTGCAGTGAAGTTGGTGTTAAGTTATGTGTAATGAAGAGTATGGAGTATGAGATGTTTGAAATATTGAAGTATGTCATTTAGCACATGAGCAACATCTGTTTGCAAGTTATTTGTAGGTATACATGTTTATCTGAAGTATGCTGATAAAACAAGGTGTAACTAATGAATAATTAGTAATTCATGTATCCAATTAGCTATCAGAGTCAATTATGGTTATACGTAGGTCAAGCTTTAGAAGCAGAATTGTGGCACTGAGTAATGAATGACAAATATCCATATAGTGGATTTAAATTAGTGTGAATATAACAGGAGATATTGTACCTCTCATCTAAGCTTTCATGATAACAATTCACATTTGGAAGTGATGTTTGGCAAAATGAAATGATCAGTAGTTTAAAATTTTTCATTGGGTGACCGCATTAGTTGTAGTGTTGCAAATAATTATGTAAGACATGCTTAGCGGTACAATGTAGCATTTAAATTTATGGAATCTGTAATGAACAAGTTGTGAATTTCTTCCTTAACTTTTATAAGTGTTGGCCAAGTGAGTTATAAATTAGAGTGATAGTAGTATGGACGGCACAAACCTCGCTGAAAGGACGGCGTACCAAAGGGGTAGCTGGCATTCAATGTATAAATGTCATATTTTGTCTCAATTTCAATTTGCTTGTGTTAAAGATTTAAACAAGTTGTGATTTTTTCTTCCTTAACTTTTATATGCGTTGGGAAGGGAGTTATAAGTTAGTGTGGTAGTGGTATGGACGGCACGAACCCCGCTGAAAGGACGGCATACCAAAGGGGTAGCTGGCATTCACCTAGTTGTTTTCTTGTCTTTGCTGTAGCAATAAGTTGTGAATTTCTTCCTTAACTTTTATAAGTGTTGGCCAAGTGAATTATGAATTAGTGATGGTAGTATGGACGGCACAAACCCCGCTGAAAGGACGGCATACCAAAGGGGTAGCTGGCATTCAACTAGTTTCTTTTCTTGTCTTTGCTATAGCAAGTTATAACAGATATGTAGTTAATGACTCGTACTAACCTTTGAAAGTGAAAAGTTTTTGGAAATTTTTGGTAAGATAAGTTTATTAAAATATTTACCATGCTATGTTAAGTAAGTAGGATTGATGTTGTGTGTTATTTGGACAATGCCATATTTTTGAGATGTAATAACTTTTTGTAGAATATTATTGTAGAGGCAGCCCACTACCAGAGTCAAGGATTTTCTTGGTGATTGTAATTTCATTACTTATTTGCACTGTGTGTTTTGTTCATATGTAGTGATGTCTAATTCCCTAGCCAATTCTTTTACGCCTGTGGCTTCAAAGAAGTTTTCGAGGGCGGGGATGTAAGGGGTCCGTAGGCCCTTACTATAAGTTTTGCGACAGCACAGGTCGACAGGACAAACAATCGATAGTGTGTGTCGGGTTGCGAGAGCAAGAGCGAGTGTTGAGTAGTAGAGTGGGACCCAGGCTGCGGGCCAGGCCGTGGGGCGGCCAGTGGCCGTAATGCAAGGCCGTACCGACAAAGGGGGTGGCCATCGCCGTGGTTTAACCCCTTTGCGTTAGAAATATATGGGAAAGTGAAAAAGTATAATTACTAGTGTGATTCAGTGACATTTTTGTGCCGATATTGTAATTACGCGTCTACCGCGCCGGCATCATTTGGATTGCAGTGTTGGATTGCAGTGTTGGATTGTAGTGGTGGATTACAATGATTGAAATTGCGTGTGACGATAATGAATAACGAAAGGGCCTGTGCTGAGATTAGCCGATATTAATTCTGTATGACGAAGGCAGTGGCTGTCTCCTTACTTTGTGTTTTTGTGATGAATATAGGTTGTGGTTTAATGAAGCTGTGTTGTCGTTCTTCTTGGCACCAGACATTTCTTTATTACAGCATTTGAGAAGGACAAAATGGAATGTAACATCTCCGTAGCAGTCCAATCCGATTGCCAGCCCATTAGGTACACGGTCACATTAATTATTATCTATTTGGGCTGCTATCAGATCCCGATCGAGCGGGTTAAGTCAGTAAATTAAACCGGAGTGTTACACCCTGCACACCGTCTCACATGAGACTGCTTTGTACACATTGCAATGCTTTCTGCGCCATCCGTGCCCATGCAAGGTTACCTCTTTAGGCTAGCCATGGAGGTGCATGCTGTTTGTTTATGTGCAGTCACTCTATGGAGTTATAAAACTCCTTCTGCCATGAATAAAAGTTTTCACTTTGGAGGTGGCCTTGCCTTCATTGGATAGGGATGACTACTGGAGCAGCTGTCATGCTGTCACAGGAGAATATGGTTTGAAATGACACAGGTGTGGACAGGCATGGTGCCCACTCCCCTGTGAGAAATCATAAAGGAGCACCAGTAATGGAAGTGCTACATCAGTGTTCATATTCGGGCAGGCACTTGGCGATGGAGGCAGCAGAGGAGACAGCAGCAGCCAGGGCAACGGGCTGTAGAGTTGGTTGTGGTGTGACCCAGACTACTCCCCCCATTGATGGCGGCAGCCAGAATGAGGAGGGCACAGGAGCTGGAGGGGCCGAGGACCGCACTGTGGGGGCCAGTGCAGATGGTGGAGGCAACTACTGGGGCAGAGTTCCGGCACTTGTTCAGTCATGCGTGGGGAGAGGTGGTCATAGTGTCATGACATCAAGGCATTGGAGTTGCACATGATAGAGACGGTGGCCTTGGTGGTGGTGGACTGCCACTTGTATCCACTTAGAGTGCCAGCCAAACATTTGGACTGATATGGCTGAGTCTGGCTGGAATCATTGCATGGTGGGCACCAGTACATGGCCGGATGCCTACCGGAGCAGTTGGAACAGTGTATGGCGCTGACACTGTGAAGCAGCTCCAGGGGTCTATGGTCACTGACGGGAGTGAACCACTATGAACTCAAGGCCCTATCAAAGACTCCCCAGGAGAAGACTGAGTGATATATTTTTTCATCTACATTTTGAACGTATGGACCAGCCACTCCACTCCACCATCAGACTGGGGATGAAAGGGAGGGGCTGTAACATGCTGAATGTGCAAAAATTTTCAAAATTTTGAGACACAAATTGTGGGCCATGACTGTAGCTGCCGTGAATGTGGACAGGCAACAAACCATATAAGGAAATTTTGAGAAAGCATAAACTACTACAAACCAAAATGAGTTGAGGAACTGACTCGCAAAATCAGCATGAGTACTCTCCGACGGGCACTGGTGGTCGAGCCACAGCGAAAGAGAGTCCCAAGGTACCACTCGATGGGCAGTGCAGTGGGTGCAGGCTGTCACAGTGTGCTTGATCTCAATGTCAATATCCTGCCAAAACATGTGGCAGTGGGCCCAGCAGTTTTGTACAGGAAACACCCCAATGGTCCAAGTGGAGAAGGTGCATGATGTCCCGCCGCAATGTGGGTGGCATGAAAACCGTGGGTGCCGACTGTTCAGTGGCCAACAGTAACGTGCCATAAAGTACTGAGAGATGGTGGTGGAGAGCAAAATAATCACGCAAAGGATTTGATGATCCTTGGCCCAGTGTTCTATCGTGACAGGTGTGGTGGACAAATTGAACAACCCAACATAAAACACGATTGGCCATGACAGCTGCCAAAATCCAAGAACTGTTAATGAGAAAACCATCCACAGTGTTTTGAACTTCAACGTCTAAATAGGAACACAACAGTTCATCCTGAAAACATGCTGGATTGGGGATAATCAGCAATTGAGAAAGAGCATCCTCATTAGTGTGTTGCATTTTGGGTTGGAAATGAAACTCATAACATAGCGTGACAAAAACAGAGCCCAGCATTGCAGTGGATGTCCTGCTTTGTCTGGTAAAGATGCTTAAGGGGTGAAAAGAGAAACCATAAGTTTATGATCAGTAATCGAATGGAAGTCGGAGCCGTATAGGAAAAAATGAAATTTTTTGAATGTGTACACAATAGCAAGATCTTCTTTTTCTATGCGCAAGTAGTACTGCTGTGCCTGATTCAGAGTTTTGGAAGAGCATGCAATTGGGCATTCGGAACCGTCTGCATATTTGTGCATGAGAATGACCCCAAGACCATATTGGGAGATGTTTGTAGCCAAAACAATATGTAGCCTTGTTGGAAGGTAACCAAGCAAGGTGCTGAGTGCAACTGTGACTTTAATAGGATAAAACCATACTGGTAGGTGGGTGACCAATGAACAGGAACATCTTTATGTAAGAGAGCATGAAGTGGCTGTGTCAGTTTGGCTGCACCAGCAATAAATTTACGGTAGTATGCAATCTTTACAAGAAAGACTTGCAACTCTTTGATGTTGGTAGGGTGCAAAAAAGCTGTAAGATCCTCGTATATTGAGGCCAGCATGCAAGACTTCAAAACCGAAATAGACAATAGATGGATGAAAAAATTGTGATTTGTTCATGTTTCATTTCAAACTTGCAGCCTGTAGCGCTTTGAGAGAGGCATGAAGGTGCCGCAAATGTTAATCTGATGAAGAACCTGAGACAACAATATCATGCAGATAGTTAATGCACATGAGTTGGTCCAAAAACTGTTGGAAAATGTTAGTAGGAGTGCTAGCCGCACCGAATGGCAGGTGCTGGTATTGGTATTAAACCAAAGGGGTTATTCATTATGAGCAAATGCTTGGAATCATCATCCAGAGCCAGCAGCAAGTTAGTTTCTGATGAGTCTATTTCGGAAAAATACTTGCCCCTGGATAGCCGTGCTAATAGGTCATTCTGACAGGGTAAGGGACAGGTGTCAATAATAGACTGTAAATTTACAGGCTTTTTAAAATAGCCACAGGGCTGAAGGTTGTTGTTAGGTTTTGCTACAGTTACTGGAGTAGACCATTCACTAGAGGAGATAGGTGTGATAACAACAAAGACGTAACTTGATGTAGTTCCAGGCTGACGTGCTCCTGTAAAGCTATTGGGATTGGGCAGGCATGAAAAACACTGGGACAGACCGTTAGTTGCATTGCGAAGTAAGGCTTGAAATCAGTTGCCCACCCTAAACCTTTTGAACACAGGGAGAATTCTCTGCAGAGTGCATTTTGTTGGTATGGAACTTGATCCGATACCATATGCACTTCATCAGAAACAAAGGACCCAAAAATTTTGAAGGTGTCTAACCCAAATAAGTTACTAGAGAGGTCAAGACCTGAACAACTATTTTGTATGCTATGGAAGTAGGAAACTGTCCAAATATAGGTATTTGTTGTTTGTTGTAGCTCACCAACTGAGGAGAGACAGGAGACAATGTCTGTGATCCAGACAATGCCTGTGATCCATAACCCTTGTAGATTTGGGAATTTAAGATCACTGCTGCACTCATGTCCACTTGCATTTTTAACATCTTGTCCATCACAAGTACTTCTTGGTAGAACTCATTTGGGCCTAGTGTCACTTGGGAAACACTGTTCACATCCTTGTTCATGCCTGTTGAAGGAGGTTGTGAGGTGCACACAGACACAATATGCCACTCCCCCCCCCCCCCCCCCCCCTTCTTTTTTACAATGGTTGCTCATCATCCAATGCCATGGGCACGTGGCCTGCTCCTGTTGAACAAAACAGTAATGTTACGACAGGAGAGGAGCACATGGCCACTGGTGTGATGCCAGCTGTTGCTGAGCACAGTGCTGCCCCATGTGGCGTGCAGACCATAGTTGCGCAGTCACCCTATCCTCCCTTTTTCCCTCCCATGAACGGACTGACAGTGGCTGAGAACGAGAAGAAGCAACATCGGCTACTTCACACCATGTTTCTATCTGATTTTCTGCTGCCCCAGATACTTTAGAGGATTTGGAAATGTTCAAAATACCTGTGAGAGAGGGTTTTTCACATTGTAAAGCATGTTCATGAGCTTCCCCATCAGGGGCCAGCCGTATTACAGCATCATGAACCGTTGAATTGGCATACGAGTCCCACTGAGCTTCAGTAACAAACTGGCAATGATGGCTGAGCACGTCAAGTTCTGCTGCCTAAGCTGTGCACAACTGTTGCTGCTTTTGACAATAGTAGAACTCAGTGCAAATAACAATAACATGAGTATGTTTGCCATGATAATTAGAGAGCAACTGACACATTTCATCAAACTGGCAGGTTCCTGAAGAGGAGCTAGCTGACACAAAAGGTGAGGAGAAATCCATGACAGAAAGAGAGCCTTGCACCTGTTGGGGTCAGTGACTTTAAAAGGTTGAATATGTTGCCAAAGGTGTTTTTCATACATATCCCATTTTGGCACAGAATCATCATGTAGAAGAGATAGTGGGGGTTACGTCAACAGCAGTGAACCCTGTCATGAATTGTGATGGTGCCAAATTGTTTAGAGAGAGCCTGCTGCTACTTGGTGAAAGCTCACTGCTGTTCAGCAAGAGATTATAAAGAATTTCTTCTACTATCGTACTGGCCATAGCAAACTAAGAAATGAAACACCCAGAGCAAAATATGCATTCACCACCAAAAAATGTGGTAATGTTTTACAAACACAATATCAGAATTCCACTAACCAAACTGTATTCCACTGCCATATGAAGGGATACATCAAGACACTGAATGAAGTAGGATTCGGTATAACAACTCTTAACCATTAAAGCACAGTCTAACATGTGACGTACATTCATCATGTAAACATTAGTCTGCCCAAGGGTCTGGCGCACTGGTTTATATAACACTGTTTTGCACATGGTGCAAGAATTTCTTCTATTATCGTACTGGCCATAGCAAACTAAGAAATGAAACACCCAGAGCAAAATATGCATTCACCACCAAAAAATGTGGTAATGTTTTACAAACACAATATCAGAATTCCACTAACCAAACTGTATTCCACTGCCATATGAAGGGATACATCAAGACACTGAATGAAGTAGGATTCGGTATAACAACTCTTAACCATTAAAGCACAGTCTAACATGTGACGTACATTCATCATGTAAACATTAGTCTGCCCAAGGGTTTGGCGCACTGGTTTATATAACACTGTTTTGCACATGGTGCAACACTTGCTGTGCCATCTGTGCTGATGCGAGATGACCTGTTCAGGTCGGTGATGGAGGTACATGCTGTTTGATTACGTGCGTTACAACAAGAACATTTTGTGTAACTTTGCATGTGGTTGGTGCTCGAATGTGACAGATTGACTGGTTGTTTGGGTTATTGATCCGGAGAGTGGGCCAAGAATGTGCAGTACAAACAGTAACACTATGTATTTGAATCATAAGAAAATGCAACAAAAATGAGTAGAAGGGAACTGAAATAGAACCATAACCTTTACATGGTGAACATATTGAAACTCACAGGTTTTCCACCACTTCATTGAATTTGATGCAAGTGCCACAATTGGATTAATTGGTAGTGGGGAGGGAGTACAGCCAGTAAAAATGAAACAAAAGGATGTCTTCTAGCTGTAATGATTTTCCATTGCTCTATAAAATTTTGTGACATTTGAGAGACTAATAAAAGAAATGTACCAATGACGTACCATGACATAAGAAACCATACAATGGCAGTATTGCAACACACACACACACACACACACACACACACACGCGCGGAGAGAGAGAGAGAGAGAGAGAGAGAGAGAGAGAGAGAGAGAGAGAGAGAGAGAGAGAGAGGGGGGGGGGGGGGGGTGAGTGAGTTACATGTTATTTATCAAATGTTTTAAATGCAAACATATTATTACTACAGTCTTCTCAATGCTGTCTGCTGCTTTGGACATATTACATATGAATCTTTTTATTATACAGGGTGTTTCAAAAATGACTTTACAACTTTGAAAGTTCATATACATTAATTCATAATGTCTACAGAGGTGATTGTAGTGACAATTTGTAGGGAAATACATCAAGTTTTGTCTCACATAGTTTGCTTGTGCCGAACCACACCGTAAGGAGGCGCTAGTAGCAGTTATGTTAAAGATGGCTACCTTCACTGGACCAGAGCATGCTAGCTGTGTGTTTTGGTTTGAAGAATCCAAGTTGGCGACAACAGTTCAGTGTAATTTCCATACCAAGTGTGCTAAAGATCCTCCTAGTAGGCTTACAATTTATGAGTGGCCTAAATGTTTTGTAGAAATGGGGTGCTCAGTAAGACATGGGAAATCATCAGGTCATCCAAGCAATTCTGATGTCATTGAGCAAGTGAGACAATGTTTGTCAACAGTCCTACAAAATTGACCCAGCGTGCATCTTGGAAACTGCGAGTCCCACATGGGACTGTTTGGCGTGTGTAGAGAAACTGTTTGCATTTGAAACCTCACAGATCGACATTTGTACAAGCAATAAAGACAATGATAAAATCCGATGGGATGTGTACAGGATAACCAAAGGAATCTACATACATCTCTAGTTTAAGGTTAAAAAATTGATGTGTTTCCCTACAAAATAACACTAAACCCATCTCTACATCTTCTTTCAATAAATTTATATTAATTTTTAAAGTTGTAAAGTCCTTTTTCTAACACCCTGTATTATATACAACTGATGACTATGGAGCATGGTATAAGACTTGTTGTTGTTGCTGTTGTTGTCGTTGTGGTCTTCAGTCCAGAGACTGGTTTGATGCACCTCTCCATGCTACTCTATCCTTTGCAAGCTTCTTCATCTCCAAGTACCTACTGCAAACTACATCCTTCTGAAACTGCTTAGTGTATTCATCTCTTTGTCTCCCTCTACAATTTTTATATTCCACACTGCCCTCCAATACTAAATTGGTGATCCCTTGATGCCTCAGAATATGTCCTACCAAGCGATCCCCAAGTTGGAGTAAAACAACAAAATATCTGATGTGTTTGAACACTGGGCAACTGAAACAGCAATTATGAATCTGACTTTGACACAGACGCTGGAATAATGAAAAATGTGTAACCATATAATGAACATGTCTTAAGGATGGAATTAATGATTTCTTGTGAGCTAAAGGGTAATGGAAAGCAGCATGTGTCAGGTGCCTCATCAATTTCCTGTAATACTTAAGTGAGAAAGTAATTCTCACGTACACCAAACCATTATTTTTGCCCACTTGTTGTTGTTGTGGTGGTCTTCAGTTGACAAACTAGTTCGATGCAGCTCTCCATGCTACTCTACCCTATGCAAGCTTCTTCATCTCTGAGTAATTGCTGCAACCTACATTCTTCTGAATCTGCTTAGTGTATTCGTCTCTTGGTCTCCCTCTATGATTTTTACCCTTCACACTTCCCTCCAGTACTGAATTGGTGATCCGTTGATCCCTCAGAACGCATCCTACCAACCGATCCCTTCTTTTTATCAAGTTTGCCACAAATTCCTCTTCTCCCCAATTGCAATCAGTACCACCTCATTAGTTGCGTGATGTACCCATCTAATCTTCAGAATTCCTCTGTAACACCACATTTCGGAAGCTTGTATTATCTTCTTATCTGAACTATTTATTGTCCATGTTTCACTTCCATACATTGCTACACTCCGTACAAATACTTTCAGAAAAGACTTCCTAACACTTAAATCTATACTTGATATTAACAAGCTTCTCTTCTTCAGAAACGCTTTCCTTGCCGTTTCCAGTAACCATTTTAAATCCTCTCTACTTTGACCATCATCAGTTATTTTGCTCCCCAAATGGCAAAACTAATTTATACTTTAAGTGTCTCATTTCCTAACCTAATTCTGTCAGCATCACCTGATTTAATTCGACTACATTCCATTATCCTTGTTTTGCTTCTGTTGATGTTCATCTTATACCCTCCTTTCAAGGCACTGTCCATTCTGTTCAGCTGCTCTTCCAGGTCCTTTGCTGTATCTGACAGAATTACAATGTCATCGGCAAACCTCAAAGTTTTTATTTTTTCTCCATGGATTTTAATACCTACTCCAAATTTTTCTTTTGTTTCCTTTACTGCTTGCGCAATATAAAGATTGAATAACATTGGGGATAGGCTGCAACCCTGTCTTACTCCCTTCCTAACCACTGATTCCATTTCATGCCTCTGAACTCGTATAACTGCCATCTGGTTTCTGTACAAGTTATAAATAGCCTTTAGCTCCCTGTATTTGACCCCTGCCACCATCAGAATTTGAAAGAGAGTATTTCAGTCAACTTTGTCAAAAGCTTTCTCTAAGTCTACAAATGCTAGAAATGTAGGTTTGCCTTTCCTTAATCTATCTTCTAGGATAAGTTGTAGGGTCAGTATTGCTTCACGTGTTCCCACATTTCTACGGAATCCAAACTGATCTTCCCAGAGGTCAGCTTCTACCAGTTCCTCCATTCGTCTGTAAAGAATTCGTGTTAGTATTTTGCAGCCATGACTTATTAAACTGATAGTTCAGTAATTTTCACACCTGCTTTCTTTGGGATTGGAATTATTATATTCTTCTTGAAGTTTCAGGGTATTTACCTGTCTCATACATCTTGCTCAACAGATGGTAGAGTTCTGTTGTGGCTGGCTCTCACTAGGCTATCAGTAGCTCTAATGGAATGTTGTCTACTCCCGGGGCCTTGTTTCAACTTAGGTGTTTCAGTGCTCTGTCAGACACTTCACACAGTATCATATCTCCCATTTCATCTTCATCTACAAGCTGTTCCATCTCCATAATATTGCGCTCAAGTATATCACCCTTGTATAGACCCTCCATATACTCCTTCCACCTTTCTGCCTTGCCTTCTTTGCTTAGAACTGGTTTTCCATCCGAGCTCTTGATATTCATACAAGCAGTTCTCTTTTCTCGATAGGTATCTTTAATTATCCTGTAGGCAGTATCTACACTCGTTCTCATAAGTTAAGGATAATGTTGATACATGGTGAGACAATGCTCTGGTGGGCGGTTTGCGGGTTTATATCACTTCGGGGTAAGACCGTGCAGTGCTTTTGACCTGCGGCCGTCGCATGGGGGTCTGGCAGCAGTCCCGATACGCAGAGGTGTGTTGATGCATGTCAGAGTACGGTGCAGTGAGTAAGTGTGCAGACATTTTCAGACGTACTAATGGTGACTGTGTGTTGAAAATGGCTCAAAGAACACATATTGATGACGTTATGAGGGGTAGAATAGTAGGGTGACTGGAGGCTGGTCAAACACAGCAGGTCGTAGCACGGGCCCTCCGTGTTCCACAAAGTGTGATCTCAAGATTATGGCAACAATTCCAGCAGACAGGAAACGTGTCCAGGCACTACAGCATGGGACGTCCGCAGTGTACAACACCACAAGAAGACCGATATCTCACCATCAGTGCCCACAGATGGCCACGGACTACTGCAGGTAGCCTTGCTCGGGACCTTACCACAGCCACTGGAACAGTTATATCAAGACACACAGTCTACAAACGACTGAACAGACATGGTTTATTCACCCGGAGACCTGCAAGGTGCATTCCACTGATCACTGGTCCCAGGTTATGTTCATGGACGAGTCCAGGTAAAGTCTGAACAGTGATTCTTGGGGAACCAGATACCAACCCCTTAATGTCCTTGAAAGGGACCTGTATGGAGGTCGTGGTTTGATGTTGTGGGGTGGCATTATGATTGGTGCACGTACACCCCTGCATGTCTTTGACAGTGGAACCGTAACAGGTCAGGTGTATCGGGACGTCATTTTGCACCAATATGTCCACCTTTTCAGGGGTGCAGTGGGTCCACCTTCCCCCTGATGGATAATAACACACGGCTCCACTGAGCTGCCATCGTGGAGGAGTACCTTGAAACAGATGATATCTGGCAAATGGAGTGGTCTGCCTGTTTTCCAGGCCTAAACCCCATCGAGCAGGTCTGGGAATCTCTCGGTCGACATATTGCTGAACATCTTCAAACCCCTACGACACTTCAGGAGCTCCAACAGGCACTGGTGCAAGAATGAGAGGCTATACCCCAGCAGCTGCTCAACCACCTCATCCAGAGTATGCCAACCAGTTGTGTGGCTTGTGTACACGTGCATGGTGATCATATCCCATATTGATGTCGGGGTACATGCGCAGGAAACAGTGGCGTTGTCCTCTAGCCATCCCTGCTTAGCTATTGTGCAGTTTCTATATATCTCATATTTGAGACATTTGTATTCCTTTTTGCCTGCTTCATTTACTACATTTTTATATTTTCTCCTTTCATCAATTACATTCAATATATCTTCTGTTACCCAAGGATTTCTACTAGCCCTCACCTTTTTACCTATTTGATCCTCTGGTACCATCACTATTTCATCTCTCAAAGCTACCCATTCTTCTTCTGCTGTATTTCTTTCCCCCATTCTTGTCATTCGTTCCCTGATGCTTTATCTGAAACACTCTAAAACCTCTGGTTCTTTCAGTTTATCCAGGTCCCATCCCCTTAAATTCCCACATTTTCGCAGTTTCTTCAGTTTTAATCTACAGTTCATAACCAATAGATTGTGGTCAGAGTGCACATCTGCCTCTGGAAATATCTTACAAAGACTATAATATCCAATATTAAGGGCTCACTTTTCTTGCAGAGAAGTTTGTTCATCTTTTGGTTTCTAATACCTATTGTGAGAACTTTCCTGATTCTAACTTTGAACACAACAACCCTTTACATTCAAATATGCACACATTTATTTATTTATTTATTCATTTATTTAGTACTGTATAAAGAACTCTCTGTAACATTAGTTTAATGAAAAGAGACCTATTATAGATTGTTGTATATTTAAGTTTATAATCTTACTCAAACTCAGTTTGAAACAGCAACAACAAACAAACTAAAGAAGAACATATTTTGTTTGGATCTTCACAGAGCACAAGAATTTATTACTGGTTCGTCTGATGGTGTAAGACATTATGGAGGTACTATAGAACGATCCGAAGATCAGTTTTCATCTGGCGATCTGGACACTTTGTTCCCTGAAAGGCTGCAACATAGGAAGGAAATGGTATTGTATAATTATTAAATATGTTCTGTTAACTGTTTTTATGGTGGAAAAGAAATCAGCTTCTTTATCAGTGTAGACATTTATGAAATTTCACTATGTAGTGCTGTTCTTGTGAAAGTTTAAGTGTAACTTGTATAAGCAATAAGTTAATGGCTCCAACCAGGTGTTGTATGTGTGAGGTATTGCCGAATTAAGGGGGGGGGGGGGGGGGAAGTGTGCTAATTTGGTACATGATATAGTGGTTGAGGAAGAATCAATTTATGCAGAATGATATTTCTCTTTCAGAGCTACATTATTTTGTGCTGCCTTGTTGCAGAATAGAATAAAATTGTTGAGGCCTTTAATTACTGTTGAATTGCCAAGAATCACTGATCAGAAATGAAATATCATATCACTTATTTAACTTTCACTGCAAATCAGTTTATTGTTAGCATGATACAAAAAGGTGACTACAACAAAATATTGTTATATATCAAGAGGCCACTAGCAATTTTTACCACAGTGGAGTAGCCTCTAATCTCTGTGTTGTTGCTTTGATATTTCACATCTCATGAAAAGAACTGAATCGTTCATAGAATGATTCTTATATAGTTTCCTGTTTTGATCTGCCAAGAAAGATAACAGACTATAACTCTAAGCAAGAAAGTTATTCAGAGATATATTTTTAAAATTTTAATAATCTCAAGATCAATATGTAGCACTGAATCAGCACTCCGCCTCTCAATCATGTAAGTGTTTCAACTCCTCCTAGACTCTACAATCTTCTAGGTGTTCCTCTTGATATGCTGAACAGTAACATTTGTATATTGTTGAGATAACTTACTCTTTGCAACATCATAAGGTGAACCACTTTACTGAACTGGAAAAGCATATTATATGATCAATTTTGTTCTTTTCTGTGAATAGTAAGATAAGCATTGAATAAATTCACACATCATATGCAGTCTCAGTGCTTCTGGGTTGTAAATAACTTAGGACCAATACAAGAAGAAGTTGCAGTTTTTGAATGCACAGTGTTCAGAATGCTTTAATGTGAACACAGTTCCGATAGCCTATACAGGTCCAACGTACGAAGCAAGGCCAAGTCCAAGATTCAAACACAATTCATCCTGAAAGTTACCACAAATAAATACGATAGTGAAGTGAGAGAGAGTCCACTCTGCTACAAGGCTATATAAAGTTCCTTTGTTGCTTATTGTCTTGAAATGGTGTTGCCCATCATTGGTATGCAAAGGCCCTGATGTGATGCTGCCTTCTGACATGCGACCATGCCTTCGCGATGGTCTGCACCTGCACCTGCACCTCACTAAATGTTGTGGTAGCCATGGCAATTTTGCCAGTACAAAACAAGAGGTAACATGGTGGGTTACCACAGAGCTCTTCTGTGGGGGAGAGAGGGGTTGAGTTGGTGAAACCCTGGCATCTCTACTTGGGCTGCCCTGTGATATAGAAGAAGACAACACCCATGGTCTCCTGGGCATTGGGGACCACTGCCCGTGGTGTGGATAACAGCTTCCTGTCATCCGCTACTGCAGCAGTGAGCCTGGTGATGCTGAGGCTGCTGTGGGTGGATGCTACGTGGTGTGATGCTAGCTGCTGGGGATGCTGATGCAGGGTCAGGAGTTCTGCGGACTTCCGGCTCCCAGAGGGTTGTAGGCAAGGGGGAGCACAGTGCAAGATGATGGACCAAGAAAAGAAGAGGCACCTGGAGAGGTGGCAGTGAGAACGGAAAACTAAGTTCTGATAGATGGATTGATACAGGGAGTGAACATGGGGGCAGCAGAGGCCAGCCCCACACATAATCATAATTGATTGTGATTGTGCACCACCATCATGTCACCTATCTGCTGCTTGAAGAGTCTCCAACCAGGCTGATAGTGGACAACCACTGGAATCCAATGATCAAAGTGACCAAACACATATGGCCAGGGGGAGTCAGAAGCCCATAATATGGCTACTAACAGTGTATGTAAAATGGGAGCAAGCTGCAATGACGAGCAATCAAAATTCGTCCAAGATGGGGCCCATGAAGTCCAGGTGCATGCATTCCCAATGCAGCATGGGTGCCAGCCACATAGGTAACATTGGCACAGTGTGGTCTGGTGGCCTTTACACTGGGATAGGCGGCAAATGAGTAATCAATTTCCCAGTTGACACTGGGTCAGTAGACGTAGTGGCGAGCAGGCATTTTCACCCTTGATGACCCCAGGTGGCTGTGACTAAGAGTCAAGGGATGTCCACTGAAGGGAAGCTGGAATAACCACCCGCAATACAGTGTGTTCTAGCGTCAACAAGATAGTCCTATTGACGAAAGTCAGTCTGTGGTGCAGCATAAAACAATCAAAGAAAGGGTCCAATACATGCGCCAAAGTTCGGTCAGGCCACCCCCTTTAGACGTGTTGCCGCGCCTGGCAGAGAACATTTGGGACATGCTCCAATGAAGTATTCTGTTTTCCCATTGATAAATAGCTAGTAGACATAGTGGCAAACAAGCATCTTCACCTTCGATGACCCCCAGTGGCTAATAGTGTGAACAATACAACAGCTTGTAATAGGAAAGCCTTCTGCTACCTTCCGAGCTTCCACATCAAGATAAAAGCAAGATTTCCTCCTGGTCAAAACTGGTGTGGGGCGTTGTAGGCAGAAGCAAGAAAGTGTCCACAATGGAGTGCTGAGCTGTCATGCAAAAGTGAATCTCTAATGGTGGTGACTGAGAACAGACTCCACTGCTCCGGTCTGTTGGCAGTGTTGCATCTGTGCTGCTGGGACAAAGACAGAGACTAAAGGTTTGTAATCCCTGACATGATGAAACTTAGCACCATATAAAAACACATGAAACTTCCTTATTGCATGAATAATAGCGAGGGTCTCCTCCTCGATTTGGAAATAATTCTGTTGGCTGCTCCGAATTGTCAGGGTTGCACAGGGCCAGCAATGAAGGCTATTCTTCAATGCCAGAAATGCTTCATCACATGCTGTCGTTCAGAAAAACTGTGCCCCTTTTTTCAGTAATGGTTAGGAGGGTGCACAGTGGTAGCCACTCTTAGGGTGAATTTATGATAACGCCTAACTTTACCTAAAAAAAAAAAAAATTGGGTTCCTCGTTAGTGGGTCAAGGAAGAGCGTCAATAGCAGCAATGTGACTGTTCCGCCTGGAGATAATGTGTTGGAGGTATTTAATAGAAAGTTGTCAAAAGTGAAATTTATCCAGAGTGCACTTGAGGCCCCTGCATCTTGCTCAGTTTGAAACGGAAGCTGAAGGTTCCACAGATGCTCCTCAGTGGAGGTAACCATGACCACAATATTGTCAAGATAGTTGATGCAATGGGGAATACGTTATGTGAATTACTCCAACTAATGTTGAAAAAGTACCAGAGCACTTGCTATCCCCAATCTTTTATACGTGTGGAGACCAGGGGTGTTGTTGATGGCAAATAAGTTCTGTAGTTTTTTGTTGAGTGGCAGCCTGCAGATATACCTCCAATAACTCCACCTTTAAAAACAATGTCCTCTCACCTGTTTTGTCACGAATTCCTCTGGACATGGGATGGAATATGTGTCAGCCACAGCCTGTGTATTGATCATCACCTTAAAATCAATACATAGACAGAGTTTGCTGGGTGATTTCTTTATGATTACAAGCATTGTAGCTTACTGGCTGAACAAAATAGGTTCGGTTACCTCTAAAGCTGCCCACCTGTCAAGTTACTTCTTATCTTGATCACAAAGTGACAGTGGCACCAGCCGCGTCTGAAAAAAAAATGAGGTTGTGCCATCGCTTTAATCCTGCAAAGCCCCGGAAAAAAATATCCAAACAACTGTCGTAAAGTTCATCAAGTTCCTGGTACAGTGCATGCTCAGATACCTGATTAATCAAATCGATAACTGTGAATCCAAATGCAGTGAAAGCATCCAAGCCAAACAAGTTTTCCAATATGTCCACCATCAATTGTCTGATAATGGGGATCTTTTGTCTGTTGTAGGTAATAAGATGATGTGTTGCTGGAGACAATACGTGAGAATTGATAAGAAATGCTGAGACACATTGATTTGCAACTGAAACAACTTTCCATTGATTTGCACATTGATGAACATCTTGTTAGGAATCACCACAGTGTTATCACACGTAGGTCTGATGACATTAATATCCATTGATTGGCAGTGATGAGTGTGCAGCACCAGCAGACAACACTTGACATACTGCCGCAATGTGTCCTTTCTTCTGACAGTGGTGGCAGGAACACAAACACTTGAGGTAGTCTGGCCAGTCATGGTGAACAAAACAATCAAGGCACGACAGAAGGGGGTTGCAATAATCAGCATGCCATGGACATATTTGTGCGGCATGTGGTGTACAAGTGGGCTGCATTGCTATGCTTCCTGCCTCAGAGCATGCACCCAAACCTGAGTGCCTGCTGCTGTCCAATTTGACAGTGGCCATTTCTGCCCAGGAATCCACTTGGCAGCCAGCCACATGAGCAAATTAAAATGATTGAACAGTAGAAATGACCTTGTCCAAGGAGGGATCTTCAAACTGTAGTGGCCCCTGGTGAACCTCTTTATCATGGACCGACCTAATGAGTGCATCTTGGACCATAATGTCAGTGTACAACTCTTTATGTGGAGAGATAACAAAGCAGCTTTTCCGACTGACACCCTGCAATTCTGCAGACCAAGTGCGATATGATTGATGAGGTTGTTTCCTTCACTGATATTTATTCCAGTCTCACGGAAATAACATACATATATAATAAGATGACAAGTGACAAATTTTGTCAAAAGAGAGGGAAGCAGGTTCCTGAAGCGAGGCCAACTTTCCTAACAAGTGACACGTTGGGAGGGGGGGCGATCCAAGAGAGAAAACAAGCCTTAATGCTAATGGCATCCACTACCTGGACGACAGTGAAGTGTTGCCATAAGGGCTTCTCATATGCCTCCCAGTAGCTTACAGATTCATCATAGGTGGGGAAGAGAGGTTGATGGTCTGGCAGTTGCTGTGGCTTTGCCAATAATTTTGAGTTAACACCCTGTTCAACAATACTGTGTGTTTCTGCTGTTGCAATTCCAAATGTTGTTGGCTTTCCAGCTGCTGCTGCAGCAAGCTTTGAAGCACCACCTTAAAGGACATGCTGGACATCATCGTCAAATGAACAAGAGACACACATGAAAAGTGCAGTCGCTCTTGTCAACTGAAACTGTAGTCACCCTTGTCAACACTCATGTTGCAATTCCACACACAAATAAGAATCTTGCACAAAATGATTCAAAAGAAAGCCTTTTAGAAATAAAATGTAATATATAAAGTGAATGTGAAAGCAGTAATGTTATATACATGGTGGTCCGTTGATCGTAGCCAGGCCAAATATCTCATGAAATAAGCGTCAAACGATAGACCTATAAAGAACGAGCGTCAAACAAAAGAACTATAAAGAACGAAACTTGTCTAGCTCGAAGGAGGAAACCAGATGGCGCTATGGTTGGGCCGCTAGATGGCGCTGTCATAGGTCAAACGGATATCAACTGCATTTTTAAAATAGGAACCCCCATTTTTTATTGCATATTCGTGTAGTAGGTAAAGAAATATGAATGTTTTAGTTGGACCATTTTTTTCACTTCGTGATAGATGGTGCTGTAATAGTCACAAACATATGGCTCACATTTTTAGACAAACAATTGGTAACAGGTAGGTTTTTTAAATTAAAATACAGAATGAAGGTACATTTGAACATTGTATTTCGATTGTTCCAATGTGATACATGTACCTTTGTGAACTTGTCATTTCTGAACGTATGGTGTTACAATGTGATTACCTGTAAATACCACATTAATGCAATAAATGCTCAAAATGATGTCCGTCAACCTCAATGCATTTGGCAATACTTGTAACGACATTCCTCTCAACATCAAGTAGTTCGCCATCTGTGATGTTCGTACATGCATTGACAATGTGCTGACGCATGTTGTCAGGTGTTGTAAGTGGATCAAGATAGCAAATATCCTTCAACTTTCCCCACATAAAGAAATTTGGGGACATCAGATCCGGTGAACGTGCGGGCCATGGTATGGTGCTTCGACGACCAGTCCACCTGTCATGAAATATGCTATTCAGTACCACTTCAACTGCACGCGAGCTATGTGCCACACATCCATCATGTTGGAAGTACATCGCCATTCTGTCATGCAGTGAAACATCTTGTAGTAACATCAGTATAACATTACGTAGGAAATCAGCATGCATTGCACTATTTATACAGCCATCAATAAAATGGGGGCCAATTATCCTTCCTCCCATAATGCTGCACCATACATTAACCTGCCAATGTCGCTGATGTTCCACTTGTCGCAGCCATTGTGGATTTTCCGTTGCCCAATAGTGCATATTATGCCAGTTTATGTTACTGCTGTTGGTGAATGATGCTTCGTCGCTAAATAGAACGCGTGAAAAAAATCTGTCATCATCCCGTAATTTCTCTTGTGCCCAGTGATAGAACTGTACACGACATTCAAAGTCATCACCATGCAATTCCTGGTGCATAGAAATATGGTACGGGTGGAATCTATGTTGATGTAGCATTCACAACAACGACGTTTTTGAGATTCCCGATTCTCATGCAATTTTTTTGCTACTGATGTGCGGATTTGCCGTGACAGCAGCTAAAACACCTACTTGGGCATCATCATTTGTTGCAGGTCATGGTTGACGTTTCATATGTGGCTGAACACTTCCTGTTTTCTTAAATAATGTAACTATCCGGCGAACGGTCCAGACGCTTGGATGATGTCATCCAGGATACTGAGCAGCATACATAGCACACTCCCGTTGGGCATTTTGACCACAATAGCCATACATCAACACGATATCGACCTTTTCCACAATTGGTAAACGGTCCATTTTAACAGGGGCAATGTATCACGAAGCAAATACCATCTGCACTGGTGGAATGTTACGTGATACCACGTACTTATACGTTTGTGACTATTACAGCGCCATTTATCACAAAGTGAAAAAAGTGGCCCAACTAAAACATTCATATTTCTTAATGTACTATACGAATATGTAATAAAAAATGGTGGTTCCTATTTAAAAAAACGCTGTTGATATCTGTTTGTCCTAAGGCAGCCATCTGGTTTCCCCCTTCAGTCTAGACGAGTTTCGTTCTTTGTAGTTTTTTCATTTGATGCTTATTTCATGAGATATTTGGCCCGGTCACTATCAATGGACCACCCTGTATACAAAAAATGATGTATGTAACACTAATGGAAATTCCTGGATGGAGTGATACATAAAATAAGGGGAAGGCAGCCACTCACTTGTAGTGGATTGATGAGCACTAGCTCTTTTCCCAGCAACAGTAAAAACACACACACACACACACACACACACACACACACATATATATATATATATATATATATATATATATTCCAAAGATGAGGTGACTTACCGAACAAAAGCGCTGGCAGGTCGATAGATACACAAACAAACACAAACACACACACAAAATTCAAGCTTTCGCAACAAACTGTTGCCTCATCAGGAAAGAGGGAAGGAGAGGGGAAGACGAAAGGAAGTGGGTTTTAAGGGAGAGGGTAAGGAGTCATTCCAATCCCGGGAGCGGAAAGACTTACCTTAGGGGGAAAAAAGGACAGGTATACACTCGCACACACGCACATATCCATCCACACATACAGACACAAGCAGACATATTTAAAGACAAAGAGTTTGGGCAGAGATGTCAGTCGAGGCAGAAGTGTAGAGGCAAAGAAGTTGTTGAAAGACAGGTGAGGTATGAGTGGCGGCAACTTGAAATTAGCGGAGATTGAGGCCTGGCGGATGACGAGAAGAGAGGATATACTGAAGGGCAAGTTCCCATCTCCGGAGTTCGGATAGGTTGGTGTTGGTGGGAAGTATCCAGATAACCCGGACGGTGTAACACTGTGCCAAGATGTGCTGGCTGTGCACCAAGGCATGTTTAGCCACAGGGTGATCCTCATTACCAACAAACACTGTCTGCCTGTGTCCATTCATGCGAATGGACAGTTTGTTGCTGGTCATTCCCACATAGAATGCATCACAGTGTAGGCAGGTCAGTTGGTAAATCACGTGGGTGCTTTCACACGTGGCTCTGCCTCTGATCGTGTACACCTTCCGGGTTACAGGACTGGAGTAGGTGGTGGTGGGAGGGTGCATGGGACAGGTTTTGCATCGGGGGCGGTTACAAGGATAGGAGCCAGAGGGTAGGGAAGGTGGTTTGGGGATTTCATAGGGATGAACTAACAGGTTACGAAGGTTAGGTGGACGGCGGAAAGACACTCTTGGCGGAGTGGGGAGGATTTCATGAAGGATGGATCTCATTTCAGGGCAGGATTTGAGGAAGTCGTATCCCTGCTGGAGAGCCACATTCAGAGTCTGGTCCAGTCCCGGAAAGTATCCTGTCACAAGTGGGGCACTTTTGTGGTTCTTCTGTGGGGGATTCTGGGTTTGAGGGGACGAGGAAGTGGCTCTGGTTATTTGCTTCTGTACCAGGTCGGGAGGGTAGTTGCGGGATGCGAAAGCTGTTTTCAGGTTGTTGGTGTAATGATTCAGGGATTCCGGACTGGAGCAGATTCGTTTGCCACGAAGACCTAGGCTGTAGGGAAGGGACCGTTTGATGTGGAATGGGTGGCAGCTGTCATAATGGAGGTACTGTTGCTTGTTGGTGGGTTTGATGTGGACGGACGTGTGAAGTTGGCCATTGGACAGGTGGAGGTCAACGTCAAGGAAAGTGGCATGGGATTTGGAGTAGGACCAGGTGAAACTGATGGAACCAAAGGAGTTGAGGTTGGAGAGGAAGTTCTGGAGTTCTTCTTCACTGTGAGTCCAGATCATGAAGATGTCATCAATAAATCTGTACCAAACTTTGGGTTGGCAGACTTGGGTAACCAAGAAGGCTTCCTCTAAGCGACCCATGAATAGGTTGGCGTACGAGGGGGCCATCCTGGTGCCCATGGCTGTTCCCTTTAATTGTTGGTATGTCTGGCCCTCAAAAGTGAAGAAGTTGTGGGTCAGGATGAAGCTGGCTAAGGTAATGAGGAAAGAGGTTTTAGGTAGGGTGGCCGGTGATCGGCGTGAAAGGAAATGCTCCATCGCAGCGAGGCCCTGGACGTGCGGAATATTTGTGTATAAGGACGTGGCATCAATGGTTACAAGGATGGTTTCCGGGGGTAACAGATTGGGTAAGGATTCCAGGCGTTCAAGGAAGTGGTTGGTGTCCTTGATGAAGGATGGGAGACTGCATGTAATGGGTTGAAGGTGTTGATCTACGTAGGCAGAGATGCGTTCTGTGGGGGCTTGGTAACCAGCTACAATGGGGCGGCCGGGATGATTGGGTTTGTGGATTTTAGGAAGAAGGTAGAAGGTAGGGGTGCGGGGTGTCGGTGGGGTCAGGAGGTTGATGGAGTCAGGTGAAAGGTTTTGCAGGGGGCCTAAGGTTCTGAGGATTCCTTGAAGCTCCGCCTGGACATCGGGAATTGGGTTACCTTGGCAAACTTTGTATGTGGTGTTGTCTGAAAGCTGACGCAGTCCCTCAGCCACATACTCCCGACGATCAAGTACCACGGTCGTGGAACCCTTGTCCGCCGGAAGAATGACGATGGATCGGTCAGCCTTCAGATCACGGATAGCCTGGGCTTCAGCAGTGGTGATGTTGGGTGTAGGATTAAGGTTTTTTAAGAAGGATTGAGATGCAAGGCTGGAAGTCAGAAATTCCTGGAAGGTTTGGAGAGGGTGATTTTGAGGAAGAGGAGGTGGGTCCCGCTGTGACGGAGGACGGAACTGTTCCAGGCAGGGTTCAATTTGGATGGTGTCTTGAGGAGTCGGATCATTAGGAGTAGGATTAGGATCATTTTTCTTCGTGGCAAAGTGATACTTCCAGCAGAGAGTACGGGTGTAGGACAGTAAATCTTTGACGAGGGCTGTTTGGTTGAATCTGGGAGTGGGGCTGAAGGTGAGGCCTTTGGATAGGACAGAGGTTTCGGATTGGGAGAGAGGTTTGGAGGAAAGGTTAACTACTGAATTAGGGTGTTGTGGTTCCAGATTGTGTTGATCGGAATTTTGAGGTTTTGGAGGGAGTGGAGCTGGAAGTGGGAGATTGAGTAGATGGGAGAGACTGGGTTTGTGTGCAATGAGAGGAGGTTGAGGTTTGCTGGAAAGGTTGTGAAGGGTGAGTGAGTTGCCTTTCCGGAGGTGGGAAACCAGGAGATTGGATAGTTTTTTGAGGTGGAGGGTGGCATGCTGTTCTAATTTACGGTTGGCCTGTAGGAGGATGCTCTGAACAGCCGGTGTGGATGTGGGGGAGGAAAGATTAAGGACTTTTATTAAGGATAGGAGTTGACGGGTGTGTTCATTGGCTGAGTTGATGTGTAGGTAAAGGATTAGGTGGGTGAGGGCAATGGATTGTTCAGTTTGGAACTGGTATAGGGACTGATGGAAGGAAGGGTTGCAGCCAGAGATGGGAACTTTGAGTGTGAGGCCTTTGGGGGTAATGCCAAATGTCAGACAAGCCTGAGAAAAATGATCCTAATCCTACTCCTAATGATCCGACTCCTCAAGACACCATCCAAATTGAACCCTGCCTGGAACAGTTCCGTCCTCCGTCACAGCGGGACCCACCTCCTCTTCCTCAAAATCACCCTCTCCAAACCTTCCAGGAATTTCTGACTTCCAGCCTTGCATCTCAATCCTTCTTAAAAAACCTTAATCCTACACCCAACATCACCACTGCTGAAGCCCAGGCTATCCGTGATCTGAAGGCTGACCGATCCATCGTCATTCTTCCGGCGGACAAGGGTTCCACGACCGTGGTACTTGATCGTCGGGAGTATGTGGCTGAGGGACTGCGTCAGCTTTCAGACAACACCACATACAAAGTTTGCCAAGGTAACCCCATTCCCGATGTCCAGGCGGAGCTTCAAGGAATCCTCAGAACCTTAGGCCCCCTGCAAAACCTTTCACCTGACTCCATCAACCTCCTGACCCCACCGACACCCCGCACCCCTGCCTTCTACCTTCTTCCTAAAATCCACAAACCCAATCATCCCGGCCGCCCCATTGTAGCTGGTTACCAAGCCCCCACAGAACGCATCTCTGCCTACATAGATCAACACCTTCAACCCATTACATGCAGTCTCCCATCCTTCATCAAGGACACCAACCACTTCCTTGAACGCCTGGAATCCTTACCCAATCTGTTACCCCCGGAAACCATCCTTGTAACCATTGATGCCACGTCCTTATACACAAATATTCCGCACGTCCAGGGCCTCGCTGCGATGGAGCATTTCCTTTCACGCCGATCACCTGCCACCCTACCTAAAACCTCTTTCCTCATTACCTTAGCCAGCTTCATCCTGACCCACAACTTCTTCACTTTTGAGGGCCAGACATACCAACAATTAAAGGGAACAGCCATGGGCACCAGGATGGCCCCCTCGTACGCCAACCTATTCATGGGTCGCTTAGAGGAAGCCTTCTTGGTTACCCAAGTCTGCCAACCCAAAGTTTGGTACAGATTTATTGATGACATCTTCATGATCTGGACTCACAGTGAAGAAGAACTCCAGAACTTCCTCTCCAACCTCAACTCCTTTGGTTCCATCAGTTTCACCTGGTCCTACTCCAAATCCCATGCCACTTTCCTTGACGTTGACCTCCACCTGTCCAATGGCCAACTTCACACGTCCGTCCACATCAAACCCACCAACAAGCAACAGTACCTCCATTATGACAGCTGCCACCCATTCCACATCAAACGGTCCCTTCCCTACAGCCTAGGTCTTCGTGGCAAACGAATCTGCTCCAGTCCGGAATCCCTGAATCATTACACCAACAACCTGAAAACAGCTTTCGCATCCCGCAACTACCCTCCCGACCTGGTACAGAAGCAAATAACCAGAGCCACTTCCTCGTCCCCTCAAACCCAGAATCCCCCACAGAAGAACCACAAAAGTGCCCCACTTGTGACAGGATACTTTCCGGGACTGGACCAGACTCTGAATGTGGCTCTCCAGCAGGGATACGACTTCCTCAAATCCTGCCCTGAAATGAGATCCATCCTTCATGAAATCCTCCCCACTCCGCCAAGAGTGTCTTTCCGCCGTCCACCTAACCTTCGTAACCTGTTAGTTCATCCCTATGAAATCCCCAAACCACCTTCCCTACCCTCTGGCTCCTATCCTTGTAACCGCCCCCGATGCAAAACCTGTCCCATGCACCCTCCCACCACCACCTACTCCAGTCCTGTAACCCGGAAGGTGTACACGATCAGAGGCAGAGCCACGTGTGAAAGCACCCACGTGATTTACCAACTGACCTGCCTACACTGTGATGCATTCTATGTGGGAATGACCAGCAACAAACTGTCCATTCGCATGAATGGACACAGGCAGACAGTGTTTGTTGGTAATGAGGATCACCCTGTGGCTAAACATGCCTTGGTGCACAGCCAGCACATCTTGGCACAGTGTTACACCGTCCGGGTTATCTGGATACTTCCCACCAACACCAACCTATCCGAACTCCGGAGATGGGAACTTGCCCTTCAGTATATCCTCTCTTCTCGTCATCCGCCAGGCCTCAATCTCCGCTAATTTCAAGTTGCCGCCACTCATACCTCACCTGTCTTTCAACAACTTCTTTGCCTCTACACTTCTGCCTCGACTGACATCTCTGCCCAAACTCTTTGTCTTTAAATATGTCTGCTTGTGTCTGTATGTGTGGATGGATATGTGCGTGTGTGCGAGTGTATACCTGTCCTTTTTTCCCCCTAAGGTAAGTCTTTCCGCTCCCGGGATTGGAATGACTCCTTACCCTCTCCCTTAAAACCCACTTCCTTTCGTCTTCCCCTCTCCTTCCCTCTTTCCTGATGAGGCAACAGTTTGTTGCGAAAGCTTGAATTTTGTGTGTGTGTTTGTGTTTGTTTGTGTATCTATCGACCTGCCAGCGCTTTTGTTCGGTAAGTCACCTCATCTTTGTTTTTATATATAATTTTTCCCACGTGGAATGTTTCCTTCCATTATATATATATATATTCCCATGGCCACAGTCCACTTGCCATGGCCACAGAAATGTGCATTTGGGTGTCTGCATTGATAAATGTGAATGTGTGTATGTTTGCTGGAAAAAGAGCTAGTGCTCGTTTCCATTAAGCATTACTGAGTCCCTTTTATTAGACAAACAATAAAAAATTCTTCTCTTTCTTTAAAGGCGACCGTTTCTGTTGCAGCAAGAGGGAAGACACAGAGTGCTGTTTAAGACTTTCCTGACATGGTAACTGCTTCATTGGTTCATGGGATCACATCAAATAATGTTGTGGAAGCTGCACAATATTTTGACAAGACAGCTACCTGTCATCTTCAGTAAGCACCTGAAGATGACAAGCAACTGCCTCATCAAAATACTGTGCAGCTTCCTCATCATTAACCGACACTGCGCCTGTGAACCAATGGAGAAACAGTGTAATTATAAATAAACAGTAGTTTATTCCTGACTGTTTATACTATGCAGTACAAACTCCAGTTTCTTTCCAGACTACAATGAACTGCAGGTATCGGTTTCACTCTTCTGTGGCCAGGATATTTTTTTTTTTTTTTTTTTTTTTTTATTTTTCCATCTCTTGTGAGTACGCTGCTCTACAGTTTACTTTCTCCAAATGACACCATAAATCCTACACACGAATTTTTTTATGAAATTGTTGACCAACATTTTTGCCTAGTTCTCATATCATCAGTTAACCAATAGTCATAAAAGAAGAGTTACATAATGCAATTGGCAGAGACTAAATGCTGTTGGCTTTCCAGCTGCTGCTGCAGCAAGCTTTGAAGCACCACCTTACAGCACACACTTGACATCACCGTCAAATCAACAAGAATAATTATGTCTCCTTACACATATTCTTCATATTGGTTATAGAGTATTTTGCTGTGTTATAGTCAACATGCAGTCACAAATATTTGATTTTTTTGTTCTCTGTTTGTTTGTTTATTTATGTACTGTGTCAGCCCTTTGGACACTGACTGAGTCAGTACTTGGCTAGGTCACAACTGCTTTGTATTAGAAGAGTGGTATGGGGAGGGGGGATGGACTCTGCATGTTTGTACTCCAAAACAGCAATTCAATTCCTTCAATTTTTTTCAAAATTTGTCAGAAATGAAATACATGTTGCTCAAGTGTATGTACTAGAAAAGGTTTTCAGTCATATTCTGTATTCAAATCATCCAGTCCTCTTTTATCTATGCTGTGGGGTGATGCAGTGTATTGTTAAACTTAAGATAATACTTATTTTTTTTATGCAAGTTTCACCTCTCCCACTTAACTGTACCTAACTGTGATCTCCATGGTGTCTCCCAGCTTATAATACTGGAACCTGGTAAAAAAACCTCATGTTGTGATTATACAATCTTTCTCCCAACTAGTAAGCACTCCATTTGCAAACACGTCTTGATTCTTAACTTCAGCATTTGTTGCATTACTGTAAATTATACAGGCATCTGAAAATGCTCCTGGTTATTTGTTACAACTAGACTCAGCATCACTTCATTCACTATAGAAGTATAGAAAAGCTAAAAAGAAACTCGCAGAGTCACTAATACTCTCCATTCTTTATAATGGTGAACCTATTTCCCAGGGACTTTCTTATGAGTGCTCGCATTGGTCGGAACTGGCGATGAATGCTTGAGTGCAATATATGTGCGATATCTGTTATTTCGACCATATCGCTCCTGCCTTTGAACAATTATCATGACTATGTGGCAATAAATGTAGAGATTATCATACCCGGTGTTTGCTTTATTGTCTTCTCAACCAGTGCATTTCTTCCTATTTGTCTTCAACCCTTCACAATTATTGGAACAACACGGCTGAAATACTCATTCTCAACAAAGTAAAATCCCCTCTGCACCACTGCACAACACTGCCACGTTCTCTAAATCATTCTCTGTCTCAGGCATCAAACTTTAGAATGATATTTCTAAAAATATTAGAGGAATTAAAATCCTTTCAAACTTCAGAAGACAGCTGATGACCCACCTTCTATCACAATAACTATGTCTTCTGCAGCTCACTCCCAATAACCCACCCTCCACCACTACTTTCCCCTCCCCTTGTCTACAGAGCACTCTATTGAAAGTCTCTTCTTTCCTAACAGCCATTGTCAATTTCATTTCAATCTTCTCCTCTTTCATTATCCTTTCCACTAGTAATACCAAACAAGGCCTCAAAAGTGTTAAACTAACCAACATTATTCTTAATGCTTCCATTGTTATTGTCGTTATTGCCAGTTATTATTTTTCATTAATAATTCTAATTATTATTATTGCAAATTATTTGTAATTTGACTCTGATGTAATATTTTTTGTATGTGTTGTTCCTGGTCAGACATAAGAGAGGGCCTTAAGGTTCTAATATGGTCAGGCTAAATAAGCAGTAAATATGTGAACAGAAAGGGACTTCAGAAAGGCTTCATCGTACCACCTAGCCCAACATACGAGGGGGGGACCCAAAAGTAACCGGAATCATAATGCTGCACATCGTGTACTTGTAGTAGCAGGTTGCGCCGCCAGAGGGTTGTAGTAGGAGCTCTGCTGAGTCATTCTGCCACGCGGCGTCACCAACAGTGAGAAGTGTGGTTTCTTTGAGTGTGCGTACAGTGCAGACTTGACACCAGGAAATGGCTAGTTCTTACGAACAACGTGCGGGCAGTGAAGTTTTGTTTCTTGCTCGGCAAGAACGCAGCAGAAACTGTTGTGATGATTCAGACAGCCTACAAAGACCATGCTCTTAGTAAAACACAAGTGTTCGAATGTTTTTCTCGGTTTAAAAAGGGAGAAATGGTGGTTGAAGATCAGCCCTGTTCCGTTTGACCTTCAACTGCTTGAAGCGAAGACAATATCGACAAAATCCGTAATCTCCTCAGTGAAGATTGACGCAGGACAATCAACCAACTTGAGAACTTGTTCGGGTTGTCCTGGAGCTCAATTCAGCGCATCTTGACCATCGATTTGGGGATGCGAAGAGTGGCAGCAAAATTCATGCCGAAGCTTCTTACCGGAGATCAAAGGGATCGTCGCGTTCAAGCCTGTCACAAAATGAAGGACGTTGTCAAAGATGATCCACATTTTTTCAAGAAAATCATTACAGGTGATGAGTCATGGGGCTATGAGTACAATCCAGAAAGTAAACAACAGTCATCACAATGGATGTCACCTGGCTCACCTCGACCAGAAAAAGCTTGACAAGTGAAATCGAATGTGAAAACGATGTTGATTTGTTTTTTTACATCAAAGAGATCGTATACTCTGAATTTGTCCTTGAAAACCAGACAGTAAACCAACAATTCTATTTGGAGGTTATAAAACGGCTTCACAGAAGTTCGTCCCGAAAACGTTTGGCTTTGTGGGATTCTGGCGTGTGGTTCCTGCATCACGACAATGCTCCCGTGCACACAGTTCTCACCATTCGTCAGTTTTTGGCCTCAACGAAGACAACTACCTTGACCCACGCGCCCTATTCACCGGATTTAGCACACTTGGACTTCTTCCTATTCCCGAGGGTGAAAAGAGACTTGAGAGGGAAGCGTTTTGTGAATGTGGAAGATGTAAAACGCAATGTCATTAAAGTGTTAGCAGGTATCAAAGAGGATGAATTTAAAAGGTGCTTCGAACACTGGAATGAACATTTGGACAAGTGTATTAATGCTAATGGAGAGTACTTGCAAGGAGATTAAGGTTGTATTTGAAAACAATAAAGTATATGCTTTCTAGAAAGAAATTCTGGTTATTTTTGTGTCCCCCCTTGTACACACTTATTACTAAAGAACTTACATACATCTGAAAACAACAGAAACCTAGAAAACTCAATGGAACTAGTGGAGAGAATCAAGAATGTAGACATACGAGACACAGCAAGCCTCATATCATTTGATGTCACGCAATGTACACTAGTCTAATATTCCAATAAATGAAACAACAACACCATACAAAGACTAAAACAACAAGGAAACATCCCTGTTTCACACATTAATGAAATAGCAACAATACTCAAGACCATAACAGCACAAAATTACTTTATGTTAAATAAATAATTTTATTCCCAACATGAAGTGCTGCCAATGGGATCAACAATTAGGGGTCTCGGGACAGACGTGTCAGCACAGAAAAACCTCAGAACACAGGAAACACTCACAGATAAATTCAACAGATCAGGATCATATGATCCCATGTGCAACACTTGTCAATCACTATACATAGGACAAACATGGAGGGACTTTAAGATACTGAGAACAGCTCAGAGGCCTAAAAAGTAACAGCACCCATAGCACATTTGCTGACCACCTAATAGCCATAATCACAACCAAACTATAATAGCAACAGATTTAAAAATACTGAACACTGATGGTGTGAAGAAACACAACAACATAGTGCTCACCATGTTTTGCAAAGTAAAAAGGCATTTATAAAAAATTAAATTAACAAAGTATATTAATATGTGTGTGCAGTGTCCTCAGAATACAAGAGGAGGAGGATTAATCACAACGAAACAGAGTGGTAACAAATATGTATGCAAAACATTTTGACATGTCAAAACCACGTTTTTCAAAAATCAAGGAAAGTATTAACTCACCTATGAAATCCACATTTACGTAATTTGGTTTGCAGATGACAAGCTATCAGCACAGGACACCATACAGTTGGTCCTGCAAAACCATGTAATGTAAAATCACAGTAAGAAGCGAAACTTTCTTTAAGCCTCACTTTGTTAGTTCAGTTACAACCTAAAATATGTTCACTTTTTGCAGTTTTCAGTAAACAAAAACCCACTTATGATGGCACAGAGGTGCTGAAACATGTTTGAGTAAGAAGATAAAACAGTGTCTTTGCAAAAAGGCAGAACCTGTATCTTATTACTTCTGCTTGTTATATATTAGACATAAGATCATTTACATATATGAGAAATAATACACTCCTGGAAATTGAAATAAGAACACCGTGAATTCATTGTCCCAGGAAGGGGAAACTTTATTGACACATTCCTGGGGTCAGATACATCACATGATCACACTGACAGAACCACAGGCACATAGACACAGGCAACAGAGCATGCACAATGTCGGCACTAGTACAGTGTATATCCACCTTTCGCAGCAATGCAGGCTGCTATTCTCCCATGGAGACGATCGTAGAGATGCTGGATGTAGTCCTGTGGAACGGCTTTCCATGCCATTTCCACCTGGCGCCTCAGTTGGACCAGCGTTCGTGCTGGACGTGCAGACCGCGTGAGACGACGCTTCATCCAGTCCCAAACATGTTCAATGGGGGACAGATCCGGAGATCTTGCTGGCCAGGGTAGTTGACTTACACCTTCTAGAGCACGTTGGGTGGCACGGGATTCATGCGGACGTGCATTGTCCTGTTGGAACAGCAAGTTCCCTTGCCGGTCTAGGAATGGTAGAACGATGGGTACGATGACGGTTTGGGTGTACCGTGCACTATTCAGTGTCCCCTCGACGATCACCAGTGGTGTACGGCCAGTGTAGGAGATCGCTCCCCACACCATGATGCCGGGTGTTGGCCCTGTGTGCCTCGGTCGTATGCAGTCCTGATTGTGGCGCTCACCTGCACGGCGCCAAACACGCATACGACCATCATTGGCACCAAGGCAGAAGCGACTCTCATCGCTGAAGACGACACGTCTCCATTCGTCCCTCCATTCACGCCTGTCGCGACACCACTGGAGGCGGGCTGCACGATGTTGGGGCGTGAGCGGAAGACGGCCTAACGGTGTGCGGGACCATAGCCCAGCTTCATGGAGACGGTTGCGAATGGTCCTCGCCGATACCCCAGGAGCAACAGTGTCCCTAATTTGCTGGGAAGTGGCGATGCGGTCCCCTACGGCACTGCGTAGGATCCTACGGTCTTGGCGTGCATCCGTGCGTCGCTGCGGTCCGGTCCCAGGTCGACGGCCACGTGCACCTTCCGCCGACCACTGGCGACAACATCGATGTACTGTGGAGACCTCACGCCCCACGTGTTGAGCAATTCGGCGGTACGTCCACCCGGCCTCCCGCATGCCCACTATACGTCCTCGCTCAAAGTCCGTCAACTGCACATACGGTTCACGTCCATGCTGTCGCGGCATGCTACCAGTGTTAAAGACTGCGATGGAGCTCCGTATGCCACGGCAAACTGGCTGACACTGATGGCGGCGGTGCACAAATGCTGCGCAGCTAGCGCCATTCGACGGCCAACACCGCGGTTCCTGGTGTGTCCGCTGTGCCGTGCGTGTGATCATTGCTTGTACAGCCCTCTCGCAGTGTCCGGAGCAAGTATTGTGGGTCTGACACACCGGTGTCAATGTGTTCTTTTTTCCATTTCCAGGAGTGTAGTTGGCCTAGGTTGAGTCCTTTGGAACCCCAAAAGTGATTTCTACCCAGTTAAAAGAACTTCCCCTGCTTATGTTGTTTGAATTACTAAATACAACTGTCTGCCATCTTTTGGTCAGATATGACATTTTTCTTTTGTTGGCTGTACCATCAGTACCATAAAACCTCAGTTTACCTTGAAGAATATTGTGATTCACACAGTAAAATTCATCAGATAAGTAACAGCAAATACAGTCTGGTACATCTTTTATTTAATGTTTGTAAACTTTGGTGAGTGAACATGTAACTGACATTCTCAGTAGAGCAACTCTTCTGAAACCCAAACTTTGATTTACTAAGGAAATGTTGTTGTTCAGGTAGGATACAAACCTAGAGGACATCACCTCCTCAAAAACTTTGGAAGATGATGTCACCAGTGAAACCGGTTAATAGCTATTAATGTATCTCCTATCCTCTTTCTTGTGGAGGAGTTTAATACCAGCATATTTCAATCTCTCTGGAAAAATGCTCCAAGTCAATGATGCAATATGCATTTCAGAAAAGACAATAGGTCAATTTATTACATTGGAACAATTCATTAGTACTTTGTTGAAATCACTATCAAATTCAAATGAGCTTTTATATTTAATTTTAGGGGGAGAAATGGGTGAAACATCCATATGACTGAATTTCAAGTGAGTTTCTTTTTCAGCATGCTGCTCCAATTTTTCACCCTGAATTGCTTGTCCCTATATTTTCTACTGTATTTCAGAGATGATACCTGCTGCACTGTGACCAATCATTGATAGTCTACAGCTACATTTATCACACCTTGCTACACAGATTTAATGCTTAAAAATGTAACTAAACCACTTAACACAGTTCACGTGACACAAATTATCACTGTTTAGGAGCTACAAAAATGTGGTCTGCAGATTGGCACTTTTTAAGTGTATGTTAGAATGCAAAAATTTAGCTATTTCTCTGTAAAAGCGAGAACTTAGCACTCACTGAACTGCAGTAAATGTTAATTAACTTATTCACAGTTATATGCAACTTTTAAACACTCCTTATCATGAATATTACTTGATATTTGACAGAGTTTACTATTGACAAAATACATCCCACTTTTCATCATACGTTAAATGCTAAACCTCACAACACGAAATATTCAATTACCCAGGTAAAGGAGATATATATAAAGGAACATACTTACATTTGCAGTATTAAGATAGGTACATATCATGTAGCAGAGATGCAGAGTCACAGATAGGTGCTACAAAAAGACCATCACAAAATAAGCTTTCGGCCAACACACAAAACTCGCACACACGACCACAGAATCCGGTGTGTGTGTGTGTGTGTGTGTGTGTGTGTGTGTGTGTGTTTTTGTCTACTTTCAACGAAGGCTTTGTTGGCCAAAAGCTCATTTTGTGACAGTCTTTTTGTTGTGCCTATTTCTGACTCAGCATCTCTGCTGTCTGGTGAATATCAACTATCCTTTTCATAATATTGTTACATTCCATCCTGGATATCTGTTGTTTGATACATATTAAATGTGCTTCACTTTTCCCTGTAAAAATTGCCTCTTCTTCACTAGTATTACAGATGCCGCTACAGAGGTATCAGTTCTACGAACAAAAGAATAATGTTATGTTATGGGTTCACCATTGAGAGTATTCAGAACCTCATCACTTTCCACATTTCCAGTATATACTTTGTGTCATACATCTCCATACACTTCTACTGCAACCATTTTATATACTGCAAAACCATTAAGATGATGATCATGTGTAGTTCACACATGTATTTATTTTTACTGCTTCTACATCTACATCTACATCTACATCTACATTGATACTCCGCAAGCCACCCAACGGTGTGTGGCGGAGGGCACTTTACGTGCCACTGTCATTACCTCCCTTTCCTGTTCCAGTCGCGTATGGTTCGCGGGAAGAACGACTGTCTGAAAGCCTCCGTGCGTGCTCTAATCTCTCTAATTTTACATTCGTGATCTCCTCGGGAGGTATAAGTAGGGGGAAGCAATATATTCGATACCTCATCCAGAAACGCACCCTCTCGAAACCTGGCGAGCAAGCTACAATGCGATGCAGAGCGCCTCTCTTGCAGAGTCTGCCACTTGAGTTTATTAAACATCTCCGTAACGCTATCACGGTTACCAAATAACCCTGTGACGAAACGCGCCGCTCTTCTTTGGATCTTCTCTATCTCCTCCGTCAGACCGATCTGGTACGGATCCCACACTGATGAGCAATACTCAAGTATAGGTCGAATGAGTGTTTTGTAAGCCACCTCCTTTGTTGATGGACTACATTTTCTAAGCACTCTCCCAATGAATCTCAACCTGGTACCCGCCTTACCAACAATTAATTTTATATGATCATTCCACTTCAAATCGTTCTGCACGCATACTCCCAGATATTTTACAGAAGTAACTGCTACCAGTGTTTGTTCCGCTGTCATATAATCATACAATAAAGGATCCTTCTTTCTATGTATTCACAATACATTACATTTGTCTATGTTGAGGGTCAGTTGCCACTCCCTGCACCAAGTGCCTATCCGCTGCAGATCTTCCTGCATTTCGCTACAATTTTCTAATGCTGCAACTTCTCTGTATACTACAGCATCATCCGCGAAAAGCCGCATGGAACATCCGACACTATCTACTAAGTCATTTATATATATTGTGAAAAGCAATGGTCCCATAACACTCCCCTGTGGCACGCCAGAGGTTACTTTAACGTCTGTAGACGTCTCTCCATTGATAACAACATGCTGTGTTCTGTTTGCTAAAAACTCTTCAATCCAGCCACACAGCTGGTCTGATATTCCGTAGGCTCTTACTTTGTTTATCAGGCGACAGTGCGGAACTGTATCGAACGCCTTCCGGAAGTCAAGAAAAATAGCATCTACCTGGGAGCCTGTATCTAATATTTTCTGGGTCTCATGAACAAATAAGGCGAGTTGGGTCTCACACGATCACTGTTTCCGGAATCCATGTTGATTCCTACATAGTAGATTCTGGGTTTCCAGAAATGACATGATACGTGAGCAAAAAACATGTTCTAAAATTCTACAAGAGATCGACGTAAGAGATATAGGTCTATAGTTTTGCGCATCTGCTCGACGACCCTTCTTGAAGACTGGGACTATCTGTGCTCTTTTCCAATCATTTGGAACCCTCCGTTCCTCTAGAGACTTGCGGTACACGGCTGTTAGAAGGGGGGCAAGTTCTTTCGTGTACTCTGTGTAGAATCGAATTGGTATCCCGTCAGGTCCAGTGGACTTTCCTCTATTGAGTGATTCCAGTTGCTTTTCTATTCCTTGGACACTTATTTCGATGTCAGCCATTTTTTCGTTTGTGCGAGGATTTAGAGAAGGAACTGCAGTGCGGTCTTCCTCTGTGAAACAGCTTTGGAAAAAGGTGTTTAGTATTTCAGCTTTACGCGTGTCATCCTCTGTTTCAATGCCATCATCATCCCGTAGTGTCTGGATATGCTGTTTCGAGCCACTTACTGATTTAACGTAAGACCAGAACTTCCTAGGATTTTCTGTCAAGTCGGTACATAGCATTTTACTTTCGAATTCAATGAACGCTTCTCACATAGCCCTCCTTACGCTAACTTTGACATCATTTAGCTTCTGTTTGTCTGAGAGATTTTGGCTGCGTTTAAACTTGGAGTGAAGCTCTCTTTGCTTTCGCAGTAGCTTCCTAACTTTGTTGTTGTACCACGGTGGGTTTTTGCCGTCCCTCACAGTTTTACTCGGCACGTACCTGTCTAAAACGCATTTTACGATTGCCTTGAACTTTTTCCATAAACACTCAACATTGTCAGTGTCGGAACAGAAATTTTCGTTTTGATCTGTTAGGTAGTCTGAAATCTGCCTTCTATTACTCTTGCTAAACAGATAAACCTTCCTCCCTTTTTTTATATTCCTATTAACTTCCATATTCAGGGATGCTGCAACGGCCTTATGATCACTGATTCCCTGTTCTGTACATACAGAGTCGAAAAGTTCGGGTCTGTTTGTTATCAGTAGGTCCAAGATGTTATCTCCACATGTCGGTTCTCTGTTTAATTGCTCGAGGTAATTTTCGGATAGTGCACTCAGTATAATGTCACTCGATGCTCTGTCCCTACCACCCTTCCTAAACATCTGAGTGTCCCAGTCTATATCTGGTAAATTGAAATCTCCACCTAAGACTATAACATGCTGAGAAAATTTATGTGAAATGTATTCCAAATTTTCTCTCAGTTGTTCTGCCACTAATGCTGCTGAGTCGGGAGGTCGGTAAAAGGAGCCAATTATTAACCTAGTTCGGTTGTTTAGTGTAATCTCCACCCATAATAATTCACAGGAACTATCCACTTCTACTTCACTACAGGATAAACTACTACTAACAGCGACGAACACTCCACCACCGGTTGCATGCAATCTATCCTTTCTAAACACCGTCTGTACCTTTGTAAAAATTTCGGCAGAATTTATCTCTGGCTTAAGCCAGCTTTCTGTACCTATAACGATTTCAGCTTCGGTGCTTTCTATCAGCGCTTGAAGTTCCGGTACTTTACCAACGCAGCTTCGACAGTTGACAATTACAATACCGATTGCTGCTTGGTCCCCGCATGTCCTGACTTTGCCCCGCACCCTTTGAGGCTGTTGCCCTTTCTGTACTTGCCCAAGACCATCTAACCTAAAAAACCGCCCAGCCCACGTCACACAACCCCTGCTACCCGTGTAGCCGCTTGTTGCGTGTAGTGGACTCCTGATCTATTCAGCGGAACCCGAAACCCCACCACCCTATGGCGCAAGTCGAGGAATCTGCAGCCCACACGGTCGCAGAACCGTCTCAGCCTCTGATTCAGACCCTCCACTCGGCTCTGTACCAAAGGTCCGCAGTCAGTCCTGTCGACGATGCTGCAGATGGTGAGCTCTGCTTTCATCCCGCTAGCGAGACTGGCAGTCTTCACCAAATCAGATAGCCGCCGGAAGCCAGAGAGGATTTCCTCCGATCCATAGCGACACACATCATTGGTGCCGACATGAGCGACCACCTGCAGATGGGTGCACCCTGTACCCTTCATGGCATCCGGAAGGACCCTTTCCACATCTGGAATGACTCCCCCCGGTATGCACACGGAGTGCACATTGGTTTTCTTCCCCTCTCTTGCTGCCATTTCCCTAAGGGGCCCCATTACACGCCTGACGTTAGAGCTCCCAACTACCAGTAAGCCCACCCTCTGCAACTGCCCGGATCTTGCAGACTGAGGGGCAACCTCTGGAACAGGACAAGCAGCCGTGTCAGGCCGAAGATCACTATCAGGCTGAGACAGAGCCTGAAACCGGTTCGTCAGACAAACTGGAGAGGCTTTCCGTTCAGCCCTCTGGAATGTCTTTCGCCCCCTGCCACACCTTGAAACGACCTCCCACTCTACCACAGGTGAGGGATCAGCCTCAATGCGGGCAGTATCCCGGGCAACCACAGTCGTAGTCCGATCAGGGGATGCGTGGGACGAGCTGGCCGTCCCCGACAAACCCCCATCCGGACCCCCACAAACCCCCATCCGGACCCCCACAGTGATGCCCATTGGCAACAGCCTCAAGCTGTGTGACCGAAGCCAACACTGCCTGAAGCTGGGAGCGAAGGGATGCCAACTCAGCCTGCATCCGAACACAGCAGTTGCAGTCCCTATCCATGCTAAAAACTGTTTTGCAAAGAACGTCTGAACTAATCTACAGAGAGCGCAAACAAATCGACAAAATTTAAACGGTTATTAAAATACAAGATTGCCTAGTAAATGCAGTAATGCTGCTACTTGCGCACTGCTGACATTGCTCGGCGGCGGAAGGAGACTAAGCGAAATTACACTATTCAGGTACTAAAACGCGATGCTACACTCTCAAATACTATAATACGCCCGAAATTTATGAATTAAACAATGCAAGTACCAAAAACACGCAAATAAATTAAGAATTAAACTATGTAACAAATGAGTGAGCTAGGAGTATACGACTTGCTGCTCAGCTGCTTATCCAACGGCGGCAGGGAGCACACTGACTGTGACCAACCGACACTGGCCGTTCAAAACAAAAACAGTAGACAAACGACTACGCGAATTTACACTATTCAGGTACTAAAACGCGATGCTACAACTCTCAAATACTATAATACGCCCGAAATTTATGAATTAAACAATGCAAGTACCAAAAACACGCAAAGAAATTAAGAATTAAACTATGTAACAAATGAGTGAGCTAGGAATATACGACTTGCTGCTGCAGCTGCTTATCCAACGGCGGCGGGGAGTGTAGTCATTCTAGGCATGGTCATAGTTCCAACCATATTGTGATCATATTATTAATGTATGTATTTTACATGCCATATTTTATTTTTGCATTATTAGTTTGGATGTTAAAGAAAGGTGACATTTTAAAACTATGGAATGGAAATAACTGAGCAGGCTGATTATCAAAGACGGACAAATTTTTTTTTTTACTTAACTTAGATTTTAACTAACCCCAGTAGTTCTCGAAGTTAAATGTAATCATAATCTTTTCAAGTTTGAAAAAAACTGATTGAAAGCTGTTCAAAATGAATGCAAATTGTGACCTGCAGAACAAAATTTGGACAACCCTATTACATTGCTACTTCATATGTGGCCAACTCCAGCAGCAGCCAATAAGATGACAGGAACGGTTCTTTGGTGCTCCTATACCACAAAGCACTTCCAGTGTGATGGAACCTCTTCTGCTGTAAGAAATAATGGATGGTTTATTAACTCTTTCGTTAAATGTGCAGAAAAATTTGTATCTACCCAGACTGCCTATTAAAGCTACCAGCTCTACTGTTATAATTTGTCAGTTATGACTGGCTCTTCATAATAACAAAACAGTACCCCTCAATTCATGGTGTTGGTGTGAACATGAAATGCAGAAACCTTCAAATCAGTTACTGCTGTACGTGATAATCTTTGTGAACAATGTCAAAATGAGGAATTTCATTTCACAGATACTATTCATCTTATTTACAGATAAATAATTACTATTAAAAACAGTCTTGACCACAATTTATTTAATAAGGTGACCGGTTTCGACCACTACTGTGGTCATCTTCAGACCATTGAGTAGGAACCTCTTTATAGTAGTGATTCTCCAACAAAGAGGTTCCTACTCAACGGTCTGAAGATGACCACAGTAGTGGTCGAAACCGGTCATCTTATTAAATAAATTGTGGTCAAGACTGTTTTTAATAGTAATTATTTATAAGACATTGATCACTGCTGTTCCCATAATGCATTCAAAAGTAATTTATTTACAGATGATTCAAATGGCTCTGAGCACTATGGGACTCAACATCTGAGGTCATCAGTCCCCTAGAACTTAGAACTACTTAAACCTAACTAACCTAAGGACATCACACACATCCATGCCCGAGGCAGGATTCGAACCTGCGACTGTAGCAGTCATGCGGTTCCGGACTGAAGCGCCCAGAACAGCACGGCCACCTCGGCCGGCTACAGATGATTCCTCAGAACAGAACAAATATCAGTGCTTTCATGATGCATTGTTTCTGGCTCATTAAATGTTGTTGTTGTTGTTGTTGTTGTTGTGGTCTTCAGTCCTGAGACTGGTATGATGCAGCTCTCCATGCCACTCTACCTTCTGAATCTGCTTAGTGTATTCATCTCTTGGTCTCCCTCTACGATTTTAACCTTCACGCTGCCCTCCTGTACTAAATTGGTGATCCTCAGAACATGTCCTACCAACCGATCCCTTCTTCTAGTCAAGTTGTGCCACAAACTCCTTTTCTCCCCAATTCTATTTAATACCTCCTCATAGTTATATGATCTACCCATCTAATCTTCATCATTCTTCTGTAGCACCACATTTCGAAAGCTTCTATTCTCTTCTTGTCCAAACTAGTTATCGTCCATGTTTCACTTCTCTACGTGGCTACACTCCATACAAATACTTTCAGAAACGACTTCCTGACACTTAAATCAATTCTTGATGTTAACAAATTTCTCTTCTTCAATAACGCTTTCCTTGCCATTGCCAGTCTACATTTTATATCCTCTCTACTTCGACCATCATCAGTTATTTTGCTCCTCAAATAGCAAAACTCCTTTACTACTTTAAGTGTCTCATTTCCTAATCTGATTCCCTTAGCATCACCTGACTTAATTCGTCTACATTCCATTATCCTCGTTTTGCTTTTGTTTATGTTTATCTTATATCCTCCTTTCAAGACACTGTCCATTCTGTTCAACTGCTCTTCCAAGTCCCTTGCTGTCTCTGAAAGAATTACAATGTCATCAGCGAACCTCAAAGTTTTTATTTCTTCTCCATGGATTTTAATACCTACTCCGAACTTTTCCTTTATTGCTTGCTCAATATACAGATTGAATAGCATCGGGGAGAGATACAAACCTGTCTCACTCCCTTCCCAACCGCTGCTTCCCTTTCATGTCCCTCGACTCTTATAACTGCCATCTGGTTTCTGTACAAATTGTAAATAGCCTTTCGCTCCCTGTATTTTACCCCTGCCACGTTCAGAATTTGAAAGAGAGTATTCCAGTCAACAGTGTCAAAAGCTTTATCTAAGTCTACAAATGCTAGAAACATAGGTTTACCTTTCCTTAATTTTTCTTCTAAGATTAGTCGTAGGGTCAATATTGCCTCACGTGTTCCAACATTTCTATGGAATCCAAACTGATCTTCCCCGAGGTCAGCTTCTACCAGTTTTTCCATTCGTCTGTAAAGAATTCGCGTTAGTATTTTGCAACTGTGACTTATTAAACTGATAGTTCGGTAATTTTCACATCTGTCAACACCTGCTTTCTTTGGGATTGGAATGATTATATTCTTCTTGAAGTCTGAGGGAATTTCGCCTGTCTCATACAGCTTGCTCACCAGATGGTAGAGTTTTGTAAGGACTGGCTCTCCCAAGGCTGTCAGTAGTTCTAATGGAATGTTGTCTACTCCAGGGGCCTTGTTTCAACTTAGGTCTTTCAGCGCTTTGTCAAACTCTTCACGCAGTATCATATCTCCCATTTCATCTTCATCTACCTCCTCTTCCATTTCCATAATATTGTCCTCAAGAACATCGCCCCTGTGTAGACCCTCTATGTACTCCTTCCACTTTTCTGCTTTCCCTTCTTTGCTTAGAACTTTAAACGTGCTCCAAGGAATATAAAATCTCTCAAACTAATTTTTCCTCTTAATGGCCACTCTTTCCTTACCTGAGACAGAATATTTGACATACTGGTAAAAAATATTAGAAGGAAAAATATAATTTTTAACATAAGATTACCATGAAATATATGCCAAACATGGGACATTGAAGATATATGGAAAAGACTGGATTGCATGTAATTGGAGAGAGCAAGCAAAAGCAGCAGTAATATCACCCCAAACTTGAATTTTTGGCTGTCAGAGTTTGAGCCATTGCTTCATAATGTGGTCAAAAACCAGAAGAAATATTCTTGTCAAAGGTGAGCTGAATTACTTCAATGACTTTAGAACTTCTCTTTCTATAATAGGATGTTTAAATCATTTCTGCATGATAACCACATACTGGTTCCAGAGTGCTGCAAAATCAACCCTCAGAAAGTTAACATTATCAAAAAGCTGTTGATCAAACTCTATGTAGCAAAGTGGCTAGACATTCAGATGTTACAGTGACATGAAACATACTTAGGAAAAATTCAGCAGAATGTCAGAATGAAGTTGAATTTGATGTCCATATTGAAAGTTAGGTACTGATCATTAAGAAATTGTAATTGTGAACATTAAGTAGTTAATCAGCGTCACAAGAATATTTATTTTGCAAACTTGTTTTATGTTTGAGAAAAGTTTATGTGTAATAGAAGAAGATTAAGAATATAATATCTCACTGTGTCTTTGCTCTATGTAATTAGAGGTTTGGTACTATGGGCTATTTACTTATACTGATTGAGTTTTATTACTATCAAGAAAGGTGATAAAATCAATTTTCTTTATACAGTATCAACCTCACAAATTTCAAAATTGCATAGAGAAGTTAAAAATGTCTGCCATCAGAATCAAACTTGAACAAATCCTCACACCTGTAAAAAGGAGGAGGGAAAAAAAGAAAAAACCTCCAGAGGGCTCCTAAATTTATTCACAAATTTCTTCTTTTTTATTCATTCTACATCAAAAAGTGAACTGAAATTTATTTTTCAGGGGTCATAAGTCACCTGAAAAATATTCAGTACTCTATGCAATGCAGATTCTGTATATTAGGTTTTGGCCGCTCCTGTAAAAAGTTGAAAAGTGGAGTTGTCCATCTTACAATGATCTCATCAATTAAGTATTTTGAGTACTTCCATTTTGCGGCATGATTGGTTTGGAAGGAAATAGGTACATTTTAAATATATAATTCATGTAAACATACTGTGGAGGATCATTGTTAGCTACATGGCATCAGAATCTGTTATGTCTGTTGGTATACAACTATTGCCTTTATTTCTTATAAAAACCTGAATTTGTATTTATTTAAAAAATTTCCTCTTTCAGATTTTACAACGTTCTTCAAGTCTGGTGTCATCTCCAGAAGAACAGACTACATCTCAAGCAGGAAATCATCAACCAGCTGTCCAGAATGCACACATTCATTCAAAACTGAAAAACTGGTACTCACCATTCTGCAACAGGTGGCTGTCACTTGGAGGTGTTAGTATTCCCAAACTTAATGATGTTAATGTGGCAGATGATAGTTAATTCAGAGGAGGTTATGTTTCAGTACAGCAAAGAAAGGCCTTTTATCAATATTAACATAAAGTCATTACATTACCTTACGAGTATTTCAGCCTTCCACGTTTCAACAAAAAGATTCGCACAATTATAGCTTTCGGCCATTAAGGCCTTTGTCAGCAGTAGACACACACACACACACACACACACACACACACACACACACACACACACACACACACTCATGCATACGCAACTTGCACACTCATCTGCAGTCTGAGCTGAAACTACATTGTGGGTAGCAGCACCAGTGCATGATGAGAGTGGCAACTGGGTGGGGGTAAGGAGGAGGCTGGGGCGGGGAGGGGGAGGGATAGTATGGTGGGAGTGCCGGACAGTGAAGTGTTGCAGGTGAGGGGACAGGTTCAGATTCATTGACAACATCTTTGCTATCTGGATTGAAGGTGAGGACACCTTATTCACATTTGTCCAGAACCTCAACAACTTCTCCACCATTTGCTTCACCTGGTCCTACTCAACCCAACAAGCCACCTTCCTATATGTTGACCTTCACCTCAGAGACGGCTACATTAGTACCTCCATCCATGTCAGACCTACTAACCACCAGCAATACCTCCACTTTGACAGCTACCACCCATTCCATACCAAGAAGTCCCTTCCATACAGCTTAGCCACCCGTGGTCGTCACATCTGCAGTGATGAGCAGTCCCTCTCAAAATATACTGAGGGTCTCACTGAAGCCTTCACTGACCGTATTTATCCTCCCATCCTTGCACAAAAACAAATCTCCCATGCCTTATCTTTCCAGTCTCCCACCACCTCCTAAAGTCTCACAGTCCGGCCAGAGAGGAGCATTCCCCTCATAACCCAGTACCATCCAGGACTGGAGCAACTGAATTACAGTCTCTGACAGGGTTTCAATTACCTCTTGTTGTGCCCTGAAATGAGAAATGTCCTGCCCTCTATCCTTCCCAACCCTCCTACAATGGTATTCCGCCATCCACTGAACCTACACAATATACTCGTCCATCCTTACACAACACCTGCTCCCAATCCCTTACCTCATGGCTCATACCTCTGTAATATACCTAGATGCAGCATCTGTCCCATACATCCTCCTACCACCACCTACTCCAGTCCAGTCACTAACATCACCTATCCCATCAAAGGCAGGGCTATCTGTGAAACCAGTCATGTGATTTACAAGCTAAGCTGCAACCACTCTGCTGCATTCTATGTAGGCATGACAACCAACAAGCTGTCTGTCCACATGAACGGCCACCGACAAACTGTGGCCAAAAAACAAGTGGACCACCCTGTTGGTGAACATGCTGCAAAGCATGATACCCCTCATCTCAATGACTGCTTCACAGCCTGTGCCATATGGATTCTTCCCACCAACACCAGCTTTTCTGAATTGCACAGGTAGAAACTTTCCCTGAAATACATCCTACGTTCCTGTTACCCTCCTGGCCTCAACCTTCGTTAGTCACTGTCCTCACCTATCCAGCCCCCACCCTGTTCCCATTCCAGCACTGCGCAGCCGTCATTTCACTGCTAAACCCAGACTTTTAATTTATTTTTATTTTATTTCACTCCTTTCCACTACTTATCCCCCCCCCCCTCTGCACCTTCTCTCCTGCTCTCCGTCTAAACTGCAACACTTCACTGTCCACCACTCCCAACATACTATCCCTCCCCCTCCCCGCCCCAGCCTCCTCCTTAACCCCCACCCAGTCGCCACTCACATCATGCACTGGTGCTGCTGCTCACAGTGTGGTTTCAGTTCTCTGAGACTGCAGACGTGTGTGCAAGTTGTGTGTGTGTGTGTGTGTGTGTGTGTGTGTGTGTGTGTGTGTGTGTGTGTGTCTACTGCTGACAAAGGCCTTAATGGCCGAAAGCTATAATTGTGTGAATCTTTTTGTTTTGCCTATCACGACTCAGCATCTTTGCTATATGGTGAGCGGTGACTTTCCTTCTCTGGCATTGTTACATTCCATCATGGAATTTCCATTGTTTGACTTTAACCTTCCATGTTTCCTACACATGACTGACAACATTGTGCCACTTGTCAAGTTTCAATGTGTGTGTGTGTGTGTGTGTGTGTGTGTGTGTGTGTGTGTGTGTGTGTTAGAGATAGAGAGAGAGAGAGAGAGAGAGAGAGAGAGAGAGAGATTGGGAAACCAACATCACAACATGTCATTATACCATGGGTCATAGTAAGTCTTTAAAATTATTATAGATCTCTGGGTTTAAAGTAATGTGCTGCTAATGACTAATTACCCTTCCAGTAAGTAGCCAAGAAAAGTTAATCTGTTTTGCCTAATATAATGGTAAAAGGATGGCAGTGTTTACTTGTAATATCAATAATTTTGATATAATTTTCATATAAATAAATTTGTGACTATTAATGGGTCTTCTGTAATTTAACTTAATGACAGAAGTACTGGTAAGCCTCAGTATGTGTGCTTTCATTATCTGCATTTTTGCTTACAAATGAGTCAGTTTATTCATAATTTGAATTTGTTGCTCTTGTGTAATCCATGTTTGTAGTTAAAATTGTTGGATATATGGTCTTTCTGTTGTGCAAAAAACACTGTTTTGCATGACAAGCAGAACTTATATCCAAAGATTCATGTTTTAATGTATAACATAGCATCACAATCACATCATTAGCTGTCATTAAGCAAAGGCAATAACATTGTACATTTACACATTTTGCACTCCCATATCACTGCAGTAAACCTGTAACAGTGAATTTGTGAGGTGTTTTGGTTTTTTAAGTAACAGAGAATAAAATGTGAGTGGGTCTGCAGGGGATGAAGATGCAGATATGAAAATTATGTTTATTAGAAAAGAGGTCAAAAGTTTTGGATCACTATGAGGAAGGTTACCATATTGTTCATATTCAGTGCATTGTGGGTCTTGATGAATCCACAGTGAGAACTAAATGTGAACTGTGAAAATTTAAACAATGGCTTAATTTTCAGCGGAACTTATGATAATGAATGTAAGGATGGAAAAGATGTTAAACCATTGGTTTCAGCTTGGCAGTAACTACCATATGCCTGTTCTGCAGTTATATCTAGAGTTAAAGCTGAGTCTATTTGCAGGTCTCACTAGAGAAGAGACCCTTCTTTACCTGTTTGAATTGGTTCAGTTGTAAAACTGATTGAGCACACCATTATGACAAATGAAATCTCAGCATGTAAGATTGAAGCAAATTATGACAGACAAATATAATCCACTAAGACTGACTTGTAATCTTTATGAAATGAGTATGCTGTAGGAATGAATAAGTGGCCATAAATTCATTTTTATCTAATAATAGACTGTTCCTGGTTTTAAGACTGCGAAGGATTGATGTTCCCAAGGCAGGGAGAGGGACTGGGACTGGGATGGGTGGCTAGTGGTTTAGAGGAAAAGAGCCAGTTTGTCAGCTAGGAATGTGGGAGGGAGGTGTGGAAAGTATATGGACTGGCACGTTTGTAGCAGTTGGTGGGAAGCGTAATGTGCTGAATGGGACATGGGGACATGAAATGGGAGAGGGTGATAGGAGAGAGGAAGAGAAACTGTTGGGTGGAAGGTGTGCTGGTAGTGGATTACCTGAGATTGCAACCAGGACAATTATGGGAGCAGGGGTTGTCTCCATCTCCCTCCCCACCCCAATAACATCCTGCACATCCATATTCTACATGCTCCCCAAAATCCACAAATCCAACAATCCTGGATGCCCCAATGTAGCTGGCTACTGTGCTCCCACTGAAAGAATTTCTGCTCTTGTTGACAAACCATTTGCTCGAAACCTAGCCTCCCACATCGAAGGTACTAATCATTTCCATCACTGACTTTCTACCGTTCCCACTCCTTTACCTCTGGATTCCTACTCATCACTGTTGATGGCACCTTCCTGTACAGTTATGTCCCTCATGCCTGAGGTTTACAAACAAATATCTGTCACAACTACAGGCACCTTCAAGGCACACTCCTATGCCAACCTGTTTATGGGCCATCTAGAGGAAACTTTCTTAGCCTCCCAAAACTCCAACCTTTAGTCTGGTTCAGGTTCACTGATAATATCTTCATGATGTGGACTCAGGGCCAAGACACCCTACCCTAATTCCTTCACAGCCTCAACACCTTTTCTCCCATCTACTTCACATTTTACTCTTCTACCCAGTGCACAATATTCTTCTACCCTGCCCTCCACCTTGCTGATGGCTCCATCCACACCTCTGTCCACATTAAACACACTAACCTCCAACAGTACCTGCATTTCAACAGCTGACATCCTTCCACACCAAAAAACCCCTCCCATATAGCCTAGCCCTAGCCACCTGTGGATGATGTATCTCTATAGTGACGAGAACTCACTTGCCTGTTATAGTGAAGACCTCACAAAGACCTTCACAGACAGGCAATACCCCCCAAATCTAGTTCCAAATGGATTTCCAGTACCATATGCTCACACACTTCCAATCCTTCCGCCACCCAAGAGTCAGCTTCAAAGGGGTGCCTTGTCACCCAGTATCACCTTGGACTGGAACAACTGAATCATATCCTCTGTCAGAACTGTATGTCTTGTCTTGCCCTGAAATGAGGGACATCATGTCAAGATCCTTCCTAGCCCTCCAAAAATGGTTTTCTGTCACCCACCAAACCTTCATACCATTCTAGTTCATCCCTATTCCACTCCCACTCCCAACCCTTTGCTACAGGGCTCATATCTCTGTGGCAGACCAAGGTGCTGGACTGTGCAATCCACCCAACCAGCACCTCGTACTCCAACCTTGTCACAGGCTTATCTTATCCCATCAGAGGCTGCACCACCTGTGGAAGAAGCCTTGTCATATACCAACTCTGCTGCAAACACTGCCCAGCCTTTTATGTTGGTATGACTACCAATCAGCTGTCCATCAAGATTAATGGCCACTGCTAATCTGTTGTCAAGAACAAAGTTGACCACCTGGTGGTACAACATGCAGCTGAGGAAACTATGCTCTATTTCGATGGCTGCTTCACAACCTGAGCCATCAGGGTATTTTCCTCCACCAACAACTTCTGTGAACTACACAAATTACAGATAAACTGTAATCACGAAGTGTAATAAAAAGTGATAGAATTAAAATTACTTTTAGACCTTACTCCATGCATAATGAGAATAGGGAGAAGAGAGAGGTGAGTTAACAATATTGAATGTGGAAGAAGCAGAGGCTCCTGTAAGCATATTTTCCTTTTTGGGTTTTCTTCAAAATATTGTTTGTTTATTCAGGACAGTACTACTACATGGTTGAAATTTTAATAATTACTCAAGTATATCTTTTTGAGATATTAGATTCTTTGCCAAAAGACTGAGAAACTTGTGTAAGGAGACAGTTCAGGGTTATCCATAAGTATCTCTAGGGTTTTAAAAGACAGCATTCTGAAAACTACAAGACATACAGAAGAGTATCAGTTGAAAGAGCATCTCTCCAGATTTGTAACTAGCATTACAAATTTTCTATATGGGCACTGTTTGTAATGTGGCAAACATAGTCCTGCATGCACACACCAACACAAATTACCCAGTAAGGTGTGACAGCAGTCCACTTCGAAAATCTGTTTGTTGGGCTACCTATATGCAGGCACAAATGAAATCAATGTGATAGTATGTTCTGACATGCCTGTCCCTTACTTAGTGCTACTATGTCATGACAAGTATTACAAATCCAAACTTGATTTGGGGGGAAGGGGGGGGGGGGGGTTGCTCTGTCCACTACATGTGTCATTTTTCTATACGTCTTGTGTTTTTCATGCAGTCTTCTTTGGAAACCCCAGGGGTGCTTTTTAATAACCCAGTATTTATTACTGTGTAAAAGTATTCATGTAAGCATTCTGTTATTCTTCAGCTGCATGCTGAACTGAATATTAAAGAAGCAAACTACTTTGAGCCATTTTCTTATTATGGTTTGCTCAGCAATTAAATTTCTTGACCATCTTTCATCTATTTATCTTACTACTTGTCAAACCTACCTTCAGTTCAGTTTCATAATGATCAGTGCAACATCCTTAACTCTTGCAGTCCCCTGCCCCCCTGTTTTTTTGTTATCCTATCCGTAATTATTGTTTTGAAATTCTGCTCTGTTTTACAACAGTTTGCACTTGTAAGGTTCGTATTTCACTGCTGTAGACTAATACTGATTGGACAGCACGTACACACCAGATACAGACCTCTGTTTCTGGATAGATGCCCCCCCTCCCCCCCCCCCCCCCTATTTCCGATTAATCCCCCAAATGGGTGCAAGGCCCTTTTTTCTCTTGTTTCATTCTTTCAGTGTCCATTACTCTCTTGTTTTCAATTGCTATAAGCATGTAAATTCAGCAACTGATCCAATAATGTGATTATCAGTCTTTAATTTCCCTGTGGGATACTTACTATAAACCATTCTGATCTTTAAATTCACCATTTTTGAGTTTTTTGTGTAGCTGAAGTAAGCAAATCAGTACAACCTGCCAATTTTTATTGGTTTTCACAATCTATCTACATTATATTTTAGTGTATTAGAAGAACCTCTCCTAAGGCAACAGAGATGTGATTGGCCATTTTCACAGATTCATTTTCTCCTGAACTTCCACTCTGTTGACATAATCTGAGTGAGGTTGTTTTTGCACTGCATATATTTCGTCTAAGTTATCTGTAGGTACTATTCCTTGTTCCTTGTCACACAAGTTCCATCTGAACAGTGTCAAGAGCTTTATGGAAACCCCAAACACAGCTTGTTTCTTCCACATCATTTATGCTTGACAGCTTGCAAGTGTATCATACTATTTACACTTCTCAAAGATCTTGTGGTGTGCCCGTAAATGATGTGCCAACCCCCAACTCTCTCTCTCTCTCTCTCTCTCTCTCTCTCTCTCTCTCTGTGTGTGTGTGTGTGTGTGTGTGTGTGTGTGTGTGTGTGTGTGTGTGTGTGTGTGTTTTGAAAGTATGTTGTAAAAATCTTGTATACCACTAATTGAAGGCCAATATAAAAAAAGTTTTTCAATTGCATGCCACTTCGGTGAATTGTGTGCTCTTAACCATCCCCAGTAATCCTAACAGGGAAAGGAGATCCACTGTTTAATGCGGAATTCAAACCATGTGTCATTCCTGGAAAATATTCAAATCATTGAGAAGTGAAGGCTAGGTAAAATGCAGATGAAAAATTCTGTGGTCTGACTGGGATTCAATCCCGCAACATTGCAGTTTTTTGGAGATTTGCTTTAAGACTAGACTGCCAGGCTTGGTGGAAGCCAGTGGTCCCCTATGTATATAAATTATCTCATTCCTCCTCCCTGTTCTTTTAGCAATAGTATTATTGCTCCAAATATGGGCTACATAGTCCTGTAGAGATCTTCTTTCAGTATTTTCTGTTTTACCACATATCCCATTGTTTTTGTAATGCCCCTTGTTTTCCTCTTCTTCCCAGGGATTTTTGTCTTTTTCTGTGTGTTGAATGCCTTTATCTACCACTTGCTGGTTTCAGGAGGGGGAAGAAAAAAAAAAAAAAAATTGCTCACGTCATGTGAAACCTACGAGTGTAAAAGCTCCTTTTTCTTTTTTTTTTTCTTCAAACTGTTGATCGCTCTCCTGGTAACATTCATGTCACACTAAACATTTCTCTCAACACCCCCCCCCCCCTTTTTCAGTCCCCTCTCCCCTCCAGTTAATAAAAAATGCTTGTGTTAGCTGTTAGTGTCTATAGTATTTTTCCAACAGCATAATTTACCCATTAAATATGAAATTCCCTGATACTAACAGTTATTGCATTCTCTAGAGGCATGTACTTTAGTGTTTATTTTATGTGGTATTATTCCTCATTATACTCAAATTTTCTGAATTGGTGAATCTGGACATATCCTTTAAAATTTTTGCTTTTCCTAAAAAAAATTGTGTATATTTTAGTTGTATTTTGTGTTATATTAAGTTTCTATGTTTAAAACTGACCGATCCATTTCAGTTTATTTTTTGATTATTCAGTGTATATGTCACTGAATTATTGAATATTTTTCCGAAATTATTAATATTGAACTCCATTCTTGTCCATTTCACAGGTTGCTGTAAAAATTTTGATTATGTTTCTTGTGCATTGGGGATATGCCCTAGCAAATATCATTGCTGTTTTCCTTGTGTGGTTCTATATTGGGCATGCAAATCCAGCTGTTAAACCTGGAATATCTTCAGAATTTAAATTCTTCCGTTGGCTGAAGAATGTCCTCCTCAGATGCATGGGGTAAGTAGAAGTCCAACTATTAATATATTTATTGAAGTACTAAATCGAACAATGGAAAGTCCAGAACGGAATAAAAACAATATTATGGAAAGTATAGATTGATATTCACCATGTAGAGGAGACATTGAGTTACAGACAGGCACAATGAAAAGACTGCTATACATTGGCCGAAAGGCTTTCTGAAGTATCTGTGCTAGCGGAATAGAAATGTGGAAAACACAAGTCTGAAAACAATTTATTTGACCCACCAAAATGAAACAATAATACAGTCCCCAAAAGAACAACAGACTGGATCCCAACTGTGGATCAACACAAATATAAAATAACAAATAATAATAATAGAAAAGATCCTACTCTGCACGGGGAGTGATAACAAAAACAATTATACAATGTAAAGAGGTTCGTTGACTATACCAAGTCCATCTACAAGAGATTGACCAGCTAGAAGAGGCATCTGGCTGTGGCTGCCCGGGTGGCAGCTCTGTACACTTCCAAGCGGTGCGTTGAACTACTTTTTGCCAGCAGTGCGCCGCCTTATAAAGCCCATTTGGTGGACCCATCTGCCGAAACTATCTACAATCACGTGCCTGGCATATCAAAGTAGTTCCTGTGCTAGCTGCGACCTCTGGTGAAGCTGTTCTACAGGCTCTGCAAATGGGTAGCGGTCCCTGGCAGCCGCTGGTGGAGACCTGGTGTTGTGTTGTGGCCGCAGGTAAATATTTGTTAACAACACAGACAATGTAGGTTTTCTTGGCGAATATACGCCCTGTGATGCAGGCATTATGTGTTGGTTGGACAAGGAGTCTGATGCCGATGCAGTAGGAACTATGCTGTATGAAGTGGGCGTCCACAGCAGACTTCCCTCACCCCACCCCATGTTGCAAAGTAATATGAAATGGAATGAGCATATCAGGTTCATACAGCTCGACTTTGTTTTATTGGGAGAATTTAGGAAAGTGTGGCATATAGAATGCTAGTGCAGCTCATTCTGGAGTGTTTGGGATACCGACCAGGTCAGATTAAAGGAAGACATCAAAGAAATTCAGAGGCATGCTGCTAGATTTGTTACCAGTAAGTCCGATCAGTACACAAGTATTATGGAGAAGCTTCATGAAATCAAATGAGAATCCATGGAGGGAAGACAATGCACTTTTTGTGAGGCCCTAGTGCAGAAATTTAGAGAACCAGCATCTGAGGTGAACTTTACTTAAGGACCATGACGATAAAATGAGAGAAATTAGGGCTTGTGCAGAGGCGTATAGATAGTCATTTTTCCTGTGCTCTGTTTGTGAGTGAAATGAAATGATGTGTAGTGGTACACAGTACCTTCCACCGTGCAGTATTTGATGGATTGTAAGTATGTATGTAGATATGAAACTTATTGGCAGATTAAAACTGTGTGCTGGATTGATACTCAAACTTGAGACCTTTGCCTTACATAGGCAAGTGCTTTACCAGCTGTGATACCAAAGCAAAAATCGCGATCCATGCTCTCAGCTTCATTTCCACCAGTCCTCATCTCTTACCTTCCAAACCTCTCAGAAGTTCTCCTGTGAAACTGGCAGGACTAGCATTCCTGGAAAATTGATTCTGGAAAAATCCTTTGGGTTGTGGCTAAGCCATGTCTTTGCTGTATCCTTTCTTCCAGGTGTACTAGTCTCGCAAGTTTTCCAAGAGAACTTGTTTGATGCTTGGGATGTAGGAGATGAGGTATTGGCGGAAGTAAAACTGTGAGGATGGACCATGAGTCATGTTTGGGTAACTTAGCAAGTAAAGCACTTGCCCACGAAAGGCAAAGGTCCTGATTTCAAGTTCTGGTCCAGGACATGGTTTTAAGCTGCCAAGAAGTTTGATATCAATGCACACTTCACTGCATAATGAAAAATTCATTCTGGATGTAATCAGTTGTAGATATAAAAAAACAAAACTGCATAGAATTACGAAAAAGTACAGTCAAGCCCTTGTACACTTGAGGAAACAAACAAAAAAACAATGATGCAATAAAGCATTCAGTCAAGTAGGTAAGACATCTTAGAGACTAATAAGTAAACATCGTAAAACCACCAACAAGGTGCAAAGTGAACCTGTCAGTAATAGATGAAGGCCACATAGTCAAAGATCCAAATGTGATAAGTAATTTGGTCAATAAGCACTTTATCTCTCCTTTTGCCCAACTGGCCCCAGTTATAGATTTACAGGCTGATATACTAAATAATATTATATGCAATATAGGGCTCAAATTTGTAGAGGTGACTCAACAAGAAATATTTAATGCAATGCGAAAACTAAATAACACTCTTCTGGCTGGGATGCTACGTCGAGTGTAGTGTTAAAGAAATGTGCCAATGAAATCACTGAATCCCTTACCTAACTTATTAATTATAGTATTAGTGAAAATATATATCTATGTGCCTTACAAATAAGTATTATTTAGCCAATACGTAAGAAGAGAAGTAAGGAAGAAGTTTAAAATTGTAGACCAAATTCACTTTACCTTCAGTAAAATATTTGTAACAGTTGTCCCACACTCCAAAACATTTTTCTCGAGACACAAAATGCTTACTGAATCACAACATGGATCTAGGAAAGACTAAGCGGAGCCACTGCTGTGATCAGTTTGTTCCATAAAGTATACGGTAATATAGGACTGTCTCTGCACACTGCAAGCATACAATATCAACAGTGCATTAGCGAAACTTCTAGTGAGCTGGAAACATCATACCAAACCTACGTATGAAATTTATAATTATGTTTCAGCTTTCAAATCCACAAATGAAACACTGATACGAAGAATTCCTTAAAGCTCGGTTCTTGACCTTTTCCTTTTTCTAGCATACATTACTGACTTTTACACCCCTTTAACTCATTTTAAATTGTACTGATAACACCTCAGTTTTATTCTGTGGCAAAGACTGTGAGGAAGTGGAATTTTCTGCAACTAATGAGGTATTAGAATTAAGTACATATTCCCATGCTGAAGGACTAAAAGCCAACGTAAGTAAATCTCAGCTGCTAATACTAACAACTGGCAGCTTGCAGCACTCAGGCATAAATACCATGTGGGATAATTACAGCAGAAGTAAACAGCTGTAAATTCCTGTGTGTTTATCTGGACTCAAACCTGCAGTGCCTGGACTCAAACTTGCAGTGAATTAACCATATTAATGCAATCTGTACTAAAATCAGGAATGACGTGTATCTTCTTAGCCAGTTGTCCAAAACAGTGGTCACCCACACCCTAAAACTATATGTTATGGGACAGTCTAACCCTATGTTACACACTGCATCAAGATGTGAGACTGTGCTGTCGATATGCATCTTAACAGAGTACTGTTGCTACAAAAAAGAGGTTTATGGGTTACACATGCACTGGGCTATAAAGATTCTTTCTGTGCAGTTTTCATACAATACAGTCCCGTCATCATTTACTCTCTGTATCTCTATAAATGAATCATTTCTTTGTCTTCTAAAGAACTGAAATAATTACATGTAAATATATGCATGACCATGACACCCCCAGGTCCAAAGGCAACTACTTCAGACAAAGAACTGAATTAAAAATGATAGACCAGAGCCCATACATTAATGGGGTGAGATGGTATAATAAGCTGATACAGCCCCTGAAAACAAGTAATAAAGAACAGTTCAAATCAAAACTAAAAGATTTTTATTGATATGTGTCTATATTGATGTAACAAATGTTAGAGCAGTCATTTAGCACCCACTGATGCGCAACATAGTTTATATGTAAGTTAGACATAAGCTATTGAAAGATTTTTTTTTAAAAAGAAATCAACATATTTTATAAAATGTAGAATTTATAGTTTGTGTACTAATATGTGTACAGATTGTAATATAATTTGACAAGTATTATTTATTTTTATAATTGCTCCTATAATACTAAGACCTGTATGTATTTGATGTTTGCAAAAGCCACCATATTAATGACTCCAGGAAAAAAAAAAAAAAAAAAAAAAAATAATAATAATAATAATAATAATTTGTGTTGCTCAAGCAAGCTGATTTCTTGACTGAAGGTACATGGTATTGCACATGATCCTTCACAGCTGAGGAAACAGTATGTCTGTCGTCTCGGTCGCTACTTCTGTGTGGTCATGATATCCTGCATAGCATTGAATATGTCCATTGAAGGCATTGTTTCCATATTCACATGATGTGTTAAATTCCAAGCAATATGAGCAGCTGTATCACGGAATGATAAATAGCATGATTGTGCCATTCTTGAATTTCGACTCATGCTGCTAGATGTTTCTCGTTCTTACGCGAGCCATAACATGATCTTACAAGCAAACAATGTTCTAATTTGATTTCTGAATGAGAAACCTGTTCTGTAATGTTTCTTGATATCCAGCATGCAGTAGATGTTACTCCTACCTTATAATTATTTGCTTGTGTAGTAAACTTCATGCCAGTGTGACATTTGTTCTTGCCGTCCTCCTTGATGAATCCCAATTTTTTTTTAAAAATTGAGTGGTGTCAGGACTGGGGAATGTGGGGGCCATGCAATTGGAGCATCACAGCCAATCCATTGACCTGGAAAGCAGTCACTGAGAAAATCCCAGACGTCAGCTAGGTAGTGGGGTGGTGCACCATCTTGCATGAAGTAAACATTTTGTTCTTTGTCATTCTCATCAATCTGTGGTATCAAAAATTGTTGTAACATATCCAGGTACACTATCCTGTTGATGGTTATCTCGCAGAAAAAATACGGGCCGTACCATTTGTTCTTGCTCAGTGAACAAAAAATGGTCAGTTTAGGGCTATCACAAACATGTTTTATGTGGATTTTCACTGTCCCAGATCCTTCAGTTATGTGCATTAACCTTTCCACTGAAGTGAAAAATTGACTAGTCAGAAAATATGATTTTGTCCAAGAAATGTTCATCCTCATGCAATCGATTTAACATATCTGCACAGAAGTTCTTGTGAGCAATTTTATCAGTGTCTTTTATTACGATCGTCAATCTGTACAGTTTCAAATGCAAACGGTTTCTCAACACATGCCAAGCAGTAATATGTGAGATTTGCAGCTCACGAGATGCACGCTGGGTTGATTTCGTAGGGCTGTTGACAAAGTGTTGTCAGATGTGCTTGGACATGATTTCCCATGTCTTACCGAGCACCCTGTTTCTACAAAACATTTATACCACTCATAAATTGTAGGCATACTAGGAGGATCTTTAGCATACTTAGTACGGAAATTACGCCGAACTGTTGTCACCGACTTCAGTTCTTCAAACCAAAACACACAGCTAGCACGCTTGGGTCCATTGAAGGCAGCCATCTTTAACGCAACTGCCACTAGTGCTGTTTATGGTTCGATTTGGCACTAGCGAACTATGTGATACAAAACCTGATGTATTTCCCTACAAATTGACACTACAATCACGTTTGTGGGTACTACGAATAAATTTATATGAATTTTTGAAGTTATTAAGTCCTTTTTGAAACACACTGTATTGTAAGCACTCAGACCAGTCAGTACAAATTTACCCTATCTTCACTAAAACAAAGTCGGTTTACTTCCTTGAACACTGCTAGTGCCTATGCCACACCATGCCTCGAGACCCTCTCCTCTTTTCCTCGTTCCACCTGAGATGGATTGATTTGGAGTCCATGTACTAACTGACCGAATGCATATTATACATGACCAAATATAATGAGTGAGTCATCTTGTTGCATTAGTCTGCTCTTCCGGTTTTTCCAGATGTGTTATATTTATTCCTTCCTCTCCTTTATATGTTACAGTTTTACACACTTGAAGATGGGGTTTTAACATCCCAAGACATGTCATGGATAGAATAAATCATTAGTACAACTGAAGTGAATCTCTTCAAATTAATTAATCATGCCTTTCAGTTCTGGGGGTCCCCGACACCAAATCTGTGCATTTTAGAATAACTTTAAAAAATATACATTTTATTGTAGTTTTGTAAGATATCGGATAAGAGAGGGTAATACAGTAGAAACATATTATTTATTTCATTTTGCTTTTATCCCTCAACAGGAGAAGAGTGCAAGAATATGAGCAGATTATTGTTACACCTGTACACCCAGGAATGGAGACACTCTCATCACAAATTAATGAAGATAATGAAGATTTTGCCAATAGGAGAAGGTATCACCAGACATCAACTGTGCAAGGGCGCTTTGTTGAGATTGATGATGATGATTAAAAGTTCAATAAATAGATCACATGTAAAACAGATTCATATTAGCAAGAACATGACAAGCTTGTTGCTAGGTTGTGTGTGTCCTGGTAATACAAGCTTTATTTATTATTATTATTATTATTATTATTATTGTATTTAATCCAGTAAAAACCATGCTGTAAAGATGGGATAGGAAGACACGCTCCTCAGAAAATGTTGGACATTAGGGGAATTAGTGTTTCAAGGAAAGATTATGCTGAGAGAAGGCCAAAATGTACAGGTATAATGCTGTATGGCAACAATCCCAGCAAAATTATCCTTAGTTTGGCTTCATGTTTCTGGCATGTAAATAATAATCTTCATTAGCAGCAAGAGTTAAAGGTTCCCTTTTAAATTAATAACAGGAAGGCATTGGGCTGATACACTTGTTTTAGGTTTGAATTTACCTGGTTCTTTGAATACTGTTTCTCATAATTGCAGAATAATCACCTGAATACACAAAAAACAAATATCAGTTTGTCACTTGCAAGTAGCACTTCTAAACTCCGACTTAAAATGCATCACTTGGTTCGGGGAAATATTTTAATGTTTACTTCACCCACTGTTATTTGCCAGTGTGAATGTTCACAATGTTTTATTGTAAAGCCTTTATTCACAAAGTAACAGATTTTATAATATACATTTGTCACTTTCGGGTATGATATTCTGAACAAATTTGAGACATACTTCTTATAACAATAAGATTGGTTGTAAATATAACACACTAGACGTGTCCTAAATAATTGATGAAAACTAACCACAATAAGTACAATTTCTATTACAACTAAGATTGTAATTCAAACAAAACAAGGGTTAGTATCACTGTGATTTTTTTTAATGAGAATTTTTAATTACTGTGCCATGAAACTATAAACAGGTTGTACTGTTTTGTTTGATAATCTAAATATCTTGTAGCATGTCGTGCAGGAAAACTTATTTTAACACATTTTATGGGTGTTGGTTCAGGTATGATTTTTAAAAGTATATGCTCATAGAGTGTATGTCTAGCATTTATGCCATATGATCATATATGGTTAATGCACATTATCACACATTATTGCATAATTAAGTCTCGTATTCTGTACTTTTTTAATCATATCTTTATTGAAGAAGCATGTAGGAATGGTTCTTGGCTCACTTGCTTCAGGAACAGTCATTTTCCTATAGCTTCTAATTTATTCAGCTTTATTATATTACGGAGATGATAATATTGTTTTACTCTCTAATGTCTGTGATATACAATTTGCAGTTTACTTACCACATTATATTTAAGTGCACCTACTAGTTTGCAGAGATGTGCATTTTTATTAAACTGTACTGTAATTTATTTTGCTTGGTTCTAATTTATTTTGCAAATTATGTTAAATCTTGTCTCATCATGTGCATCTCTGTGTTATTTATAAATGATTGATAAATTTCAGGTAAATTACATGCTGCCAGTATTATAACTGTTTAGTTTTTATGCCTACTGTACAAATCTTGAAAGAGTTGTGATTAATTTAATTGTGATATCTTAGTGTATGTAAGTGTATTTGTATACACAGTAACATGGCAATATTAATATTTTCTGTATTACTTCATATTTATGTACATACAGTATTCTCAGGTTTGAGAAACATTAACACTGCAATGTAGTTAAGGATATGACATGCAACATAGTAAAAGATTCACATGTAATTTTTGAAGATATACTGTGAGGCAGCTATTGAACAATTACTGAAATCAGAAAGTTATTTTACTAGCATATGATTAGTAATCATTCCTTGCATCATACGTATGACCTTACTGTGGCCTATAGTAAGACGCTCACAAACATTTGTGTAAATGTTGATGAACATTGTTTGTGAACAATTTCTATTCAGACCAAATCATTATAATTCATCTGCATAGTCAGAAAAACAATAGTAATTTTATTGTTGTATGGTTGTCAGTTGTTGCTTACTATGAGTCGAATGGCTATGCAAAAATAAGTTACCACCCACTGCATCATTATGTGTAACAATATTATTAATGAAAAAATATAGCAGGTAATTTTTGTACCCCATAGCGAGTTTTCTTTTGTGTGTTACACCGACAGCATCTTCATTTATTTATTTTTTCCCTTGCAGTAAGACGTGCATTATTATTTTTACTAAATTTTCTTCTGTTATCATTTGTATTAAATTTGACAGACTGCCTTTTGAGAACTGTTTTTGTTATATAATGGTTTCTGCAGTTGTGTAAGCTGTATGACTTTAAAAGATTGAAAATGCGGATGTTCTAGTGAAGATTCTATGACCTGCCGCTAAAACAGGTGTCAGCACTTCTGAAAAAGTACTAAACCAGTGGTGAATACTCAGTTAGTCAAAATTTCAAAACTGCTTATTGTCAGCATTTGTCCAATAATTTTCTTTTAACAATGTGTGCCACCCACATCCTTCATTAACTTTCAGTACTACTACGTGAAATGACTCAGTGTGTCTGCTGTTCAGTGTGTGGTCTCCTTTACTTGTATGTATTGTATTGTATATTAACCGGGGATCTAGAAACGACGAGGAGGCTCTGTCCTCGCCGCAGCCGCAGTGGTCCACAACCCCAAGATGACTACCGCAGTCCACTTCATCCCTCCGCCGCCCCACACCGAACCCAGGGTTATTGTACGGTTCGGCCCCCGGTTGTCGCCCCCAGGGAACGTCTCACACCAGACGAGTGTAACCCCTATGTTTACGTGGTAGAGTAATGGTGGTGTACGCGTATGTGGAGAACTTGTTTGCGCAGCAATCACCGACATAGTGTAACTGAGGTGAATTAGGGTAACCAGCCTGCATTCGCCGAGGCAGATGGAAAACTGCCTAAAAACCATCCACAGACTGACCGGTTCACCGGACCTCGACACAAATCTGCAGGGTGGATTCGTGCCGGGAACCAGGTGCTCCTTCCCGCCTGGAAAGCCGTATGTTAGACCGCACGGCTAACCGGGCGGGCGGTCTCCTTTACTTACTCATATATTTACATTTTACCAGAACTTATCTACTATATCTTTGCTCATTTTCTTCATTTGGCTCTATTTACGCTTTTAACAAATAATTGTTTCTCTTAAGAAGCAGCATTTTCCAAGTGGTGAACGGAGTGCTTCTCTGAGTTAAGATGTTTCACAACATTATTTTTTTTCTTTTACCACCCCAATTCGATAATTACAAAATCTGCAGAACATTGATTTCAACCTTTCGTGGGCATTCATAGCTGTGTGACTCTCACTTGACAGTGCTGTAAGTAGAACAGAAAATGTAATTAATATAGAAGTAGAAACGAAAATAACTCTATTCACACATTAGGGGGAGACTTCCATTGTGTTGAAAATAAGTTGACTGGTTTTGTTTTCTGCCTGCTACAGCGTAGCGTGCAAACATGACAGTCAGCCACAGGCTGTGATCACATTGTTATGCCATTATCTTTCCAAAGTTAGCTTCGCTAATGAATTGCAATACCAGTAACTGAAAATTGGTTGCATTTTCGATATTTATGCATAGAAAATAAAATTGTTTTAAACTTAACTCTGACAAAATAGTACAGTAATTCATTTGGTTACAATTTGGAAAGAAATAGCATTTATTAGCTAATTTTGTGTTTTCGCATTTTGATGCCGAATTCGCATCTATATTCATATCTATATTATCATAAATACAAATTTTTAGCTGCATAGTTATCATTTATTAAGACATTTAAGCCAAACAGCCAATGAAAGTTCCCTTCTATTGAATTTATTTTATTGTCGGTAATTGTGTTATCTTCTTTTGAAAATATAAAATTTAAAAAAAGAAGACAATGAAGAACTGTGTTATATGATTTGTATAACAGACATTTAAGTTCAGTAAGATTTTAATCTTCATTATCTGGGAATATGTGATTGTGTGGTACCTCTCTATTCACACATGATTAATGTTTCAAAGGAACTGCAAGCTCCTATAACTGCAACTGTGTATTGTCAATAGTTGTTGATTGTGGTCCGTATATTATGTGAGGTGGAAAGATTTTTATTGTTTTGCAGATTTGTTTCTTCCATCATACAAGACGTAGAAAGCATAGTAAAAACTTAAAAAAGCACAAAAGATAAATGAAACAGAAATATCACGTTTCGTGCTGTAGTCTTCATGCTCAGTTTCCTTGTGTGATGTTTAGGATATCAGGAACCATTTTTGAACAAATTTTGCAGCCACAAGGTTACAAAATTTCTTAATTTTGTATACTGTCCAATTTTTTAGATACTCGTATTGTCTTAGTGCTTTATATACCATTATAGTTTTGTTCAGTTCTGCTTTTTCCCAAAATTTTTGAAAGTTTTAGAGTAGTTAGTGTATAAACTGAATTCTTAGCTGCATACCACAAATAAATATCATTTTGATGAGGTCACAGTTTGGAGTTTGAAAGCGTTCTGCAATTCAGGAAGCTGTTTACATACTGTGAGAATGTACTTAATAAGATTTGACTGTAAATTATTGGCTACTGATACATTCTGTGATCGTCAGACTGCACTTATCACAACAAACTTCCAAAGCTGCACTGTAACAAATATGTATGAGACGGACATGTGGAGATTTTTAATTTTTTTTATTTTTATTTTAATTTTTTTTTTTTTTTTTTTTTTTTTGGGGGGGGGGGGGGGGGGGAGGGGCGGTTTACTTGGTTTTTGGTTCCTATTTGAGCTAGGAACATAGGGTAAGAAGTTTTTGGTTTAGCCCAGACCAGTGGCCATTTGTGTAGCCATTTGAACATCTGTCCTACTGTAGCTATGTTCCAGTATATTAAGCAAGGTCTGAATGACCAGAGATTGTGTCCAGGCAAATTGTGTGAATTGATTAGTTCCTTTTGCAGCAGATTTTAATTGGATTGAAATTAATGCTGAGCTAATGTGCACTGCTTGGATTTTATGTTCAAAAACGGCCATTCTTAAATAAACCAGGAGCACAGCGAGACTGATGGTTGGAATTTTTAGTCCACTGATGTATGGGACCATGGTCTAAGGTAAGTTTTAGCCGTTAGGAAGAATCTTGCTGTGTTTGGCTTTTACATGCAAAAAGCACATTGTTCTGGGAACTTTTTGAAGCTCATCACTTCTGTACTTTAAAATTGTATGAATCAGTTCAAACTTTACATGAAGGGAGATAAATGGATGAAGTCAAAACAATTTTTTTTTTTAATCCATTAATCTTTGTTGTCACGATATGATGGTTTAAAGTCAAGCTAAATGTAGTGCACAAAATTCATTCTTACATGAATTGCATGTGTGGAAACAGTTTAAAGTGAATTGTGTAAATAAAAAAATGTTTTTTTTTTATGATAAAATTGAAAGCTAACTTTAAAAAATCTAGCTTCATCTGAATTTCATGTGCAAAAAACTTATTTATTGTGATTTTTTTTACACATGCCACTTACATATTTAAGAATTGTGCAAATTGGTTCAGTTTTTGTAAGTATGACAAATACATGTAATTAACAGGCATCCTGTTGTTTTGTGAAAGCATTATCCATTGTCACGATATAGTGAATAGTGGTTTAAAGTCACACATAAAATCTGGTTTTATGTGAATCGAAAGTGCTGAGATGGTTTAAAGTGAAACAGATAATAATAAAAAATTTATTCATATGGTAATTCAGACAACGGAAAATCCAGGATGGAATGTAACAATATTATGAAAAGGAAAGTTGCTACTCACCATGTAGCGTAGATGCTGAGTTGCAGATAGGCACAACAAAAAGCCTGTCACAAATAAAGCTTTTGACCAGTAAGGCCTTTGTCAAAAATAGACCACACGCACACACATTCACGCAACTCACACACACATGACTGCAGTCTCAGGCAATTGTAGCCACATTGCAAGCAGAAGTGTTTGCAAAAATCTTTCATCACACAAGTTTTATGTGCGAAAAATCATGTGTTTGCATATGAAACAGTGTTTTGTAGGAATGCTCTGCATTTTAAGTGCTGCATTTGGATACAAATAAAAAACTGGTTATTACAGTTGATTATCATTTTGTTGTGTATATGTCAAAAATTTTATTCACCAGTGCCTTAAAATCATGCAGAAATCTTCAGAAGTGCAAAACAATGCATGTACGAAACCAGAATTGTGCCCAGCTCTATACAAAATGAAATAATAATAATAATGATAATAATAATACTTTATTCAACATCAAAAGATTCATTGCATATTCATAAAAACGGGTTACAATTCATGATAAACACAATAATACATTCTTCTGAATACATCCATTGGTTAACAGAATGATTAGATTGCAGATAAAATGGTTTGCTTGTCATTATTTACATATTTTTAAAATACACTTCTTATTCTGCATGTAAGTATGATATTCTTCTGATGTATAAAAGGGATTTTATAAGCGGAATTTCTGTAGCTGAAATTTAAGCTTTGTTGTGGGAAGGGTCATAATTGTACTGAGCAGTCGCATTGATGAATTTTAAATTTGCATATTGTGGACTCCCTTTATAGAGTGCTGTTCTGTGGTTGCTGATGTAAAATTTTTCTTTATTTATAGTATTGTACTGATGCGAGTTAGAACAAATGTTGGGCTGCAGTCTTGTAACAAGTAATATGGCTTTTAGAATGTGCATGTTTCCTATGATTAGCACACCAGATTTTGGAAGTAGTCCACAGCATGATCCTTTTTTATTTTACCCCACAGATGATTCCTTTGATCAAGCATTTAAAGCTTTACCAATGACCACTGTAATGTAATTAACTGTCGGAGATAAAGTTTATCTCATGCATAAACTATGATGCCCACAGTAAAGAGTTTACGTAATTTCATCATGTTGCCAGAAAATGTGTTTAATTTATTTAATTATGAATATTTTCTTTTATGATAAATAATGGACTCGTTTAAGATGTTAAATGCTGTATATTTGTATATATTTATTTATATGTATCTTTGGAGTTTATTAAGGTCAGTTGACCAAAGAATCTAGAATGCAGGAATGTCTGTAACTTCCGGGCACATGTTGGCTTGCCCGCCACTTCTTTGTCTGTATTGGAGGGAGATGGACGTGTTTATATGACAAGTGCAGTATAATGCATATAGAGTATCAATGTTCATAGTGAAAATGGTGTAGTTACTAACAAAAAGTACGAATAAATAGAATTTTTAGCTGAAAGTATTTCAGAACCGATAGTGTTTCTTTCAAACAGGAAGAAAACCCAGGCCATGCTTGTTGGAATGATTATTTTGCAGACAAAACTTTGAGAACCCCTAGACAAATGAGATCTGCAGTGTGTAATCTTTCAGCAACTACTAATAAATAACTCTTGCTGAAATTGTGCTGGAACTACTTGTATTGTTCTCATTCAGAAACACATGGTGAGAGTGTGGTCCTACCACAATATACTGCATAAGAGTCCACAATTTTTCAGTTATCTAAGAAATGAGATAGGTAACAACCAGTACACCACTCACAAAATTAAACTAACCTGAAAATTGATATAAAAATAATTGTCATAAAATGGGTCACCTTATTTCTAACCAGTAGAAAATGTTTTAGTATGCTACAGGATGGTAACAGGAAGGACATACTGCACCCCATAAAATTAACCTAGCACCCCATAAAATTAATCACACCGACCCCCCATATATACAGGACAAAGATGAGAGATAAAGAAGATGATGTGCAATTTTATTTATAGCACATATATGCAATATCTCCTGCCCGCACTCCACACCACATGCGTACGCAGCGACAATGGTTTTATATCTTGTAAACAGCTAAATGAATTGATATTTTCACTCCATTTAAATTGAGCAAAGAATGTTTTAGTATTGAGTACATGATATGAAGGTATGTGCAGTCATGAAAGGGTTATGCAGTTTAACAATAAAATGCAACATGATAGTGTATAGTGGACTTAATTTTGTAAGAATTTAAAATTATTGTGAAAAGAAATATAACACATTACTAGCATACATTTAGTATCCTTGCAGAAGCAGGAAGTGACAAGCCCATTACCTTACGTATGTCTGAATTACCATCAGTCAGGTTCAACATATTCCAAATGTATGGTTGCTACTGTGCTACAGAAAGATAGCTAAAAGATCACAACATCTTTGTTTTTAGATATACAGATTAATTATATTTAATGAACAGGTGCCACATACACTCCTGGAAATGGAAAAAAGAACACATTGACACCGGTGTGTCAGACCCACCATACTTGCTCCGGACACTGCGAGAGGGCTGTACAAGCAATGATCACACGCACGGCACAGCGGACACACCAGGAACCACGGTGTTGGCCGTCGAATGGCGCTAGCTGCGCAGCATTTGTGCACCGCCGCCGTCAGTGTCAGCCAGTTTGCCGTGGCATACAGAGCTCCATCGCAGTCTTTAACACTGGTAGCATGCCGCGACAGCGTGGACGTGAACCGGTATGTGCAGTTGACGGACTTTGAGCGAGGGCGTATAGTGGGCATGCGGGAGGCCGGGTGGACGTACCGCCGAATTGCTCAACACGTGGGGCGTGAGGTCTCCACAGTACATCGATGTTGTCGCCAGTGGTCGGCGGAAGGTGCACGTGCCCGTCGACCTGGGACCGGACCGCAGCGACGCACGGATGCACGCCAAGACCGTAGGATCCTACGCAGTGCCGTAGGGGACAGCACCGCCACTTCCCAGCAAATTAGGGACACTGTTGCTCCTGGGGTATTGGCGAGGACCATTCGCAACCGTCTCCATGAAGCTGGGCTACGGTCCCGCACACCGTTAGGCCGTCTTCCGCTCACGCCCCAACATCGTGCAGCCCGCCTCCAGTGGTGTCACGACAGGCGTGAATGGAGGGACGAATGGAGACATGTCGTCTTCAGCGATGAGAGTCGATTCTGCCTTGGTGCCAATGATGGTCGTATGCATGTTTGGCGCCGTGCAGGTGAGCGCTACAATCAGGACTGCATACGACCGAGGCACACAGGGCCAACACCTGGCATCATGGTGTGGGGAGCGATCTCCTACACTGGCCGTACACCACTGGTGATCGTCGAGGGGACACTGAATAGTGCACGGTACATCCAAACCGTCATCGAACCCATCGTTCTACCATTCCTAGACCAGCAAGGGAACTTGCTGTTCCAACAGGACAATGCACGTCCGCATGTATCCCGTGCCACCCAACGTGCTCTAGAAGGTGTAAGTCAACTACCCTGGCCAGCAAGATCTCCGGATCTGTCCCCCATTGAGCATGTTTGGGACTGGATGAAGCGTCGTCTCACGCGGTCTGCACGTCCAGCACGAACGCTGGTCCAACTGAGGCACCAGGTGGAAATGGCATGGCAAGGCGTTCCACAGGACTACATCCAGCATCTCTACGATCGTCTCCATGGGAGAATAGCAGCCTGCATTGCTGCGAAAGGTGGATATACACTGTACTAGTGCCGACATTGTGCATGCTCTGTTGCCTGTGTCTATGTGCCTGTGGTTCTGTCAGTGTGATCATGTGATGTATCTGACCCCAGGAATGTGTCAATAAAGTTTCCCCTTCCTGGGACAATGAATTCACGGTGTTCTTATTTCAATTTCCAGGAGTGTATAATGTAAAAACTGTATTAAAACTGTATGTGATTGTAATTCATTGTGTTCTTTCTGTGCTTTGTTAATCCAGTCAAAAATCACCAAGTTTTAAAAATATAAACTTTCTTTTTTTCCTTGATTCAATCATCATTCAATTATAAATAGCAGAGAACTTAAGGTGAAATATGTGGGTGACACTCTTGAGACAGGATGAAAGATAGACCAGCAATTAAATTACAGAAAGACTGAATATAGATAAATATGGTCTTCTATTGACATTAAAGTTGGAATTAACCACAAAGGCTTTTAAAAAAATGAACATTTTACACAAGTATGACTCTTCCATATGTAAAATATGAAGTTGAAGAAGCAGAGGTGTCTCAAGACCAGATCACATATGAAATGAAACAGTGTGAAAAGAGCTATAAATTGATCTAGTTTAATGCATAATAAATATCTTAATGTCTTGTACAAATATTTACAGAGTATAGACAACACATAATTACCTGAACTAGTAGTAGTTGATAAACTGGCAGACAGAAGAGATACAGGAAGTCTTTTACTTAAAGTTGCAAAAATTAAAAATAATTAATTTTATTCAAGCTTGTGGGACCTGAAAAGCATTGTGGATTTTTCAAAATAAGATTACATGTGAGAGTGACTCACGTTTCTAACCAAAAGGAACAAACTGTAAGTGGAATTGATAATTAAATGCAACAGACATGATCCACAACAACTGAGAATGTAAAACACCTTTAAGAAAGAGATTTAGATGATAAATCAGAGAGAAGAAAATGATACACACAGAAGCAGAAACTACAGTTTAACAGAAATGTTAACAGGAACACTGCATGCGAGGATAGTAAGTAGGAGAAAAATCTGAGAGTAAAAACACAATAAGCAGGTAAAAAATTAAACAGCCTGAATATGACCAAGAAATGGTAACTGAGGATTACACAAAGAGATTAGGAATGCCAGGTGAAAAATTGTAGGAACAAGTAAACAAAATAAAATATGGTATCCTGTGTTATGGATTCCACAAATGGAACAAATCTAGATGTGAGATTCCAGCTGAGAAACTCTAAGAACTGCTTGTACTAATTTGGTGTGTCAAGGGTCCCTGTGTGATTAATGGGACACCATAGATGCATCTATTTTGCAGAATTTACCTGCAAGATGGCGATGTAGTTTTCTTTATTCTTGCAAATAGTTTTGTGGTTTCTGTGCTGATTCAAAAAATGTGGAAACATCATGAGAAATGCTTGCTTGAACATAAACGCAGATGCTAACCAAGCCTGCAGGTTATGCTGTTATATTTGACTACTAATGGCACCTGTGCAATGTCCTCAATACATAGCCAGTGTCAGTTGTGGTTAGAACAATGTTCTGTGTAGTCTGAGTTCATTATTTCAGAGTCAAGTGAATTTGAATGTGGGCAAGTTATTGGTGTTCGTATGGTGGATGCTTCCATAATCAAGGTAGCAAAGTGTACGGTATTCTCAAGGTAGCCGAAGTGTATGGTGTTTCAAGAGCCACAGCATTGAAGATTTATACCACATACAATGCAGGTGGAAAAGCATCATCTGCTAAGTCACAATGCAGAAAAAAGTATGTATAGGATGATGATAATGGACGGACATTGAAGAGGATTGTGATGAAAAATATGGGAATGACAGCTGCAAAGTCACTAAAGAATTGAATGTCACACTTGCGAACCCTGTCAGCACCGAAGCAACATGAAGGGAACTCCATAAGCTGGGAACTGCAGTACTTGCTGGAATTCCAAAACAGTCATCAGTAACACAAATGCCTGTAACAGGAAAACATTGAACCAAAGCCATAAAACCTGGATATGGACCAATGGAAGAATCTCATTTGGTCAGGTGAATCTTGTTTTCAAGTTTTCATCTCAAATAGTGAAACCTAAAGGATGTTTGGTGATGATTTAGGCAATGGTATTGTGGTATTCCTTTGGCGCAATGGTTACTCTGCAATTTCACGTTACTGCCAAGAATTGCCACCTTTTTGGCTGATTTGGCTGATCTGGTCCATCCCATGGTAAACTGTATGTTCCCCAATGGTGATGCTGTTGACACGGCTCACATGATCCAGGACTGGTTTTGTGATCACAAGAGTGAATTGTTACATCTCCCATGGCCACCACAGTCACCAGATCTCAATATTATTGTGCCTTTGTTGCCAACTTTGCAGAGACAGGTGCATGATCAGTATCCACTTCTGTCATCAGTAACTGAACTTGACAGTTTTGCAGAAAGAATGGTATAAGATTCCCTGGAAAACCATGCAGGACCCGTATTTTCTATTCCAAGACAGCTGAAAGCTGTTTTGAATGCCATCAGTTTTCCTACACCATATTAGGCATGGAAGTGTGTTGTATTTGTGATGTTTCCATATTTTTGTCCATCCCCTGTATGTAATATAGCTACTCTCCTGTGTGACTTTCTCTTTGGTCAGGTTGGCGCTACTTTCTCATCACTCCCCATTGCTGTTTGATTTTATTTATGTTTTACATGCTCATTCCTTTTTATTAATAGCTTTTGCTTTTACTCTATCTTTCATTTCTTCTATCCTTTTATTTGTACCATTGCATTTTTCCTTCTGTCATTATCAATTATCACATAGTTTTTCTGCTCAGATTTATCTTTCAAATTAATTCATGTTGTATCTATTGTATTTTGCTCACTTGTCTAATATAGGGTACCTATGGAAGCCATTTTGTTTGATTACTAGACAACAATTCTAGCAAATCGTATTACTGGAGTTTATTACAGTCAGTTAAATGGACAATACTTAACTTTGCATATTCACAAAGGTGTGTCACAAGCTGATGGTGACATGCAAATAATCAGTATCCTTTCAATTTCAATGCAAGCAAAACAATACAGTTCATAAGTCACTACTGTAGCAGTGTTGCCCTACAGATGGTTTTGTCAGCGTACTATTGGCTGAGATCGTCACGCAGCCCTCCCTGCTCTTTCATTCTTGATCATCATGCCAGCACTTGTTATTATGCCAGAACAGTATCACTAATGCATTCATTACCCTCAACTCCATTTTAAAGTCTTTTAATTTTTAAATTCATTTGTTGCACTCCATTGCCATCTTTCATTTCATCCACATGGCTGTCTTGTACTTGCCTTTGACTCTGATGTACTCTTCCATCACATTTAATTTTATGGATGTCTCCACATTTTTCTGTACATGCATTTCCCCTGCTTCTCTGGAAGAAGTAATAGTCTGGTGCTGCTACCACTACTGGTGGTACATACATCCCCCCCCCCCCCCCCCCCCCCGACCCATGATATCACTTCCATTCTCTTGTCTTGTAATTTCTAACCATTTCCTCTTTTCTTCCAAGTGAAGGTATCTTTGATTTTAAGTGCTACCATTCGGTGACCATCTTTGTCCTTCTCTCTCCTATTGCTTGATCAATAATTTTGTCCTGTATCTTATAAACAGAGTATAAACTTGCGAGGTTTGAGACCAATAAGTTACTTTTGGAGAGAAGAGAACCACTTGTATGAATATCAAGAGCTCAGATGGCAACCCAGTTCTAAGCAAAGAAGGGAAGGCAGAAAGGTGGAAGGAGTATATAGAGGGTTTATACAAGGGCGATGTACTTGAGGACAATATTATGGAAATGGAAGAGGATGTAGATGAAGATGAAATGGGAGATAAGATACTGCGTGAAGAGTTTGACAGAGCACTGAAAGACCTGAGTCGAAACAAGGCCCCGGGAGTAGACAACATTCCATTAGAACTACTGATGGCCTTGGGAGAGCCAGTCATGACAAAACCCTACCATCTGGTGAGCAAGATGTATGAGACAGGCGAAATACCCACAGACTTCAAGAAGAATATAATAATTCCAATCCCAAAGAAAGCAGGTGTTGACAGGTGTGAAAATTACAGAACTATCAGTTTAATAAGTCACAGCTGAAAAATACTAACGCGAATTCTTTACAGACGAATGGAAAAACTGGTAGAAGCGGACCTCGGGGAAGATCAGTTTGGATTCCGTAGAAATATTGGAACACGTGAGGCAATACTAACCTTACGACTTATCTTAGAAGAAAGATTAAGAAAAGGCAAACCTACGTTTCTAGCATTTGTAGACTTAGAGAAAGGTTTTGACAACATTAACTGGAATACTCTCTTTCAAATTCTGAAGGTGGTAGGGGTAAAATACAGGGAGCGAAAGACTATTTACAATTTGTACAGAAACCAGATGGCAGTTATAAGAGTCGAGGGGCATGAAAGGGAAGCAGTGGTTGGGAAAGGAGTGAGACAGGGTTGTAGCCTCTCCCCGATGTTATTCAATCTGTATATTGAGCAAGCAGTAAAGGAAACAAAAGAAAAATTCGGAGTAGGTATTAAAATCCATGGAGAAGAAATAAAAACTTTGAGGTTCGCCGATGACATTGTAATTCTGTCAGAGACAGCAAAGGACTTGGAAGAGCAGTTGAACGGAATGGACAGTGTCTTGAAAGGAGGGTATAAGATGAACATCAACAAAAGCAAAACGAGGATAACGGAATGTAGTCAAATTAAATCAGGTGATGCTGAGGGGATTAGATTAGGAAATGGGACACTTAAAGTAGTAAAGGAGTTTTGCTATTTAGGGAGTAAAATAACTGATGATGGTCGAAGTAGAGAGGATATAAAATGTAGACTGGCAATGGCAAGGAAATTGTTTCTGAAGAAGAGAAATTTGTTAACATCGAGTATAGATTTAAGTGTCAGGAAGTCGTTTCTGAAAGTATTTGTATGGAGTGTAGCCATGTATGGAAGTGAAACATGGACGATAACCAGTTTGGACAAGAAGAGAATAGAAGCTTTCGAAATGTGGTGCTACAGAAGAATGCTGAAGATAAGGTGGGTAGATCACGTAACTAATGAGGAGGTATTGAATAGGATTGGGGAGAAGAGAAGTTTGTGGCACAACTTGACTAGAAGAAGGGATCGGTTGGTAGGACATGTTTTGAGGCATCAAGGGATCACAAATTTAGCATTGGAGGGTAAAAATCGTAGAGGGAGACCAAGCGATGAATACAGTAAGCAGATTCAGAAGGATGTAGGTTGCAGTAGGTACTGGGAGATGAAGAAGCTTGCACAGGATAGAGTAGCATGGAGAGCTGCATCAAACCAGTCTCAGGACTGAAGACCACAACAACAACAACAAGTTACTTGTTTGAAATTGTCTTCTTTTCAAGCAAATTCAATGTTTAATTCACATCTACATAATTTCAGGTGCTTGTATCATAACAGAAATTGATTTTTTTAACCTTTGAAAAATGCAGTGTTTGTCTGGGGAGCCTACTTATATGAACTCTTGGTTTCAGAAGTAAAAGTTAGCTAAGCTGTTTGTCACATATTCTGTGGGTTACCTGCATGATGTATTGTAATATCTTGGGATAAGTTGACTTCAATTTTCAGTTTATTAACTGAATCTGTATTTAAATATAGTTAACTTCTGATTGTTTACAGGTAAGTTCATATACCAGAAGAAAACATTTACATTAACAACAGAAGCAACTATGTTAAGCTTTTGCCCCATAGAACCTGCGAGTTTATACATAAAAATTATTTGTTTAGCTTGCTTACAGATTTAGTTTTGCCATCTGCCTGGCACTTAATGTTATTAAGTAAGTGACAAGAGATTTGGGTAGCAGCACTATTCACCTCTTTCTGAGCTAAACTCAGTTTCAGGAAATGATAATGAAGATCAGTTTTTGTTGTAGAATTGTAGTTATGTCTGTTTTTATTTTTCTTGTAGGCCTACATATTATTTACAACAAATATCATGAGACAAAATATATACTGCCAGGTTGTAGTTGAAATACAGAACTTAGAACTTTCTGCAAACTTCCTGGCAGATTAAAACTGTGTGCCCGACCAAGACTCGAACTTGGGACCTTTGCCTTTCGCGGGCAAGTGCTCTACCATCTGAGCTACCGAAGCACGACTCGCGCCCGGTCCTCACAGCTTTACTTCTGCCAGTATCTCGTCTCCTACCTTCCAAACTTTACAGAAGCTCTCCTGCGAACCTTGCAGAACTAGTACTCCTGAAAGAAAGGATACTGCGGAGCCATGGCTTAGCCACAGCCTGGGGGATGTTTCCAGAATGAGATTTTCACTCTGCAGCGGAGTGTGCGCTGATATGAAACTTCCTGGCAGATTAAAACTGTGTGCCTGACTGAGACTCGAACTCAGGACCTTTGCTTTCACGGGCAAGTGCTCTACCATCTGAGCTACCGAAGCTCGACTCACGCCTGGTCCTCACAGCTTTACTTCTGCCAGTATCTCGTCTCCTACCTTCCAAACTTTACAGAAGCTCTCCTGCGAACCTTGCAGAACTAGCACTCCTGAAAGAAAGCATACTGCGGAGACATGGCTTAGCCACAGCCTGGGGGATGTTTCCAGAATGAGATTTTCACTCATGTCTCCGCAGTATCCTTTCTTTCAGGAGTGCTAGTTCTGCAAGGTTCGCAGAAGAGCTTCTGTAAAGTTTGGAAGGTAGGAGACGAGATACTGGCAGAAGTAAAGCCGTGAGGACCGGGTGTGAGTCGTGCTTCGGTAGCTCAAATGATAGAGCACTTGCCCGCGGAAGGCAAAGGTCCCGAGTTCGAGTCTCGGTCAGGCACACAGTTTTAATCTGCGAGAGAGTTTCATATCAGTGCACACGCCGCTGCAGAGTAAAAATCTCATTCTGTCTGCAAACTGATCATGAGGGAGCACACAATTTTGTAAGGACACATTATCCAAGAATATAATTATATATAACATTATTAAATGTTGGTGGACAAAATATGTTAACTTATAGATATCTTAATTTCATATATTCGCAAAAGTTGCTGAACTGAGTTCTTTAAGATACTAGAAAACATCTTGCAAAAAAATGCTCTCCAGTATGTAGACCCAAAAATTTTGAAAACCCTGCTTTGTTTTCTTACAGGCTTTAAATTTGTTGTTGGTGTTGCATTCTTTGATAGACAGAACTGAATTGCTGTTCTTTTCATTTTGCACTTTGCTTTTCTCTCCTCCTCCTCCTCCTCCTCCTCCTCCTCCTCCTCCTGAGACAGAATCTGCAAATCACCCAATAAAAAGAGATAGATGGGTAGAGAAGCTGAAATCTTTTTTAAAATTTTTTTAAGAATTGAAAAAATTGGTAATATATTATTCATCCTGACCTTAATTTTTCAGAAGTCATGATGAGTTACAGTGACAACTGCAGGAGTTAAATCTGAAAATCATAACTGAGCTGAGCAATAATGATGTATTACAATTTCTAGTGTGAAAGGTCTGTTATTAATTTGGTTACCTGCTTTTCTGGTTATCAGGCTCTGAATCATTGGTGAGCAAGTAAGTTTAGTGGTGGTGGACCACATTAGTATTAAATACCAAGCAACAAATAATTTTGCATTATATTATATAACATCAATTGGACTTCGTATAATAAATTTAGATTGCTGAGGTTTGACTTCTTGTAGTGTGCAAATCTGCACATAAAGCCATGTAGTTGGCATTCAGATCAACATGTCACCAAACTGATCTATTTTCAACTTCAGTTACTTTTTATAGCATTAGTGACAAAACGTAACAACAGTGATACACAAATGAAACACAAAATCAGTGATTACTAATATTATTACCAGACCTCTTAGGTATAATTAAAAGGATGCTTTCATGCTGCAAGACAGAGAAGTAAAAGAGAACTGGCAAAAGATGAAATGTAAATTATGCCCCTCTTATGTGTAAAAGAATGTTGTAATTCATATACATGACTGTTGCAGGAACGTAATAGCAACAACATAGATCAAACTGATATCTGACACTGCGCCCTTGACTGGCAGTGACATTGTTGGCAACAAAACTGGAGCTTCCATTCAGTTGTAATCTCTCAAGGATTTATTTTCACATAACATGGTACATATGAGTCACAGTAGGTATTACATAGTTACGTTTCATTTAGTGTGAAGCTACAATATCTGAAAAGTCCAAAAAATTGGTACAGATAATAGCTTTCAAGACAGTCATTACTATGTTCAGTTTAGTATTTCCATCAGACACACATCTTGACCAGAATTCATTATGGTCCAGATAGTTGAAAGAAGAAGTTGCCAGAGAATCGTAGTTTTAGAAATAAGTTGTGATTTAAGTAAATTCCTTTACTTTTAACAGTTCTTGTAAATGTTGTATCATTGCATTGGCAATTACAAAGGTTATATAGCATGAATTTTATTCTTATTTTACAGAATTGAGGTGGAGCTATTACATTGGGTATGCTTTGGTTGGAGGTTGAATGTTGCAGCAGGAAGATCAGGTATGACAGACTGAGGATTTAGTTGAGATGCATTATCAGGTGAGATCAGACTCAGGTGAATGATTAGATTTTGAGCAGGGAAGTTTATCATCGAACAGTGGGATTATAACTCACCCTGAGTTTCCTGTCTCTCATGTTTGCTTCATACAGTATCATACCGTCAGTTCATTTGAAACAATTGTATAGTGTGCGCAAAATACTGTGGCCAGTAGATGTGCCGCAGATGGCAGGGCACATGTAGGGAGAGCGATAGTGATGCGGGTTACGGGTGTGCACTGTAAGGAAAATGCCGAGTGCTGGAGTGGAAGCACTATTGTAAACTGAAGCCTACGATCACTTTTTCTGTAAATATTAAGTGTGGGTCCTCCATAGCCACACTTACATGGCAGCCATTCAAAAAGATCTACTGTCATCTCTGCTTTGGTTAATACCTAAAACCAACAATTTACTTTTGCTTGGCTTATCATCCATCAATACAAAGTCTGATTCCACAGCACCTCGCAACAGCTACACATGAGATCCCAAGAACTGTTCACTGTACTTGACGGCAATTAAATCTTGCTGATTCACCTGTACAATTTCATAAAGAGATGTTCGAGTGGTCAACATAATCCCTGCCAACACCATTAGGGATCCTCCTCGATATTGGTCTCTTTCCACAACATTCGCAAAATCGTGTCCCACGTGTCCTCCGGATGCAAATCCACCGAGAATCACTCTCCAGACCAAATCGGGACTCATCTGTGAAAAGAACATTGGCTCACGGTTGGACCATCCAAGTGGAATTTTTTGATGGCTCCACTCTAGATTTTCCCTTCTGTGAAGACACGTCAGAGTAAGGAGACAGCAGGTCTCCAACAATAAAGGGCACTCTGCTGAAGCCTTTTGTACATGACATCCAAGAGATGCTGCGAGGTCAGATGTCAGTTGCAATGCAGTAATAAAGTGGTACTGTTGTGCACTTACAGCCAAATGACAGTCTACTCTTTCTGATTTCACATGTGGTTGGCCCTGTTCTGGTCTCTGGGACACAGTTTCAGTCTCTGTAAACTGTCATCTCATCCGAGAAACAACAGAACGATTCACATTAAGCCATGAGGCCACATCAGTTTGTGACTCTCCTGCTTCCATTCTTCCTATGGTCCTCCGTAGCAGACAGTCTGTAGGCATCTTCTCTGTGTCATATTGCACCGTCTGTGACTGTGTACACAATGATTGTGGATGTGGGACTACCCTGCAAACACTACCCCACTTGATAGGTGCCTCGACATCATTGCTGGCATTGTCTGTTGATCAGAATGCCATCTTCCATGGAGAACACAATCGTAATGACATCTGTTGACATTTTGTATGATTGTATCATGAATTAGACAGAGGACAGGGAAATAGCAGTTTTCTGCATTAATTATGGACACCAGTGTATATATGTGTCTGCTTGTTTTAGTTGTCCTTTGCACTTTGGTAATCATTGTTGCCACAACTACAGCGTGGTCACTGATACCAGTTATGATGTGGACATCTTCAAAGATGTCAAGTCTGTTTGTCATGATTGGATGCAATATATTTCCATCATTAGTGAGGATCCCAATTAATTGCTGGATGACTAAAGTCTCCACTGATGATTACAATTTGACTGGGGACTTGCGTACAAGTGAACTGAGGTTTTCTCTAAAGTTTTCATTTGTACATCAGAAGATGTGTCTGGTGATCAATTGAAGGATCCAGTTATCATTTTATGCCCACCCATTATACTGAATCTTGCCCAAAGAAGCTTACATGCAGCTTCAGTTTCTATCTCGGTGGATTTGAATTTCTTGTCTACTGTGGCAAATACACCACCTCCATTTGCCATTTGCCTACCCTTTCAATGTATACTTAAATTTTCCCCAAAAATATCACTGCTATCAGTTTCAGGTTTCAACCAAACAATGAAAAATCCAGGATGGAATGTAACATTGTTGTGAAAAGGAAAGTTGCTACTCACCATACAATGGAGATGATGACTCACAGATAGGCACAAAAAAAAATACTGTCACAAAAAACAGCTTTCAGCCAGTAAGGCCTTTGTCAGAAACACTCACTCACAAAAATGCATTTCACACACACATGATTGCAGTCTCAGGCAACTGCAGTGTGGCCTCAGTTCCCTGAGACTGCATTCGTATGTGTGAGTTGTGTTTCCATGAGTCTTTTTGTTGTGCCTATCTGCAACTCAGCATCTCTACTATATAGTGAGTAGTAACTTTCCTTTTCACAGTATTGTCAGGTTTCAACCAGCTTTCTGTACCTAGTATTATGTGAGCTTCACTGCTTTTTATGAGCACTTCAAACTCTGGCACTTGAGTTGTGAATGCTTCAGCAGTTTACATCTACATCTACATCCATACTCTGCAAGCCACCTGACAGTGTGTGGCGGAGGGTACCTTGAGTACCTCTATCGGTTCTCCCTTCTATTCCAGTCTTGTATTGTTCATGGAAAGAAAGATTGTCAATATGTCTCTGTGTGGGCTTTAATCTCTCTGATTTTATCCTCATGGTCTCTGCGCGAGATATACATAGGAGGGAGCAATATACTGCTTGACTCCTCGGTGAAGGTATGTTCTTGAAACTTCAACAAAAGAACGTACCAAACTACTGAGCATCTCTCTTGCAGAGTCTTCCACTGGAGTTTATCTATTTTCTCCGCAACGCTTTCGTGATTACTAAATGATCATGAAACGGAGCGCTGCTGTCTGTTGGATCTTCTCTATCTCTTCTACCAACCCTATCTGGTACAGATCCCACACCGGTGAGCAGTATTCAACAAGTGTACTGTAACCTACTTCCTTTGTTTTCGGACTGCATTTCCTTAGGATTCTTCCAATGAATCTCAGTCTGGCATCTGCTTTACCGACAATTAATTTTATATGGTCATTCCATTTTAAATCACTCCTAGTGCCTACTCCCAGATAATTTATGGAAGTAACTGCTTCCAGTTGCTGACCTGCTATATTGTAGTTAAATGATAAAGGATTTTTGTTTCTATGTATTCGCAGCACATTACACTTGTCTAGATTGAGATTCAATTGCCATTCCCTGCATTTCAGTACAATTTTCCATTGTTACAACCTCTTGACATACTACAGCATCATCTGCAAAAAGCCTCAGTGAACTTCCTATATAATATCCACAAGGCCATTTATACATATTGTGAATAGCAATGGTCCTACAACGCTCCCCTGCGGCACACCTGAAATCACTCTTACTTCGGAAGACTTCTCTCCACTGAGAATGACATGCTGCATTCTGCTATCTAGGAACTCTTCAATCCAATCACACAGTTGGTCTGGTAATCCATATGCTCTTACTTTGTTCATTAAACGACTGTGGGGAACTATATCAAATGCCTTGCAGAAGTCAAGAAACACGGCATCTACCTGCGAATCCGTGTCTATGGCCCTCTGAGACTCGTGGACGAATAGCGCGAGCTGGGTTTCACACAGTTGTTTTTTTCAAAACCCATGCTGGTTCCTACAGAGTAGATTTCTAGTCTCCAGAAAATCCATTATACTCAAACATAATACATGTTCCAAAATTCTACAACTGATGTACGTTACATCAGATAGGGTTGGTAGAAGAGATAGAGAAGATCCAACAGACAGCAGCGCTCCGTTTCATGATCATTTAGTCTATTGATCTGCACATCTGTTCGATGTCCCTTCTTGAAACCAGGGATGACCTGTGCCCTTTTCCAATATTTTGGAATGCTACGCTCTGCTAGAGACCTACAGTACACCGCTGCAAGAAGGGGGGCAAGTTCATTCGTGTACCCTGCGTAAAATCAAACTGCCATCCCATCAGGTCCAGCGGCCTTTTCTCTTTTGAGGGATTTTAATTGTTTTTCTATCCCTTTGTCATTTATTTTGATATATACCATTTTGTCATCTGTGCGACAATCTAGAGAAGGAACTACAGTGCAGTCTTCCTCTGTGAAACAGCTTTGGAAAAAGATATTTAGTATTTCGGCCTTTAGTCTGTCATCCTCTGTTTCAGTACCACTTTGGTCACAGTGTGTCTGGACATTCTGTTTTGACCCATCCACTGCTTTGACATAAGACCAAAATTTCTTAGGATTTTCTGTCAAGTCAGTACATAGAACTTTACTTTCAAATTTGTTGAATGCCTCTCGCATTTCGCTTCGTATAATTTTTGTTTATCTGCAAGGCTTTGGCTACTTTTATGTTTGCTGTGAAGTTCCCTTTGCTTCTGTAGCCGTTTTCTAACTTGGTTGTTGTACCACGGTGGTTCTTTTCCACCTCTTATGATCTTGCTTGGCACATACTCATCTTTCCATATTGTACGATAGTTTTGAACTTTGACCACTGATCCTCAACAATACCTGTACTTGAGATAAAACTTTTGTGTTGAGCTGTCACGTACTCTGAAATCTGCTTTTTGTCACTTTTGCTAAACAGAAAAATCTTCCTACCTTTTTTTAATATTTCTATTTATGGCTGAAATCACTGATGCTGTAACCGCTTTATGATCACTGATTCCCTGTTCTGCATTAACTGTTGCAAATAGTTCAGGTCTGTGTGTCACCAGAAGGTCTAATATGTTATCGCCACCAGTCGATTCTCTGTTTAACTGCTCAAGGTAGTTTGCAGATAATTCACTTAAGTTTCCTTCAGGTGTTCTGCCACAATAGCTGCTGAGCCAGGGAGCCTATAGAGACATCCAATTACCATGAAACTTCCTGGCAGATCATTCTAGATCCAATTACCATGTTTGAGCCTGCTTTAACCATGACCTTCACCCAAATTATTTCACATTTCAGATCTCCGTCAGTTTCCTTTGATACTATTGCACTTTTTATCGCTATAAACACGCCTCCCCCTTCACTGCCCAGCCTGTCTCTGCAGTATACATTCCAATCTGAGTTTAGAATTTCATTACTATTTACATCTGGTTTCAGCCAACTTTACGTCCCTCATACTATGTGGGCATTGTGACCGTTTATCAATGAGAGCAGTTCTGGGACCTTTCTATAGACGCTCCTGCAGTTTACTATTACCACATTAATATTGTCATTCCCTGTTGCGTTTTGCCTACTGCTACCTTGTCGCATCTCAGAAGGCATCTTGTCGGGTCTAGGGAGGGAATTCTCTAACCTAAAAAACCCACATGTGCACTCCACATGTACTCCGCTACCCTTGTAGCCACTTCCTGCGTGTAATGTACACTTGACCTATGCAGCGGAACCCTACATTTCTCCACCTGATAGTGGAGGTCAAGAAATTTGCACCCCATATCTCCGCAGAATTGTCTGAGCCTCTGGTTTAAGCCTTCCACTCGGCTCCAAACCAGAGGACCACGATCGGTTCTGGGAACGACACTACAAATAGTTAGCTCAGATTACACCCTGCGAGTGAGGCTTTCTGCTTTCACTAACTCCACCAGCTACCCATATGAACTGAGGATGACCTCTGAACCCAGATGACAGGAGTCATTGGTGCTGACCTGAGCAACAATTTGCAGTCGGGTGCACCCAGTGCTCTCTGTTGCCGCCAGCAGGGCCTCTTCCACATCTCGGATGAGACCCCCGGCAAGCAGACAGAGTGAACACTGGCCTTATTACCTGACCTTTCCACTATTTCCCTAAGGGGCAAAACCACCCAGCCTAACGTTGGAGCTCCCAATCACTCATAAACCGCTCCCTCGTGTGCCTGCTCGGACCTTGCTTAAGGAGTGGCCACATGTCCACTCACAGGCAGAGCAGCCAATGCCACACGGCCAGCCTTCACATTGACCCTCCGCCTTTTGCAACGTGAATGCCGTTGAGGCCCCACTCCCCTTGGGGAGAGGGTGGCCCAACCACGCCCAGTACTCGTGAAGATGTCTCGACAGCAGGGACTGTGGGTGAAGCATGTAACACCTGAGCTGAACTATGCAACACACCAGACTCCCCACTGCCACTACACTCTGAGGCAGCAGCCTGAAGACGGCTGACCATGGCCATCAGCACATTCAGCTGTTCGCGAACAGTGGCCAGCTCCTCCTGTGTCCATACACAGGAGTCACACATCCTATACGTCCTAAGAAATCAACAATTTACTGTAGAGAGTTAAGTAATCAACTTCTAATTACACTGCTAATTCACTAAAGGTGGCTGATAGCTGACTAAACTGTGGTTACTAGACACTTCTTGTTGGAAACAATGAAAATAAGCTCTAACTGTCTCTGGACTGTATTCAAAACAAATGCGAAATCTATGGAACACTATTACTAGTACTAGAAAATTAAAACTTTCTGAAAGCAAAAACACACGGGGAAAAAGGTGACAAGTAGGAAAAACACAGATAATACTTAAATTTATGTAGCTTGCTGCACAGGAGATGTGAAGCAGACAGCAGTTACCATTAGGAATTTAATACTCTCACCTGTGGGAGGCACTTTTTTTTCTTACAATGATACTTCTGGGTTTACTACAGCTATCATTATTTGGATTGGATGAAGAGTTGCCTAATCCAAAAAACCCTTGTGTGCACCCAACACACCTGAGTAGCGGTCTCTTATGTGTAGATGTGTAGTAGACACCTGACCCATGTAGGGGGACCCTACAGTTCTTAACCCTATGGTGTATGTCCAGAAAGTCGCAGCCTAGCTTCTCGCAGAACTTTTGAAGTCTATGGTTCACTCCTTTCACTTGACTCAGAACCAAGAGGACACACTCAGTTTTGGGGACAATGCTGCAAATTGTGAGCATCATTGAGACTCCATGCCTAAGGCTGTTCTTCTCAACCTTCTCTACCAGAGGATGGAATGACCCAAGAATGACGTCAGAGCCCAGATAACAGGCACCGTTTGCTCCAACATGCACCACAATCTGCAGTTGCTTGCACGCTGTTCCCTCAGTGGCTGCCAGAATAGCATCTTCAACATGTTGAATGAGCCCCCACCCATACACAGAGTGCACCTGGTGTCCTTTCCTGTCCCTTGCTGCCATTTCCCTAAGGGGCAACATCTTTGCCATAAGTTTGAACTGCCACCAATTAAGAGACCCCTACTCTTTTGTGTTTGCCTCCTCCTGACACCAGACAAAACAGATTTCCCAAAAACAGGTCACGTGATTCCCACTGACTCAATTTCAGTTTCAGTGAAAGACAGAAACTCAGACTTATTGGTTAGGGTGATTGGTACTACATCCTGAGTCCTCCATGGTCACCAGCCACCCTTTACAAGATGCCTAGATCTACCATTGACATGCCACTCGCAGTCAAGGGCTTGGGAAATGACAGATCCTGTACTTTCTGTAGAGGAGACAGGATCCACAGGAGAAGATAGTATTTGAGGTACCTCTGGTACAGGTATCACAGATACACGACTCTCGAGAGCTGTACCAACACCAATTCACAGCAGCTGCCAATCGTTGGACAGAAGTCATGGCAATTTCCAGCTGCTTATGAATGTCAACCAACTCATCCCATGTTTGAAAACAGGATTCACAGTGGGGGGAACAGTTTGGCTGGTGCAAGGCTGTGAACAAAGGACTTTAAATTAAAGCTGCTGATTATCTTTTAATCTGTTGCTAAAAAGTAGCTAATTCCGTATAAGAATTGAAGAAGATACACAAAATGAGATTTCTATTAAGCCAATGCAAAGTCTGTGGTAAAAATTACTACCTTCCTAAAACATTTTTATGTTATTATGCTATGATAGACATTTTCCTGCATTTGTCTGGGTCCTGTGGCAGTAATCAAAGATACCATGTCAGCTATGGACCATCTGCATCCTTTCATGCTTGATGTGTTCCCTGACAATGATGTCATCTTCCAGCAGTACTAATGTACATGTCTTGAAGCCAGAATCAGCTGCAGTGGTTTGAGGAGCATGATAGTGAAATCATGTTAATGTCTTGGCCCCCAAATTCACCTGGTATGAACCTGATGCTGCCCATCTGGGTCGCTATTGAATGTCATCAACACATACACAAATCAGGAGCCACTTATTTACGAGAATTACATGACTTGTGCATAGACACCTGGTGCCACATAAGCATAATAATGTATACTTTGGCTGAACCGTAAACCACAAAACACTTGTACTGCTAACTTACAAAAATATACACTGAAGTGCCAAAGAAACTGGTACAGGTATGCATATTCAAATACAGAGATATGTACACAGGCAGAATCTGGTGTTGCAGTCAGCAACACTTATATAAGACAACAAGTGTATGGCACAGTTGTTAGATAGGTTACTGCTGCAACAATGGCATGTTATCAAGAATTAAGTGAGATTATCAAGATTTTAACATGGTGTTACAGTTGGCGCATGAGTGATGGGACACAGCATCTCCCAGGTAGCGATGAAGGGATTTTTCTGTATGACCATTTCATGAGTGTACCATGAATATCAGGAATTCGGTAAAACACCAAATTTCTGACTTCGCTGCAGCTGGAAAAAGATCCTGCAAGGATGAGACAAGTGATGACTGAAGAGAATCATTCAACATGAGAGAAGTGCAATCCTTCTACAAATTGCTGCAGATTTCAATGCTGCACCATCGACAAGTGTCAGAGTATGAACCATTCAGCGAAACGTCATCGATATGGGCTTTTGGAGCCTAAGGCCCTTGATGACTGCAGGACACAAAGCGTAATGCCTTGCCAGGGCCCATCAACACTGACATTGGACTGTTGATGACTGAAAACATGTCGCCAGATTGGACCAGTCTCGATTCAAATTGAATCAAGCTTATGGATGTGTACGGATACAGAGACAACCTCAAGAATTGCATGGAACTTGCATGTCAGCAGAGAACTGTTCAAGCTGGTGGAGGCTCTGTAACAGTGTGGGGTGTGTGCAGTTGGAGTGATATGGGGCCCTTGATATGTCTAGATATGACTGTGACAGGTGACATGTTCAGAAGCATCCTGTCTGATCACCTGCATCCATTCACATTCATGTCCATTGTGCATTCCAATGGACCTGGGCAATTCCAGCAGGACAATGCGACACCCCACACATCCAGAATTGCTACAGAATGACTCCAGGAATACTCTTCTGAGTTTCTGGGATACTTTGCAATGCTGTTTGGAAGACACATGCATCTCCCTCCAATATTTAAACAGTTAAATATTATGCGTTTAGATTAACCAATTTGGAGATAGAAAATTACGGGAACAACTGAAATAGTGCATTGCTTCACTGCAATTTGCATTTATTGTAACGCTTGATAACAGACCAAGAAAATGTCATGTGTTACACTTGACAGATAATAGCACTAGAACAATAATAAACACCTGATTCAGTTTTCTGCACTTTAGTTAAAGTTCAACAGGGGAACACACTTTAAGTTCTCCCATAAATATAAATATGTGCGTAGGTGCGTTAAAGAGCTGGTTATGAAACAGTCATTTATAACATTAAGGCAGGCACACTCCATGTAAAGAGAAAATAATTAGCAAGTTTAAACATTGACTAGAACATTAAGGAAACATTCCACGTGGGAAAAATTATATATAAAATCAAAGATGAGGTGACTTACCGAACGAAAGCGCTGGCAGGTCGATAGACACACAAACAAACACAAACATACACACAAAATTCAAGCTTTCGCAACAAACTGTTGCCTCATCAGGAAAGAGGGAAGGAGAGGGGAAGACGAAAGGAAGTGGGTTTTAAGGGAGAGGGTAAGGAGTCATTCCAATCCCGGGAGCGGAAAGACTTACCTTAGGGGGAAAAAAGGACAGGTATACACTCGCACACACGCACGTATCTATCCACACATACAGACACAGCAGACATATGAAAAATGCTCAGTTGCTTGCAAATAATGCAAAATAATGGCCGAAGTGTCTTACTTTAAGTCCAACGACATCCGTAGGATAGGAGTTTCAGTGGACAACCAGGCCTCATCCCCTTTGATCCATCTGTGACCAAGACAGTAACATTGGCTGCTATCATGGCCTTAATGATACATCACACCTGACATCTACATGATAATAGGCAGGTGTATCAGTTTCTTTAGCTCTTCAGTGTAGTTTTGTAAGCTTCTGAAAATTATGAAATTAACCTATTTCTGACGTAATTGTACAATAAAAGTAGACAAAGATTGTTTTGAATGAGGATAGTCTTACTGTCCTCAAAAATTTTAAAAGGACACAATTTAGTTTAAGCTTACAATTGACATTAACAGTACTAGTTTCTTGTCGCACTCACGAAAGTTGGAAATTTCACAATATATCACAATACAAATGGGCGTTAATACAACTGATGAAAGATTACACAGAAGCCGCGACATGAACGGTAAAATACGTGAATCTAGAACTTTAAATTGACACACGATCTTGTACAGCGGCCTCACATGAGAGAAAATTCCTAAGTAAGAAGAACACTGCATTATAAGTTTATCTCAGTCAAAGTTGCTAAAATGTACAGCACCAGCAAAGCACATCTTCTGCCTGTTGCAGCTAACAATTTTCTCATTGGTCTTCTCTGTTTGAATTGCTAACATAAGTTGCTCTCATATTTTTCTTTGTATTAATTAGACTAATAATATTTATTTGAAAGATGGAATGTTTTGAATTAGTATTATCAGTAGTCTTTGTCCAGCCTTTGCTTTTTTAATGTTTTTGCAGCCTCTTTTAACAGTGAACATCACGTTAAAATAAATGTTGCTAAAATAGTGATGCTATTTAATCAGATGTCGTTGCTACAGTCCTAAATGCACGTCACATGGTCAATAAAAGAACCTGTGTTTACTCTAAATCCACATTATGAAGTCCTATACCTTTTAAAGAAGAACTGCAATACAAAGCAAATCCTGGCATCAAATTATTCTCGTGGTCATCCATCATCCTGTTAGCAATGACCCAACAATCACTGATTACAATGATTCTCACCTCTGCTCCTGTAATTAAGATAATTCTGCTCTCTCTTCTTGCTAGTAATCAAATACTATTGACCTTTAACATTCAACTCAAGAGAAAGAGGAATTATTAAAGGGATTATAGAATTTTCTTGGTCTCATGAATTATTGTATCATTTTCTCAAGTTTTGTTAAAACTTGTCATCTTACTTTCAGGTGAAAGGATTTTATTTTATGAGTGCAATTTTTGCATTATACCATTTTCAGTTCTGTCAAATATTATGCTACAGTAACAATACCATTGACAAAATGTTGTAAAAGGGGCATCTTTTGAATGGACAATGCAATGTGTGAGACCACTATGTGGCAGATTGAGAACGTACTAATAACTTCTCCTCTGGTAATATATCCTGATTTTGAAAATGTTATCCTGTGGTGTATCCAATTTTGCTGTAGGATATATTCTAAGTCAGGAATATAACACCGAGTGAGGTAGCACAGTGGTTAGCACACTGGACTCGTATTCGGGAGGATGACGGTTCAATCCCATGTCCGGCCATCCTGATTTAGGTTTTCCATGATTTCCCTAAATCACTTTAGACAAGTGCCGGGATGGTTCCTTTGAAAGGGCATGGCCGATCTCCTTCCCCACCCTTCCTTCATCCCAGCTTGTGCTCCATCTCTAATGACCTCGTTGTTAACGGGATGTTAAACGCTAATCTCCTTCTCCTCCTCCCTCAGCAATAGAACAGCAAAACAAAACCAACTATTTGTGTGTCTCACCAGCTTAATAAGGTGGAAATTAATCACAGTACCACAGACAATGAGTTGCCTTGTTGTTTGGAGTTAATTACTGGAAATACTACCTAGATGGAGAAATTTCACAGTGGTTACTGTCCAAGCAGTCCTTCCAAGTCCGTTAAATTTAAAAGATCAAAGCAGTTGTTTGACACACTGGATGTTAAAATTAAGTGAATATCTTTACAATATACACCATAAACCCAGGAAATTGCACTAGAATGTGGATGTGTTGAACTGAAAAGCCTCATTTCCTTCTCATCTCATCCTGTATGTCTCTCCTGACCTTGGGTTCTGGAGACTTTTCTGGAGTCTTCCTATATTCTACACCTCATTAGACCTTTTCTTCACCCATCTTGTTCCCTTGCAATGCTTTTGTCAGGAGAATGAACCATTGGCTCCAAAAGCTTGCAAATTTAAATACTGATCACTGCCCACTGCAAGGTTGGATGCTTCCTGGTGACGTTGCGGCATGTGACACTGTAAGAAAAGTATGTAAGATGAGCAGATATAGATGAGGGATTACCCTAGTGAAGATACGCACTGTAAATGGAGAAATCCAATTAGATAAGTGACTTTGCCAAAGGGCAGATTATTATTACGCAGATACTGTAATCGAGTACCTCAAAATGGTGAAGCTGATCAAATGCTCATATGCTACTGTCATGAGCTTCTATGGAAAATGGAACAAGGGCGGTGAAATTACCACTAGGTGCTAAGCTGTTGGACATCCAGGAAGCTTCACAGAATGGTGTTTTGAGGTTTTCCTGCCCTGTAAAGTAAAATAGATGGCAATCTGTGGCACCTCTGGTGAGAGGGAACAATGCTGGTGGATGCACATGCATTTTGGAGCACATCATTCAGCACATATTGCTAAACAAGGGACTATGCAGCAGATGACCTCTGCCTGTTCACATGTTGTCCCAATGACATCATCAACTGCAATTCCAATTGCCTCAGGATCATTCAGATTGGACTGTGTATCACTGGAAATGTGTTTGCTCACCAGATGAATCATGTCTTCGCTGTACCAGGTCAATGGTCGTCGCCACAAATGCCGTCTTTCAGGTGAACACCTTCTCCAAATGTGCACTACACCATGGATGCAGGCTGTTCATACCAATATTATGCTATGATAGACATTCTCTAGCACTTGTCTGGGTCCTGTGGCAGTTATCACAGATAGCATGTCAGCTGCAGACCATCTGCATCCCTTCATATTTTATGTGTTCCCTGTCAATGATGTCATCTTTCAGCAGTACAACTGTACATGTCTTGAAGCCAGAATCAGCTGCAGTGGTTTGAGGAGCATGATAGTGAAATCATGTTAATGTCTTGGCCCCCAAATTCACCTGATATGAATCCGATGGTTCCCATCTGGGTCACTATTGAGTGCCATCACCATATACACAAATCAGGGTGGTAGAGCACTTGCCCGCAAGAGGCAAAGGTCCCGAGTTTGAGTCTCGGTCGGGCACACAGTTTTAATCTTCCAGGAAGTTTCATATCAGCACATACTCCGCTGCAGAGTGAAAATCTCATTCTGAAATCAGGGGTCAGTTATTTACAAGAATTACTTGACTTGTGCATAGACACCTGGCACCACATAGCTCCACAAATCCACCAATGAACTGTAGAATTGATGATACACAGAATCAGTGGTGTATTGCGTTACAAAGGTGACACAACAAGCTGTTAACCAGGTGGTCATAATGTTTTTGCTCATCAAGTTTATTTGTGTTCTGCTGCCACCTGATGAGTAAATTTTTATGTATCCAGTTACATCATATTTTCAAAAATTGATTAATATTTTTGATATATTTAATAATTTTTGTATTAGTTCCATTATGTGCCAATGTGATTAACATTTGCCAAACAACACAAACAAACACACATTTCTACAAGTGCTTGTAAGACAGTAGAAGATCAGTGCTGATTCTTGGCCATTCTCTAGTCTTTTTATATCAAACTAAGTTTAATGTCACGATGTTAAATTATTAATAGAATTTTTTCAACAAAACAGATTCTATCATATTAATTCCATTTTTGTGATTTTCTCTGTCATGAATTTAGCCTCATTCATTTTAATATTTGAATTCTAGTGCAATTGCATTTTTAAAGGTTAAATAAATTTAAAATTGAAATGTTGGTTAGTGATGAAATAAGGCCCTTTCTAAAACCTATATTTTCATTATATGACGCACTGCTATTAGGGCAAGCCACCTGTTGAAAGGAGAATGTAATGATATGTAAACTTTTGCAAACTGTACGTGTCTCCACTTCTGCAGGAGGAGGAACATACTGTGCAGGTAACCACGTTTGAAAACAATCACAAACATTTTATTGCAAATATTTGATTGGAAACTTTTCTTCCTCTCTGGTCAAGAGTTGTAGTCCTCCCAAGGGTCTGCTGCCATGGCTTAAGCTCAGTTTCCAGCCTATTTTGCAAACCAAGCATACAGCCCACAGATGAGAAGTGATAAGGGAAGATGCTTTTTGAGAACATCACCTGCAGCCCTCAGCCAATGGGAAATTCAGGAGAATGGTTGTGCATGGCTCCAGTGGATAGGAGCAGAGTCAGTCCCTCAAAGGGACATGCTCTTCGTGACCAGCTCCTGACCTGCCAACATGCCTTACCTTGCATCTTCATAATCCACTTTAACTGTAGTGGCCCCTTCAAACAGTTGGTGTCTTCCATAGATGCACCCATTTTCTGTATTCCTATCCATGAAACACAAACAGATCATTGTCTAACAAAATTCTCTGTTTTTACTCATCAGTGTCCTGACTGGATGTCATTTCTTTAGCCTGACTGTTCCCGTCCTGAACAGTGAAAAGGCAATGTTGAGTGCTATTATTGTTACAAGAAAGGTCATTTTCTTGTAACAAGGCTGAGTGCAACAGAAGATTCTTCAAGAGAAAGTCAAGAAACTAAACATCATGCTGTAATTGCAGAAATTAGAAGCTTTTTGGCTACTGCTTTTGATCAAGTTTGGCTCACTGAGAGAGCTGCATCAAAAAACATGATTTCGCAAAAAGAATGGTTTTCAGTGTGTAAACCACTAGTGAAGTTCAAAGTTTCTGTCCAGATCAGAGATAATTCAATATTATATGCTGGAGATATTGGGTTAGCCAAGTTAATTGCACCAGTAAATTGTGCACGGGAACCTCATACATTGGAGGATACATTATATGTACGAGGTCTGAGGAAAAAGCCTGTTTTCAGTTGAAGTAACAGCCAGTAAAGGTTAAAAAAATCACGTTTAATTGCAATAAGATTTTTTGTTGTTATGGTGATCCTCTGTCGGAAGACTGGTTTGATGCAGATTTCCATACTACTTGGTCCTGTGCAATCCTATTCATCTCTGAATAACTACTACAACCTACATCCTTCTGAATCTGCTTACCATATTCACTTCTTGGTCTCCCTCTACAATTTTTAGCCCTCCACACTTCTTTTTATTATTAAATTGGTGATTCCTTGATGTCTCAGAATGTGCCCTATCAACCAATCCCTTTTTCTAGTCAGGTTGTGCGTGTGTGTCATAATTTTTTGCCCCCAGTGCTGTTCATAACCTCCTCATTAGTTACGTGATCTACCCACCTAATCTTCAGCATTCTTCTGTAGCACCGCATTTCAAAAGCTTCTATCGTCTTCTTGTATAAACTGTTTGTTGCCTATGTACCACTGCCATACTGCCATACAAATACTTTTAGAAATGAGTTCCCAACACTTAAGTCTATGTTAGATCTTAATAAATTCCTTTCCTTCAAAATGCTTTTCTTGCCACTTCCAATCTACTTCAGCCATCATCAGTCATTTTGCTGCCCAAATAGCAGAACTTATCTGCTACTTTAAGTGTCTTGTTCCCTAACCTAATACCCTCAATATCACCTGATTTAATTCAGTTACGATCCATTACCCTTGTTCCCCTTGTTCTGCTTTTGCTGGTATTCATCTTAAGCCTTCTTTTTAAGACACTTCCCATTCTATTCAACTGTTCTCTCAAGTCCTTTGCTGTATCTGACAGAATTACAATGCCATTGGTAAACACCAAAGTTTTTATTTCATCTCTCTGGACTTTAATTCCTACTCCAAATTTTCTTTGGTTTCCTTTACTGCTTGCTCAGTGCACAGATTGAATAACATCAAAGGTAGACTGCAACCCTGTCTCTCACCCCTCTGAACCACTGCTCCCCTTTCACATCCCTCGACTCTTATAACTGCTGTCTGGTTTCTGTACAAAGTTTACCCCTGATACCTCCAGAATTTCAAAGAGGGTATTCCATTTGGCATTGTCAAAAGCTTTCTTGAAGTCTACAAATCATATAAATGTAGGTTTGCCTTTCATTAACCTATCTTCTAAGAGAAGTTGCAGGGTCATAATTGCCTCGCATGCTCCTACATTTCTCTGGAATCCAAACTGCTGTTCCCTGAAGTCGGCTTCTACCAGCTTTTCCATTCTTCTGTAAAGAATTTGTGTTAGTCTTTTGCAGCAATGACTTATTAAACTAATAGTTTGGTAATATTCACACTTGTCAGCACCTGTTTTCTTTGGAATTTGAATTATTATATTTTTGATGTCTGATGGTATTTTACCTCTCTTATCCATTTTGCACACCAGATGTAAGAGTTTTGTCATGGGTGCCTTTCCCAAGGCTGTACAGTCAGTTTTGGTCGACAGACCATTATCAGGTATCATCAGATATTTACGACAGCTTATGAGGTGATATAAAGTCAATATCATCAAACAATATAAACTCTATTATTTCTCCCTGTTGTCAAATAGTAATATAAATTACACCAACAATAGTAAAAATGTTACAACTATTTTGTTGTTTTTAAAGATTATTGTCCTTTATACAGATTTGTGTATTTTCTCAAATACGAAAGTGATGTTCCTTCTGTATTGACAGTTGCTGGAAAAGCAGGCAGCAAATAGGGTTAAAGTTATTATTAAGATGATTAAGGATGAAGTAATACTGCCCTCTCATGAAAAGAAGAGCACTGCAGACTCAGCATGAAGAAAAAGAAGAAGAAACATCATCCTGCCCTGTAGAAGAAGACCCATTGCTAATTATACCAGAGGAGAAAGCATTATCATCAGCAGAGAAGCTACCAGCAAACTGGGGAGAGGAGAAAAAGGTACACAAACACCTGAATAACCACAATTTTTTCGTACCTCCAACTGGGAAAAAAGGTGACATAAAACATTTAGACATAATTATTCACAGGTGGGAGTTAATACACAAATGGGAATTAAATTGACTGGTATGATGCAACAGTACCAACACAGCTTTAGAACTATGGGAAATAAGCACAATGATTCAGACACAATAGCTTGTATCAATAAATCAGATATGTTAGTTATTACTGAGCACTAGTATCCTGAAGAAAAAATTCTCACTACACACCCATTACCAATAAACCTTTGCTCATCTTTTAGTAGGGAGATCAAGCCTGGTGATGGTGTTATAACATTTGCAAAAAGTTTCAGTAATTACTGTGGAATAAATAGTTCTTTAATTGTTGACAGTTTCATTAACTTTCTGTGATAAAATACAGATGGGAAAGGCAACATATTATACTTGAGGGTATATACAGACAGACCTCCATTTACAAGTACAAAATTTTTTCTAGCTAATCTCTATAAACTACTTTAGAGGCAAGTAGTGAATACCCTGGGAAAAATGATTGGGTAAATATAATAATAACTGGTGACATCATTATTGACACACTATGCAATAATTCCACTGCAAGAAGATTACAGCTCTTATTGCATAAATTAAATTTAAATTTACTAATTAAGGAACCAACTAAAGAGACAGATGGCACCAGAATCTGTCTGGATAATACTTTCACTAACATGGATAACTACTTCTAAAAAAGCCTTCCTCATGTCTGCTATCTGTGACCATCATACCATTGAATTTCAATGTCTCTCTAATATATTCCCTCCACCTAGTAAAATAAAAAAATATATATCAAAAAGAACAATACATGATGAGAATGTCAGAAACCTCAACCACATGTTAGGAAGTGCAGCATGGGCTGAAACGAACAATTACACTTATGACAGTTTTGCCAGTGACCTCTTCTACTTTTCTGACATCACATGCCCCATAAAACCCCCAATAATAAAAAATAATAAAAATATGCAGAAAAGGACTTGGATAGGTGACAAAGGTATACAAACAAGGAAAAAGTTAATACTGTTCCAGTGCAAAAATTAGAATAACTGAGAGAATGTTAAGCTGAAAGGAGCATTCAGTAATATCATGGATATTATAAGGACTTGCCATTACACAAAAGAAGCAAAAATGTAGTTCATTCATTAAATATGGAAGCTAGCATTTGGAATTTTATAATAGATTCTGAGCTAGAAATGATAATTTTATTAATGACCTCATTATAAACTATACTGGTACTACAATAGAATGACAATAGGATTATGCAAATATATTTAATGAATATTTCTCTTCTGTTGGTAAACAATAATAAATACAATAGTCAGTAATACAACTGTAAGGATAGTGCTTTCATGTACACCATATTCCTCACCCCAACAGATAGCAATGGAAAAAAAGCATGGTAAAGACACCAGGAAACTCTAAGTCTGTGGGATATTATGGGCTAAATATGAATATCCTAAAATCTTGCATTGACAACATATCTTAACATCTTTCCACTGCAATTAATAACATATTAAAATCAGGAAGTTTTTCTGACCCATTGGAAATAGCTGAGGTAGCTCCAGTTTTCAAGGAAGGGGACCAATCGAAAACAATTCTCGAAGATCATAAAAAAGTCAATATATAGGGTGCAGCATGGTAACTTCTGTATTTGATAAAAAATTGTGAAGCAGAAGTTTTGGAGATAGCAATTTAATTCTCTTTTCTTTACACAGAGGTACCATACTTTTATTTAAAGCTATATTTCATTAGGTTTTGAAAATTATCTCTTGAAAGTGGCCTCCACTTTGCTCAACACATTTGGAGAATATAAATTGGAAGTTTTGGTCCCGTTTGTCCAGAATGTCTCTGTCTATGCTGGCAATAACAGCACAAAATATTGTCCCGCAGCTCACCTGTGGTCCATGGACGATTGGTACACTTAAAGTATCTAAGATAGCCACATAAGAAAAAGTCACAGGTGGCTAAATATGGAAAGTGTGCTGACCTCTGAAGATCACCTCTCAAACAGATGAAATGGTTGGGGAAGTATTCGTGCAAGAGTGTCATTGACATTCGTGCCGTGCGAGACATGCCGCTGTCCTGTTGGAACCAGGCATTCCCCACATCCATTTCTTCATGTTTGAGAAGAAAACACTCCTCAGTCATCCGTATATAATGCTCAGAAGTGACTACAATTGCCCTATCATTCATGGGCCAATAATGCCAATTTTGGATAATGCACACCAATCAGTCACATGTTCTGCATACAGGAGCTGCTCATGAAGCTTTCAGGAGTTTGTGCCACTCCAACATTTCACGTTTTGTTTATTCACACATCCAGACAAATGAAAATGTGCCTCTTCACATGAGGATATCATAGACAAGTTTTCGATCAAGGCTTCATTTGCATTTTTTCGTGAAACAAAATCGCGTGCATTAAGTGTGTGCACCACTGCCAGTTGGTATGAATGATACTTCTCACTGTGCAAGCAGAAACTGCAAGAGCAGCTGCATGTTTCTGCGCAGATTGCAGGAGGGAATTCAAAATCACCAGCCATACTTTCTTAACTTTTTATGGTGTCCTGTTGGTTCTTGAATGTTCAAATGGCTCTGAGTACTATGGGACTTAACATCTGAGGTAATCAGTCCCCTATAACTTTGAACTACTTAAACCTAACCAACCTAAGGACATCACACACATCCATGCCCGAGGCAGGATTTGAACCTGTGACCGTAGCAGACATGCGGTTCCGGACTGAAGTGCCTAGAACCGCTTGGCCACCACAACCAGCGTTCTTGAAGGTCCTGATTTCTTTTCTGCACACAAGAAGTATCTACAAACATGTTCATCCACATCACAATCAATTTTCAGAAGCATGACTTGCAAGCATGATACTAAATTATTCCCTGGATGCACACTGGTTGCAATGAGTGAGCAGCCGTTGGAAAAGTAAGTCATCGTGGCAAATAGAAACTCCTCTCTCATCCACTGCATGATTGCTTCTAATCTAACCTAAAAAAAGTTATATCCCAGCCTTTAGAATGCACTTACCCCATGCAACAATGAGAAAAGGCCATTGTGTTTTGTATGTTTCAAACCAGTAACTTCCTACACCACACCCTATACAATAGAATTTTCAAGTTTTTATAAGCTTAATCTAATCTTTGAAAATCAGAGTGCTTACATCAAATTAAATCAAATGTGGCAGATGATTCCTTGATCTATAGAGTTGCTTCATAGATCTATAGAGTTAGTTGATAGCATTTTCCCTTAAGTTTAATAAACACAGCAGATACAGATAACAGAGACTGTAGGCGTTGATAATATATTCTCCTTCACTGTTTACAACAGTCTGCAAATGCTAGTGTAACTTTGCAATTCTATGACTGTAGAAATCACTTGGTCTTGAGGCAAAGAATTCATCAAGCCATGTTCAGAGTGCAATTTCATCTGGAAAGGAAGTTCCTTGAAGGTTGTTTTATAGAGAGTGGAAAAGGTGAAAATCTGAGGATGCATGATCAGATAAATGAAGTGGGTACAGAATGACTTCCCAACCAACTCCTGTATAGTGTTTTCTGTCAGTCTAGCAGAATGTGGGTGGTCATTATCTGCATCTGCAAGATGTCTCAGTTGTTGACAATAAATGTCAGCAGTGGTGGTAACACTTGGGGAAGCAATTCATAGAACAATACACCACTGTTGTTCCACAACATGCAAAATATTATCTTTTGTGGATGCACGCAAGTCTTTATATGGGGAACTGCTGCTTTGTTTGGGCTCATCCATTCCTTTCTTTTCCTTATGTTATCATTACGCCACCATTTATCGTCACCAATAATAATACAGGGTAGGAATGATCAGAGTTGTTCATGAGCCAATTGGTGACGAACAAGCAAAGATGCACATATGGCAACCCATTGATTTTTTTGATTTTGGCTTAGATGATTTTTGAACCCTCCACACTGCATACAGATGTCATATGAAGGTGGACTGATCACAGTTCATTACATTTGCCAGTTCTTGAGTACATTTACATGTATGCATTTAAATGATCCTCCTTAAAATGAGAAAATCATTTTCTTGCCATGCTCTGGAATTATCCACATATACAGTGTAAATGTTTCTGGCTGCCTCCACTGCTGTCAACCCTATACTGAGCTTAGACAGAAGAATATGTCATAAATGTTCAGATTTCTCCACTTGGAACTCTATTTTCTAGCATCCACAGTTCCACTCACTATCATTAAATGACAAAATAACAATTTCTAAACTCAAATAGCAACAATGAACTACAGATAAAAATGACAATTAATAAATAAACCCAAAACAATCAGAATACCAACATGCATTACAAAAGTGCTGTGAACTTATGCACCAAACAAACTAATATAGAACCCTTTTGACTGTGTAAATATAACAACACTCCTAGAGAAATTATCAAACATTTGGATCAGTGGTATTGTTTACAATGTTATAAATTTGCAGATAACTAAGATAAAGCAATTTGTTTAAAAATGAAACTCCAGGTGGGAACAACAACAATGTAGGAAAAGACAGATTGCTACTTATGATAAAGAAGACACATTAAGTTGCAGACAGGCACAATTAAATGACACTTACATAAGGCATTCGACCAAAGCCTTCATCACTAAAAGAGACACACACACCATTCATACACACAAGCAAGTACACCTCATGCACACATGACTGGTAACTCCAGCATCTTGTGCTAGAATGCAACTTTCATGTGGGATGCAAGCAGCAGTCTGGAGGGGATGGGGAAGGGGAAAGAATAGTAGTGTATGGGTGGGGAGAGAGATGGACGCTGTCTAGTGGGGTGTGAAGTGACTAGAATGCCAACAGGCAGAGCATCAGGAGGATTTTGGCCAGGGAGGTGGGGAAAAAGGAGTAAAGAAGGAGAGGAATTGGGGAGAGACAGGCAGATGCACTGGCAGAGGGTGGCAAATAAACAGGGTGGGAGATGAGAATGGGGAGGAGACGGCAGGACAGATGGGGTGGAAGTTGTTAGGTGGAGGGTGTGGGGACAGTATGTTACTGTAGGTTGAGGCCGGGATAGTCACAGAAGTGGAGAGAATGTGTTGTAAGGATAACATCCATCTGCCCAGTTCAGAAAAGCTGAAAGTGGAGGGAAGGATACAGATTGCTTGGGTAGTGAAACAGCCATTAAAATTAAGTGTGTTATGTTCAGCTGCATGTTGTGCTACAGGGTGGTCTACATTGCTCTTGGCCTCAATTTGGCGGTGGCCATTTTTCCTGGTGGACAGCTGGTTGGTAGTCATACCAATACAAAAATCCGTGCAATGGTTGCAGCAGACCTTGGAAATGACATGGCTGCTTTCACAGGTGGCCCAGTCCCTGAGGGGGTAGGATAAACCTGGGACAGGATGACAGGACTGGAATAGGGAAGTGCTGGGTGGGTGGATTTGGTAGGTTTTGGACCTGGGAAGACCCAGAATGGTGAGTGGCACACAAAGATCTAGCATTACCAATAAAAAAGATGTAGGGTACCCCAGGGCTTGGTACTAGGACCCTGTCTTTTCCCAATTATGTACATGGTATAAAGTACTACTCCCCATATTCAAAGATAATTTTTCTACTGCTTATATCTCTATTATGTGTGAACATAAATATTATGAACAATTAGCGATACTATGCAACTGTATTACAAATGAAATAATTCAGTGTTTCAATGAGTCATTATAGTGTCAGCACCAAGAAAACCGCAGTAATGGATTTTAACCCCAGAAGTCAGGAAGCTTTTGAAATTCAATTGTGCATTGGAACTGATGTTGCCATTAAAGAAAGCTACATGAGATTCTTGGGAACAACAATACCATATACATCACTCTTGTCTGATTTAAATGCTCTGGAAATTTCCCTAATACGAATGATTCATTTATTATGTTTATTAAGGGAGCTTGTATACCTGCATCACTTCAGCACACACGCTGCTACGTCATCTAAGCCTGTTTACTTATTATTTTTTAGGAGTCATACAGGTTTATTGACTCCATGCTGGTTGTCATTGTACTTAGTGCATCATTATTTACAAATGTTATATTTGTTTTTGGCAATTTTTAATTTCTCTGCAGTATTTGAGAAATGCTCATTCACATAGTTGCTAGGTGGTGTGGATCATTTGCTACTTTATTTCCATTCCGTATAAGTATGCTCTTGTTCGTTTCTGTCTGTTTCCTATTTAATGACATCCCAGACTGCCTTGATTGTTTTCTCTATGTTGTATATTATTTTGTTATTAAATTACTTTTTGCAACAGTCAGCACTTTCTTATAAATCTTTTTGTACCTACGATAGGAAATTATGAACTTTGACTCATTATGACTCTCTCTCTCTCTCTCTCTCTCTCTCTCTCTCTCTCTCTCTTTTTTTTTATGGAACTTGGATACTGGGAGGACATCTGATGCCTGCTGTTATCCATTTGTTTTTGTGAGATACTGATTACTGATGTGGGTACATTTGGAAATGTGTTTTCAAAGTTCAATGTAAATATTGTTGAGAATTTGAGTTGTGACACACATTTGCATTTGCATTGGTTTGCTAGTTCTCTTGAAAATCTTGTATTTTGATTTCTGATAAATGTCGTTAGTAGGCCGGCAGTTTAGAGATTTCTGCCATACCTGATTTTGCTGTTATTATGTGGCAGAAATGATCTGAGGGGACAAGATCTTTTACAGCTATACAACACTTCTCCCTGTCCACATTCGTGGCCCTAAGGTTGATTACTGAGGCAGTCATTATAGTAACCCTTGTTGTGGTATTGAACAACAGGGACATGCCAAAACCATAGAAGACATTTATGAGGATGCATGCCAGATTAATTTATGATATTTGTGTTTAGGTTTATATCTCCACTCAGAATTATGGTGACTTTTGTAGCTGAGACTTTAATCTATAGGTTCTGTTAATTTGTTGAAAAAAGTGTCCACCTTACCACTGGGTGATCACTACACATACAAAGTGATTAATTTCTTGTAGATGTCAAGATCTGTAATTCAGTAGCTATTATTTCAAAGTTTTGTCTTAACTTAATGTGAGAAGGTAATGTCGTGGAACCGTGTTTCTATTCTTGTATAAACACATCATCCGGGCCCCTTTGAAGAAGTGCTGCATTAAGGTTCTGTCCTTCACATGATGACAATACTACACATTGGATTTCTGTCTCTCTGCATCAGTAATCAGAGATACAAACTGCTTTGAAGTTCTAAGATTGGAGCTCAATTTCAAATTGCAGTACTTTATTTTTTCTGAGAAGCCATGGACCTAAGCATTGGTTTGCTGTTACATGTATCCTAAAGTGTCTTAAAAATACAAGAAATGAAGGTTTTAAATACAGCAGTGCAAGGGTTGCCCAGAAAGTAATGCACCACACTTTTTTCTTCAACAATTCTTTATTGAACATTATGAAAGTTACACACATGAAATAATGGTGTTATATTTACACACCCTATTTGTCCATGTAACTTATATCCCATTCTATGGGTATCCTACAGTGTGAAACAAGGGAGTGTACGCTCTGTCGGTACCAAGTGCTTCATTGGCATTGGGATTGGGAATGGTGGCATTCCATTGACTGTTGTTTTGTTTCGGGCTTAAAATGATGAACCCAGGTTTCATCACCAGTCACAACCCAGGACAAGAAGGGGTCCTCCTCAGCTTCAAAACATTGCAACAAATCAAGACAAACATTTTTTCTGTGCAATTTGTGATCCACCGTTAGACACCGCAAGACCCGTCTTGCACACAGTTTTGAATATCCAAGAGTGCAGATAATTGCATCCACACTTCCTTTGCTGATTGACAGATGCAGCGCCAATTGCTGAGTCATAATGCTTGTGTCCTCACAAATGACAACATCAGCTCCTGCAACACGTCAGGTGTGATAACCATGGGCGGTCTCCCCGACCGCTGCAAATCATGGAACTCCGCCAAACCACCTTCTGATGACCTCACCCTCCTTACTCGGCAACTAATTGTACTTCTATTGACAGAAGATGCTCCATAGACTTTGCACAATTGTTTGTGAATATTTCCCACAGTTTCTTTCTCTGCAGTGAGAAATTCAATTACGACATGTTGCTTGTAAAATACATCACCTACAGATGCCATTTTGAAACTGTCCTGCAGCTACACTATCTGTCAGAAATGATGGAAACTTGGTGCACTCACTCAGGTGACTTCAAATAATGCATACATATCATTTTGCATTCGTAACATTGTTTTCAGCTGAGAAAAAAATTACTTTCTGGGCAACTGTGTTAGTAATCTTCATGAATATTCAGATTCTGCTTTTGCTGGAGGTAATAATACTCATCATTCAGCAGTGGGCTATGTCTTCTGAACATCTCACAGGCAGAAATAAGTTGCTAGATGTATCAGAAAAGCAAAGTATGTGGCAGAATCTGATGGAGATATTGAAATTACCTAGCTTCGTACATTCTTAAATGAACTTGGTGTCAACGTGGAGCGACCAATCAACTCTCTCTGGACAACTAGAATGCAATACAAATAATGAGAAACAATGAACATCACAAAAGAAATAAACATATTTACATAAAGTTTCATTATGTTTGTGAGAAAATAAATGACGATTCCATTTTTGTTTCCTATGTTAGATCAAATCTATTGGCAGACATCTTAACAAAAGCACCTTCCAAATAAAAGTTTCAAACTTACTGCAAATCATTATCAGTTGTATCATTAAAGTCAACAAACAAAAATGGGAGTGTTGTGTAGTATCGCTTGTTGTGCTGATTATCTTTGAATGTCTGTGTTAAGGCTGATAATGTTTTAGTGCCTCTCATGTATTTTTATCTATGGCACTTCTGAATGACACATTGTCTTTTATTCTACTGCATATACTTTTCATTCTATACATTGGTAATTGCTAATGTTCTGTGTCCTGTTTTTCAGTGCCTTCATTTTATTAAAAAAATAAAACTTTTATATCTTGATGACAGTCTGTCTAAAAAGTTGGGCATTCCAAGTGCCCCTTTTTATTAAATAAAATCTTCTCTTAGTTTTGTATGATATTAGGATGCAGTTTGTAATGAAAAATTTAGTAGCAAATAATCTACCTTTTGAAACTTAAGACACAACCTGCTGGAGGCCTGTAAACTCTCAGTACTATAAGACAATGTGTTTTGTGACCGACTAATGTGGCACAGCATTTAAAAAGCTGTTCATCACAATATTTGTTATCCTGAATGGTCTGAGTCTTACTCAAATTTTTGTGTACACTTGGCCAGCCTCTTTATTTTGTCCCAATAAAAGCCAAAAGAACACACTGAAAGTCACTGATACTGCTTTTCTCAGAATGGATTCTCATGGCAATTAGCACTGGAAGTAGTTTCTTAATAGAAGCATTCAGATGCAAACCATGTTGTAATAAATAATTATTACCGCAAAATATACATGAATTGGTTTTTGATTTATTACTCAGTCTTATTTTATCATAATGAACTTTTCCTTCAGATGACTAGGTATTTGCTGTGAAACTTTTGAACAACTCAGATCTCATTGTTATTCTCAGTCAAGATGCTAATGCCATTGGCAAACTTATCTCTGTTGTCATCTAAAAACTTTGCAAGTCATTAATATAAGCAATATTTAAAAAACAAAATCCAATGAGCCAGTGTCCAAACTATATAAGATAACTGAATAGATAAAAAATTTACTCACCAAGCGGCAGCAGAACACACACACAAAAGAAAGTTGTAATCAGGTAAACTTTTGGAGCCATTGCTCCTTCTTCAGGCAGAAGGGTTGAAATGGAAGGAAGAGGGGTGAAGGAAAAGTACTGGAGAGGTCTATGAAAAGGGGCAGATTTCGGGAAAGTCACCCACAATCACAGATCAATGGAGACTTACCGGACAGGATGAGAAAGTCTGATTGTTGGGGACTGCAGATGAGATTTGAAAACCTGAGAGCTTAAAGGTGGAAGACAGGGTAATATGCATGACAGAGATTACTGCTGTAACATCGTAAATGAGTTAATAAGCGTGAAAAGCTAAGTAGAGAGGTGGGATTGGGCAGTAAAAAATAGATGGTAAGATGATGAAAGATGTATAAAACTAAAACAGAGTTAAGAAAAGAGTAGTTTCTGCGATGAAACACTGAGACAGAAGAAATTAACGTAAATTAAGGCCAGGTGAGTGGCAATGACCAAGGACATGTTGTAGCACAAGTTCCCACATGCAAAGTTCTGAGAAACTGTTGTCTGGGGGAAGAATCCAGATGATATGTGTGGTGAAACAGGCACCGAAGTTATGACTGTCATGTTGTAGAGCATGCTCTGCAACACAATATTGTGTCTTGCCAGTATATACCCTCTGCCTATTCCCATTCATCCTAATTGATAATTTGATGGTAGTCATGTTGATGTAAAAGCCCGAACAGTGTTTACATAAAGCTTGTATATCACATATCATTTCACAGGTGGCTCTCCGTTTGATAGTATATGTTTTCCCAGTTACAGGGTTTGTACAGGTGGTGGTAGGAGAGTGCATAAGTCATAGGTGTAGGATCCACAGAGTAGGAATATGGGTGCAGAAGGAGCATAGTGTCTGACAAGAATATTGCGATGATAGGGAGGGTGACGAAAAGCTATTCTAGGTGTGGTAGGCAAAATCTCATACAGAATGGATCTCTTTTCAGGGCTTGAGTTTGGGAAGTCATGGTCTTATTGGAGTAGCTGATTATTACATTCCAGACAAGGATAATACTGAGTGACCAGTGGTGTGCTCCAAAGTTATTTTTGGAGGGATCAGCAGTACCAAGATTGGATGTGATGGCCTCGGAAATCTGCTTTTGAACTAGGCTGGTGGGATAATTACGCCCAGTGAAGACTGATGTGAAAATGGTGGTGTACTGCTGTAAAGAGGGTGCATTCGAACAAATACGTTTGCCTCAAATGCCAATGCTGTATGGGAGGGAACATTCGACATGGAAAGGATGGCAACTGATAAAATGTAAGTACTGTTGTTTGTTAGTATGCTTAATGTGGTCAGAAGTGTGTAGCTGGCCTTCAGTGAGGACAAGATCAATGTCAAGGAAAGTGGCAAGGGATTTGGAATAGGACCATGTGAAATTTAATTACATCTTTACCATGTGGGCTCATGGTAAGGGCTGACCTGTTAAAATTCCTGGAATCTCTGAATACCTTCTCCCAATTAAATGAAATTTAACTGGGGAAGGTATTCACAGATGAAATTTAATTTCAGAGGTTCCAAAAATTCTAACAGGTCAGCCTCACCACATGTCCACGTGGTAAAGATGTAATTAAATTTCACATGGTCCTATTCCAAATTCCTTGGCACTTTCCTTTATGTTGATCTCGTCCTCACTGAAGGCCAGGTACACACTTCTGTCCACATTAAGCATACTAACAGATAACAGTACTTACATTTCATCAGTTGTCATCCTTTCCAAGTCAAACTTTCCCTTCCATACTGCCTTGGCATTTGAGGCAAATGTAATTGTTTGGATGCACCCTCTTTACAGCAATACATCACCATTCTCACCTCAGCCTTCACTGGCTGTAATTATCCAACCAGCCTAGTTCTCAAAAGCAGATTTCCTGGGCCATCACATCCAATCCTGGTACTGATGATCCCTCCAAAAAACAACTTTGGCGCACATCACTGGTCACTCAGTATTATCCTGGTCTGGAATGTATTAATCAGCTACTTCAACAACATCACGACTTCCTAAAGTCATGGCCTGAAATGAGATTTTGCCCACCACACCTGGAATAGCTTTTCGTCGCCCTCCCAATCTCTGCAATATTCTTGCCACACCCTATGCTCCTTCTGCACCCTTCTCCCTAATCTATGGCTCCTACACCTGTGACTTATGCACCATCCTACCACCACCCATACCAGCCCTGTAACTGGGAAAACATATATTATCAAAGGGGGAGCCCCCTGTGAAATGAGACGTCATATACCAGCTTTATGTAAACACATTCGGGCTTTTACATCGGCATGACTACCACCAAATTATCAATTAGGATGAATGGGCATAGGCACAGCATGACTACCACCAAATTACCAATTAGGATGGATGGGCATAGGCAGAGGTTATATACTGCCAACACACAATATTGTGCCGCAGAGCATGCTCTGCAACATGACAGTCATAACCTCGGTGCCTGTTTCACCACACACACACACCATCTGGATTCTTCTCCCAGACAACAGTTTCTCAGAAATTTGTGTGTGGGAACTTGTGCTACAACATGACCCTGGTTCTTGCCACTCACCTGACCATAATTTACGTTAATTTCTTCTGTCTCAGCATTTCTTCACAGTAACTACTCTTTTCTTCACTCTGTTTTAGTTTTATACATCTTTCATTGTCTTACCCATCTATTTTTCACTGCCCCCTCCCATCTCTGCATTTAGCTTTTCACTCTTACTGACTCATTTACAATGTTTCAGCAATAATCTCTGTCATACATATTACCCTGTCTTCCACCTTTAAGCTCTCAGGTTTTCAAATCTTGTCTGATGCAGTCCCCAACAATCAGTGTTTCCTTCTCAACCCATCCGGTAAGTCCTCTGCAAGCTTGCCTAATTATAACTGTCTTTTGTGTGTGTGCGCTGCCGCCACTTGGTGAATAGATTCTTTATCTATCCAGTTAAATTATTTTGTCAAATATTGATTGTTTTTGTTGTTGAATTATATGACACACTTAAGGATCCTTCATTTGAATTATCTATTACACCACTGTCCATTTTTATTACAGCATCTGACTGCATGCAATGCTTTAGATAAGTGGTGAGTAAGCATCCAGGGGTATATCCATGATGACACAGAATGTATTAAGATTAAGAATAAGAACACAGACAGGGTAACATAAGATGGCTGTTAGTTTTTTTTTATGTTATTAAGAATTTTGTTAATGAAACTATTCTGATTTTTTCTTTAAAGTGTCTGACACAATTGCAAACCTATGAGAGATATAAAAAGCATGGGCCATAAATCTTATGATAAGAAATACTAAAATATTTTGGAATGAATGTGCTGAGATGGAAAGTCTGATAGTTGACATGCTTGTCTCACTTTTCATGGGTGTTCTTACAGGTAAGTATTTTGGCCTGTTGGGAACTCATTTTATTGATTTGCTGCAATGATATTACATCACACTGGTTCTTTTGGTGTATTATTGTAATGGTTTAAACAATATTGCACCTTAGTTGGATATTTAATTATCTGTTTTCTTCAATTTTATAAATATTAATTTAGTTATCTCGTACTCAAACTGGTTGGTCAGCACAACTACTTTAACAGAATTTGTGATAAATCATTTAGTATAATGTTTGAGTCAATTTGATATACAGATACATGAGATATTCATTTAGGTTAATCACTGTTTCCCTCAGTTTTGTTTGTGAGTAACTGAATTCATAAAGAAAACATATTTCTGTTGAAAAGGTATTTATTATTAAAAACTTAATTGCACTGCTATCTTATAATACAATTTCATCACATACATAAGAAAATGTAATAACGGCACAGTTTAGTAACAAGAGCCATGTAGCTAAAATTGATGACAAATAATTCCACCAATATTGCTGCCATTAACCACCAACAGGAAAAAGTAGGTTAACAAACTTTGTAGTTATGGCAACATGTTCTTTACAACTTCATTTCTATATGTAATCAAACCAGAATATCTGCTTATAGGAAGCAGAAAAATGTGAATAATTTAGTGGACAGATCTAGCAGTACACTGTTCAGCATGTTAGATGGCCCAAAGAAAGAAAGAAAGATATGATCCTTACTACAGTGCCAGTATATTTTTTTAGAATTATCTTCCCAAAAGGTGATTTTACATCAAGGGGTAAACTGACAAAACTGTCCAACATGTTCTTGTACAGGAACTGTGTACGTATCACCTAATGTCATGCCTAGGATGGTGTACTCAAATGACAAGAAACCCTCATCATCAAACTGTAGAATGAGGATAGTCATCAAATGCAAACATAATTAATGTCAATTAACATTCATGGCATACATATTAATACACACACTAAAAAGCTATTTTTAATGCCAAAATTAGAATAATTTTGTACAAATTTAAATTTGTGTACAACTTGATTGCTCTACAAATTGTTCAAGTATTCCGAAAAGAAAGTATGAGAATGGTTACTTAAGATTATACTATATAATCTCTTCAATATACCATTCTTAGAGACTTAAATCAAACTGATTAACTTATTACATTTTCATTAAAACAATAAATAACAGTTACTAACCCAGTGTCTTAAATTCATCTAAGACATCCAAGTTTGTACTTCCACTTAATAATATAAGACTGGTATGTTCTTAGAACAAACCATTTAGTACAGGGCATTGCCCATTACAGTTTACATAGCTCAACAAATTTCCAATAATACTCATGTAATTCAAGATGTGCCATTTATTTCTCTTTGTTTATTTCCTTGATTTTACAGCTGTTCATCCTGTCATGAGGCTAAATGTTTATGAAAGTCTGCCAGTTATGGGTGAACACAGAATATGGCCTCACTGGTCAGAAATTTTTTCTCTTAAAATAGAAATTACTGAGGAAAGTATTTTGTACTTTTGAAATTCTAAGAGTTAATGAGCTGTGTCAATGGCTGAATGGCACTTAATTAGGAGAATTTTTAAAAATCTTCACAAACACACATTTTTGTACACAAGACTCATCAACTACTGCAAAACTTGACATTTGCTCATTTTTTTCTTATATTGCAGAATGACATATACATATATAAAAATGTCTGTTGCGTACTATACAAGTCTTTTTCTTTCCAATGACTAAATAGAATATGTACAAATTTTAATAGTATATTTTCTGTGAACAAGCATTCACAATGCAGCAGGACTTGTCACACGTTCAGTATAATTAATATAAGTCTGAACTTATTATATTCCACAAATATTTATCACAAAATAAGTCAATGGGAAAAGGCTTTAACAAATTTTCTTAAAAAAAGTAAATGTTGTGTTTAATTTTTCTTCAAATGAAATCATTGCAGTTCAAAAGGAATATTATTCAGTTCCCAATAAAATAATTGCCAATTACACAATACAGTCAAATATCTTTAACACATTTTTAAATTTACAGGCACTTATTGAATCAGATTACTTCTGTCTATAAATGATGATGAATGATCTTATTGTGCACAACAATGTTGTCAAGCTGTGGCCATAACATCTTACTGACAAAACAGATATTACATTCTTACGTTTCTTCATAGATTTCATTATCAATGCGGCTGTTCTTCACTCCTGTCTTTCCAGTCCATGGGTAAACCTCAGGGCAAGCCTGGCAGGTACGCATGTATCTAACTCCAGATTTATGCCACAAGTTGCACACCTTTGGGTTGTTGCATTTCTTGGGTCTATCCTGTAACAAATACTTGCTCATTAGTCTTCATATATTCAAGCAGTTGTTAAATAAAATTAACCAGCCAATAACAAACACTAATAGTGTGAACTTAATGAAGAAAAGCGACAAAATGGAGTTGGAATAACAATCATACTTCCAAAAGTATGGATGTTCATTGTTCAATTAATGATAACGTGTAACAGACTACACTCAGTATTAAGCTCTTGGACAACATGTTAATTCCTTGGAAGCTTAAGATCAAAGAGAAAACACTGAAGAGTATTACACTCCTTCCCTTTGCAGGACTACAATACCTTATTTTCTCTGAAGTTTCTGACAAAGAAATGCCATGCTCTTAAAAATGGAATTAGGTAACATTTTATATCTTGCAGCAGTGAGTCACTCTCTTAATATAAATGAAAAACAAAATTTAATACTTGAGCTTTCAGAATATTTCCAGTAGTTCCTTAGAAAGGAAAAGTAGATGAAGAAAAAAACAGGAAAGGGCAATGAAATGTGTCCATGGCAAGCAGGGAGGGACTCATCACTCACTGGGTCAGTGGAGAGGAAAAGCAGGTGGAAGTGAACATTGGCTAACATTGTACAGCACTCATCATGAGCTGCAAATAAGCAATGGCTGAAGACCCAGGACTGAAAAGAACGAGAAAAATTAAAGTGATGCAAATAAAAAAATAGGAAAATTAGGATACTGAATAAATGGATGAAAAGCAAAAGAAAAAAGTGATCAAATAGTCCACAGGTGTAATGTTGGTTAATAGTGTCCAGCAGGCACAATATTTTGACAATCTGACTTGTCACCATTGGTCAGGTGCACTGATGAACTGGCCTCCTGGGACCACATGGCCAGCTTATATCCCCCCTTCCCCCCACCCTGTGAGCTGTTCTGTGAACAGTGTGCACCCTAGGGCACATGTCGGTGCCCAAGGAGGTTACCGTGTCGCTGACTGTGGCCAACGATGCTCAGCAGGGCACCTGTGAAGTGGTAAAATGGGTGTAGTTACTTTGTTCACCCTCACTGTCAGAAAATTGTGTATGCTGAGTGTCTTCTTAATCACACCCAGTGCTGGTTTCCAAGCTGTGCTGATGCTATAGCCAAAGCGCCAGTTAATGAGATTGCCTCTGGTGTGTATTCCAAAAGCATCTCTAATGACATTGTTCCAATACTTGGAACTTTGCACTAAAATACTGATAATGTTCATATTCCATTGCATGGGTCTCAAACAAACAGTGCTCTGTGACAACTGACTGGTTATAATGCATCAGTCAAGTGTGCCACTAGTTTTCTTCGCAGTGACCTTTGACAGCATGCACTGTTTGTCCAATATATTTCTTGCCACACTGGTACAAGGACAGGAAAAGGGCAGATGACATCCGGTCTGTGACGAAGGTTAATGACATCTTAGAGAGAGTAGATTCCTTGAAATGGCAGTGGGCTCGCCACGTTGCAAGAAGAAAAGACAACAGATGGACAAAGCTAGTACTGGAGTGGAGTCCGAGAGAGCACTGGAGGCCTAGAGGAAGACCACCAGACAGATGGGACAAAGACATCAAGAAGATCGCTGGTGACACCTGGCAGAGAACTGCCCAAGAGCGTCCCACTTGGAGAAGACTGCTGAAAGCCTACCTGAATCCACGACTCGAAGAGGCCACATCATCTAATGATTGAATTGGCTGATGATGCTGATGATGGCACTGGTACAAAATATGGTAAACACCAGCCTTCTGTAAACCGAGGTCATCTTTGACTCAATAATGACTATGTATTATTGGGCGGGCAAAAGACAGTTCTTACTTGGTGCTTTTGCAGTATGACCTGACAGTGCACAAGTTTATGGTAAAAAGGCAGTGGCTGCCACTTTCTCTGTTACTTCATCTGTCTCCAAAGCACTGTAGTGGAGGGGTGCAGAGTGTGGCTAATCTGTCATTCTGTGAACTATTTCTTTGAAAAACAGTTCTGAGGAATACTCTCTACATCTGATATTGTGCATGCCCTTTATACTAGTGTTTTTAGTACTCCATTCTGTGTTTTTAGTACTCCATTCCTCTGCACAGGTTGATGGCAGCTATCTGGTGCAACACAGATCAGTGTGTATTTTTTTTCCAATACACACAATAGCCCTGGGTGCCATCAGCTCTTTTCTTGACATGACTTTGGTCTCCATACCAAATTTAATGTTGTGATGAATGAAGTTCAGATGTATGAGGAAGCCATGGCATTTGTCCCTTCCATGAGGTCAGATGAATGTGTAATCAGCTTAATGGAAAAAGCAAGTAGGTTTCCATTTGGATGACTTCAGGGTTCCTTGAAGTGCTCCATACACAAATTCACAATCATCGTGACTCCCTCTGTCAGTTCATAGCATTTTCCATTAAACAGAAAATACTTGGAAAAGTTGGTAGTCTTATCATCAAATATCTGACCAATGAGTTCAAGTGATTCACACAGAGGAAACCAGGTGGAAAGCCAGTTCACTTGAAGCATGCCAGCAAATTACAGCAGTATTTTGTCATGTGGCCTTCTCAGGTCCTATACGAGATTTCACTGACCATCCTAACACAATTGTGATGTTAGCAAACCAAGGGAGAATACCACAAATTTATCACAACTGAACGAAAATATATGTATACTTGAACACAGATAGTTCCCAAACTAACAAAGGAATATTCCACTGCAAAAAATAAAAAATAAATTAACTTCACAAATTTCTACAGGAAGTCTCATGCTACAACAGAAGTAGCATAGATGCCTTAGAGATGGAACCATCATTCAGTAGCTAGTGAAATGTTTGATGGTATTGCAAATAATGAAGAATGATAGCAAGAGAGATATCAAACTGAAACACAAGATAAAGCACTACAGCAATGGCATGCAGAAAATTAGTTTTTTTGTACTATAAATATGCAGAGATATGTAAGTCTTTGGGGGGGGGGGGGGGGGGGGGGGGAACCACCACTTCCCGCAGGAAACTACGAAAAAGTAAAGATAAAAAAAAGCTTTTCTTTACCAGCCTGTGGTCATGCTATAGTAAAATATGACAAATGTCCAAGCATTTGGAACACTACACATTCATTTTGGCAGGAAAGAGGAGCAGACTGAATGAAATGGATATATTCCAGCATTAAGTTAAACACTACTCAATAGCCTGGATTAAGGGATACACATTACAATAGGGGGAGAAGCAAACCAAACAGCGGCTGAGATGTGGAAGAGAGCAAATTTAGAAATTGAGGAATAGAGGAAAACCTGAGAAGCAATTTGAAAATTGAGTAATAGGGGATACAGAGGCTGGAATAAAACAATAGGTGAAACTAAAATGTTTGTCAACTAAGAATGGTGGTGGGAGAACAGCAAGCACTGAAACTTGTATAATTCTGTGACGTGCCTGTGCTGAGAAAAGGAAGAATCCAGATCGCCTTCCTGGCTAAGCAGGACCAAGTTCACAGCTTTTGTGTCCAGTGCATGCTCTGCAACTGAATACTGTTTGTTACTAGAATATAGTCTTTGTTTATATCCTTGATCTATATAGCAGCTTACTGATCATGCATCACAGGAAGATGAATCATAGTGGCACATCAGCTGATATGTAACATGATGTTAACACCAGCTCTGGAGATGTAGTACATGAATACAAAAAATTGCAGTTACAAGGGTGGCAGATCATTTGGAGAGCAAGTTGCTTAAGAAGGGCAAAAGTTTGGTCAAGATTTTAAGGAGTACAGGAGTGATGAAAAGTTCTTTTTGGTGGTGTATGGGGGAGTAGTGTGTAAAATATGCTTAATTTAATAGTATGTCTTCAGAAAATCAAGGCTTTGTCAGAAATGCTGGTAAACATGCTCCACGTTAAGGTAGTATTGTTTCACAAACGGCACTCCTTAAGGATACTTGTTTACACAAGTTTCATTATAGACAGGTCAGTTTATAACAGCTGAATCACCTTTTTAATGTATATCTTGATTCATTCCACTTTCTTTGTTGTTAATCTACATGATAGAATCTACAAAATATGATGAATGAACAGGGTTTACTCAATCAAAATCACTAGTTTTGGAGTTGCTTAAGGTAGCAGTTTTAAGCTAATTCTGAATCAGAATCAGACAAGAAGTAATGGTTGTGCTTTGCATTTTTACACTGAAGAAGTACATAAACAGATACTTGAACAGTGACTGCAACAGCAGGAAGGAAGAAAGTTTTTCGTGTCATAAGAATGATAACTTTAATAGTGCAAGTATAGTCTTTGTTCTTTGGGTTGCTATATACTGCAATATGGATCTGACAATTAGTGAAAAGAACATCAACACAGCGAAGGGTGACATCAAACTCCAAAAAGGTTACTGAATCTTATCAATTAAGAAGTTCTGATAAATTCCGAAACAGAATTACATCATGGGTCAAGATGAGGAAAGTGTCTTGAATGTAACTGAATCAGAAGTATGGATGAGTGCTCAGGAAATTCAAAAATCAATCCAAAGTGACATATAAAGTGACTGATAAAAAAGAGAGCCATTCTGTTTACTGCTGGGTACTGATGAAGTCTCGGGTCTGCTTAGAGGAAGGCACTGCCTGAGGAAATTTTTAGCAATAGCTATATCATATATGCAGAAAATTTTGATATACAGGGGAATAGATAAGTGATCTCTAGCAAGGCCTATGAGTGGGAATTAAGGGACACAGATTCTGGATGATCCCATTAATGAATAATAAGTGCAAAAACAAAAAGAATCTTACAATCAATACACCTCAGACAATAACCAAGGTAGAAATATGTTCAATGACAAATCAAAAAGTTTTTTGTAATGAATTTGTTCTATTAAATGTTCTTGGAGCACTTCTCACATTAATTATTTATGACACACTCAGCTTTTGACAATATGCAACAGTTAGAAAAACATTTTACTGTTGAAGAAGTAATGGAATCACAGAGAAGTTCTGTACCTGATGTAACTGTGTCCACTGTGACTAGATATTGCATTGGCACCAATGATGAAATGTCACTCACAGCATCTTTGTTTCCACCACACTGTATAGTAGAGGGCAGACTACCGTGCAAACTCTCAGTACTAATTGCCCACTTCCACACATTGCTGAGTGTGAATCCCATGCAACTAATAAAGTTCTAATTTTCACGATCTCTTTGATAACTATGTAATCCCTGTCTTCTCAAACACAATTTTGTGCTTGTTCATATGACTGTCTTCCACAACAGCAGATTTTTTTAATTTCTGTACTTGATATGCAATCGGTGTTTGGTACAGCACTGGGAAATGGTTTGAACAGACCATCCCAAGTAGTTACTGCCACAATCACAGGAAATACTGTAAACAGCTAGGACTCTGAAATCGTGACTATATCCTTTACAGGGCACACCGTCTCTTGGATTTTCCTAGGCAGTCAAAAGACAGTTTTAGTTCCACATCTGATTAATATTCACTCTATTTTATTCAATGTTGTTCCACGAGACAGAAGGAACATCATGGATTTTTTTCTCCCAGCCCCAGTATTTTATTGGACATTGAAATGATACAGGCAATCGGTACATACCCCAGAGCCAGCCATCTTGTTCTTTGCACCACACTTGGTGCCCAAACATGACTACAATTTGATGTTTGTACCAACGAAAACAGCACTTTAAAGCAACCAAAAATTACAGACCTTCACACTTCCCGAGGCAGGTACATCAAGTTTATAACAGTGGTGTTAGCCATACTTTGTGTCAATCTTAACGAGTAGGTGTTTTGGCTGACAAGTAACCTTCTCTGTCATATTTCCGACCACAGTTGAACTTATAATTTCTTGTGTTTAAAATGATTTAGCTTGGTGCTGAAGGTAAATTGACTGCTGGTTTTTACATATCAGCGTTTCTCTAGTTCTCTAGTATTAATGTAGTACAGGTGTGTTACTGAAGAGGTATTTTAAAATTTTCAGAAATGCCACTTTGTCGTGGATGTCGATATAAGCCAGACAACCTCTGCTATATCAGTGGGAAGTTCACCTTTGTCAGAAATAGGAAGAAAATTTCAACAGGCATAAAGAAAGCATATAAACATTACTTTGGAGTAGAGATAGGAGACCAAGATAAAGAATGGGCACCACATTTCTGTTGAGATACATGTTACTGCAAACTAATTCAGTGGTGGAAAGGTAAAGAGAATGTGGCGTTGTTCGCTGTGCCCATGGTGTGGAGAGAGCCCAAGCACCACGTTACTGACTGTTATTTCTGTCTAACAAAAATTCAGCATTGTACAAACAAAAAATCAAAGAGGTACATAGTTTACCCAGATCTGCCTTCAGTGAGAATGCCAGTGCCGCATTCTGACAGCCTTCCAGTACCTTCAAGAACTCCAGGTCAAATTCAGAGTGACAGTGAACTAAGTAGTACTGAAGAAATCACAGATGATGATCCTTTATATCACTGCACAAGTGAGTCATCATCACATTTGTTAACACAAGCAGATTTAAATGATTTAGTACGTGATCTAGGACTAAGTAAACAAAAGGTGCAGCTGCTTGGTTCAAGACTCCACCAAAGTCCTAAAATCAGTGTGTTCAGGCACAGAGAACATGCCTTTATTTCCTATTTTGCTACTGACAGAGCACTGACATTTTGCAATAATGTTGCTCGCCTAATGAAAGTGCTGAACTTCACCTATATTTCACAGGAGTGGAGACTTTTCATAGATGTGTCAAAGACAAGTCTCAAGGGTGTTTTGCTCCATAACGTAAATAAAATACTCTCTGTTCGACTAGCTTACGCCAGCTTGACCAAAGAGAATTGCGAATTCATACAAATGATGCTAAATTCATTACAATACAACAAATACAAATGGAAAATATGTGCAGATTTCAAAGTAATTGCTATAGTACTGGGAATGCAATGAGGCTTTGTAAGTGGGAGAGTCAAGACAGAAATTCTCACTACAAGAAAAAGAAATGGCCTAGGCAGAGATGGAAAGTGAGCGAAAAGAATGTACAACATGGAAGTCTGGTAGCTCCTGAAGATATACTACTTCCACCACTTCACATCAAACTTTGCCTAATGAAACAATTCATAAAGGCCATGGATCCAACAGGCAGTGGGTTTGCATATCTAACTACCAGATTCCTCCGTCTTTCAGCTGCAAAAATAAAGGAAGGTGTATTCGTGGGCCCACAAATCAAGGAGCTGCAGAAAGATGCAAATTTTGAAGCATGTTTAACTGACAAAGAAAAGACAGCATGGGACTGTTTCAAGATGGTGTCAGAAAACTTCCTCAGAAGAAGAAGAGCTACTAACTACAAAGCAATGGTGGACGACATGATCAAAGCATATCAAGATCTGGGGTGCAATATGTCTTTGAAGGTACATATGATGGACTCTCATTTGGATTACTTCAGAGAGAGTTGTAGTGACATATCGGATGAACATGGCAAAAGATTCCATAAAGACAGTTCTACCATAGAAATACATACCTTCTATGTTAGCAGATTATTGCTAGAATATCGTTTGAGAGAAGAAAGATTCACAATACAAGGGAAAAAAGTGATTTGCATTACAATACAATGGCTCATTTTTTTGTCAATTTTCTGTAATTTCTTGTGTCAAATAAATGCTACACAGCATATACACAAACATTACAGTCATAAAAACATGAATTTGTTTATTGAATTTCACCTCATGTTTGCTGCACCATATCAGAAACCGAGCAGAGAAATAAAATTGCGATTGCTCTTAAACTACCCCTGACAGGAAAAAACTAAAAACAGTTTGAATTCAGCACTCAAAGTACAACTAGGATTACAAAGAATTTTTTTTTCAGAAAGAGAAAAAAAGTTTTTTTTGTAGAATAGTGTTATCTACATTATTTATCAAAACGCATAAAGATTTGTCCTGTAACAATAGAAAACATGCATGGCTCATTGAATGGCAGTCCTGATTTTATTTACATGTTAAGGTATATTGGATAATCACTATAGTTCAGTCTTTGTACCAAATGTAAAATGCATCTTACAGAAACCAAAAACCGCCTACATTATTTATAAAGAAATGTGAATAGTTCCCTATAACATTACAAAAATGGCTCACTTATTGGCACTACTGATCTAATTTACAGTTTAAGACACAGCAGTTGACAACTATAGTTTGGTATTAGTACCAATGTGAAATAGCACTGTAAAGAAATCAAAAATTGTATTATTTCTCAGAATATGAAGAGATGTTGTCATTACTGGTGTAATTTACGGGTCAAGGTACACGTGATACCAAAAACAAACTTTAGTTTCATCTTTGTGCTGAGCTGGGGCAAGGGACAATGGAAACCTCAGACTAAGTGCCACAATGTTATTTCCAAGACAAATTGCCTTATTATTAGTTAAAAACTTCAGTTAGTTTGACTAAAACTGAGGCATCACCTGCCAGAGTTTGATGATTAGGTGGCATAGTATGAGGTGATCAGAGCAAAAGTAAAATTACCGATTGCTCTTGGCTGGAAGTAGTGTTATATAGCATTTACACAAGCACTGTGTCCTGTGTTTTAGGGATTCCAATACTGGGCAAGCTGGCTCTGATCACTGGATATGTTGTACCATGATCATTGAACTCTGACAGGAGGTACATGAAAACCCACTGTTACACTTTTCAAGAGACTTGAAAAAAATGGTGTAAAATTCAGAAAATAATGTTTTAAGTAATAAAAGTTATGTATAGGATACCCCCTTGCATCTGTGCACTTTGTGTATCATAGATATACATAACAGACATCAAAGTATTTGTCAGGAACTTGTTTATTTTCTAATAATGATTTGTTATCTAATAAAAACAGTAGATGTAACTGGAACTGGTAACTGTCTAGGAAGTACAAACATACATCATAATCAGTGTTTTTGGAAAGCCTACAACAGTCATTCATCACATAAATAATGAACCACTGCACCAGTTATGTAGTTTTTCATGGCTAGCATGACACATTTTGAGAATTTATTCTTGTTGCCAAAGCAAATATTTACATATGTATTTTGTGCGATGTTTGTGTATGTGATATTTTGCATATCTTACACAGTAACTGTCTTTTTGAGGTTATCAGGTACCATGCCTCCTCAGATATGTAGAAAACCACATGCATGCAAACTATCACTCACATTAAATTGTTTGTGAAAGATCGCAAAAAATACTTTGTAAATATTTGCACTTGGCAATGAGAATAAATTTTCAAAACACATCTTGCTAAGCATGAAAAAATATGTAACTGGTCCTGTGTTTAAACCAAAAACATTTGAGTAACACAAAGTGACCGAAGGTGACAATTAGCGCTACAAATGGCCAAACAATAAAACACGCTAAATATGGTTTGAATAATGCAAAGGTTTCGAGATGATCACAACAATTATGAAGCTGGTCATGCACAGTACAGGCAGTGTGGAAATGGTTGTGATTGGTGTTGATACCTTTAATTGAACAAACCTAGGTACTTCCATCAGCCACCACACCAAGTAACACTTCACAGCAGGAGGAGATAAAGTACGAATTATTCTGATTTGTATCCATTTACTGGTTCAGATCTGCTGAGTAAAATGCCCTGGTGTCAAGAAACTCCACCAAGTAATGTCTGTAAACACTACTTGATGGCCAACATCATTTCACATCATTTACATCAGTTCTTTTCTCCACAAACATATTTTCATAAAGCATAAATGGTGAGAAAATTGTAAGTTTGTTGATGTAAAATTGGGTGCAAATTAATATTAATGGAAACAATAAAAAAAGTCATAAATGGTGGGAAAACGTTAATTCTGGGTACATAAAAGTGGAGTTATACTTTATTGGTTTTAGCTGAACAGAGATGAGTTTTTGTGAATACTAAAAGGCAATTTATATGTGAAAATAACACAGTGGCACTTAATTTGGTGTCAGTTGTGCCTTGCGTAAAGTGAGTACAGAGATCAAACTACAGGCATTGCAAAGTGTACCTTAACCTGTAAGTTCGATCAGTAGTTGGCAGTAAGTGAGCCATGTGTGTTTTTTACTGTTACAGAACAAATCTTTAAACATTCTGATAAATAATACATGCAATTTTTGGTTTCTTTAGCGCACTTTTTTACTTTGATACAAAGATGGAATGCAATCATCAGGAAGTGTTCATTAACCTGCAAGTAGATCAGTAATGCCAAAAAATGAGTAATTAGAGAACAAATCTTTATGCATTTTGATAAATAATACAGATGTATTATTGTTTCTCTGAAGTGCCTTTTTAAATTCGTACAAAGGCTTGTGTCTAATTAGCAAACTGAGGGACACTTGGACTGACCCACTGAGACAGACCACAAGCAACTAGTAGTTTTTGAAACAAAGATATTAATCTGAGTATTAAAAATGGAAAATATTCAGAAAAAAGTGAAGGAATAGTGCTACTTTGAAACAGAAATTACAGAGTGTGGACAAACATTGATATTAAGTCATGTGGATCAGTCTTCTCTCTTTCAAAATATTTTTCTACTAATGTCTAATGACAACAATTGGAAATGCTACTCTGCCACATAAAAGATCCATCAAGAGCAATACTGACAATACATTACAACATATTTTAGCCACACTGCTTATAAGTATTTCTGATTTGCTTATTTAATATCTTTGAGACTTGGTCAGCTCCAGAAAGACTTACTGCGTAGTTACACTGGAACGGTGGGAAGTTCTTGATCTCTGAAAGTGGTGTAGGTTGTCGTACCCACTGTATGGCTTGCCAGTTTGTCACCAGCCAGACATCATCCATTGCAACTATTGTGTCAAGGAATGCTTCGAAACCTTCCTTGTGATGAGGCTGTGTGAACCATGCTGCATGATAGAATAATCCAAATGGTGCCCTACAAAATATCAATTTAATATGAGCATTTTGTTATAAATGATCTCCAAACAAAGCATTGTGACACTGGTTTGCTGACTACATCATACATATACTATTTTTGTTGTAGCTTAAATATCTTGCATTGTATCAAGTACACTATATTTTGCATTAAAATTTGGTTCCAGAGACAAAAATGGTATGCATGAATTTTTATGAACTATCTGAATAACTTGGAAAATAATTTTTTGTGATACATCACTGCAGAAAAGGTATCAAAAGACTTTGAAGAGTAATAGCCATTGTAAATACATTTCAACATCTATTGTCATTACTTACACCATGATTTACATTTACATCACATACTAAGATCTACAGCCCCTGGTGGTGTAAAAAATTGAGCTCCTATATCAATGCAATCAAAAGATATGGCTATTTATGTCTTACATTCATTTGCTGTCCGACTGTTTGTCTTTCCATCTGTTAAGATACTTTTTTCTGAGGAACGACTGGACATATCAAGTTTAAATTTATGTCACACACTAACGGTATGGTTTATCGTACCTCAGTAGTGTAAAACGTTAAACGTCTAAGTCAATGCAGTCAAAAGATTGCCAATTGTCACATATTTTGATACTTGCAAACTCACTTGTTAAAACCTATAGGGTACTATACCTATAGTCCTGTTGGCCTCAAATCATGAAATTTGTAAAGAAGCAATGTTTTACAGTACAAGTAATGGAAAAAATTCAGAACATTGTTAACTTTTAATCATATAACACAAAAAAATATTTCTTTTGTCAATTGTTATCCAAATCAAAAATTAAAATTAAAACATTCTTGGAAGTCCTGGAACTGATATGTTGTCAGTATCATTGTTGACAGCAGACAAAAATTGTCATGATTCTTTGTGGCTGGTTGCTGTCCTAACACCATTAACATTTGTCTAAAAATCTCTAGCCTAAAAAAAGAATTGCCTGAAGAACTACATGAAACATGATGTGTTTGATGATAAGTTCAGAAATTACTGTAAGTCTTATTGTACTGTCAACAAAAAGAATTCAGCAAGCAAAAATTATATAATGATAAATTAATAAAAAATCATATAATGATAAATTAATAACAGAATCCAAAAATAAAAATAAAGGCCTTTGGAAAGTTATGAAAATGGAACATGATACAAACAAAGCTTTGAAACTGAATCTAAATGATGAGTCAACATAAAACCTAATAAAGAACTGCCATAGAACCAGTACTCAACACCCAAGAATTGCGGGGAATACATTGTAGAGTCATTAACTCTTATAATTAATGCATCCTTTAATAATGGACTTTTCCCAGGCCTCCTAAGGGTTGCTAAGTTACACCACTCTGCAAGATGGGACCAGGATATCATGTAGCTAATTACAGGCCAGTAGCACAACTCAGCACATTTTCAAAAATATTTGAGAAACTGTTTTACAACAGATTAGAAAGTTTTATTAACAGATTCGCTTTAATATCAGAGCAGCAGCATGGATTTAGAAAAGTTAAAACAACAACCACAGCAGTGTATGAATATTTCACACAACCTTAAAATCATTAGATAACAAAGAAATTACTACCGGTATTTTTTTTTTATTTCTCTAAAGCTTTTGACATTATTGACCACACCATGCTCCTTAGAAAGTTAGCTAATAAAGGTGTGAGAAGAACTGCAAACCAATGGTTAGAATCATCTCTATCAAACAGAGTGCAAAAAGAAGATATGAAATTTGAAAAAAAGAATACTAATGTCCATCAGTGAACTGTGCACTCCTCTGAGAAAATGCCTGTTAGCTATGGTGTACCACAAGGCTTAATCCTGGGACCCATACTGTTTCTGATACATATTGATGAACATCATTCCAACCCTTCAGTAGCATGGATGTGTGGGTAGGATCATTTTATCCAAGATGGTGCTCCTCTGCACATTGCACAACCAGTGAAGTGGCTGCTGCAGAGACATTTCAGAAAAGCCAAAATTATCACCCATCATTTTCCTACAACCTAGCCGTCCAGATCACCAGATCTTAATCTGTGTGACTTCTGGCTGTGGGGCTTTCTGGAAGATGTCATGTTCAGTGCTCCAATTACAAACATAGATGAACTGATGGCACACATTGCGCAACGCATTCTGGATGTAACCCCAAAGGCACTGTTGTGGCACATGCTGTTTCTCGATTTCAACTTGTGGCAGGAAACAGTGCACACCGTATTTTGAACATATCTTGCACCTGTCTCATGACAATTAGAAACTGATGTCATTTTGCTTTTCCTGAATTCTTGGCCTCAGAACACTTAGAAACTGATTTTTCTCATCCATTGTGGTACAACCTTGCAAAACTAACAGTGCCACAACTGTTGACTGCCAAACTTGCTTAGTTCATGCACATTGGACAGTACAGGTGGTGTAATGTACAACTCAAGCAGACATAGTCGTATTCATTTGTCATTTGAAGCTGACACCATTTACATTGAGATGCTTACAGCAGCATCTGTTACTAAAATTTTTGTTAAATATTTTTCCATAATGTTTCCCCTCGTGTCAATACAATGCTGTTTAAATTTTACATCATTCCGAGCAATGGTCCTCTTTCTACAGCAATTTGAAATTGGACCTTTAATTATGGACACACTGTAGTTTATTCCTCAAATCTGACATGACTGAACTTCCAACATCAAATTCATCATAAAGGTAGTTAAATACTTTGGCATCTTGAGATCTTCTGTGCTTTCTTAGATCTTGTTTGAAGGTACACTACTATAATCTTTTTCAATGTCAAAAAATGTTATCACAATATTCTTTCCATGTTGCTGGTACTTTTCAGTCAGTATTCTTATCCCAAAGATAAGATCCATAGTGCTGTAATTCTTCTTGAACCCATGTAGCTCCTTCTCGAGAAGAGGCACCACTATTTTCCTAAGTCTCTTTTTTTTTTTTCTTCCAGTAACTTTAGAGTATATGTGATAGTGTGATGCCCCTGTAGCTATTGATCATTCTTATGTTCAAACTTCATCCTCTGCCTGATTCTCTTTTTTTATTTATGCTCTCCCATATTTTCATTGGCCGATCCTTCACATCCATTGAATGACATCTGTCACTGAATGAAATCTTTCTTATTCTTAGTATCCTGTGTCTACCTTTCCTCTTGCCAAAGATGTTTACCTTTTCACTGTCTTCATGGATTATTTAGAGCATACTATACAAAAACAACTAAGTCTAAAAGAGTCAGTGAACAATGTTTCCAGTGCCACTGGCTGGATTAACAATTATGAATGTTTTCTTTTATCTTTGTAATTCCAATTTACCGTTTAAATAAGGACAAATATTTGCTTGGAATAATTTCATACCAATGGATGATTCAGTTGACGAAAGCCTGCCTCTATCTAAAAATCAACATACAGCATAAATTACGCAATGATTTCTTATGACACAAATATCTGTCAGGACATAAAAAAACAACACAGAAAAGTTGGGAACACAATACCTGTTAGTTGTATAATGTCTCTCAAAATTTTTTATGAGCATTTTATAGACACCATCAGCAGTTGGAGGGTTGCTGCATGCATCACCCATAGAACATCGTCCACCGTTGAGATCCTGCCACATTACCATGGGGACTTCCCAGACACCTGTGAACAATCAGATGTTTGTTTATTCACTTCTCTTTTTGAGAGATACTCTGTGACTATGGCATGGACACTATGTAGAGGGGGAGAGAAGAGCAAACGTGCTAGCAAAGGTACATTCTGTAGAATGAAGCAGGTGAAGAAATCCAAAAGGTCTCTTTTTCTAACTCCATATTCTATAGGACAAAGATGGATCAAAAATGATTTTGGTCTCAAAGTCAGCTTTTCCATCACCATTACCATTACTAAAATTTCAACATAATACCACATGTTTTACTGGACATTAATTAAGGCAAATATTTCCAAAAACAATATCACAGATGAATTATGGTATCACTTACCAGGATAAGATCGTGTTGGACAAGGTGGAATCATACAGTCATGGAATATCTTGTAATCAAGAGTGTAAGGCCAACTGGGTGGGCGGTTTTCATACACAGGCATTGAAGAATCATATGTGAAGTTTAAGTCATAGAGCATCTTGAACATTTTGTTACCACCAATCTGGAAAGGTGTAAAACAGTTTTAAGCATTTAAATAGATAAACACTCAAAAAATAGGAAATATTATCCTTATTCCACATTGATTATTGTGACAATGTGTATTTCATAATGTGATATGAACAGTACTTTTGCAGACAATTTGATCCATGAACATTATTTTCACTGCAAAATAAGGGTCTGCCAGAAATATGACTAGTCAGTTACCTCTTAAGTCAATCTCAGTGGTCTGTATACATGTGTGACACATTTGAAATCAGACCGTGTGATTTTTAGAAATTTGCTTTACTATGGACAGTGTTTGAGAAAAAAAAGGATTGGCAGTCTACGGCAACTGAATCACAAGAAACTGGAGAATGACTGAAAGACATAAATTTAAAAAATGCTGCCACATCTTTTTGGCTTTCAAAGGTCTCTTCTTTGGGAAAAAGGGAAAATAGCAACAAATTCAAATCCATTTTTTGCTCACAATACATAATTTCAAGCGCATGGGCAATGTCAACAAAATATTATTACAGCATGCTGTTTCCATGAAAGCTGGTCAGCTGTGTATAAAACCAAAAATTTACCTCTCAAACTGGTCTTTGATAGAATCTCATCATTCACAATATTTTGTCTACTTGGATCACTCAGTTTAAAGTGAATAATACTTGTGTTTTGTATGTTAACTTTTCAGATGTCTCATTTAGTGTGAGCTTTTGCCTTTCAAATTAAGTTTTGAACCTCTTCAATAAGACTGGGCTCAGTGTCTGCACAACAGGCCTGGGCTTTTTCATCAGCATACACAGTTATCAGATTCGTATTATTGAAAGAACTTGGTAAATCATTTTTATAAAATATGAACAGGAATGTACCTAAAATGGAACCCCAAGGCACAGCAAAGTCTATATTCCTTATTCTTTACCATCTCCACTACAGTACTTTTGCATTGTTATGTATAATTTCTGTACACCATTATCAACCTCTGAAACACTTTTCCAGTGATTGTATGAGCTTTCCAGGGACACCACCCATTGCAATTTTTGATAACAGTGCACCATGATATACTCTGCTGAAAACTTTGGAGAAGTTTTCAAGAGCTCCTGCCACCTGGGTCTTTTAATTTATTTTTCCAAATACATAATGGACAATCTGTTGATGAAACACTAAATGAATGATCAGCTGACATCTGTGACTCTCAACACATCTGCTGTTACTGTGGTGAGAATGAATTTCTAATTCTTTACAAACAGAATAAATATGAAAGAATACCACACAGGAAAAAGTAGCGTAAAGTTCTGTAATTGCAAATGAATAAAATAATATCTAACCTGAGCATAGTGGTTATGATAAAAATCACCACATAAAATGGAAAAATATGTGCAACTACAGCATGGCGGCATTGCTCATTGCATCTCTCTCTCTGGTTAAGCTGATCTTGAGTCATAGCTCAGATCATGGAAACAAGTTTCACTATATGATCTGTTTGCCAAAGAAGAAATTGTTTCTCCTAGGAATACAGAACAGACAAGAGGAGAAAAAAACAGGTGTAAATGCAGTGAAGTAGAAGAAGAATTCATTTTGTGTATTGGATCTTAGTTGCTCTTCCAGGATCATACAACAGCACACATAATTTTTGTTATGATGATTATTAGCTGTGGTAATGTTGGCTTCAGGCATACATTAACTTCACCTTCATCTTTGAACTTCTTAAACTGAATTCTCAAATTTTCCATCTAGAACCTTTGCTGGCTGTACCCACTTAGACCAAACACTATACTGCAAGTACAGTTCCCTCCGTGTTCAACAATAATGCATGACACTCATTGTCAGAGGCTGGTTCCGAAGTTTAACCAGAATATTCAGATAACTCATCAGAAGAATAATGGGAACAAGGCAGTGGAACCCAACCATTTTATGATTACTTACACAATATTAAGAAAAGGACATCTGAAGCCTGCTCTAATGAATGAAGGAAAACTCCAGAACAATTAGAAAAACTCCTGTCCAAATAATTTTGTGTTACGGAGGCTGTACATATCATATCAGAATAAGAATGTGATATTAGAAAATGCTCTCATAAGATAATCAGTTGACACAGGCATACTGATTATGAACATGGAATGAGGTGAAGCTCAAAGACTGTGAAGCTACACACACTACCCAATACATCAATACATCAATCACCATCATTGCTTTTCTGACAGGAGTTGCTTATGAATGTGAGAGCAATGTCAGCTTTTATTACTACTTGAATTTTAAAAATCAAGAACATTACAAAGGTAGTAAATCACACAATACCCTTTAACAAACAAATCTCATGTAAATAGCATAAATAATAAATAGGGGTAGTGAAGCAGTAGGTGTAATAATGAATTGAAAAATAGGAATTTGAGTAAGCTTCTATGAACAGCATAATGAACACATTATTATAGCCAAGACAGATATGAAGTCAACGCTAACCATGATATATGCCAATTAGCTGCCCAGATGAGAAGAGACTGAAAGAACATGTTATGACATAAAAGAAATTATGCAGATAGCTAGGAACATGGAAGCTTCATAGTGTTAATGGACTGGAATTCAATAGTAGTAAAATGGAGAGAAGAAAAAGTAATAGGAGAACATGAGCTAAGGGGAAAGGAGTGAAAAAGGAAGCCTCATGGCAGAGTTTTGCACAAAGCATAATTTAATCATCACTGACACTTGGTCAGCCATACAAGATGGCTGGATGCATGGAAAAAAGCTGCAGACACTGAATGGTTCCAGATTGATTAAACAATGGTAGGATAAAGATTTCAAAAACAGATTTCAAACTGTAAGACATTCCCATAGCCAGAGATGGACTCTGATCATAATTTATTGATTATGAACTGCAGGTTAAAACTGAAGAAATTATACAAAGGTTGGAAATTAAGGGGATGGGACCTGGATGAGTTGAAAGAACCAATGATTATAATAGAGTAATGAACATAGCAGGAGATGAATAATAGATAATCTTTAGAGGTGAAATAGTGTACGACACAGAGGATCATACAGAGAAAGAACAAAGCCCAGTGGAAATACTTTTACAGTGCACAATATATTGAACATAACTGACAAAAAATGAAAATGAAGTAGGCAAAAGGGAATAGAGATGTCTAAAATATGAAACGGACAGGAAGTGCAAAATGACAATGCAGTGCTCAACCTATGATTTATCATAGAAAAAAGGTTGAAGAAATGACAGTGGTGACTGGACTATATACCTTGAAATTCTAAAGACAGCAGGAATAAAATACAGGGAGTGAAAGGTTATTTACAACTTGTATTGCAACTTGACTGCAGTTATAAGAGTCAAAGGACATGAAAAGGTAACCATAGTTGAGAAGGGATGGGGCTGTAGCCTATCCCCAACACTATTTAATCTGTACAATGAGCAAGCAGTAAAGGAAACTAAGGAGAAATTTGGAAAGGCAATTATAGTTCAGGATGAAGAGATAAAAACTTTGAGGTTTGCTGATGTCTTTGTAATTCTGTCAGAGATGGTAAAGGATTTTGAAGAGCAGTTGAATGAAATGGACAGTGTCTTGAAAAGTGATAAGATGAACACCAACAAAAGTAAAACAAGGGCAATGGAATGTAGTTGTATTAAATCAGGCAATGCTGAAGGAATTAGACTAAGGAATTAGATAATAAAAGTAGTAAATGAGTTGTGCTTTTTGGGCAGCAAAACAACTGAAGATGGACAAAGCAGAGAGGATATAAAATGTAGACTGGCAATGGCAAGAAAGGTATTCCTGAAAAAGATGAGTTTTTTAACATCTGACATAAACGTAAGTGCTAGAGAGTCTTTTCCAAAGATTTATCTGGAGTGTAGCCTTATACGTAAGTGAAACATGGGCAATAGGCAGTTCAGACAAGAAAATTTTGAAATGTGGTGCTACAGAAGAATGCTGAATATTAGATGGGTAAACTGAATAACTAATGTAACTAATGAGAAATATTGAATTGATTTGGATTAAAAAAAAAAAAAAAAAGATTCGTGACACAGCTTAACTAAGAGAAAGGATAAGTCGATAAGACAAATCCTGAAGCATCAAGGAATACTCATTTTGGTAACAGAGGTAATTTGAGGTGGGGGTGGGGGGGGGTAAAAATTCTATAGGGAGACTAGACATGAATACAGTAAGTACGTTCAATTGGATGTAGGTTCTAGTAGTTATTCAGAGAAGAAAAGGCTTAACAGGATGGACTAGCATGGAGAAATGCATCACATCAATCTCTGGATTGAAGACAACAACAACAAACAATAACATTTTGTTGCAAGTGCATCTGCCATAATCAGGCCATTTGAAGAATGTTTTATTGTTTTGATGTAAACAAAAACTTAATTCTAGTGCTAAAGTGAAAATTTTGTATCTCTTTGAAATGTTTCTCACATTTAAGACAATTTTTTGTCTCTCCTGTAAAAGTCATGTATTGCTACTGATGTGGTATTGTTTTTTCTTGGATGATTGCAGTTGGTTGGTGAAAGCAAACATTGTTCTAAAGCTAGAACTGGAAGGGATATAAGATGCAAGATAAAAGTTGGATCTAATGCTTATGTTCTGGTTCATTTCCTCTGCCTTGTCTCTCCACACCATAAATTTGGAGCAGTTTCTTCTCCTCATTAATACATATACCTCTACCCTTATTGTTCCATTTCCTATACATTTTGTTCACCTAATAACAAGACTTTTTAATGTCCACTACATTAGAGAGATAATTTATTTTCTTTGTGTTTGTCAGTAATAGATGATAATTTAATCTGCTGTTAACAGTGGGATTATTAGAGACAGAGCATTAGCCCTCATGAATAAGGGCTGACACTGAGTTGTGGAACATGCCCTAGAAACTGATCAAAGATTTAAGGAAATTGTAGAAACCCCAAAAAAAGATGTCTGGGCAATTTTCTATAGAAAAGAGGAAGTTAGTTGCAGTAGCCTCATATTTCCTTCACATCATGAGGTAAGCTCAGTACAGGAGGTTGGATTATTTGAGAAAGAGTTTTGATTTGCTCTAAAGATTTAGTCAAACTTGTTGGCCTTGCAGTTACAATTTATTTTTCTCTCCATGCCACATTCCAACTGTGACGTAGATTCTGTATCTTTCCTAACCTTGTTTTCTGATAACTTAATCTTTTTTCTGATACTTGTAGGTTATCTAAAATCCATTCTTTAGCATACTTGCTTGTTTCCTCACATAGGTCATAAATATGTGCACATACATATAGAAGTCAAAGTGCAGAGAAAGCTGTTTCAGTGATATTAGCTTCGAATTCAGTGGTTGATATCGAAAAGTAAGCATGTCATCTTTGCCATGGGCAGATCCTCAAGAATAGCTGTAATTGAAGAGATTAGCAAGAAATACAGAAGGTGAATTGTATGGAACTATTGTGGTAGTGTTCACATCTACGTGGCAGCCAATGTGGATTGCAGTGCTGTATATATATATGTGTTATCAGAGTGGCATGTGATGATTAGTATTTCATTGTGACCTGCATAAATATCAATAGTCATTAGTTTGTGAGTCTGAGATGTGACAGCCTCATATGTATGTTTAAAAAGAATACATTTTTCTGTATTAACATTCAACACTAACTTTGACCACAGTAGAACCTCAATTCACTTCAGGATTGGCGTGCAGCCCTGGGATACTCCTGAAATATCACCCTTTCTCTGATGATCTCCCTCGTCCATTAGCCACAGTCACGAACTAACTGTAGGTTGCTCCCTGCTTTTTATCCTGATTTCTCCCATTTTTGTTGTTAATTAATTCAGTTTCTGTTGCTGTAAAGTATGTACTACTTAACAACCAGTAATAGAGTACAGATCAGATTTTTTACTGAATGACAAGATTATTTATTCTGAACGACAGATTATTTATTCACTTACTGCAAGGAATGGTGCCCGCATGCCTCTGACATCTTCAAGTCTCACACCTCCATACTGTGCTAGGATCTCACGCTGACCACCAATTTCCTTCGACCACTTTTTCTGAGAGAACTGTTCACCAAAACTGTGCCTGGTGAAATAATAAAGACTGTAGTTAACACCATAAGTTTAAAAATATAACAAAATCAATTCATTAATTACACTTTTGTGAAGCTGCATGAACTGCTTCTCAGATGAATCACAATGATAGTAAGTTTAATGATACTGAAATCAGAAGTATGCAGATGGTAAATGGAAGAAAAACTGAAAATGTTGTTCTGTAGAAAGCTCAGTTATTTCCAGGGTTTACAGTGAAAAACTTTACAAATGAAATTTGTGTATGTTTCTTTTCAATTGTACTGCACAAGCTAACTAGCAGTTTTCAAATCACTGCTTGTTTTGTATTCATTTCACTGAGATTAGTTGCCCCCTTAAGATGCTGGAAAAATTATAAAAATCTCAAAACATGGACCATTTCTTGAACTAAAACATTAGTGTATATGTGTATTTATTAGTTTCTCCATGATTGGATAGCACTTCTGCTCCACAAATGTGCACTGAATTAATAAATACCCACTGTACTTGTTAAACTGTTCTTTATTTTAGTCCACAACTAGTTTTTTCTTGAAATGGCTTGAAATACTGAAGCAATATTCTAATGGATATTGTGCTGTGGAGAAGCAACATCAAACATTTTAGGAAATGGAATAGATATTGATTAATTTAGTACATTCATCTGGTTATTTGTTTTTGAGGCAAGAAGCAAGATAGCAAAACAAGTGCAACTCATTTGATATTTACAACAAAATCACACAAACATTTTGAAGAATGGTCAGTGAGCTCTGACGAATGATAGTATTTAATCCAGTGTCAGTTCTACTGATATTTATCTGATCTAGAGCAATTTTGTTCCTTCACATCTGGCTTTCTCAATCAGTTTGTCAAAATTCCTAAAATTTTAGCATGCATCATTAATTCATACATTTTCTTAATGTATGGGCAATTCAAATTCAAAATATTTATGCTATTTATGTGGCATTCACTGAAGCAACAGAATCTCTATTTTTATATTTATCATGTAAAAATATTACGTCTCATGGACAATTTATCTGTTTGGATCTCCTGGCACAATCTACACAACTATCATGTATCAATTTGCATTGCATTCTTTTGAAATACAATCAGTTTCTGGTTAAACCAAAGGGTTTGGTTTTTAGTCATTCATTAGAATGTTGCTGTTTCAAAAACATTAATTTATTTAATTGCTTTGACTTTATTGCTTTATTGTTAACATCTTTGACTATGATTCCTTTAGTAGTTTCATTTTATGTTCTGTAAAATTCTATGTAATGTATATTATCTTCTTATTCTGAAATGAGTCCCACAAACAAACTACCCATAAAGCACTCAGAAAACCCTTAACCCAACTTCTACAAAAGCATGTAATTTATGAAAGTGGACAATTTACATCTTGTTGACAGATACCCACTGAAAATCACATTTCAGATTTTCAGTTGTTCATTACCACAGGACCCTGATGAAAATTTTAGGTAAGAAAGCCAGATGAAAATAAAAAGAAGTGAAATTAACTTTTGAGTATACTTTCAGCAATAATGTGTATAGAATCATTAAAGTACTACCTGGAGGAATGGCTGGTGTTGGATTATGATTACCCATGATAATCCGTTCCAGTTGATGCCATCACACTACCATGCATCTAATATAACAGGATAAAATACTTGCTGGGGGAGGGGGGGGGGCACACAATTAATGAGTTCTCATGTTGTACAAGCCTTATCTGGTATCAAACATCACTGTCGAACTGTCATACATTGTTTAGATACTGCTGGTCCTGTGAATTGAGATGTAAAAATGCACTGCCACATGTTTCCTAGGATCTGAACCATACACTGCACTACGTGTAATGGATCTCTCTTAGACTGCTTGTTTTCATGATATTTTGTTGATTAAAAAATTATGAGAGTGATTCAAATGAAAAACTTAAAAATGCAATAAAAGTCCTAAAACTGTACTATCAATATGGCACATGCCAGGAGTTATCCTTGTATTTTGACAAATGACCAAAAGTTGGCAGCTGTTGTTGCATCACAGGGAGGGAAGCTGCTTCAGTGTAAAGACGGCCATGCTACTGTCGGCTTGTACTGTGTTGGAGCAGTTATTTGTGATGTGGTTTTAGAGCAGTGAAGTTATTGAACCTATGAAAATGCACTGCAGGATGAAAGACAGTGCTGTGATTCATTTGTGTTCCTGTAGCAAGTGTACAAGTGGTGCAGAATTAAAAAGAGATGTATCACATGTGGAATATACCTTATATCCAAGCCATGTAATGTTGAACAAAAACACTCACACAGTGATAGAGGGCTTTTGTAGGAAAACAGACATTACTGTAAACAAAATAGCCACTATTTTGGATATTAGTGTTGGTTCACCACATAATATTGTCCACAACATGCTGTGATTCAAGAAAGAGACTGTAAGATGGATTCTAAGTCAGTTTGTTGAATTGACAGATTGTCACTCTGATACCCGTGAGGAATTTTGGGACTGTTACCAGGTCAAAGGTAATGGATTTCTGGATAGAACTGTTGCAGGAGATGAAACCTGGGTGCATTAACACCTCCGTGAAGTGAAAAAAAAAAAAAACCATTGGCAGGAAAAGTCTTACTCATTCTCTTTAGGGATGCAACAGGGGCAATTTTTTTAGCACTGTGTGTGTCACATCAGTCAACAGTTGAAGTGACAGATTGTCATGTTGAAGCCTGTGAGGAACCTTTGTGTCATTTCTAAGCTGAAGGTAATGGTTTATGGACAGAATTGTTGCAGGAAATGAATCCTGTCTGTACTAACACCAACCTGAATTGAAAATACTGAGCAATAAATTGTACTAACACTATTCAAAACCTAAAAATTCTACATCAATCATTGGTAGGAAAAGTCATACTCACTCTCTTTTGGGATGTAAAAGATGTAATTTTGGAGTGTTACATGAAAAGGGGATGAACAGTGACCAGTAATTCATACAGTGAAGAGTAATTTGGATTTCAGATGTTTTGTTGCAACACAACACTGCTCATTCCTATACTACCCATTCAGCTGTAGCAATAATACGGGATATGAAATCTGAATGTCTATCACAGCAACCTTAAGCACCAAACTTCACTCTGAGTGATTTTTATGTGTTCAGATAGGTCAAAGAAGTGCCGGGAGCAGAAGCGATGAAGAGGAAAAACTGTGGTGTACAAGTGGATGAATTCACAACCAAAACTAATCTTCACATGAGATATTCATCTACATCCAAAGTGATGGAATACATGCATAACACATCATGGGAACTATGATATAAAAAAATGATATATCTGTAACTTTTAATTTTCCTGTATTAGCTCATTTGTATTATAATAAATATTTAAGGTTTTCATTTCAAATGCTCTCATATAAAATACAGTTAATAAGATAGTGGATCCACACTGTCTTTCAGGTACAATTAACTGTGGATTTAGTCTGAAACAAAAATTCTGCAGTGCCACAAAAACTCACCAAATGCCTCTTTAATTTTATGCTAATCCACTAATACAAAAGATACAGCCATAAAGATACTGCCAGATAGGAGAATGCAACAGAAATATAGAAAATACTTGAAACAAACTACTTCTTGTGCAACATGTTCATTCAGCGAAATCTGTCTTCCTCTTTATTGGATCAATATTTTTTAGCCTTGGTATCTTCCACTTCACATTTTCTCAAACCATGGTTACCTACATCGGCAGCATACATCTAATGTTGTTCTTATAAATAAAAATTAGAATAGGCATCTACTCTCTTGTAGCTCATTATATCTGAATAGCTGTCTTCCCTAGCTCTGTATACTCCTCTGATGTCTCCATCACAATTACATGTCTAAATTGTATAACAGATTTGAATTCCTTAATTCTGCAGTGAACAAAGAAATGTCCAGTCATAAACAATTCATTTAATGATTTTTACATGCCAACGTGGCATACAATTTTGTAATTCGCGCCATATGTGGTGCTGCTTTGTATTCTGGTCAGAGATTTTAAGTACTTGGCTCCTTTTGGAAAAGATTTTAAAGTTCTCCTATTGTTTTGTTTTCTTTTAATACTAATGTTGCTGTTCACTTTGAATGATTTTTATGTGCCAACATGGCATACGACTTTGTAATATGTGGTGCTGCTGTGTATTACTGGTCAGCAATTTTAAGTATTTCATTCTTTTTGGTAAAGATTTTAAAAAGTATTAATTTTATTGTGGAATTGTACGGTTATTGTAAGAATTATTATGTTCTTGAGAGCTGGAGAACATTTTCATAAATAAAAAAGTTTCCTATATCCTGATAAGGCACCCCCTTCCTGAGGTTTCCTTACAACAGTGGAATGAGTAAACTGCCAGATATCTGTATGCACTGTAAATGTTCACTGCACATTTTTGACATCTTCAGAAAGGTCATTTTTTACTTTGTTATGTAAGTTTAAACCAATACAACTATATTACACATCAGTGTAAATTTGGTTTTCTGCCTTGTAGGATGATTTGAAAATGGGTCTCAGCCTGAAACTAGTCATTGAATGAATAAAAAGTAAAAAAATTTGCAACTTGGACTGGATTTTCATTCTAGTGATTAACAAAAGTTGCTGACCCAAACTACTCCAGCATGCTGGAAGTTCATAAATTCATGTATGGTTTTGCTAATAGATATAATTCTGTGTAATATGGGTTATGCTTGTTTTACTATCTTGCTTTTTGCTGTAAGTTAACAAACTCTATCTTCCTTCTATGTTAATATAATGAAAAGGATAGATTATGTATTTTATTACTTAAAATCATATTACTTGAGCTTAGTTTAAGTTAATTCACAGAGAAATACAGAATTACATTTAAAATAATGCCTTTAGCGAAGAATACCCTTCATGGACATATAGTAGAGAAAACGTAAATTAGAGTTGTAATTTTCAGTTGTAGTAAAAAATAGAAATGTTACAAAGTTGTTAATAACAGGTATGACATATATGATTTTTTTCAGTACATAAAACATGCAAATGAAGAGCACAACACATAACAAATTTACACTGAAAAATTCTGAAAGGCATTAGACCCATCTGCAAACAGAATACATGACGTTTTGATATAATTTGAGTGCCTTCAGACTTGATTTACTATGCTTTTTGAATATTTTCACTCATCCAGGGGTCTGATAAGATTGTATAAGTTTGCTTACTTTCTTGACAATTTAACAGGTATTAATATTGTGTTATTTAGGTTTATTTAAATTTCATTATTGCTATTTACGTTTTAAATGGCCAGTTCTTGGGCATATCACAGATTATTCATTTCTATATATATGTATAGAGTGAGCAAAATAAAAGTGGTCTGGAAAATATTTATAAGACTGATGCAGAACTGACCTTTGCTAATGAATTCACCAATCAGTGCTGTCATATGGCTGTACATACACAACTCCTGCATGCTCTGTCCTGAATACTTTGCCATGTCATTACATTTGAGTGAGTGAGAGGAGTGTATGTGTTTAGTGACAAGTTGAATGCAACTGCAAATGGTGCTCATGATAAAACAGGTGTGTTCATTGTTGAGTGTTATGTGGTGAAGTGTAATTCATGAGTGACATGTGCAGGACTGTTTTTCCAAGAGTTTAAGACTGGAAGTCTTTAGGCAAATGTAACAATTAGTGGCCAAATTACATGAAATGGACTGTATGGTGAATGAAAACAGTGGCCACTTCCAGCACCTTCTTTGATGTTCATATTTTCAGACCAGTTTTATTCTGCCCACCCTGAATATATAAAGAAAAAAGACATAAGCTGCATTAAAAAAACAACAGTAGTGTTATACATACAAATTAAGCCCATATCCATGCTATGTACAGCTCAAGAATGAATTTTATTGGTCATCTTTGACTTACGAGATGGAATGTGATGCAATTTCATGACCTGAGGCATACAAGTTCTGCACATGGCTATAGTCAGTCCATTCATGGGAAACATAAAAGGTAGCTGCTATAGGGCAGCCATTTGGATTCTTCCTGCCCTTCTCAAACAGGTCACTGTACAGTCCCTTGTTCAAATCATTCGCAGAGTCGTCGAATGTTAGAAGCACAATTTGTGGGACTTGCTCCACTGGCAGATCTCCTGTTTTTGTATTGCAGATGGGATTTTCAGAGATTGGTTCAGGTTAAAGGTTTTGAGGTGATGGGAAAGTGGGTGCCAAAGGACAAGAAAGTTTATGCAAGTGTGTTTTGTTTTAATTTTTTGTAAAGGAAAAGCGCCCATTTTAAGTTAAAAGAAATTTAAAGACATTTCAAAATTCAGTTTTGATTTTTTTTAAATTTGTCATTGGAACACAATATTTGTGATTAAGCAAAATAGGGAAGTCCCAAGCAGTAGAGTTTATATTTTGGGTGTTAATAATTATGCGCCACGTCAGAAGTTGATATTTCAATAAAGTAAAAGATTGGACAGTGGAAGGAACAAAAGAAAGGGTGGAGGGATTTTAAAAAAAAAGAAAAGAAAAAAGACCTCTGTTAGTTACATAATAGCAGAAACAGCAGAAAAGAATGAAGAATGAAGCAGACACATAGTGCTCCATCAGCAGCAGCGACAGCCTGAACAGCACCTGCATTTATGAGATACTATTTGACTTCATATCAATGTGCATAATTAGATACTGTATATTAATCAGTAATGACAGAATTTTTGTTGACAAGGCAATCTGAAAACACCTCTGAGATATCTTCCTTTTGTACTGTTTAATTTAAATTACAAGACTGCATAATGCTATAAGCATTTATATTTGAGATTGAAAGGTCTATCAGAAACCAAAGAATCTGTATACACCATTAATGATATATGTTAAGAAGTATATCAACCAGGTCTGATATTATTTCTGTATTGTTTTTATGCATATATTTCTATGAATATATGTCTGTTTCATAATTGCTGTTCCAGTTGCCCAGTGTTCAAACACATCAGATATTTTGTTGTTTTACTCCAACTTGGGGATCGCTTGGTAGGACATATTCTGAGGCATCAAGGGATCACCAATTTAGTATTGGAAGGAAGCGTGGAGGGTAAAAATCATAGAGGGAGACCAAGAGATGAATACACTAAACAGATTCAGAAGGATGTAGTTGCAGTAGGTATTGGGAGATGATGTAGCTTGCACAGGATAGAGTAGCATGGAGAGCTGCATCAAACCAGTCTCTGGACTGAAGACCACAACAACAAACTCCAACACATCTTTGATGAAGTTTTAAGATTTAATACTATTTCAGTTTCTCTTGGTTTGTGTTACTAATCTAACTCATCAATGATGGTTCATTTTTCCTAAGATTTTGTTAAACTGAGCAACAGAAGTTGTGTATTCTCATTCCTGAAAATCTGTCCATATAGTTGTCAGGCAAATTTTCTCTCATGTTGTGACAAATATTTGCAATTTCGTTTTTGCAATGTGTAAATGGAGTTCACAGAGTCAACTACTGCTCATCACATGTTTCGTGTGATGCTCTGTATCAACAAAAGGCATTGGATTGTTTCCCATTACAAAAAAAAAAAAAAAAAAAAAATATATATATATATATATATATATATATATATATATATATATATATATATGTCTGCTTGTGTCTGTATATGTGTGGATGGATATGTGTGTGTGTGCGCGAGTGTATACCCGTCCTTTTTTCCCCCTAAGGTAAGTCTTTCCGCTCCCGGGATTGGAATGACTCCTTACCCTCTCCCTTAAAACCCACATCCTTTCGTCTTTCCCTCTCCTTCCCTCTTTCCTGATGAGGCAACAGTTTGTTGCGAAAGCTTGAATTTTGTGTGTATGTTCGTGTTTGTTTGTGTGTCTGTTGACCTGCCAGCACTTTCATTTGGTAAGTCACATCATCTTTGTTTTTATATATATATATATATATATATATATATATATATATATATATATATATATATATAAAAAGTGGAATTTTACATTTTTATTCAATGCAGTGGTCCCAAATAATTTTCTATTAGTATGATATTTGTTTTATTAAAATGTATTAAAAGGCCCAGTAAAAATGAAGAATAACCAGATTCCAGTAGTGATACCAGCACTGCTGCTTGGTGGTAGCAGTCTGTGCGGATCAGGGCAGCATGGAAGTTGCTGCTGCAGTACTGGGTATTCTTCACATTTTACTGTCCTTGTTGATACATATCAACAAAACAAATATCACACTACAATAAGTTTAGTCTATCTATCATTTATTATCTGTTATTTATCTAATTCTATTAATTTTACTTTAAAAATCATTTTCTTTATATTGGGAAACAAACCAATGTTCCCTGTTGACACAGAGTGTCACGTGAAAGCCTTTATGAGGGGCATTTGTTTTGGTTGGCTCCACCTACCCATTCCAAATATCTACCAAAACACCAGAGAAAATATGGCTGATGGTATGTACATACAGTGCTTTAGATGGAATAAAATATTTATGAGAACTCACTTCTGTCTTTCAATTGTGTTCTCTACTATCTGTCAGTGCAATCTGCAGGCCCTCCAACAAAAATGGAGTTAACACTTGTGCTGCTACTGTCGCTCTAGTGTAGCTGTAGGTTATAGTCATGAGAAAACAGGTGTTTCCTTGCACTCAATGAATTTCATGATATTTCTGGAAATGCCATTCCACCCATTCCCACTGACTGAAGCACCGTCTGATGTTTTGTGATATTTCTTGCTAAGTGGTGATATTTTTGTTACCGCATTTGAGTGTCTCTAGTCAGACATTTACTTGGCAATTCTATCTTCTGTAATAAAGGAACTCTAGCACCAGAAACAAAACAGTATTCTAACACTACCAAAATATTGATATTCAATTATTTTCATCATGGCAGCAACAACAGCAACCATTACAAAACTGTCTTGAATGAAAAACATCCCACAGTTGCACTAAATTATGTTTATTTTAAACCTTGACCATGGTTTCTGCTATAATAATATAGCCTTCTTCAGAAGTCCTAAAAAAATGATCGAAATAACATCTAGACCAGTGACACAATCTACACATAATCTTCAAAATTAGGTAAGTGATAACATATTACTTACATACACACAATTAAATGAAAAATGTCTTAGCCCAGTGGCTGCGTCAAGACCAGTAAAATAACTTCAAAGACATAAGCCTATTTTGAACATAATTAAAATTACATATGGCACCGTATGTCCTCCACCACTACCACTGTTATACTAGGTGCACAGTTGTCAAATGTGCTACACCCTGCGCACCATAGGTGGCGCTCACCACAGTGAGATACGTCACACCGTTTATCAGACAACTAGTCAATATGTACAACAATAAATTAATAAACAAGCCTACAAGTGCAACTGATGGACCGTATACTATTAATACAAATGTCCAACAGATGAAATACTAAAACTTCCTGACAGATTAAAACAGTGTGCCCAACCGAGACTCGAACTCGGGACCTTTGCCTTTCGCGGGCAAGTGCTCTACCATCTGAGCTACCGAAGCACGACTCTCGCCCGGTCCTCACAGCTTTACTTCTGCCAGTATCTCGTCTCCTACCTTCCAAACTTTACAGAAGCTCTCCTGCGAAGCTTGCAGGCTAAGCCTTGTCTCCGCAGTATCCTTTCTTTCAGGAGTGTTAGTTCTCCAAGGTTCGCAGGCTAAGCCATGTCTCCGCAGTATCCTTTCTTTCAGGAGTGCTAGTTCTCCAAGGTTCGCAGGAGAGCTTCTGTAAAGTTTGGAAGGTAGGAGACAAGATACTGGCAGAAGTAAAGCTGTGAGGACCGGGCGTGAGTCGTGCTTCGGTAGCTCAGATGGTAGAGCACTTTCCCGCGAAAGGCAAAGGTCCCGAGTTCGAGTCTCGGTCGGGCACACAGTTTTAAGCTGTCAGGAAGTTTCATATCAGCGCACACTCCGCTGCAGAGTGAAAATCTCATTCTAGGTGAAATACTGTTGCGTATGATCATTAGATTGGTAGAGCATTAACAGTTTTATATAACAAAGTTTGTCGTATCACTATTTGATGTATGATTCAGACACGAGACACTCATATGCAAATATAACTTCGGCTTACATTATACACTCTAATAGCTTATAGGGCTAATTTTATCAGCCGACCATAGTTGTTGTGCATAGCCACACTAGCAATTATTGACATTATTTCTATGACTAGCCCCTAGTGCATAAGTGTGGTAACATAGTACAAGATGACAAAGGGCACATTAACATATCTGTCTCAACATAAACCACTGTTAACATAAAAGCAGCCCATGTAGGCTTGTTTATTAGTTTATTGCCATACATATTGACAAGTTGCCTGATAAACGGTGCGAGATGTATCTCACTGTGGTGAGCGCCACCTATGGTGTACAGGGTGCAGCACATTTGACAACCATGCACCCAGTATAACAGTGGTAGTGGCGATGGACATACGGTGTCATATGTAATTTTACTTATGTTCGAAACAGGCTTATGTCAATTGAAGTTATTTTATTGGTCTTGACGCAGTCGCTGGGCTAAGACATTTTTCATTTAATTGTGTGTATGTAAGTAATATGTTATCACTTACCCAATTTTGAAGTTTTGTGTAGATTGTATCATTGGTCTAGATGTTAGTTTGATCATTTTTTAGGACTTCTGAAGAAGGCTATATTATAATAGCAGAAACCATGGTCAAGGTTTAAAATAAACATAATTTAGTGCAATTGTGGGCTGTTTTTCATTCAAGACAATTAATATTAAACTTTGATTAATGATGGATCAAAGCAAAGTAAAGACATACAGAGACAAGAATTTGAGACTGCAGGTTCAGCCACTATGTTGATTTCACTTTGTTGTACACAGCAAAATGTGGAAGTCATGTCAAGGTCGTTATAACTTCCCTCTGGTCAGCTCCTTCTATAAGCCTGAAGAGCTGTACTCGTGTGTGTGTGTGTGTGTGTGTGTGTGTGTGTGTGTGTGTATGCGCGCGCACTTGTGCATGGGTGCAGACACATGTGAGGAATTTGGGACTCTATGCACTCTCGGAATAGATATAAGTTCAATATTTGTTACATATTTATGTGCCTGTCTACTTCTCAGTGATTCTTTTATGCAGTTGGAGGCCTCCTTTTTTCATAAAATTATTTTTATTTTCATATTCTCCCCAGGAGTTATGTTATGATATTAGCTTTGTTTTCAGGTCTGTCTGTGAACTCCACAATGTTTTTACATTTTCCCCACATTAATTTTTCTTTGGGCTTAATGAACAGCTTTCTGGCAGTAAGAACATAAAAAATAACTTCGATGTTTTATTTTTCTGCCAACCTGTACTAAAATCAGCTTCACTAAATTTTAAATATGACATGCTTATGTGTTCAAGTAAAGCTCTAGTATGAATACAAAATTTTTATTGGTTGTCCTTTAAGAAGACTTGCTCTTGTTTGCTTGCTAGGTATAGTCTGAGTTATATCCTCATAAATATCATTATGAATCAAACTTTACTTTTGTGATCGTTATGTTCCAGTTTAAAGAAGGTGAAATCTTACTCATCAATGGATTTAGAATTCCACTTCACATTTACAAAAAAATGCATTTTTTACAGATGAGGTCGCAATACAGACATTCTCAGAATATGCACTGTTGTATGAAGTCAAATGTATCTAGAACAAGAAAAGCAAAATATTCACAACATAGGACTTACGATACTGAATGTGTTGCTATTTCATGACCAGCAGCATATAGATCTTGGACTTGACCATAGTCAGTCCATTCATGAGACACATAAAATGTTGCAGCAATATCACAGCCATTTGGATTCCTGCGTCCTTTCTCAAATAGGTCTCTGTACAAATTCTTGTTCAGATCGTTGACAGCATCGTCAAATGTAAGCAGCACAAGTTGAGGCACTTCTTCGGGGCGTAGGTCGCCTGATTCAGTCCATACATTCTCTGTTTAGATACTACATATCTTAATTAGCAACTGTTTTTATTTTCAGTAATATAGAAGAGCTAAACAACATTGACATGTGGAATTGTAAAAACTATGGACTTTTTCTTACATTCTGCAGGAAGTAAGTTAGTAATTATTTCCTTTCATTTTACTTGTGTGTTGGGTGAATATAGCTCACAAAATCCTGTTTTGCAGAAATTTATGGCACAACATGACTAAAAGAAATAATAAGTTGGTAAGAGATATCCACAGAATCCACAGATAGTTAAATTGGTAATAGAGGGATGTGTGGGAATGAAAATGGTAAAGGAGGATATGGGCTTGACTGTAAGTTATGAGGTACAAGTTGATGTAAACTGTAGAAGTTATGCAGGGATTAGTGACTCACACAGGGGAAACTAGTGTGGAGAACCACATCAAACCAGTCTTAGGACTGAAGACCGCAACAACATACAAGAATAAGTATTCTTACAATTATAATTGGAGTTATTATTATTGTAATTGTTGTAATTATTGTAGCATCATCAGTATATGAAATAAACTTTCAAAGTAGCAACAGAAACATTTTAGTACATTCATATGCTCAATAGCCATGGGGTCAAGAAAGAAGCATTTAACTGGATGAAGATACCATCACAAGTTGCTGTCTTAAAATATTACACTGCATAATTTGTGACAACTAATTTGCTTTCTATCTGTGTTTTTCTTGCATGATTCCTCTATCAGAAGATTATTTCTACTAATGATATCTGGTCTTATATCATTACAACTTCTCCTTTGAAATTGTGTGCCCATGCATTCTGTGTTAATTACAAGAAAATATAATTATTTTAATGTTCTGGCACTTAACTAATTGTCGTTTGCCTCCTTTCTTCACAATACAATATTTTTAATTCTGAATTACAATCACTTAATTTTTTACACTCTTTTAAATCTTCTTTGTTTATGATCGAACACAGGACACATGCACAGCCAAACAGTCATGCCAGTAGTCAAGCAGAATATGGCTACAGCTTCTGCTCCTTATCCATAAGGTACTACTTAATTGCCCATTGGGGCTTTTCCAGATCTTTGCTTTACATGAAACGTTACTGGATAATGTCAAATCTTCTTTAAATATGTTATTGATACTGTGTTTCACTGCAAAATATCAAATGTAAGTTTTTCCATTCTGTTTAATGTTTGTGCCCTTTTTGGATACAAAATCTGCTTTTTTGTTACTATCTAACAAGGGGAGTGTCTGATATGTGTCTCACCAGGTTTGCTCAAATTTTGCTCTATATTAAAATGGAGAGACATGTGTTTAATTTTTTGCTGAGAAAAGCCATAGTTTTTGAAAGAAAATCAAAGTTTAATGTTTGTGCCCTTCTTGGCTATCTTCTGTGCTGGTGACTGCTGATATTGCTGCTCTGGAATCACAAAATGTGTCTGCTTTGTCGAATGTGAGTAGGTAGTTGTTTATCTGACTCATTGCAATGTTGATGGCTTCTTCACCTTCAAAATTTTAGTGATGTGAACCTGCAGTTGGATACAGACGATTTTGCTGTATATTCCTACGCCAACATTTCCTACCTTTGCCATTAATGAACCATCTGTGTGAATGTGGAGCAATTAATCTTCAAGTTATTTCAGATTTATTGTTCCCAGTGCTCTATAGCTGTGAATTCAGTTCCTGTTTTTAGTGGTTGAAAAGAAGTCACAGACTCCTTATTGAACTTCACTAACTTTAGATGAATGTCAGTTGGTGACAAAATATGCCAACAAAAGATTTTATGATGATCTGATTGAAATATACACAACATGATTACCTTAAAAAGTTGTATATATTAAAGTGTTCACCATATCAGTTTTGATGATCTGATTGAAATATACACAACATGATTACCTTAAAAAGTTGTATATATTAAAGTGTTCACCATATCAGTTTTGCCACTGACTAAAATTAAAGCAGCAACATATATACACTGAAGAGCCAAAGAAACTAGTACACCTACCTAATATCGTGTAGGGCCCCTGTGAGCACACAGAAGTCCCGCATGGACTCGACTAATGTCTGAAGTAGTGCTTGAGGAATTGAAACCCTGAATCCTGCAGGGCTGTCCATAAATCAATACGATTATGAGGGAATGGAGATCTTTCCTGAACAGCACATTGCAAAGCATCCCAGATATGCTCAATAATGTTCATGTCTGGGGAGTTTGGTGACCAGTGGTAGTGTTTAAACTCAGAAGAGTGTTCCTAGAGCTACTCTGTAACAATTCTGGATGTGTGGGGTGTCACATTGTCCTGCTGGAGTTGCTCAAGCCCATCCGGAACGCACAATTGACATGAATTGATGCAAGTGATCAGACAGGATGCTTACATACATATCACCTGTCAGAGTCACATGTAAATGTATCAGGGGTCCCATATCACTCCAACTGCACACGCCCTGCACCATTACGGAGCTTCCAACAGCTTCAATAGTCACCTGCTGATGTGCAGGGTCTGTGGATTCATGAGGTTGTCTCCATGCCTGTTCACGTCCATCCACTAGATACAATTTTAAACGAGACTCATCCGACCAGGCAACATCTTTCCAGTCATCAACAGACCATTGTCAGTGTTGACGGGCCCAGGAGGGGCATAAAGCTTTGTGTCATGCAGTCATCAAGGGTAAATGTGTGGTCCTTTGGCTCCAAAAGCCCATATCGATGATATTTCATTGAATGGTTTGCACACTGACATTTGATGGCAGCGCTGAAATCTGCAGCAATTTGCAGAAGGATTGCACTTCTGTCACACTGAAAAATTCTCTTCAGGTGTCTTTGGTCCCATTCTTGCAGGATCTTTTCCCAGTCACAATGATGTCAGAGATTTGATGTTTTACTGGATTCCTGATATTCATGGTACACTCGTGAAATGGTCATACAGGAAAATCCCCACTTCATTGCTACCTCGGAGGTGCTGTGTCCCATCACTTGTGCACCGACTATAATACCACATTCAAACTCACTTAAATCTTGATAACCTGCCATTGTAGTAGCAGTAATTGATCTAACAACTGTGTCAGACACTTGTCTCATAGAGGCATTGCCAACCACTGCACCATATTCTGCCTGTTTACATGTCTCTGTATTTGCATATGTCTGCCTATGCCAGTTTCTTTGGCACTTCAGTGTAAAAGTAACATTGCCGTTTTTATGTCAGGCAAACAAATTTTGACCGTGGTCTCACATGCAGTGAAAATGGTCTGCAAAATACATAACTATCTAACTAACCCTCAAACTTTGTTACATTTTTATATAGCTCATTCACAATACTTTCTAGAAATATTACACTCAATAAGAAAAACAAGATTAAAATGAATATAATCAATATATGTTTCTTCAAAATCATGTCTCCGTATGGGAAGTGTGAATGCCCTGTTCCAGTTGGTTTTTAGCTGGCTCATGGATGTCGAGAACAGTGTATCATCTTACGTGAAACATCACAACAACAAAAAACATAGTTCTAAAATTATTTAAAAGTTACACAAATTTTATTTCAGTGCCGTGTCTTTAAACATACCTGGTATATCCTTACCACCACAGAAGCAATCAGGTAACAAACACACATCCTTACGGCATTTTGCAGCAGTCTTATCAACCTGTGGCTGGGGATAGACTGGTGCAGGCCTAAAAGAAGAATGAAACATAATTATTTTCTCAACGTACTGGACAAGTAAAATGTAGAGGAAAGTACTTATTGTGAACATCACTCCAAAAATCTTCAGAGGGCCAAAACATACGCTTGTTTACAACTCATAACTTGTGTAGACATTAGGTTACTCTAATATGAAATACAATTAAATAAACACCGATTAATTATCACAGTCACAGCTCCCAATTCTACATCCTTCTCTTCCACATCAAATCCTAAAGTTTTTATTTCCTGACTGATTTATTTGTACTTTTATTCTGGTAATATGTTTTATGTACATTTTCTGCTTTCAAAATTAAAATTTTCATTTACAGTATAATTTTGTTAGATAACTGTTCAAAATGTCATACTCTACAGTGAATAATATTATAATGTTGAAATTTAGTTACTTACTTAGTTTAACAGTTGTTACAGTGTCTAAATGAGAACAAAGTACATGTAAATATAATGACCTGTCAAAAAATCTGAAAAGGTCTTATACATAAGTGAAAATAAAGAAATATAAACAGTATGGAAAGTTCTGGCAGAATGTACATAATTTAGGAATAAAGATAACAGCTCACTAAATAGTAGTGGATAGGTGGCTGATGGTTCGGGGGGTTTGGAGTGGGTGTAGTACAGTGACAGGCTAGGATATTGTGTAGATTTGGTGGGCAGTGGAATATCATTTTACAAGGGGTGGGAAGGATTATGATTAGAATGTTCCTCGTTTGTTTATATGAGGGTTACACACAAAGCAATGCACCTAATTTTTTTTCTTCAACAATTTTTTATTGAACATAATGATAATTAGATGCACGAAAGAATGGTGTTATATCTACACACCCTAATATTCCCCGTAACCTCCATCCCATTCTATGGCCTTCCTCCAGCACGAAACAAGGGCATGTAATCTGTGTTGGTACCAATCCTTGTCCTGGTGGTGGAGCCAGTGTTTCACTGTGTGAATCATCTCATCATCATCCTCAAAATATCTTCCACAAATGGCATCCTTCAATGGCCCAAACAATTCGAAGCAGTTGCTTTCAATTTTTTCTTCTGTGGGGACTGGGAATGGTGGCATTCCATCAACTATGGTTTTGTTTCGGGCTTAAAATGGTGAACCCAGGTTTCATCACTAGTCACAATCTAAGACAAGGAGGCGTCACCCTCAGCTTCAAAATGTTGCAACAAATCAAGACAAACAGTTTTTCTGTGCAATTTGTGATCCACCGTAAGACACCACAGGACCCATCTTGCACACAGTTTTGAATATCCAAGAGTGCAGATAATTGCATTCACACTTCCTTTGCTGATTGAGAGATGCAGCGCCACTTGCTGAGTCATAATGTGTCTGTCCTCACAAATGACAACAATAGCTCCTGCAACACGTCAGGTGTGACAACTGTGGATCGTCTCCCCAACTCCTGCAAATCGTGGAGCTCTGCCGAACCAGCTTTTGATGACCTCACCCTCCATGCCCAGTGACTAACTACACTTCTGCTGGCAACAGATGCTCCATAGACTTTGCACAAGTGTTTGCAAATATTCTCCACAGTTTCTTTCTCTGCTGTGAGAAATTCAATGACAGCAAGTTGCTTGTAACGTACATCATCTACAGATGTCATTTTGAAACCGTCCTGCAGCTATGCTACCTGTCGGAAGTGACGAAACTTGGCACGCTTACTCAGGAGACTTCAAATATATACATACATAACATTTCCCATTTGTAGCCCTCTTTTTGGCTGAGGAAAATAATGATGCATTACTTTCTGGACAAACCTCATAGAATACTTACACTCTCTCGCAATACTGTTGTCCATACTGCCCACTATAAACACATTGTTATTCTTTGTGAAATCTTGACAATTTCGACCAGTATCCTTTCTCATCTGACCCGACCAGCACAGTAGTAATTTTTATACTAAATCTTACTCCTCTCTAGCATGAAAACTACATATAAACAAAACTAGTTTTTGTTTACTGACTTTTATATTCTCTTGCTTTCTGAATACTTACTGAAAGTTGTTGCATGCTGTCTACACTAATATCTACCTGATCCTCATCTATTTCTAGCTAAGACACACTTCCAACCAATATTCCACATTTATTACCAAACTGTCTGAAAAGTCCTACTTGTTCCTCCTTTTACAATCTGCAAAGGTATCTTGTACTGTGTTTTTGTGTATTTGGTATTATTAGCTATATCAAAGTGCCATAATTTTTTTACAACTTACAGACTAGTATTGAGAACCTTACATTTATTAGTTTCATTACACCTTCATCACCTCCTGAAAGACTGGTACGAAGAAAGATAAAAGAACTCAACATTGTCACTTGAAAGAAAACATGTTTTCATAGGACATTGTCTATAAGTGTCAATTTGTCTCTCTTCTGCAGATGCAACTAACAGAAAAGATATCAAAATCATATACTGCATAAAACTGAATGTTTTAATTTTTCACAGTGCTTTATTTTGAATGAAATAATGAGCTGGAAACGATACATATCAACAATATATCATTTAATATTTTAATATTTTCTTCAAGTTATTAGAGAGAATTAACAAAAATGATGGGACATCAAACAGTCAGGTCCAAACAAAATCTGTTTCATAAGACTATGATTTGACATATACCTGTGATTGTTTCTGTAGCTTTCTTATATCTCTTGCAGCATGAGTACTTAAGGTGTCCAGATTCACTATTCAAGTTAGAACCACAATATGTTAATTTATCTACATAAAACTGAAATTATTTTATACTTAAAAGTTAGTAATTACCTGCTCGGAGGGTACTTATAAATGTCAACAAATTCTTGAGCTTTTGACACAAATGCTGTTGATGGTTTTAAGGTTGGTCGTGTCCTGAAAATGAAGAAAAAGTTGTGTTATAATACTTTTTTCAGTTTTGACAGAAAAAATATACTGCATGTGTACCAGTGAAAAAATAATAGAAATCAATTGTCTTTATGCAACATTTCACAGCCACTGAATGAGTACATAAACCAGTTGAGGGAGAAACAATGAGCTCCATTTAGTTACAATATTGTTAGTATGGTTCTTTATACCCCACAGAGAAACACAACTTACTACAAGCATATTTTGAATTATTAGAAATTTTTTAATATAGAAACCTTAGTCGCTGGCTGAAATTAAAAATCATTAATTCTATACTGTAAATGAGTAACATAGCATTTTTGATGTTGCATATGGGAATGGAATGAAACTAATCTACACCACTGGCCATTAAAATTGCTACACCACAAAGATGACGTGCTACAGATGCAAAATTTAACCAACAGGAAGAAGATGCTGTGATATGCAAATGATTAGCTTTTCAGAGCATTCACACAAGGTTGGCACTGGTGGCGACACCTACAACGTGCTGACATGAGGAAAGTTGCCAACCGATTTCTCATACACAAACAGCAGTTGACCGGCGTTGCCTAATGAAACGTTGTTGTGATGCCTCGTGTAAGGAGGAGAAATGCGTACCATTACATTTCCGACTTTGATAAAGGTTGGATTGTAGCCTATTGCGATTGTGGTTTATCGTATCTCGACATTGCTGCTCGCATTGGTCGAGATCCAACAACTGTTAGCAGAATATGGAATCGGTGGATTCAGGAGGGTAATACGGAATGCCGTGCTGGATCTCAATGGCCTCGTATCACTAGCAGTCGAGATGACAGGCATCTTATCCGCATGACTCTAACGGATCGTGCAGCCACATCTCAATCCCTGACTCAACAGATGGGGATGTTTGCAAGACAACAATCTGCATGAACAGTTTGACGACGTTTGCAGCAGCATTGGACTATCAGCTCGGAGACCGTAGCTGCGGTTACCCTTGACGCTGAATAACAGACAGGAGCGCCTGCGATGGTGTACTCAATGATGAACCTGGGTGCACGAATGGCAAAACATCATTTTTTTTTATGAATCCAGGTTCTGTTTACAGCATCATGATGGTCGCATCCGTGTTTGGTGACATCGCGGTGAACGCACGTTGGAGGCATGTATTCGTCATCGCCACACTGGCGTATCACCTGGCATGATGGTATGGGGTGCCATTGGTTACATGTATCTGTCACCTCTTGTTTGCATTGATGGCACTTTGAACAGTGGACATTACATTTCAGATGTGTTACGACCCGTGGCTCTACCCGTCATTCGATCCCTGCAAAACCCTACATTTCAGCAGGATAATGCATGACCGCATGTTGCAGGTCCTGTACGGGCTTTTCTGGATACAGAAAATGTTTGACTGCTGCCCTGGCCAGCACATTCTCCAGATATCTCACCAATTGAAAACGTCTGGTCAATGGTGGCTGAGCAGCTGGCTTGTCACAATACACCAGTCACTACTCTTGATGAACTGTGGTATTGTGTTGAAGCTGCATGGGCAGCTGAACCTGTACACACCATCCAAGCTCTGTTTGACTCAATGCCCAGGCGTATCAAGGCTGTTATTACAGCCAGAGGTGGTTGTTCTGGGTGCTGATTGCTCAGGATCTATGCACGCAAACTGCTTTATCTACAACTTACTTTATCTACACTGAGCATATGAGGTCATTCCATTTCGTACCCCATATGAGCTGACTCATTCCAATTGTGACTCATTGATATTGAAGTTATAGAACACATTTCTGTATATTGTGAATTGCATTATTTTACATTTATGGGCAATGAGAGCAATCAATCTTTGAGTCACTTTGAAATCTTACCAAGATCTGGCTGCATATTGCTGCAGCTTTTTTCTCATAGTAACTTAATACCAGGTGTTAGGAAATTCCCATTAAAAACTTCTAGGACTTGTAGAGGGGAGTGAGTAGATAATACTTTGAATTGGAACCCATGTCTGGAAACATACTGTTTCCGTACTACAGTCATTTGAAATCATGTTGGTAAGTCAACTACTTTTGCAAGCAAATGATTAGGTTAGGAATGATGCAGTATGTCACTTGTTTTACACTTCCAATCACTGGTTATAGCAATCTACAGAATTCTTGGATGTGTGGTAACAAAAGTGTTTTCAGCCAAATTCGAATGCCTCCTGGAAAAACTCCAGAAAGAAAGAAAGAAAAAAGTTGTTATAGCAGCAGAATTCAACTTAAATGTCTTAGTTGAAAGCAATGATTCCACAAAATTTTGTGACTTGATTCAGAAATCTGGTTTCAAGCTAAATTTTTCTGAAGGCACTAGGGAAAACAGCAGATCAGTGACCTGTATTGATAATATTATTACTAACTACAAATTTGACAGTGGAAATAAGCACAAATATTGCTTAGACTTGGGTATTTCAGATCACTCAGCTCTGTTTATTGAGCTCCCAAAAGCAAATAACGTAAAGCCTCCAGAAGTGTGTATAAAAAGGGATCTCAGTAAAAGTAAAATGGATTTATTCCGCAGTAAATTAAGTATAATAAGCTGGCCTGTAGACTACAATAGTTCAAGCTCGATAAACTATGACAAATTCTTAAATTGTTTCTTAGAGGTATTTAATGAATCATTTTCTCATAGATAAAAGCAAAAGAAAGTTAATGGTAAACTCAAATGGATTACAACAGGAATAAAAATCTCTAGTGCCAGAAAGAGAGAGCTCCACAATGAGTTAAAATCAAACAGAAATCCGGATTTTGTTATTTGTGTCAAACAGTATAAAGCTGTATTTAGGAAAGTTGTAGTGGCAGCTAAAAAAATGGCAAATAATAAATTGATACGAGAACACAGAAATAAGACAAAAGCAGTGTGGTCAGTTGTTCAGTCTTAACTAGGAGCCAAAGTAAAAATTCATGAGATTTTGAAAATTAGACATGAAAATGAAATTATAGTAAACCCTGTTCAGATGTCAAGTTGTTTCAATGAATTCTTCCTAAATGTAGTAAGATCGGATGTGGATATGACATTCTATCGAGGCATCACAAATTTGGAAAACAGCCAGAACACATCTTTTAAACAATTTGAAAAAATCACCCAAAGGGATGTGGAAAAGGAAATATTGTCTCTAAAAAACAAAACCTCACATGGGTGGGATGAAATAACAACATCTGTAATCAAGTATGTGTACGATATTATTTCCCAACCACTGTCAACTAATAAATCAATCTTTTGAACAGGGGTGCTTTCCAGAGGTATTGAAATATGGTGAGATCAAACCTCTATTCAAGAAAGGATTGACAGAAGATATGGGGAATTACTGCCCTATCTCTCTCTAGCCAGTCTTCTCTAAAGTGTTTGAAAAGATTGCAGCAAAACAATTTAATAACTTTCTTACTGTAAATGATATAATTTTTAAAAACCAGTTCGGATTCCAACAGGGTAAAAGCACTGTGAATGCTATAAATGAGTTTATCCAAAAAATATGCTCCATGTTAGATAAAAGTAGAAAGGTCACAGGTATATTCTGAGATCTGACTAAAGCTTTTGATTCAGTGAATCATGCAGTACTCCTCCACAAATTAGAGATGTATTGAATCAGAGACACTACTTTAAAATGGTTTAGCTCTTACCTATCAGGTACGAAAGAAGAGTAATTTTAACTTCAAATGGAACCAATTATTCATCAGACTGGAGAACAGTTCCCCAAGGAGTCCCACAAGGTTCGATATTGGGTCCCTATGTGTTTCTTTTTTACGTAAATGACCTACCACTTGCTATTGATGTTCATTCAGTCTTATTTGCTGATGATACATCAGTTCTAATTGAAAATGAGGTATCTGAAAATATTCCAGAAAAAGCCAAAAATACTTTAGAAAAACTTGAATCTTGGTTCTATCAAAATGGACTAAAACTAAATGTAACTAAAACCAAAATGATGCAATTTGAAGCTAAATCAGTAGAAAGGAGTGAAAGAAAGATAACTTGCAATGATCAGGATATCACAGAAGCAAAACACATGAAGTTCTTAGGCCTAAATCTTGACAAAAATTTAAATTGGAAGGTACACATAGATTACTTAGCAAATAAACTGAACAACTTAGCATTTGCAATGTGTATTTTGTCAGGTGCCACAAATATGGATACCAGAAAGATAGTTTATCACTGCTACTTTGAGTCAGTTATTCGCTGTGGCATAATCTGGGGAAATTCAGCAAATGTCACTAGGCTCCTAGTATTACAAAATAAAGTAATTAGAAACATGTGTGTTGCAAAAAAACGGGAATCCTGTCAACCACTGTTAAAAAATTTAAAAATACTATCTATCCCCTCACTTTACATATATGAGATGGTGGTGTTCCTATATAGAAATCAACATACACTAGACACTTTCCGTTTTGGCCACAACTACAGCACTCACCACAGAGATAACTTCAAACTTCCAACACATCGTTTAAAATTTTATGCCCAAACGCCAGAGTATATGGGGTTAAAAATTTTCAATAAAATAAAAGGCAGTAATATATTTAAAATGGAGATTGGTTCACTGAAAAGATTGCTCTTTATTCTTCTGGTGGAAAAGTGTTATTATTCTGTCGATGAATTCATTGAGGACAGCTTCACAATCTGAACACAGGGATTGTACTACATGTATTATTTTATGTACATGTGTAGCTGTAACTTAGAAATGTAAAATATAATGTAAACTTCTGTATTTCTCTTAAAAAAGTGAAAAAAGTTTCTTTTGTAAACCTTGACATGTCTCCTGTACATCAAATCAAATGATTTGAAAATTGTATGTAATGAGATGAATAAACCACATATCACAATAGCCAGAGAAATGGCTTGTGTACTCGTTAACAGGTTCTCTTCAACTTGATGCAGTATAGCCTCTTCCATTTTGGATGTGGTGCATCTGCTAGGAACACCACAGTCAAGCCTTCTGACAGTGAAGATGTCCTTTCTCGAAGCTATTGTGTAATAGTAGTGAAATGGGTATGCAACAGACTCAGACGTTGTGGAGAATGATCTTGATACAGGTGACGACAGTTCGTCAATTGCTATGAGCTTCGCCATTCAGCAGGATCTTGTTGGTGCATTCTCTAAACATGTACTTTACTACGTTGATCTGACACTCACAGACATGTGAATGAGGCTCGAATCAGGTCAGAGAGGTAGGATGGACATCAGATTACACCAGCCGATCCAATGTAATTTCCTTCCACCATGACTACCCCACTGCAAATCTACTTAGCAATCATGTTTTCAATTGTCTGCAGTGTGGAAACGGTATGCCATTGCATGGGGTGTATGGGGTGGCAACAGGAAGGGCATCCGGGCACCCTTCGACACTAACATCATCAAATCCAAAGTAACAAGGCTGATCCCGCGTTGAAGTGGGACAGGGGCCCAAAGAAAATGATGATGACTGTCCTCTACAAGTCCTCGAAGTTTGAAACTAGAATTTCTGAACACACTGTATAGATAAATGCATCATCTGCAAAAAGTTTGAGGTTACTACTGATACAATCCAACAGATCATTAACATACATCATCAACTGGAATGCCCCCAACACACTTCCCCAGAGCAAACCTGAAGTTACTTTTATGTCTATGTGTAATTCTCCATCTGAGCTAACATGCTGGGTCCTCCTTATCGAGAAATCATCAGTCCCGTCACCAATTTGATTTGATACCACACGATCATACTTTCACTAATAAATGTTGTGTGGTACTGAGTCAAATATGAAGCCAAAAATAATATATCTATGTGACTGCCTTGTTCCATGACTTTCAGAATATCATGCGAGATAAGCACAAGTTGGGATTCACATAACTGAAGTTTTCAAAACCCATGCCGGTTGGCACGATAGAGGTCATTTACTTCGAGATACTGCATTATACTACAATGTCCTAATATTTGGCTGGTGATTGACTGTATTTGAGCCTGCAGCTGTTCTTGCCTTTTTACTTTGGCAAACACTATGATAAAATAGTTTACTGTAGTAATAAATGGATCACACTCTTCATCCGTATTCTGTGCATCTGGATTTTCAGTCAAATATTCTCTACTTAACACTGCTGTAAAATGTCCATGTGATCCATAAAAGCAGAACACACTTAAATCATCTGATGTTACACTAACAACTTCAAGGATGGGCTTTGGTGAGTTTTAGTTCTTTACTGTTTAGTTTGGGGAGAAACTTCCTGGCAGAATAAAACTGTGTGCTGGACTGAGATTCAAACTCAGGACCTTTGCCTTTCACGGGTGAGTGCTCTACCAACTGAGCTACCCAAGCATGACTCACAACCTGTCCTCACAGCTTTAATTCCATCAGTAACTCATCTCCCACTTTCCAAACTTCACAGAAGCTCTTCTGCGAACCTTGCAGAACTAGCACTCCTGGAAGAAAGGATATTGCAGAGACATGGCTTAGCCGCAGCCTGGGCATGTTTCCATAATGAGATTTTCACTCTGCAGCAGAGTGTGCACTGACATGAAACTTCCTGGCACATAAAAACTGTGTGCCGAGAGCACTTGCCTGCAAAAGGCAAAGGTCCTGAGTTCAATTCTCAGTCCTGCTCACAGTTTTAATCTGACAGGAAGTTTCATATCAGCATACACTACCTGCAGAGTAAAAATCTCATTCTGTACACATCCCCCAGGCTGTGGCTAAGCCACGTCTTCGCAGTATCCTTTCTTTCAGGAGTGCTGGTTCTGCAAGGTTTGCAAAAGAGCTTCTCTGTAGTTTGGAAGATAGGAGATGAGGTACTGGCAGAATTAAAGCTGTGAGGACAGGTTGTGAGTCGTGCTTGGGTAGCTCAGTTGGTAGAGCACTTGCCCACGAAGGCAAAGGTGCAGAGTTCGAGTTTCTGCCCGGCACACAGTTTTAATCTGCCAGTATGTTCCATATCAGTGCACACTCCTCTGCAGAGTGAAAATCTCATTCTAGTCTGGGGAGGTTCTCCTTTAATTTTAAGGCATACATAAATTCCACCAATTTTATGTTTGAGTCTACCAAACTAACTAGATCAGTTATACCCCTTTATTGTCAGATTACCTTTTTCAGTTTCACCTAGACCATATTCATAACACATAATATTTCTATTTGTTCACTATTTCATTTAAGAGTAAGTCTGATGCATGTTTGGTTATCACTGTTAGCATTCAACCACTATCCTTATACACATACATTAACAACGCGTTTCAAGAGACAATGCTCTCATCATCAGGTTGTAAAGTCTGTGTCATGAAATTAAACGGACTAAAAAGACAAAATACCATCACAAACAGTCAGGAAGTCCATATAGTAAAAGAGAATTAAAAGTATATTGGACTGTGAGTCCTCGTCTTACATTGAAGTTGTTGACTTAAGTTGATGGCCGTCCCGTAGCTACCAAGTATGCTGTCACACTGTGCCGGCTCGGGAGCTGTTGTGGATTGATGTGCCTAGGTGTTGTGGCGTGGTTACAGCCGTGTGCTTGACAGTAACGCTATGCTATTGGGCACCTTATTTCCTTATTGCATTGGTCTGTATCGTTAGCCTCTAGCAACTCCGTCAGTGACATGCTACCAACTTAAAGTCGCATACCTACCCTAAAATAATTCTAAAAACCCACTAAAAAATCTCATTTCTTTAAAATTATCTTGTGCATTTAGAATATTGCTTTGTTTCTTTTCATGGATAGCTATTTCAAATTCCTCTAGTATATCAAGTTTCCTCCCTTTCTTTTCTACATGCAATATTTCCACATTATCTTCTATGCTATTAAGGGGATGGCCTGTTTCATATATACGGTTCGCAACAGCTGATTTGTCATAATTTCCTAACCTGATCGCATCTTTATGTTCTTTATACCAGATCACGAATGATCTTCCTGTCTGCCCTATATATTTTGCATCACAAGTTCCGCACTGAATCTTATAAACTCCCGATCTTTCAAACTTATTTCTCTTCTCGCCAGTATCGTGCTTAAGGCTATACCTCACTAGGTTATTAGTCTGAAAAGCTATTTTAACATCGTATGGCTTAAAAATATTTGCTATCTTTTGTGAGACTGTTCCGTAGTATGGCATCATGATAATTTTCTCTTTCTCTCCATCAGGTTTTTTTCTTTTTGCGCTTATTACTTTTCCGTAACAGTTTTTTAACCATACCTATTCTGTAACCATTATTCATCGCTATTCTCTTAACGGTATTAATTTCAGTCTCCCTATCTTTTTCGCTCATAGGTATATTGACTGCCCTATGCACGAGACTACGGAAAACAGCTTCTTTATAAGCCTGCGGATGGCATGAATCATTCGGGATCACGGCATCAGTCGTAGTTTGTTTTCTATAAATGGAGACACATGTTTGTTGCCCTGCTTTTTTATATTCAGGTCCAGGAACTGTAAACAATTGTCAGTTTCATACTCCATGGTAAATTCTATTTTATTATGTGCATCATTGAACTTTTTTACTATTTCCTCAATGTCCTCATGGGAACCATCGACAAGTAACAGAGTGTCGTCAATATAACGTTTGTAATAAACAATTTTATTCATAATGTTATTGTCAGAATTTAGAACTTTATCTTCAAGGTCGTTGATAAAAATGTCGGCCATTGTTCCTAAAATACTGGACCCCATGGCTAACCCATCGTCCTGAATATAAAATTTTGTTATTAAACATAAAATAATTAAAACTTGTAGTGAGCTGTAGGAGTTCAATAAATTCAATTGTCTCTTGCGTTGAAATTTTACCGTATTTAAGGAAATTTCTCTTAATGATTTCTATAGTTTCGTTAACCGGAACACTGGAGTATAAGTTCTTAACATCCAACGAAACCAAACGGGAAGTGTCAGTGACTGGCGTATCTTTAATTTCACCTATCATGGTCATACTACCACGCACCGAATAGTTATTTTTATACACGTAAGTCTTTTTCAGAATTTGGTTCAACAATTTCGTTATTTTATATGCTGGACTATTTCGACCATTAACGATCGGACGAACCGGATGCAGATATTTATGTATCTTCACCTGTGATCTTAATTTGGGGGCCGTTGGATTCATGATAACACATCTTCTTTTTTCGGCTTCTGTTAACGGTTGAAATAGTCCAGCATATAAAATAACGAAATTGTTGAACCAAATTCTGAAAAAGACTTACGTGTATAAAAATAACTATTCGGTGCGTGGTAATATGACCATGATAGGTGAAATTAAAGATACGCCAGTCACTGACACTTCCCGTTTGGTTTCGTTGGATGTTAAGAACTTATACTCCAGTGTTCAGGTTAACGAAACTATAGAAATCATTAAGAGAAATTTCCTTAAATACGGTAAAATTTCAACGCAAGAGACAATTGAATTTATTGAACTCCTACAGCTCATTACAAGTTTTAATTATTTTATGTTTAATAACAAAATTTTATATTCAGGACGATGGGTTAGCCATGGGGTCCAGTATTTCAGGAACAATGGCGGACATTTTTATCAACGACCTTGAAGATAAAGTTCTAAATTCTGATGATAACATTATGGATAAAATTGTTTATTACAAACGTTATGTTGACGACACACTGTTACTTGTCGATGGTTCCCGTGAGGACATTGAGGAACTAGTAAAAAAGTTCAACGATGCACATAATAAAATAGAATTTACCGTGGAGTATGAAACTGACAATTGTTTACAGTTCCTGGACCTGAATATAAAAAAGCAGGGCAACAAACATGCATTCTCTGTTTATAGAAAACAAACTAAGACTGATGCCGTGATCCCGAATGATTCATGCCATCCGCAGGCTTATAAAGAAGCTGCTTTCCGTAGTCTCGTGCATAGGGCAGTCAATATACCTATGAGCGAAAAAGATAGGGAGACTGAAATTAATACCGTTAAGAGAATAGCGATGAATAATGGTTACAGAATAGATATGGTTAAAAAACTGTTACGGAAAAGTAATAAGCGCAAGAAGAAAAAAACCTGATGGAGAGAAAGAGAAAATTATCACGATGCCATACTACGGAACAGTCTCACAAAAGATAGCAAATATTTTTAAGCCATACGATGTTAAAATAGCTTTTCAGACTAATAACCTAGTGAGGTATAGCCTTAAGCACGATATTGGCGAGAAGAGAAATAAGTTTGAAAGATCGGGAGTTTATAAGATTCAGTGCAGAACTTGTGATGCAAAATATACAGGGCAGACAGGAAGATCATTTGCGATCCGGTATAAAGAACATAAAGATGCGTTCAGGTTAGGAAATTATGACAAATCAGCTGTTGTGAACCATATATATGAAACAGGCCATCCCCTTAATAGCATAGAAGATAATGTGGAAATATTGCATGTAGAAAAGAAAGGGAGGAAACTTGATTTACTAGAGGAATTCGAGATAGCTATCCATGAAAAGAAACAAAGCAATATTCTAAATGCACAAGATAATTTTAAAGAAATGAGATTTTTTAGTGGGTTTTTAGAATTATTTTAGGGTAGGTATGCGACTTTAAGTTGGTAGCATGTCACTGACGGAGTTGCTAGAGGCTAACGATACAGACCAATGCAATAAGGAAATAAGTCACCCAATAGCATAGCGTTACTGTCAAGCACACGGCTGTAACCACGCCACAACACCTAGGCACGTCTGTCCACAACAGCTCCCGAGCCGGCACAGTGCGACAGCATACTTGGTAGCTATGGGACGGCCATCGACTTGTGTCAACAATTTCAATGTAAGACGAGGACCCACAGTCCAATATGCTTTTAATTCTGTTTTACTATATGGACTTCCCGACTGTTTGTGATGGTATTTTGTCTTTTTAGTCCGTTTAATTTCATGACATAGACTTTACAACCTGATGATGAGAGCATTGTCTCTTGAAACGCGTTGTTAATATATGTGTATAAGAATCGCGGTTGAATGCTAACAGTGATAACCAGTATAACGACAACTGCTACCTCGACTCCATAATGGATTATATTAATGCATGTTTATTATTACCAATATTCTGATGCAGTACTTTTTTGTGATTTTCTTTTAGCTGACTTCTTTATTATATATTGTATTCTAAAAACTTCTATGCAGTTCTTCCTTGTTTGGATTGTGCTTGTATACTGAGGTGACAAAAGTCATAGGGTACCTCCTACTATTGTGTCACACCTCGTTTTGCCCAGCATAGTGCAGCAACTCAAAATGATATGGATTCAACAAGTTGTCAGAAGCCCCTGCAGAAATACTGAGCCATGCTGCATATACAGCTGCCTATAATTGCAAAAGTGTTGCTGGTATACGAGTTTGTACATGAATTTACCCCTCGATTATGTCACATTGGGATTCATGTCAGATCATCTGGGTGGCCACATCATTCACTCGATCTGTCCAGAATGATCTTGAAATCAGTTGCGAACAACTGTGACCCGGTGACATGGTGTACTGTCATCCATAAAAATTCCATCACTGTGTGGGAATAAAAAGTCCATGAATGGCAGCAAATGGCCTCTAAGTTGCCAAACATAACCATTTCCCATCAACAGTTGGTTCAGTTGGACCAGAGAACCCAGTCTACTCCATGGAGCTACCACCAACTTGTACAGCACCTTGCTGATAACTTGGACCCATGGCTTCATTCTCGAACCCCATGATCAGCTCTTACCAACTGAAATTGGGACTAATCTGGCCAGGCCATGATTTTCCAGTCATCTAGGGTCCAACCGATATGCTCACGAGCCCATAAGAGGTTCTGCACGCAATGTCATGCTGTTAGAAAAGGCACTTGTGTTGGTCATCTAGTGTCATAGCCCATTAATGCCAAATTTCACCACACTGTTCTCATGGATACATTCGTTGCACATCCCACATTGATTTCTGCAGTTATTTCATGCAGTGTTGCTTGTCTGTTAACACTGACAACTCGACACAAATGCCACTGCTCTTGATTAAGTGAAGGCCATCAGCCACTGCATTATATGTGGCGAGAGGTAATATGTGAAACCTGATATTCTTGGCAAACTCTTGATACTGTGCATCTCAGAATATTGAAATCCCTAATGATTTCTGAAATGGAATGTCCCATGTGTCTAGCTCCAACTACCATTTCCCATTCAAAGTCTGTTAATTCCCATTGTGCGGCCATAATCATGTTGGAAACCCCTTCACTTCAGTCACCTGAGTACAAACGACAGCTCTGCCAATGCACTGTCCTTTTATACCTTGCATGCATGATAATACCACCATATGTATATACAGGGCTATTATAAATGATTCAAGCGATTTCATAAATTCACTGTAGCTCCATTCATTGACATATGGTCACGACACACTACAGATACGTAGAAAAACTCATAAAGTTTTGTTCGGCTGAAGCCGCACTTCAGGTTTCTGTCGCCAGAGCGCTCGAGAGCGCAGTGAGACAAAATGGCGACAGGAGCCGAGAAAGCGTATGTTGTGCTTGAAATGCACTCACATCAGTCAGTCATAACAGTGCAACGACACTTCACGACGAAGTTCAACAAAGATCCACCAACTGCTAACTCCATTCGGCGATGGTATGCACAGTTTAAAGCTTCTGGATGCCTCTGTAAGGGGAAATCAACGGGTCGGCCTGCAGTGAGGGAAGAAACGGTTGAACGTGTGCGGGCAAGTTTCACACGTAGCCCGTGCAAGTCGACGAATAAAGCAAGCAGGGAGCTAAACGTACCACAGCCGACGGTTTGGAAAATCTTACGGAAAAGGCTAAAGCAGAAGCCTTACTGTTTACAATTGCTACAAGCCCTGACACCTGATGACAAAGTCAAACGCTTTGAATTTTCGGTGTGGTTGCAACAGCTCTTGGAAGAGGATGCGTTCAGTGTGAAACTTGTTTTCAGTGATGGAGCAACATTTTTTCTTAATGGTGAAGTGAACAGACACAATGTGCGAATCTGGGCGGTAGAGAATCCTCATGCATTCGTGCAGCAAATTCGCAATTCACCAAAAGTTAACGTGTTTTGTGCAATCTCATGGTTTAAAGTTTACGGCCCCTTTTTCTTCTGCAAAAAAAATGTTACAGGACACGTGTATCTGGACATGCTGGAAAATTGGCTCATGCCACAACTGGAGACCAACAGCGCCGACTTCATCTTTCAACAGGATGGTACTCCACCGCACTTCCATCATGATGTTCAGCATTTCTTAAACAGGAGATTGGAAAACCGATGGATCGGTCGTGGTGGAGATCATGATCAGCAATTCATGTCATGGCCTCCACACTCTCCCGACTTAACCCCATGCAATTTCTTTCTGTGGGGTTATGTGAAAGATCCAGTGTTTAAACCTCCTCTACCAAGAAACGTGCCAGAACTGCGAGCTCGCATCAACGATGCTTTCGAACTCATTGAAGGGGACATGCTGCGCCGAGTGTGGGAGGAACTTGATTATCGGCTTGATGTCTGCCGAACTACAGGGGCACATATCGAACATTTGTGAATGCCTAAAAAAACTTTTTGAGTTTTTCTATGTGTGTGCAAAGCATTGTGAAAATATCTCAAATAATAAAGTTATTGTACAGCTGTGAAATCGCTTCAATCATTTGTAATAACCCTGTATGCATATCACCATCCCATGACTTTATCACCTCAGTGTATTTGGCTTTATTTTCTGATGGAAATCTGATTGCTAATCTCCATCTGGCCATATTTCCTTTGATTTTTAAGATTTTGCAGACATCAGTAAACATACTGCTGAAAGTTAAAGATCTCAACTATTTAAATATGGACTGTCCTTTCGAAGATAGTTTTCACTTGGAAATTTGTTTTTCGACAAACACTGACCAAAACTTTATCACATTGTTCTCTCATGGCATGGATTATCTAACATATATATTAATCACTTAATGGTCTTCTTTGTATGACAAGAAAATGAGAGCGGTCAAAGATGTTTGTATATAGTTATCTTCATTAAAGGTGGGCCTCTCTCATCCTGGGGCCTGAGTGATCTACCCTTCCCTTTTAATCTTCCACATCCTATCCTTCTTTTATATGTTTCTCTAGGAAGTACTCCACATTTCACCTTCTGTCCACCAATTCGGTTTTATAATTTACATAAATATGACCTAGGATACAATGCATGAAACACTCTGTCACAACTGTCAAGTCTCTATATAAAGTGGAATGGCAACATAAATCTCGCCAAGGGGGAGGAAGATGCCAGACTAATGTTTATCCTAAGAAAGTACAATTCACCCTCAAAAGACACCATTTATGAATTCCTTGTTTGACTGATTCTTGAATATTGGTTGTTACTCTGAGACATTTGCCATGATGGCTTGACTGAAAACACAGTAAAGATATAAAAATACTTTATCACTAATTACTTCCTCCAAGATACATGTTGCTCATAGCAGTAAAATTAGAGAAATTTGGGCTTTTACAAAGGGATACAGACAATTGTTTTTCAGGTGTTACTTGCACAAATTGAATTCTTAAGGCCATTATGTGGTCTAACAGAGTATGAATGTAGATGTAGACATAGAATCCAGTTCTTAGAGTTAAGTTTGATAGCGATGCTGGTGGACTGAAAGGAGAATGGGTGGATTAATGAATCTTGTTCTCTACTGAGTGCAGGGGCTTGTTTGTGTAGGCATGAAAAGTAGGGTCAGATGCTGGAGTAGGGCCTAAAGCTATGACTGGGTTGACAGTTGGAAGGGAAGTGACTTCTGCTATCATCCTATCTCAATTGTATTTTCATAGTTTCTGTATGCTACTATCGAAGGTTAAATAGCACCTATTTTGGTTACAATATGACACATAAAACAAATATAAAAAAAAGTAACTATTAATATCAGACATTACCTGACAGAAGCAGGAGTTCCTCGGTTAACAGTATCTGTACCAGAATTGGACACATATGGACTGCTACCACGATTCCTGTTGACAGTTGGAGTCCTGTCATACATGCAAGTCTGTATCAGTGTCAAGCATCTTTCACAATAAAGACTCATTTTTTACAAATCTAAAAACATGTGTACAGAGTTATTTGGAACTGGACTAATGAGTAATGTTGATTCTGCATGGTACCATGTGACCTGTAAATTCAGTGACCTTATTTCCACTTAGTATAATTCTATTTACAAAATTATTCTTAAAATTCCTGCTAAAGCATCGCATCGTATATGACAACATTTATGTTCAGGTGAAAAACATAAGGGCACTGGATTACATTGAGGCTCATCACCTTTGACAAAGATATGATATCTAGAAATGAAATGTAAAAGATATGATATAAGTGAAGTTAAGAGTCAATAAGTCCAGCTGCTAGTAATTCTCAAATATTTTAACTTCACAGTCATTTCCAGTTGTCAGATAATCAAAATTCTACATGTGTGTTGCATGCATGAGTATATGAGTGCACATTAACAAGCTCCATCTTAATTACATATTACAGTACATATAAAAATGTTCATCCCAATACCTCCCACTCCACTTTCCATCTATTTTATGGTGTACTTCGCTTGCTTCAGAGGATACACTGTAGCTAATCTTTGAAAGATTTTTCAGTGTAGCAATTGACAGATTTGTATATCTTATTTAGAAGAATATTATATGTCATATTGTAGTCTCCTTTTGAAAATCAATTCATTTGCCAAGAGCACTATGTTAACACAGTTACTGGGGATAAAAAACATAGTAGGGTATAGACAACATCTCATGACAAAAACTACACACCCATAAAACTAGGCAGTAGTAGTTACATCATACAAGGCTTACACCGCTCTGTCATATGACTATGCTGTAGAACAATAACCCTCACAAAATTCTGCTCATATGGATGGATACAATTGAAATTCAATACATAATAATGAAGTTTGGCATTACAATGGCTTGCCAGGTGTGCTATCATAAAATTCGTACAACTTCGAGTACAAATGGCACAAAGAAGACACACATGCTACACAAAGGATAGTAATACACATTGACTGTGACAAAGTTAGTGACGACTGGATCTGGAGTGTAACAGAAGCTAGTCTGGGAAATACTACCAGATGGCCGTCTGCACTGTATGATGTCAATTACAACTAGTGTAACAGGATCACACCTTTGTTTAACATGGGAACTAGCTGAAGGAATGCAACATTAAAGTAATATACACCAAGTAATCAAAACAGCAAAGTTTACACATCTTGTTTATAAAAGAAACAGCATCCTGTAAATTGTCATGAATGGCTACCTTTGCCATCAGATAAAAATTGGAAGCATTTCATGATGTAATGATGAAATAATATGTTACAAAAATTAACAAAATTTATGCCATACAATGTATCTAATAGGATTAATTTAAGGGAAAGCTATACTGTCAACATTTACGGAATTATGAAGTGGGATCTTACCTTATTGGTCAATTTTGCTGCAAGCAAAGGATGACAGTTAACAATTATTAATATGAAATTGTAAAACTAGCCTCTACACAATGTAGGATAGCAATATAAAATACAGTTCATACATAAAACATTTTTTATAAAAACGTGCACCCGTATTAAGCTATATATAAAATACACCATCTATTTTTTTTTAAATTTTCATCTTTACATCAATGTGCCTTCACGATGAAACTGCAGTTGGTTTATAACCTTCAGAACAGCAATTAGCCTAATGAAAAACACTATAACCATTAGACACCATTTCTGAGAATGCATAGGACTATTTATATGACTATGCAATGTAACTGCAGTGATACCTCATTTTCACATCCTGAATCAGTCAGCATGAGCATCAAAACACTTATTTTATATTTAATATTCATTTTTTATCTGTAATGTACTTGTGGTTTTATGAATTATGTGTATACCAGTATCCTGAGTTATAAGTCTTCTGTTATTCTTACCGTCAAAAGTTCTATGACATATGCAACATAAGAATCTCTTATTGATACTAAAGCATAATATACATCAGAAGATCACCTTCATATAGCATGTTAATGGTTTGATTAAATCGGAGTTATGCTCCTTAGGTCAGTATCTAGGTCACACATCAAATCCCGAGAGCATACTAATGGTAATCCTAAATGTCTATGACAATGGAGAACATTGGTTTTGTACTTGAAGGAACCTGTTATTGTCATCCATAAAATAGTGTTGACTTTCTAAGTAACATGGAAATAATAATAAACAGTACAAAACTGTATGTGCAGCTTAGTAATTTTACACTGGTTCATGTTTTTATAAAAATTATTTTATACATGAATGGTAATTTATATTGCTATCCTAAATTGTGGGGAGGGGGGGGGGGGGAGGGGGCGCTTGGTTTACAATTCTATTACATAACTGATAACTGTCATCTTCACGTGCAGGAAAACCGATCAATAAGGTAAGATCTCACTTCACAATTCTGTAAATGTTGACTGTGTAGCTTTCCCCTAGAACTAATTCTGTAACATTTATCATATGACATAAATTTTTTAATGTATGTAATATATAATGTCACTGTTATGTCAATGAAATGCTTCCAATTTTTTTCCAAGGCAATTTACAGCGTGATGTTTCTTTTATATACAATTTGCGTAAACTCTGGCATTATGATTACTTGCTATACACTGCTCTGATGTTATATTCCTTCTGTTAATTTCAGTCTTAAACAAAAAAGTGATCACACTACATTCAGTGCAGACCACCATCTGGCAGTACCTCTGAGCACTAACTTCCATTATATTCCAAATCCAATCATGACATTATATCATGAAGTGGCAAGAAGTGGCATGTCTGTCTTGTTCATGCCACTCATACTGCAAGTTCTACATACTTTATGATAGCACACCTGGAATATCATTGTAATGACTCAATTTTTTTGTGGTACATTTTATTTAAAATTTTACTTATTAGAGATATTCATTATTACACGTTGACATTGAATTGTAACCATCCATATGAGCAGAATTTTATGAGAGTCATTATTTTACAGCTTATCATATAGTCCTCATATGACAGAGTGTTGTAAGCATTGTATGATGTAACTATCACTGTCCAGTTTAATGGATATGTAATTTTTGTCACTGAGCTGTTGTGTATAGCCTACTACATATTTTTATAATAGAGGGAAACATTTCACGTGGGAAAAATATATCTCAAAACAAAGATTCTGTAACTTACCAAACGAAAGCGTTGGTATGTTGATAGAAACAATAACAAACACAAACACACACACAAATTTCAAGCTTTCGCAATGCACGGTTGCTTCATCAGGAAAGAGGGAAGGAGAGGGAAAGAGGAAAGGATGTGGGTTTTAAGGGAAAGGATAAGGAGTCATCCCAATCCCGGGAGTGGAAAGACTTACCTTGGGGGGAAAAAGGGACAGGTATACACTCGCGCACACACACACATATCCATCCGCACATAACAGACGCAAGCAGACATTGTCATTCGTGTGTCTTTGTAGATCGCTGACTGTTGTATGTGTAAAAATAATGGATCTTCTTTCTGATAATAAATGTGCATTAACTAAATTTTAAACCCAACAGAATTGTCTTTATTATCTAAAATTGTTCTGAGTGCCTATCACTGGACATGAAAAAGAAGCAACTGAAGCAATATAAGTTAGTAATCTTACAATATAGAGAAGGGTAAGGTTATCAACAATCCAGTTGTACTTCCAGAATCCATGCTGATTCAGATTCATTTTCAGATTCTTTATTCATCATGCAGCATTATTACATGCAACAGACTTCATCAGTTCACTTAACTTATTAATTTTATAAAATACATTTTTACATATTTAAAGTGATCAATGAGCTGGCTTGATTATAGCACCAAGGTGGTGAAGGTAAAACTGTGACATGTAATATGTAACAGCTGGTCTTTTCTTGGGTTAAGGGAAGGAATCAAAGTAGCTTCCTTCTGTGAATCAGGGAACTGCCCTGTGTCTCTGTTTTGGTTAAAAAGTTCAAGGACTGTTATCTTAAATTCTTGGTAAAGTGCTGCAACTTGCCAGAATAGATTTTTCTGAGACTTAGAGCCATGTGATGTGCTACAGAAAATGCCCAATTCAGCTCCCAGAAAGAGAAAGGATTGTTATATACTACATCATGTTGTACAGAAGTCTTAACTGCCCCTGTCACCAATCACTCGGTAGCAACAGAAAGCTAGATCCTGGCTGACTTTGATAGTGATAGGAGTGAAATGCTACTCCTTGATCCGTGCGCAATACTCTCTTGCTGGTAAGGGGAGTCCTTTGCTTTACTGCAGCATTAATAGTACATTTCCCATCTTGCTAAAAATTGTCCTACTGGCTTCCCATACATCTGTCAGCCTAGGGGAATGGTTTATAGAATTCAGAAAATGTTGCCGCAGTATTTTTTCATTCTCCTTACTTACACAATGGTGTTTAGCCCTTGTCACCCAAAATGCTGCAGTTCTCATTTAACAGCCTACACTTGAACCTCCACAGAGCTGTTCACCTGTTCCTATTTCAGAACAGCACTTTTCATTCCTAAGGGGCAGGTAGTCCTCGCAGCTGTCCTGAAGACTTGGGCATAGATCCACCAGCAGCATGGTGGATCATCTTAGTGACATAATCCTTCCAAGCCTGAGAGTTGGTTATGTAGCATCCAGTCTGCCTTGCTGAGAACCCACTTTAGCAGCTTTATTTTGGGCACTGCTCAGCCTGGTAGAGATCAGAGAAAGAACCTTTAGCAGTACTCAAATGTGTTCTTTGCCCCCCCCCCCCTCCCCTCCTCTTGCCCCACACACAGACATTAAGAAGGCACAGACTTCTATGAACAGGATGCTTTCGATAATTTGACCCTGGGGACAGGTAGTAGTGGAACTCCATAGCATCTGGTGCATATCAAAGCCCCATGTAGAGGGAATGTGCAGAGGTGCTGTGTTTCAAAGTTGTGCAGAGTCTCATTGCTTAGAGCTTCATTATGAATCAGACAGCAACTACTTATCATGACTCGAGTCAGCTCATGAATGACAGCAGCAACTGTTTGTAAGTTGTAAGTTGACATAAAGCACAGTTTGGTCCACAATGCTATGCTTAAAAGACTGCACCACAGTATAACTCGAGCAATGATTTTCTTGACACATGAGGCACCTGTTGCTCAAAAACTGGACTAATTTCATATGAGTATAATGCACAGACATCTCACTACCTGTCCTTTGACAGGTGCTGCTGTCTGTTGGCAGTTTCTAGAATTATTTTGAATGAAATATTAGCTAACATAACATCTGCAGTCATGAGCGGCTCAGCCAATATGTGATCACATTTATGTACTTTCCTGCATGTATTTGTTAATAAATTTCTATTATTTCACATCTGTGATCACAAACTTGTAGGTCCTCAGACTAACAGTTAGGTCAGCAATGACCCCCTTCAGATCTTCTTTAATAACCATTCAATGGCTGATGAAATCAGAATGTGCTAGTTTGTGACCATAGATACGAAATAAAAGAAATTTATTCTCCTTTTTTGGGTCACTCTTTCATCTGTGACCATTTCAGAGCTTGTATTTGTTAAATGTCACAGTTTTCTGTAAGTTTGCTATAAGTATGTCACATTTGTTGAGCGTGCAAGAAATTTTGGAAGCTCAGGAGGAAGAAGTTGTTCCGTAACTCACCTTGGATCTTTTTTTTTTTTTTTTTTTTTTTTGAAAGAATAATTATACATTCTGTTTAAAATTTGTTATCTGTCAAAGAACTGAAGTAAATATGAAAAATACTGACAAAGCTTGGCTTTTTTTAGCATGTATTAATCTTGAAGATACAGCAGTCACACATGCTTGAGTAACACTTTAAATAACACTGGTTTTCAAGGTTGGACATTCTTCTAAGTGGCTGGTCTACAGGGTGTTAGAGAGGAGATTTGAGTTACAGTAATCATCATTCATAAAGGGTATTGCACCTTTACCTGTCTACCTACTGGGAGCATCTTGTTTTGGAGATTATAAAACTTTGTGGAGGGGTGTCATAATTTAAAATACACTCCTGGAAATTGAAATAAGAACACCGTGAATTCATTGTCCCAGGAAGGGGAAACTTTCTTGACACATTCCTGGGGTCAGATACATCACATGATCACACTGACAGAACCACAGGCACATAGACACAGGCAACAGAGCATGCACAATGTCGGCACTAGTACAGTGTATATCCACCTTTCGCAGCAATGCAGGCTGCTATTCTCCCATGGAGACGATCGTAGAGATGCTGGATGTAGTCCTGTGGAACGGCTTGCCATGCCATTTCCACCTGGCGCCTCAGTTGGACCAGCATTCGTGCTGGACGTGCAGACCGCGTGAGACGACACTTCATCCAGTCCCAAACATGCTCAATGGGGGACAGATCCGGAGATCTTGCTGGCCAGGGTAGTTGACTTAAACCTTCTAGAGCACGTTGGGTGGCACGGGATACATGCGGACGTGCATTGTCCTGTTGGAACAGCAAGTTCCCTTGCTGGTCTAGGAATGGTAGAACGATGGGTTCGATGACGGTTTGGATGTACCGTGCACTATTCAGTGTCCCCTCGACGATCACCATGATGCCGGGTGTTGGCCCTGTGTGCCTCGGTCGTATGCAGTCCTGATTGTGGCGCTCACCTGCACGGCACCAAACACGCATACGACCATCATTGGCACCAAGGCAGAAGCAACTCTCATCACTGAAGACGACACGTCTCCATTCGTCCCTCCATTCACGCCTGTCGCGACACCACTGGAGGCGGGCTGCACGATGTTGGGGCGTGAGCGGAAGACGGCCTAACGGTGTGCGGGACCGTAGCCCAGCTTCATGGAGATGGTTGCGAATGGTCCTTGCCGATACCCCAGGAGCAACAGTGTCCCTAATTTGCTGGGAAGTGGCGGTGCGGTCCCCTACGGCACTGCGTAGGATCCTACGGTCTTGGCGTGCATCCGTGCGTCACTGTGGTCCGGTCCCAGGTCGACGGGCACGTGCACCTTCCGCCGACTACTGGCGACAACATCGATGTACTGTGGAGACCTCACGCCCCACGTGTTGAGCAATTCGGCGGTACGTCCACCCGGCCTCCCACATGCCCACTATACGCCCTCGCTCAAAGTCCGTCAACTGCACATACGGTTCACGTCCACACTGCCGCGGCATGCTACCAGTGTTAAAGACTGCGATGGAGCTCCGTATGCCACAGCAAACTGGCTGACACTGACGGCGGCGGTGCACAAATGCTGTGCAGCTAGCACCATTCGACGGCCAACACCGCGGTTCCTGGTGTGTCCGCTGTGCCGTGCGTGTGATCATTGCTTGTACAGCCCTCTCGCAGTGTCCGGAGCAAGTATGGTGGGTCTGACACACCGGTGTCAATGTGTTCTTTTTTCGATTTCCAGGAGTGTAGGTCCCTTGAAGGCAAAGAAACAGTTATCTTTCTCATGCTAAGTGTTTTATTCCGTTTCATGAGTTCTGAACCTATTCATGTTCTACGGGAGTATAGGAGCCATTTCAGCAGTTAAGGTTTTTCTTTTCCTTTTTTCCTCTGCTATGCTGGTGAACTTATAGCAGTTGGAGGTTTGGATGAGAGCTTGTAGATTCCCTTATAAATACTTTGAATTCCATATTCTGATGACAAAATATCATATGACATTTTAGTAAGAATCAAGTCAGCACAATCTGATGATTTCAGTTCAGTTCTTCTGATTCTGTGACTTTTTTGTTGGGTTTTGGGGTTTAAACTAATAGATGATTTATTTGATACACTTTGGCTTGTTTTTCTGCATGGAAGATGTGATAATCTTTGGTTTACTGCTGTCTCAGTCTTTTGCAGATAACCTGATAGGCACAAATGAATTTACCACAACTGTTTGCAGATGGGAATACTAGCAAGTACAGATGCTAGTTGCAGCTTACAGCATTGTGGTTTGGGTAGGGCACTCCCTGGTCTCTACTAACATTTTAGTCATAGTTGAAAATTACACTACAAATATTATTGGTTTTGTAGCCTAATAGGCTATTTCTCTCATGACGTACAGAATTCACTGTGTAGCCTTGATTTCTTTGATTACTCTTCTTCTAAGAATGTTGAGTATTTGAGAATCAAGAGAGCATGGTTCCCACTGCAATTTATGTAAAACAGTAGTGATGATCACAGTGCCCCAAGTTCATGTGCTGCTGTACCACATTTGCCACAAATAGCCTGGTCTTTGTCGTGTACCCAAATTGTGTTGGCATTTATAATGCCTCATTGAGTTGGGAAAAAGATCTCACCTTAAAACAAGTAAATCCAGATCTGGTGTATGCAGTAAGACTGGCTTGTTAAAGGTGATAATAAATATAGCTGGTGTCTCAAGCTCACAAGTTACTTGCTTCATTATGTTTCAAACAACATCATCTTCTCTTCATTCATCCTGCACTCCTTTGTATCCATCACTGTTAGGTCTCTGCATGACACAACTTCATTATTATTCAAATTCGGCATTGTGGATTTCTATAGACACTGGATACTTGCCAAGCAGTTTTGCCTTTTGTAACTGAGTGGCTTGCAAAGAAGTAGTTGTTCCTACACAAAGTGTTCCATTTCTCAGACACTTCACAAATTTAAGAGTTCCTGTAATATACTGCAATGTTTTTTAAGTATCAAAATATGAAATCTTTTCAAGAGATCTCCCTCTTCAGAAAAACATTCTGCTGCAATTCATTGGTTTCTTAAATGCTGACACTCTTGGAGGGCTATCCTCAGAAGATCTTTTGATTGGCTGGGTGTTACAAATGGCATATCCATCTGGTTTGGAGTGCAGTTATTTGGATAATTCGCCATGGTATTCTCATAAGCAGTAGGAAAATAATAGTAAGTTCAGACAGATGCTGCTTGCCTGGGTAAGCTGTATAGGACTAACGTGCAGCAAGTTTCCCTGACTACTGTTCCACTTTCTCACTCCCTTTGACCCACAATTTTCCACTGCCACACTACAAGGTGGTTGCTGAAGCATGAATAAAGCTTGTGGTTACAGATGGCTGGTGGTGCCCAACAACTTAGTAATCCTTGGTCTTGCCCATCTCATAGATAGCTAAGGGAGACTGAGCTCTTAAAGATGTTGAGGTGATAGACATTTGCCATGACCCTGGAGGCACATGTGGCTTATCAAGTGTCATGAATGTGACAACAATTACCGTCAACTCCTCCCCCCCCCTTCCCCTCCTCAATTACACTCAAGAAAATAATTTCTTGCAGAAGATGTTTCAAAATGGACATCTCTGACACAAAAACAGAAAAGGTTTTAGAATATATTTATAGTTACACCATCAGGTGCTGTCAAAAACTTTGTTATGTTGCTACTAGTTTTGGTTTTGGTCTATACATGGACAATCTTCTGGAATTCACCAAGAAATTTGTTACAGCATTTTGCTTTCAATGTGTTACATATAGTTTCCTCAACATTAAGTTAAATTAGCAAGCATCAGTGTTGTTATTACATATTGCTAACAGACTTTTGCTATCTGGATGCATCTGTAACTTAATTGCAAATGGTAGCAAATGTTTCTTGTAAGACCTACCTCAGTTATTCTTAATATGCTCACATTGGAAACATGGTGAAAACTCTGGTCCTGTGTAGATAAAAAACATATTTACTGCCTTTTCTTCCCCTGCTACTTGCAATGGTAGTTCATTGCTTTAAGGGGATCAAGGATCCGTTTATTTTGAAGCTTCCTTCTTTCTTGTTAAAACTACTGTTGTATTTGTCTCCCTATATGGCTTCACTGGACACACAGGTGTGATAGCACTTTCCACAGTGAGAACCTGCAATGTTGCAAATTTTATTATGTGGTTGGCCTCACACAGTGCATGCTCCACCATGGCAGATTACTCTATCTGTGCTAACCTACAACACTGTTTTTGTTTTGTGACCCTGGTACTGACAGATCATCCAGTCATCCCAACACAAGCTTTATCACATGTAAACAGAATGAGAATATTCTTGACATCGAAAATAGACCTCTTTTCTCATTCTCTCATCTGAGACTTTCTTTGATCCTCTTGGACAGTTTGTGGCGGATGCTGTGAGAGAATGGCAACATAATAAAATTCACCAACACCAAATTGCTTACATAGAAAATGGCTATCACACCTGTTTGTTCAGGGGAAGCCATAGAAATTCTCAAACTGGACAATAAGTAGTGTGATAATTGAAACCAACAGCTGTATTGTAATCCAACATTATTTATTCAAAATATGCTACCAGTTTTGATGTCAAAGAGTGTCATCTTCAGCTGTTGGTTTCAGTTACAATTACTGAAGTACTTCATGTCTGGATGATGTTGCACTGTCCTCAATGGATTACCAAGAAGACCACTGTGGGTAGCAAGTGGAGAATCACAGTGGTAATGACTAGAGGAAGTCCTCTGACATTGGCATGGAGGCATATCTTATTTTTGGTCATGGGGCTGACTCCAGTATGCCACCGGCAGTGGACAGTGAACCACTGACAATACCAGCCTCTCAGGACAGCAAAACATCAAGAAAATGGTTAAAAAAACATTCGCCAAAGATGTTGATTAAAGCCAACAGGTAATACATCAACTATTGTTTACAATTATTTGAATAGAGGCATACTGCACTTCAGATCTCATCAATGGTTGTACATTTCTTCTGATTCTATACAGCCACATGTAAATTATTGATTTCAAGTATTTGTTGATTTGAATCTTCCTGGTGGACTGAAATTGTGTAGCAGACTGAGACTTGAACTCAACACCTTTGCTTTTCATGGGCAAGTGCTCCGCTCACTGAGCCACTAAAGCACAACTCACGACCCATCCTCACAGCCCCATTTCTACCAGTACCTCATCTTCTACCTTCAAAACAATGAAACAAGGAAGGAGATGAGGTAGAGGTGGAAGTGGGGCTGTGAGGATAAGTCATGAGTTGTGCTTGGGTATCTCACTTGGTAGAGCACTTGTCTGTGAAAGGCAAAGGTCCTATAGTTCGAGTCTCGGTCTGGCACACAGTTTTAATCTGCCAGGAAGTTTCCTATCAGTGAACACTCTGTCCCACAGTGAAAAATTAATTCTGGTATTTGTTGACCATATGAAACTTTTCAAAATTTTTAACAGTCAAATATGAACCTCATATGTAACTTAATGTAATGGATTATGATGGTGTTGCAATTCTTTTTGTGAGTTGTATAATATTTGAACACATCTTTTTGTGCTGTTAAGCATGGAATATATAAACACCCTACAAATTATTAATTATGGCAGATATTTCCTGTTCATAAATGAGAAGGAAGATATTCTGACAGTTCTCTTGCTATGAAAATCAATATCATCAACTCACTTCAAACTGACTAAAAAGTACAAATGGATGAGTCTATAAATTATATGATTAATGGAAAATCTCATATAAAGATGTGAAACAAATACTAACAAAGAGATAGAGGGGCTGGCCAGTACTTACCTCAGCTCAGTACAGCCGATAGATACACATAAAACAGAACTGAAAATTTACGTTCCTAGCTTTCGGAACAAATGTTCCTTCATCGGGAAGGAGAGAGGGGAAAGAAAGGGAAGAAGGGAAAGGAGATTCAGTTACTCACAACCCAGGTTATGAAGCAACAGGGAAAGGAAAATAGGGAGGGTAGCAAGGATGGAGGCATGGTTGTCAGAGGGAAGCCAAAGATGTTGGCTTCCCTCTGAAACCATGCCTCCATCCTTGCTACCCTCCCTATTTTCCTTTCCCTGGTGCTTCATAACCTGGGTTGTGAGTAACTGAATCTCCTTTCCCTTCTTCCCTTTCTTTCCCCTCTCTCCTCCCCGATGAAGGAACATTTGTTCCGAAAGCTAGGAACGTAAATTTTCAGTTCTGTTTTATGTGTATCTATCGGCTGTACTGAGCTGAGGTAAGTACTGGCCAGCCCCTCTATCTCTTTGTTAGTATCTATAAATTATATGTCTAATATAGGATCAATATTAATTACATTTTTATAGTTCACAGGACAGTGGATTACTACTTAATGATTTCTGTTTCTTACATAACTAAGCAATTAATTCTGAATATATGGTAACTGTTAGTTCCAAAAAGGCAAGCAATTAAAATAAACACAGACAGGGTGTATCAGTGTACCCTACAATACATTAAGTAACATGCTTAAACAGAAGGTGTTATTTTCAAAATAAGATAACAAGCACTGAATTATAGCACATGCAAATGCAGAACTACTGTAACTGAATGGATGCATGAAAGCTGTAAACATCTTCATTTTTCAGTTTTATGTGTTATCCAGAAAAAAGATGTGAATGGATTACACATCAAAAATACTCTTTTGAGGTTCAAAAAAAACCTAGACTCAAGCAACCATTAACAATAGGCTACAATCTGAATGCAACAATATAACTAGTAAACATTATCCTGAATATAACTTTCACTTTGCAGTAGAGAGTATGCCCCAAGTGAAGTTTTTTTGATAAATAAAACTAGCTATTGACAGCCACAGAAAAACAAAAATGCTTTGTTCATTACCAAGTCTGATACATAGTTTTAATCTGTCAGGGAGATTCAAAACAGGAAGCATATGTAAGATGATGGAAAGGCACCCATTCACCTACAGATGACTGACATGTGACACATAGAAACATGCAACAGGAAACAGCATTTACACTAACTTTCCAGCTCTTGCTCTTTCTCTGGTAGAAGTACACATATTCAGACACACAACCACCCATATGCACACACAGCTGTGACCGCTGCGAGACTGACTGTTGATGATTGATAAGGTCATTGCACAACATGATGAAAAGAGTTGTAAGAACAGAGCATATGATATGTAGAGAGACAGAGAGTTGGGGGAAGATATGGAGGTGAGGAAAGCAGAGGAAGGCGGATATGAGGAGAGAGGCAGTGAGCAAAGAGAAAAAGGGAGAAGGATGGAAAATGGGGGAAAAGAAGGGGAGAGGAGGGGAGGGAGGGGGGAGGGAGAAAGAGGATGAGGAGATAGGAAGGGAGTGTGTGTGTGTGTGTGTGTGTGTGTGTGTGTGTGTGTGAGAGAGAGAGAGAGAGAGAGAGAGAGAGAGAGAGACAGAGAGAGAGAGAGAGAGAGAGAGTGTACACAATCTGGACTGGGAAGGAGTGGTGTGAACAGAAGAGAGAAGGGAAAAGGTATGGTGAGGAAGAGGGAAACAGGTTATGGAGGTTTAGGTGATGGGGATTGTGAGAGTTCAGGATAGGGCAGGGAGACAATTCGCACTTGCGTAGTTCAGAGAAAGTGTTGGTGGAAGTGTGTATTCAAATGACTCACATAGTGGAGCAGTGTATTGTGGCGTGCAGCATGTTTAGCAACTGGATTGTCAAGTTTGTGGTTTGCCACTGCTTGGTGATGATCATCCATGTGAGTAGACAGTTAGTCATTTGTCATGCTCACCGATAAGGGGTAGTCAAATAAAAAACTGAATACCAGCCATAACAAACAGTCTGTGCAACAGAGGGCCTCACTGTAGTTACATTTTGATACTGTGGTAGGGGAATGATATGGTGCCACGTCAGAGGTGCACACAGTTGTTGGGTTACGACCTTGATTGTCAGGAGATGGTCTCGTTTGTTCATTCAGCAGTCTACATGGAGGCAAGCAAAAATGAGCAGAGAGGTGGTGTTCATTTTCTGGTGGCTGAGGGTGCTGGAGTACACAAAATTCATCATTGCATGTCTGCTGTGTACAGTGACCACTGTCTGTCCCTGATGTGTGTGCATGACTGACAGAGGAAATTCCAGGGAGGGCACGCATCAGTACAAGAAGATCTGTACCCACCACAAGCCTATTGAGCCATTACCCCGGGTATGATGGGTGTAGATTGATGACCTTATCTGGGGAGGCTGGTGAATCACAGAGGGGGAACTTCATGTTCAACCCAGCCTTAGCCACGGCTCTATCCATGCCATCTCCAAAGACCACTTGCCCTACTACAAAATTTGTATGAAGTGGGTGCAGTATCACCTGATGGGCAGACAAACAAAGATGGATGGACAAACAAGGACAGAATGGCATCAAGACTGAGTCATCTGCTGTGGCACCATGAGGAAGTGCATGCACCTCTATGCCATATTGTGACATGGTATGAAACATGGTGCCACCATTTTGAGTCTCAGAGCAAATAGCAAAGCTAACAGTGGAAGCATCTCATATCTTTTCCACCATAGAAATCCAAGTTTTGGTAAGGTCATGATGGCCTTCTTCTTCAATTGCAGGGGCAGTCTGATAGTTTGAGTTACTCAAGCGCAGAGCTACAGTCAATGGGCAGCACTGTGAAGACATATTGCAGAAACTGATGTGCCTTAAAAAAAAAAAAAAAAAAAAAAAAAAAACAATAATGCCGTTGGATGGAGTTATCCTCTTACATGGTAAAACATGCCCCCACACTGCCAGTTGAATGAAGATTACACTTCAGCAATTTGGTTAGGGAACATTGCAGCATCCTCTTCAGAGCCTGGATCTTTCACATGTAATTTTCATATCTTTGGCAACCTGAAGACAGACATGTGTAGACGTCGCTTTCAGTCGGATGAGGAGGTGTCAGAGTGGGTGCATTCATGGATCCGTAAGTGGCTGGCCACATTCTATGAAACAGAAATTGATTGTTTCCCAGTGGGATAAATATCCTAATGCATGTGGTGATTACTTTTGAAATCCACTGTCCTGTTGTGGTGGATGTTTGGTTTTCATTAGACTGCCCCACATAGAACGCTGCACAGTAATTGCAGCACAGCTGGTATATAATATGGCTACTTTCACACAAGGCCCTTCTTTTTATAGGGTAGGAAATGCCTGTGATAGGAGTTGGTGGGTGGGTGTATGGGACCGGTCTCGCACCTGAGTCAACCACAAGGGAATCATGGAAGGTGCATGATGGGAACTAGGATTGGAATAGGGCTGGATAAGGATATTCTGTAGGTTTGGTGGGTGACAGTGCACAGCTCTGGGTGATGTGGGTTGGATTTTGGGTAGACTGTCCCTCACCCCAGGGCACGATGAGAAATAGACAAAGCCCTGTGGAGGATGTGGTTGAGGTTTTTGAGGCCAGGATGATACTGCATGGTCATAGGATTGCTGGCTGATGGCTGGTTAACAGGTTTACTAGTGTCACAGGAGAAAATGGCATAGATATTTGTTTATGGACAAGCTCTGGTAAGGTTTTTGGTATATTTCAACAACTTCTGCTTTCCACTGCAGATGCAACATCCATGGATGGTGGGGCTGTAAGGAAGAGACTTTTTGACAGTGAACAGGTGACAGCTATCAAAGTGTTGGTGGTTGGTGCACCTGATATGAACAGATGTATTTATGGGCTCATCTAAGAAGTAGAGATCGACATGTAGGAAGGAGGCTCATTGAGCTGAGAAGGATGAGGTGAAGCAGATTTTGCAGTAGGTGTTGAGGTTATGGAGGAAAGAACAAAGGTTGGCCCCGCCATGAGTCCACATCCTGAAAATGTCATCAGTGAATCTGAACCAGACAAGGGGTTTTAGATGTTGACTAGATAGAAAGGATTCCTCCTGATGGTTCATAAATAAGTTGACATAGGGTTGTGCTGTGCGAGTACTCATGGTGGTACCAGGAATCTGTTTATAGTTTTGGCCTTCAAAAGATAGATAATTGCGGTAAAGGATGTAGTTGGCTAGGAGGATTAGGAGAGAGGTGGTGGATTTTATATCAGAAGGACATTGGGAAAGGTAGTGTTCCATGGCTGCAGGGCCATGGGCATGGAGGATGTTGGTGTATAAGGATGTTGCATCCTGAGTGCCCAACAAGGGGTCTGGTGGTAACAGAACACGTACTGTGGAAAGAAAGTGAGCAATGTCTTGAAGGCGTCAATCCCAAAAAGCAGAGGTTCATTCCATCGGAGCATTGTACCCTGCCACAATGGGACAACCTGTAAGGAGACCTGAGAGGTTGGGTTTGTGGATTTTCGGGAGTAGGTAAAAGGTAGGAATGCTTGGGGAGGAGGGGGGAGGGGGGGGGGGGGGGGGGGGAGCTGATTGCTGCAGAGGTATCAGAAAATTGGTGGGGTCCCTCAGCCACAAAGTCATTATGGTTCATGACCACTGTGGTGGAGTCTTTACCTGCAAGAAGGATGATATGATCTGGATTCAAGTTGCTGACATCTGTGTTCCATAAGAGTGATGTTAGACTCACTGAGGACAGGTTTAGCAAAGGAAAGTGAGGCCAGGTTAGAAGTAAAGAATTCCTGAAAGGTTACTGGGAAGGACTGGGTTGAAGGAGAGGATGATCACAGTTGGAGGGAGGTTGGAATTGCTTTAAACAAGGTCCTGTGGCGGGTTTTGGTTAGCTGTTGTCAATGGATTGTGTGGCGAAAAAATGTTTCTATTGTGGGGAATGAGTACAGAAGAGAAGATCCTTTGTAAGTCCCATCAGAGACAAGGGTATCATCAGGAGTGCCCCAGGGAAGTGGGATACAACTGCTCTTATTGTCTATATAAGTAAATAATCTGACAAAGAGGGTGACACTGTGGTGTATGGGAAGGTAGGACACAAGAGGACTGTAGGAGGACACAGGAGGACTTAGCAAAATTTCTAGTTAGTCTGATGGGTGGTAGCTTGCTTCAAGTGCAGAAAAATGTAAGTTAATGCAGATGAGTAGGAAAACAGTCCCATAATGTTCATGTACATCATTAGTAGTGGTCACTTAAATATCTGAGTGTAATTGGAATTCCTGAGGGAAGGTGACTTTCTTCTTGTGAGACAATACTGACAAGATTTAGAGAATTGGCATTAGAAACTGACTGCAGAATGATTCTGCTGCCTCCACTGTACATTTCGTGCAATGACCATGGAGAAAAAAGAAACTAGCACTCACATGGAGTTATATCGACAGTTATTTTCCCCCTGCTCCATTTGTGAGTAGAACAGGAAATGGCTAGTAGGCTAGTAGTGGTACCGTATGGTGGTGAGCATGAACATGCTAGAGCGGCACTGTTTCAAAGCCAAGAAATGTTTAATCAGTTTCACATGCCTCTCTAACACTTAGCAATTCTTTTGTTTGATTACAGTAGAGAAGTAGAGATCTGTACTTAAATATGTGCACATTATTTACCATCATATTGGGCATGAATAAGGAAAGATGTCTCTAGGAAAGATTTACACACAGTGCTTATGTGTTGTGCAAGAAATCAGAAGGGAAATAATCAACATTCAAACTGGTAATATTTGTGGGTTACATAGTACAATGAAGGCTTGGAATAAATTGAAAGGGGCATTCAGGTTTTCTCCATCAAGTACCAAAAGTGAAGTCATAAAAATAAATTGTGCGAGCAGCGAATCAATATTCTTGAAAATATGTCTCCTGTAGCATTAGACCACTTTCATCATTTTACCAATCTTCAAAGGCTTCTGCAAGTCAGAAATGACAAGGCTCTTCATGTAGCATGTCATAGCCACTTGAATTGCCTCATTTCCTGAAATGATGCCACTTTAATGCTCCTTTCAATCAAAGAGAACAAAAAGAAATAATGTGCGACAAATCTAGATTTTAATGTGGTTGGTGCTACATCGTCAAATTGTTTTGGTCAGTGACACCCTCACATTAAACTACACATAACTGGTCCCATTGTCATGAGTGAGCCTCTATGTATTCTCCATCAGCTTGGATGTTGAAGATCCTAAACTACAAAAATTCTGCACTCTTGCTTATAATTTAGTATTTATTGTTTGTCCACGAAGCATAATCTCCTTGTGGACCACAACTTTTGTGCCAAAGGAGAATGCTTCCATTCTTGCATTTTTTGGTAAGAACTCTGCGAACATCTGTATTTTGAACCATTTTTATTAAAGCACTATTGGTTTTTTGGCTTATAGCCACATCATCAGGTGCAGCATATCTAAATAACAAGGAATAAACAGTGACAGTGCCTGAACCCCTATGCAGCAAAGTAATGCCAAAGCCTTAAACATCTAATCAAGAGAATAGATAAAAATGCAAGTGTACCTCCAAATACTGAAACATGGTAATTCCAACGTGGTGGAGCCCAACTATTTATTCACTGACTATTCTCCCATGGACATTATGGTTTTAATCATTAAGTTACGCCTTCTACATTCTGTGCCATATTGTTTACCATGTTTTAATGTTTGTAAGTACATGTGTGTTTTTATTTATTCTCAAAATTTGGTGGGTATGGCTCTGATATTACTTAAATGTATAGGGGTTCAATCACTATCACTGTTAATTTCTTGTTGTTTAGAAAGCCACAAAACCAGTAGTGTCTTAGTCAAACTGTCTCAAAATACAATTTTTTGTGGTGCTCCTGCCAAAAATTTGTACTGCCACAGATGTGGATGGCCTGGTCAGAGATCATTTGCTTTTGCTCTCGACTTACACAAGTGACCCTATTTTTGTCAAAAAGGAGTGCTTATATGCCACTCAGACTTTGGATTATGCTAAACAAGCAAGCCATGTTTTGTCATAGTTATCGCTCTGCCCAAAAGATTTGGATCAATCCCAAAACATTACAGTAGTTAATTACAAATTGCCACATCATGCTCCTTCTGTTTTGCTGACAAAACCTTCAGTATTAAATTTGTTTGCAGCTGCTGCATTTGTGAATCAACAGATAGAACTAAAAGATATTTGGCTTTTACTAAATTTAATTCCATAGCTATCGAACAAACACCTAGCATGTGGTTAAAGTTAAAAAATTCTTGCATTTTGGCAACATTTCCATTTGTTTGTTGATGTCGGTGTCCAATACATTGCTCATCTTTGATGTCTTTCTAGACAGCTTTAAATTTTGTATGCAGCTCAAAAACAAACACTATAGGGATAACTTCATCCTGTATAAAGTTCACAATTCAGTTTAGTACAAAGTATTACAGCACAATACAACTCAGTGATTTGCTGTGCAAGCATTGAACACACTTTCACTTCAGTTATGATCTAAAGACTCCAAAAGATCTAAGGCACCTGGAATGGATCTCCTACGACATGTTACATGTCTCACTACCTATCGTACCCATACAGAGCATCCCCATCTCTTCCAACTGGCAGAGAAAAAAAACAGTTCTGATACTTATTGGACACATCACATACAGTAGATGAAAGTGCAAGATGACAGGAACAGGCAAGACCACTATATTGTGAATGGAAGAGATGAAAACAGTCAATGAAGACTGCTGTGTTCCTTACAAAATTATGTTTTGAAAGGTAAATGTGTGAGAGGAAAAAGGAATTATTACATGTGTCATGTTTTAATTTGTAAGTCATTTTAATTTGTAAGTCAGCATCACTTAAATCATTTGCAGTCAATGACACTGATTTTTATTACTCAAGTAACGCTTCATTTGTTTTTCCATCAGTGACCAAATCCTGTTGGAGACACTGCCAACCAAAAAACTCTGAAAGGTACAGAAAACTGAAGAGTAAACTTGACGAATAACCATACACAATGTAGGGAATAGCAGAATTATCTGAACTATCTTTTTGCACACTGAAAACTACACAGAATAAATGATGTAATTAACTTAACCCAAAATCAGAAAAAAATATACTCTTCCTAAACAAATTTTAAAAGATACTGCAATTAAGTGAGACAGAGTGCACCATTACCTGAGATACTATGCTAGTGTCTTAGTACTGAGCTGTAAATTTAGTACTGGAAAGGTCCTACAGAGGATGTTATTGACTTTGATAATTTACAATTGTTGCAGTCTGCTTACTTCTTTGAACTTAATGGTTTGTTGCACCTGGGAAAATGGGCAATTTCAAACAGTAGTCTATCATAACAGAGCACTTCAATGAATTTACCAATATAAATAACTATATTTCATAACTTCTGCACTTAAAAAAATTCGATCACTGATAAAGGAGTACAGCACATGATAAGGAACTATTTTGGAAATTACCGCAGTCTGGCATTATGATAAGCACACCCTCAAAAGATTCTCAGCAATGTGGTAGAGGGGAACAGAGGAACTGACAGAATTTAAATGAAATTGTTTATTACTGATTACTTTTAAGCTGCTACCAACTGCAGCTGGCAAGTCAATTAATGATTTCAAACTCAGCTACTCAAAACCTGACAGCAGTCATTAACACTTTGGCAACCAGGCCTGAGCTTAACTCAGGCCACAAAGATGTGCTCTGATGACCATGCCCAAGTATAGCTGAGGCTGCAATTTTCTTGGTGTGCAAGCCACCCATCACTTGAAAACTGGGCTCATTTTGTATGAGAGCAATGAATGGATGTCTTCCTATCTGTCCCTCGACAGGTACGGCCTTTTGTTGTCAATTTCTAGAATAATTTTGAAAGAAAGAGTTATGGACTTAAGAACTGTTGTCATGACTGACTGAGCAAATGTGTGCCCACATTGTCATGAGTTTTGTGCATGTATTCATTAGGTTTTGCTGTATCCCATAATCCTTCCATAAATATGTCAGTTATGTTGAGTGACCAAGAAATTTTGGAAACTCAGGGGAAAGAATTCACTGAACCTGGATCAGTGGGAGAAATATGCGAGTCAGAACAGTCTGAAGAAGAGCCATATTCGGGTATGCTGCAATCTGCTACAATTTTTCATCACTATTATTGTTGCTACAAATACTGCTGCTGTAATTACAATTTAGTTCTGTTTTACTTATATTAATCTCTTTTTCTTTTACTCAAGAATCTCATGACGAAACAGCATGCAACACAGGACGGGATTCCAAGATTTGGTTTGAGAAGTGAGACAATTTACTGGCAAAATAAGCAGGAAAGGAACAAAGTAGTATTGCCTTCATTACAACATACCTCCCTGCATGCCAGGATACTTCAGACTTTTCCATACAAAAGCCAATTTCATATGAAATTGCTCTAGAACTTGAATCCATGTGTCACATATGATTTTGTTGATGTAGACACACTACACACAGTAATCTCTACTGCCTGAATTTGACAGTGACCAGAAAACAATCATTATTTCCCTACGTAATTTAATGTCTTCCAACTGTGCAACTCCCATCAACCACCTTGCCAAGAGCATTGTCAGTGTGTATATACAGTGCATTTTATAAAACAAAGTAAGGTTGGTTTGAACACCAAAGTGTTTTAGTTGGCATGGCCTTGTATTTTTCAGCTAAATATTAAATAAAAAATAAAATTACTAAAGGCATAGTACACAGGATATGTTTAAAAGGCTGTACTTGGGATGACAGCCAGATGCAAAATATACAACTGAATGAAATTTTCATTGTTACTGGTTCTCTCTCTCTCTCTCTTTTTTTCAAGGTGCCAGAAAAAATGTGGAAGATCAACAGCTTATTATAAATCAATGACTGAATTTTGAAGGTATAGGAGGGTTGGGAAGAGGAGGAAACTTTAAAATCACAGTATTAGGATGCATTACTCTTCTTTAAACCATCTCTCCTCAGTTATATGGTTGGGATAGATATTTGCTGACAGTATCCACCATATGTATAACTTTTTCTTTCCAGGTATGTTATCTACATCCTGAAAATTGTGTGCATAATTTCTTTGCAGCCAGCATTGTTTCTTTTTTCATTCAGAGTTGTAGTTGATCCATCTCTTGCTTTGCAGTATTTGCCATCATATTGCATTTTTTTCCTCAAACTCACTTTCCCTTTAGCTTCACATTTTGATCAATGTCATTACATGTAGGTTCTAGTCTAATCGCAACTGTATTTGCCTGTATGGTTTTGCTGTTAATTCCAATTATGAAGTTAGCAATTGTTTCATGAAACACTGAACATGAAAATTTTTGAATACAAAGTTGTCCACAGAGATAAATGGGCATTCATTGAGTCATGAATAGAACTATTACCAACAGTATGTCAGGGTTACAGATTTGTCAGTCACTGAGGATAAAGTTTTATTTCTGCTGCTATATAATCATAGGGAAGAGAAATAGAAGTTTGAGCCTAAATATTTTCTGAGAGATTCAGTTATATCACTTCACATTGGTTCTATCATTTCAGATTACAGCTGAGAGCAGTAATATAGAGTCTCAGCATCTTTCTAAGAACAGTGTACATAAGTAGAGATATAACTGAAGGAAACAGAAAGATGCACAATACAAAATACACAAGTAGAAATTTAGCAAAGCTGAAAAAGCACAGTTACTTCACATGCATGGAGAATAGAAGCATCTACAGGTGACATAGCAATTAAGCTACTGATATTTTTGATAAAGTTGGAAATTAGTGTGTCTTGCTCACTGTGAGCATACATTAAAGCAAGTAACAAGACAAAATATGTCAAAAAGTAATAAAGACAGAGCACAGAAGAAAGAAACAAATAACTCAATAATGTCATTAAAAAGCATTTAGTATAAATATTTTCATGACAGATGTGTAGAAGATGGTTTTTCCCTTGAACAATAGCTGTAGTTGCATTCTCCTACTGTGTCCTGGCAACTGACACTTCATGCCAAACAGTGTGTGAACAAACCCTCTGCAGCAGTCTCAAGCACATGTACTTTTGTCTACTTTGCCCAGCATGTGGACAATGTACAAAAGCCCATAAAATGCAGCCATTCAATGCATTATTTTAGGGTATTACCTTGAAGGTGTAGGGGTGGTCTGACTTTCTGGGGAAGCAGTTGTTGGTCTAACTCTGCTGACCAAGTAGAAAAAGAAACTATTAATATCATGTCCCACTGTTTAAAATAAACTAAAGTTAAGATTCACAGTGTGATACTTTTGATGGTCAAATTAAAATACATATTTTATTCATTTTATGAACATAGATTTTTGTTCACTAAAACCATTATTTATTGTTTCTGTATCCAAGAAACTTCAAACCAAGATAGCTTGAATGTATATTATTTTGTGAAATTACTTGAAACTAATGTTTATCTTGTAATGATTTGAGTTGCACTATAATGGATATTACAACCTACTATGTTCTCAATTAAAACATTTTGAGGTGTCCGTACCTCACTTGCTGTTTCTCGATGCATCCTGTATTTTTATTGGAATCAACATCATCAGAACACTGAGCCTGTTTTGCTGAGCCGCTACCTCTGGACCTTGATCTACTCGTCGTTGAAGGTTCGGATTGAACAATAGAGTTACGGGAGAGGGATTTGGATGGAAAATCTGGGTCTGCAATTTCATCATCATCATTCTGAGTATCATCCATACTGGAAATCAAACGGGCAGGCTGGAAGGATTCAGCAACAACCTTCTGGCTTCGGGGTGTAATAACTGCCTCCACATCAGGACTAGCCTCTGATTTTAATAGCGGTCCTCGACGATTCTCCGAGCTCCCTTGTCGGAAACCTTCAATACTTGTTAATTCAGGATTCTTTGCAGAGCTGCGAGAGCCTTGTGATGTATCAGATGACTCATAATATTTAACTGGTGCTCGTCTTCCACTTGATGTTTGTTGCTTCTGAGGTACTGCCCTCGAGACAGGAAGACTTGCTGTCTCCGAAAATCTAGATTTTACACCTGGGCTATCAGATACCGGTGAAGTTCGCCGAGAACTCGCCTGTCCACGACTTGGCGATTTTTGATCTTCAGAAAGGGTGTCCTCAAGAGATGTGGAGGTTCTAGGCGTAGATCTTATAGGTGATCGTCTTCCTTCAGATTCTGTGTTAGATCCCCTAGCCTGAAACTGCTGCTGCCTTGTGGATGCAGTGGGTGGACGGGAAGAGGATCGGGGTGTATCAAAAGCTAGTGAAGAAAGGTTCAGTGAGCCATCAAGCTCCTCAGTTTTGTCATTCTGACTGGGGCCTGCCCGAGCTGTGGCAGCATTTTCTCCTCTACCTCTGCTCTGAGGTCTGCACAAGGAAAGAAAAGAGAGACATTCTAAGCATGAACTATTTAACATTTGTATTCTGAAAATGATTAGAAACAAACAAATTTCTGAATGTTATTATTTCATTTGCTGCTATTAACTGATGCTTGATCTCCACTTTCACCCTACCACTGGCTAGCCAAAATTTTAAAACTCCAGTGCAAGAGCTTCTACACTGGTAAACACCAATGAAAATGCTAAGTTTTCTGCTTGGAAACATCTATATATACCATTAAAAATCTGTTGTACAAATCAAAGAAATACGTGAAGGAAAAAAAAAGTGGAGCACCCAGAGGACGTGGTTGGACATCAATATAACTTTGTACACGCACACACCACTGGTGAGTATGTAAATGGTCAGAGTTGCAATTCCCTGTGGCTGATAGAACAGACACCAAAGTGCATTATCATTGTTCATGTTTAGTGTTGTTATCAGGCCTGACAATGTATATTAGGAGGTGTGAACATTGTCAGATATTCAGTGATCACTGTGAAGGTCATGGAGACGTCACATATTCGTGTGAGGCTGTGTTATCAGCACCAGGAAGAGTTTGAAACTGATGTCATTTTCAGTCTACATTTTGTCATTTTGAGTTTACATTTGGCTGGCTGGCTGAATCGTGCAATATCCAGATATATGGGGTATTTTTATGTAACAATGGCTCAGTGTTGGACTGCATGGAAACATGAGGACAGACATACCTGTAGTCAAGGTTACAATCAACCCTGAATGACAACCACAGGGGTGGATCACCATACTGTGCACCAAGCACATCATACCCCCTCGACAGCTGCACCAGCCATCTGAGAACAAGTAATGGACTTCTTGCAACATTCTGCAGTTAACACCACAACACAAATGGCTTTGTTTGGAGTGGTTCTGTGACTGTAAAACACAGACTGCTGATGAATGGTGCTGGAATGTGTTCATCAAGGACTTGTAGCTCTGCACTGCCCTGGATGACAATCACCAGCAAGTACGACAGAAATCTGAGGAGAGTCCCATTATTTCAATGTTTTAAAGAGGCTCCCTAATGTTAATCCTGGTGTCTTGGTGTGAGAAGCCATCAGGTATAATTCAGGTCATGGCAGACAGTCACTGAGGGTACTCTGATGGCACAACAGTGCTTCACAAACATACTGTATCTTCATACAACAGCACTATGATGCCATTTTTCAACACAACATTGCCTGTCCACACATGCCAGTATATCAAAGACCAGTTAGAACAGTTGTGGGCCAGTTTGCCTCAGGAGAGGACAAAATGGCTTCATGACGTCTTTCACAACAGAACCAACGCATGCATCCGGGCCAGAGGGAGTGCAACGTCAGGCTGATAAGTGGGCTCACACTATCAAGCATTTTGTAAATTTAACTTGATTTTGTAATCATTGTAATAACATCGTATACCCTCTCAAACTGTGAAGTTTCATTTTGTTTCCACCTCCCTTTCTGGGTGATTCACTTTTTTTTTCAGCAGTCAGTACATTACTGTGGTTTGTTTATCAGTATTCATAAACAGTGTCAGACTGGTTAAACTATCCAGACTGTATAGAAAAGAAAAAATAATTTGATACTGAGACTGGTGAAAACTTTGATTTCAGGCAACTACCTGAAAACAGGCAACAGAATTCCAAGAAAAAAACTTGGAAAATGTTATCAAAAGACTGCGAGCCACAGAGATGAACTAATTTACAGAAGAAATGCACTTTATACTGCAATGTAATGCATGTAGGTCTACAGTTCTGGTACTTTGATGCGTTTATCATTTTAATAACATATGTGGCAGCTGTATCTGCATATCATTTGATGCAGGTAGTCCTGTAATCACTAGAGCCCACAAAAATTAAACTTCATTCTAGCTGAATTAAAAGAGTACAAAGCATTATAGTACAGGTTGTCGTTAAACAAATAATATAATTAAACAAGAAGAAGAAGCATTGGTTAAAAACTGAATGATGCAATATATGATGAAACAAAGATTACTACACAAAACTTCAACAATTATTTACAAAATTTATGATAAGCCTATTGAGAAGTATTCTGTGAATAGCTTTTCTGTGAGTAAGTCTTGATGTCCTACCTTGATGGTGTCCTCGATGGCTCCCTGTATTGTTCATCAGAAAGCTGAAAATAAGTGTTATTATTTACACAAAAATGTTTTCCAGATACAAAGTAATATGGATGTTCATATATTCAATATAAAAAATATAAATATGAATTAATATAATGTTCAAGCAAATGTAGAGGAAATGGAGTAGAGGCAACAGGCTATTTGATATACAAAAACAGGAGTCCTGGTTCATAAACATTCTCTTAACAGCTGTGCATATATGTATTTGACAATTTTCTTATTCTAATCAATAAATACGAATATAAAATATACACAAAAATAATAAATTATAATTACTAGTTTGAGCAAGCTGGTACAATGGTACAGGATAAATGCAAAGAGACTGATTTACAACAACAGAACACTTCTGGTAAAGCAAAAATAATGTGGACTGGAATGAAGTACATGTTCAACCAAGAGATAGTACTACATTCAACATGTTCCTTATCAAAAATATATTCATTAGTGAATTATTGTTGATGACACAGAACTCTTAGCTTTTGCAGCCGCTCATTCCTTCTTCAGGAATGGAAATGGATTTGACTGGGTGTAGGGGTGGGGTGGGGGGTGGGAGGAGGGGAGTTGGAAGGAGACTGTTTCTAACATCAGTACTGGAAGTTATGTGGTGTCACCGCCAGACATGACACTTGCTGGGTGGTAGCCTTTAAATCGGCCGAGGTCCGTTAGTATACATCGGACCCGCGTGTTGCCACTATCAGTGACTGCAGACTGAGGGCCACCACACGGCAGGTCTAGTCTAGAGAGAGTCCCTAGCACTCGCCCCAGTTGTACAGTCGACTTTGCTAGCGATGGTTCACTGTCTACATACGCTCTCATTTGCAGAGACGACAGTTTAGCATAGCCTTCAGCTACGTCATTTGCTACGACCTAGCAAGGCGCCATATTCAGTTACTATAATTACTTCAAGAATGTATTCTGAACAGATAATATTGTGAATCATGTACCGTCAAGAGCGATGTTCATCATTAATGGATTAAAGTTAAGTATCAAACTAATTACATCCGCTTTCTGAATTCTCATTCCTTGACATGTTCCAGACCTCACGTCAGTATAGTTCTTCCCTCCTCATGCCAGCCTGTGTGAGCTAAAACGTGTGCATTTCAGCCTCTACTCATAACACAGTGTTGGCTCTTCTGCTAACACAAAAAGTTAAGCATTCTGGTGACAGTCACTGGCCATCGCTTCTGTTTAATGAGAATTTAACAATTTCTTAACGGAAATATTCTTTTTGTACCATTATTTATGTTTAAAAGCAGGTTCTCCCAAGAAAATTATTTGCTGTTTTGCTTTTATTTTGGCCAAGAGTTTTCTTAACTTTTTAGCCCTGGCACTTTAAGATCCATTTCTAAACATAAGTTTAAAAACACTTTTCTTCTTTAAGTCAGCATTCTACAGTTTTCACTGACTGAAGGATTCTTCCTGACTTTTGCTCACCATCCACGACTCACATTCGCTATGAGACTACTGGGAAAATCAAACTATTAGCACTTTTGGTTGCTGTAAAATCATTATTCTTTTTTTTTCTTTTAAAACATGTTTAATTTAAGAACAGCTTTTTGGGAGTATATCATATTTCTTCAGTCTGCATTACAAACTGCACAAAAAGTACTCTGTCATCTTCATGACTTTCAACCTCATTCTTAACACTCTTTTCATCACTGGAAATCACTACATACAGCCACTTATTGGAATGTAGATAAAAGTAAATCTGGGTTTTCTGTGCAGTTCACAGAGTATGCTATGTTTACAATCATAAATGGGACAATATGACTTTGTGCAATTTTCAGTATATCAGCATGCTTTGAATGTCCATTTCAAGCTTAGTATGTGCATGCATTATCACTTTATTGCAAGAAGTGTTATCAGCATTGCACATTCTCTGCTGAACAGGCTTACATGACAGCATTTGAACCACTATCAGTAGACACAAAATATTGAAGATCTGCCTCACAGTCTCCCCACAGTCAACACCAGCTGATGACAGCTACCTAAAAATTAGGGTTCACAGGTACCTCAAGAGATTGAAACAGAACAGTTTACTGAGATGACTGGAAAAGATATTTCAATCTACATATTATGCAACTACCTCCACATGATCAATTTGGTCTTTAGTTGTCCATTACGAACAATAACACAAACCTGCAGCACTGTGCTGTATAATGAGAGTGGAGAAGGGAACACATCGAATGGAACCTGGATCATTGGCATCAGGTTCTCGTCACCAATGAATGAAGAGTATGTCAGATGGCTGACTGTCATCATAGAAAAGTGTGGAGGGAGCCAGGTACCAACAGACATCTCAGGCATTCAGGGATATGGGTTTAGCTGGTCATATATGTTTTGGGTCAGTACCATGTGTGACCCTCAGACATTTCTTATCATTATTGCGGCCAGTCTGTATTGGGACAGGATCTTCCAACCTGCTGTCCTGATGTACAGTCAACACTTTGGTAATGGATTCATCTTTGGTAATATTAATGGAGCACACACTGAATCATTCTCACCCATTGGATGACCTCACCACGGCTGTTGTCAGAGAGCAGAACAGGCTTCAGTAGGAACATCCCTAACACATAGTGGATGGCATACCAAAGGAGATCCAGATATACTACAAAGCATGGAATGCAGCAATATGGTGTTGTGTGTTACATAGCAGCATATTTTGATTTCTCAGATGTGCTTTTCTTTGGGTTATTGTTTTGTTTTTATTCCACAGTAAAGTTATTATTTTTTATTTTCATAAAATATTCTCTTCATTTCCAGAGTCCCTCAAATTTAAGACAACACACATCCACAGAGCCACAAAACTGTTTTTGAGCAGTTTATTAATTATTTTTACTCATTTGTCTTAAGCATGGTTCATGGTCAGAAGTAACCTTCTGAAGAACATTTTTTACTGACAGCCAAAGATGAAGAGATTGCCGCTTAAAAAAATAAATAAAAAGTTTACTATTTGTGGCTTATGAGATTGAGAAATAGCCAAGCCTTTACCTCAGTGAGTGCAGGAAAGTACTTAAAAGCAACAATCAGACTAACCTATGTACCTAGGTGATGTTCATTAATACAATGAATGGAAACGACATAAAACCAAATGGGAAACGACATAAAACCAAAGACATGCTGATTCAATTTGAGTATGTCCCATAACCCTCTTTCATAACCAAATGTGCTGTGGGCTAATATATATGGGGAAGTCAACAATAAAATTTAAACGTGTCCTTTATTCAAAGAGACCAGCAGGAAATATAAAAGAAAATATTAAACATATTATATTTGTTCTGTTTCTGCCTGTTGTCAGATTCTGTGGGATTTAGAATATCATATGGATTAGAATCAAATACAGGTAATGCAGGAGTAAGCCTAATAATGAATAAGAAAACAGGATTGCAGGCAAACTTTTAAGAACATCATGACATTGTAGTCACGATAGACACAAAGCCAACACCTAAAACAATAATACAAGTTTATATGCCATTTAACTCTGCAGGTGATGAAGAAACTGAAAGAATGTACAATAACATATAAGACATTATTCAGACAATTTAAGAGAGATGAAACTTTAATTGTGATGGAGAACTGGAATTTAATGGTAGGAAAAGGAAAGGGAGGAAAAGTAGGAGAACATTGACAAGGAGAAAGGAATGAAAAAAAGTTGCCTGGTAGAATTTTGCATGGAGCATAATTTACTCATGGTTAGCACTTGGTGTAAAGCTCATGAACGCAGGTCGTATCTATGAAATAGGCATGGGGACACAGAAGGTTTCAGAGTGATTACATAATGGCAGGACAGAAGTTTTGAAACGAGATTTTAAAATGCAAAAAAATTCCAGGGGCAGATGTGGACCCTGACCATTATTTATTGGTTATAAACTGGAGATCACAACTGAAGAGATTGCAAAATTATAATAAACTGACAAGATGGTGACTGGACAAACTGAAACAACCACAGGCAGTTGAGAGTTTCAGAAGCAGCATTAAGCAATGATAGGCTGAAACACAAGAAAGAAATACAACAGAGACAAACAAGTAGCTTTGAAAGATGAATTAGGTGAAATATTGAAGGCCACAGAGAATCAAATAGACAAAAGATGAATCCCAGAAGAACTCACAAGATGATGCATGAGATATTGAGTCTAACTGACGAATAGGGAAAATCTAAGAGGATAGCAAATGTTGCAGGCGAAAGGGAATACAGATGTCTAAAAAATGAGATTGACAGGAAGTGCTAAAAAGATAAGCAAATATGTCAGATGAGAAATAAAAGGATATAGATGCATGCATAACTACGGGAAAGATACAGAGTGTCCAGTGAAGAAGTCCCCAGTTTCAAAACTAAACATCTCAAAAACTACGGTTAATAGACAAGTGTAACAAAAGGTATGTTTACAGTGTGTGAATTTTATACGGAAGTTTCAAAATAGTTTGGAAAGCTGCTAACATATAGCGCTGTACACTGTGTAACTCATACAGCATCAGCATGCATAATTAAACTCGAGCTCAGCAAGCAGTCATTGGAATCACATCACAATCTTTTCAAAATGACCACTACTCACAGTACAAAGATGGTGCAAATGAACAATGAAAATTCCGATCACACCTTGTAGTGTCTAAATGGAAATGGATTCAGATGTCACACAGATCAGTGATTCAGGCTCATCCACTGTGGTGAGATGGCCTAATAGGCAAGTGTCTTTCAGTGTGCCCCACGAAAAGTAGTCACAAGGAGTCATATCAGGTGAATATGGAGGCCAGCTCATCCCTGCACCAGTTAATTTGCAATAATACATTGCACTGATTCTATTCTCCAAGTACTCATCAAGAAAGTGAAACACCTGTTTGGTGTGATGTAGTCCAGCACCATCCTGCATTAACCATTGGTGTCTAGTTGATCCGTTATATGGTGACAAATTGTTCCAAAATTGCAAAGTAACATTCACTGGCAATCATTTCTCACACGAAAAAAGGGCCAGTCATGCCTCTGTTGCATACTGCAGCCCAAACAGTAGCTTTGAGTGACTACAGTGCTTTTGCTTCACACAAATGGGGATTTTTGGAACCAAAAAATTGCCAGTTTTGTTTATTCATGACTCATTCAAGTGGAAGTGTGCTTTACCTGTGTAACAGATGCATCCAACATCAAATCCTTCATTTTCAATCAATGTGAGAATGTGGTTCATTAAGTCAGTTCTGCACTGCACAGCTCATACATGTGGCTTTGGATTTTGAGTACAAACATGTGCAGGCTCTGTCTCAGTATTTTCTGCATGCTGAAATGCTTCAAACCAGTCTTTGCTGCAATTCTTCAGATGGGTTTCCTTGGATTTTGCTGAATAATTCCAGAAACCATGGTGAGATTTTCATGAGTACCTACAGTTTGCCTGGGATCATCATTCCCTGCTACACTATCAGTTACACTATCTGCTGGAGTTTAGTAACGATTTTCCAAATGGTTTTCACATCAGGTCCTTTCAGAACATTAAATGTGTTTGAAAATTGCACCTTGTTGCTGAACGATTGTGTTCTAACCAGTGGTATTCCAGTACCAGAAAAACATGTTATTCAATGAAATAAATGCTTTCAATCTCTACCTTCAGTTCACTAACTTCCTTTCACATTTCAACAGGGGAACAACTTGCTATGAGCTAGATTATATTATATTAGATTAGATTAATACTTGTTCCATAGATCATGAATACGACACTTCGTAATGATGTGGAACGTGTCAGCTTAATACAAGATGTCTGTACAAGATATTACATTACACAAAATATTGCATGACACTAATGTTTAAGTTGGTTTTTTCTCCCCCTCCCTTAATTTATATCTAAAAATTCAGCCAATGAGTAGAAGGAGTTGTCACACGAAAAAATGGCCAGTCATGCCTCTGTTGCATACTGCAGCCCAAACAGTAGCTTTGGGTGACTACAGTATCAGTACTACATACTATTATTACAGCACCATCTGTCAACAGCTTTCCAAACTATTTTAAAACTTCTGCATAACTTCTGTATAAAGTTTTCAGAGTATTCACAATAAATGTACAGCTTTTGAGGGGTTTCATTTGAAATCAAGGACTCCTTCACTGTATATACCATCTATAGGAAAATTAAAGAAATCTTTAGAGAAATGATAAGCAGTTGTATGAATATCAAGAGCTCAGATGGCAAACCACTTTTATACAAAGAAGAGAAAGATGAAAGGTGGAAGGAACATACAGAGGGGCAATTGCAAGAGGAACAAACTTGAAAACAATACAACAGAAGGAAAAGAGGAAGTAAATGGAGATGAGTTAGGAGATATGATATTGTGATAAGAATGTGACACAGCACTGAAAGAACAATGTTAAAACAAGGCCCCTGGGACACACAATATTTGCTCAGAATTATTGAGGTCCTTGGAAGTGCCAGCCATGACAAAACTATTTCACCTGATGCACAATAAAAAGCAGACTGGTGAAATATCCTCAGACTTAAAGAAGAATGTAATGATTCCAAATCCAAAGAACCTAGGTGCCGAAAGGTGTATATGCCACCAAACCTTTAGTTTCATAACTTATAGTTATTTGCAGAAGACTGAAAAAACTAGTAGATGAGAGGAAGATCAACTTGGATTTGGGAAAAATGTAGGAACACACAGGGTAATACCAATCCTACAACTCATCTCAGCAGAAAGACCAAAGAAAGGCAAATCTATGTTTATAGCTTTTGTGGATCTAGAGAAAGCTTTTGACAATGTACGTTGGATTACATTCTTTGAAATTCTGACGGTAGCAAGGATAAACAACAGGGAGCTGAAGGTTATTTATAGGTTGTAAAGAAACTAGATTGCAGTTACAGAAGTCACTGGACATGAAAGGGGAGCAACAGTTGAGAAGGTGGTGAAACTGATTTGTAGTCTACCCTTGCTGTTATTCAATCTTTACGTGGAGCAAGTAGTAAAAGAAAACAAGGAGAGACATATTTGGAGAAGGCATTAAAGTTCTGGGAGAAGAAATAAAAACTTTTAGGCTTGCTGTGCTGATGAGAGCGTAATTCTCAGAGGCGGCAAAGGACTTACAAGAACAGTTAAAAGGAACAGATAGTGTCTTGAAAAAGAAGTTACAAGATGAACATCAACAAAAGTAAAACAAGGTCAATGGAATGTAGTTGAATTAAATGACCCAGTGCTGAATGAATTAGATTAGGAAATGAGACACTAAAAATAGTAAGTGAGGTTTGGATAGTAAAATAACAATGATGGACGGAGAAGAAAGGATATAAAATGCAGACTGTTTGCAGCATGATAATTATTTTTAAAAAAGAGGGATAAACATTTAAGAAAAATTTAATTGTTTGGAAGTCTTTGCTGGAGGAATTTGTCTGGAGTGTAGCCTTGTATTAAGGGGAAATGTGGATGATAAGTGATTCAGACATGAAGAGAATAGAGGCTTTTGAAACATGGTGCTAGAGAAGTATGCTGGAGTTTATTAGGGCAGACTCAGTAACTAACAGGGATGAACTGAATCAAAATGGAGACTATCTTACAGACTTCTGCAAAGCTTTTGACTTGAAACTCATGTCCATGCACTCTGCAAGATATCTACATAAAAGGACCACTTGGAAATCACCAAATCAAAAGTGATTATATTGCAGTTTCCACTAAAAAATATTTCTGAAATCCAGAACTTTAGAATTGGGAAAGTAGTTTTAGATGCAGGTCATTACTTAATGCGAATCAAAGCAAAATCCCGGACGAATAGATGCAGACCTAACAGCAAGTGGTTTCCAAGGGTAATGCAGAATATCTGACAGTCTCCTACAAGACATGCATGTACAAGTTCCAAGAGGCTGGTCTGGCCTATGCCAAACACTAAAAACATCAGCTCTGAAATTAGGAAAAATTCCATGAAAATATAAACATAGACAGTGTGGCACAAACTCTGACAAAATGATAGAGGCCAGAATCAAAGTTTGGAATCAAGGGAACAGATATAGAACTTCTGAAAGACAGGAGTCTTTCCTAAAGACTTTAGAAATGACCTACAATATGATCTGCAAAGAAAAATGAGATTACAAAAAGAACAGGCTTAAAGAAACAGAAGAAGACTTCCTCAAAAACAACACCAGTGCTTCTATAAGATGATCTATTGAGTGACTGGAACATTATAGGTGAATACTAAAGAGAACTGCAAAGTATTGGCTAACTACTTTGAAGAATTACAAGAATTACTCAACTGTGATGCACCAAAAGAAAGATTTCCCTTTCAACCCCTATGCCAAATCCAGATTCAGAACCCCCACACCATAAAAAAAAAAAAAAACAGCAGATATCATGACTGTTTAAAAACAACAAAGCCCCAGTGAAGGACAGCATTACTACTGAAATGTGGAAGTTAAGAAAAGGTGAGCTTTTAAAGATAATACACACATGTTTAACAAAGATCTGGGAAACTGAAACGATTCCCCAGAACTGTAAATTTGCATAAGGAAGATGAAAAGGTAGACCTGAACAACTAAGAGGCAAGTCTCTCTTTCCACTCACATACAACACTCTTTCAAAGGCTTCCTTAAAACGTTTGGAACAATAGGCTCACGACCTGATTGGTGACTGCTGAGCAGGATTCAGAAAGGGTCGATCATGTGCTGAACAGATATGGAACCTGATGATGATATTAAGGATCCATCAGAAAACAAGCAGAATTCTCACCCTTATTGAGTGTAAGGTGGCCTATGACTTTATCGATGGACATCATTTTTGACACTCTAAGTGAGCTTCGAGTGCACAGTCAGACCAGAGAATTAATCTGCCAAATTCTTAAAATACAACAACTAAAGTAAAAATCCTCAGTGAAGTCTCTGAGTCTTTAGAGACATGTACAAATCTCATTCTGAAAGATAAATAGCTTTTGTCACATGACATTTGAAGTGTATATACTGGAATCAGGAAGCCATATTCTGTACTAAAAATATACCCAGAACCATAGCTGTGACACTGAATAAATATTTAGAAATAAACTTTTGCCTTATTCACTCACTGAAAGAAAACACATATTCTTACTTTTTGCATCTGTTGAAATTGTATACAAAATAAGAACTTGAAAATTTAAACACGTGGTTTTCTCACAGTGTCGTGAAAGACTCCTTGAAAAATTCCTTACTAGGAGTGAAAGTGTTATTTCTGTAACAAAACACTAAAGGTATCATTAATTTTAATATCCAAGCAAATACTTGTTAATACAAACCTGTGTGTTGTAGGAATCTGAATAATCTTGTTGCTGTTGCTGTTGCTGTGGCTGCTGTTGTTGAGTGTAAACGTCTTGTGAACTGTAACTAGGTTGAACGTAACTGTTGGTTCTCTGAGGTGCTGTCGGTTGAGGTGCTGTTTTATACGTATTTTGGTTGCCCCTGTATGGCTGTTGCTGGTTGTTTTGGCTTCCAGTGTACTGCCCATAATCTTTTTGAAAAAAATTGTAATGCAATTACTAATTACACTATTATAACAAACTATATTAACAAAGATGTATTTTGTATTTGCTAGAAATTTCACCAAACAGAAAATTTAGCTCTACAAAGAATTACATTGATGTTTGTTATTGTACATCTAGACAACTAGATAATATCACTGTTGTAAACATGTTCTATGAACTGCAGTAACTGTTCAGCAGTTGTTACACCAACAAATGAATGCATTTTATAAGAGGTATGATCAAAAAGTAACGGCATTTTTTAATTTCACTGGCTTTATACATCCAATTTTCAAAACTTTTTTTTCTTGTAGGTACACCTATTACTGCTGTCTGTCTGCATTTTCAGCTGTTTTGAATATTTAGTTTATTGTTGACAATCAAAAAGGTTATACATGTTTTTGAGTGCTCAGCAAATTTTTACTTACAAAATATATGGGTAAAAAATTTGCATTAAATTTTGCTTGAAAAAAATGGAATAAATTGCAACACCACATTCAAAATGTTGACTGTGGGTTTTGGTGAATCTAATATGAGTAAGACAAGAGTTTATGAATGGCATAAACGTTTCAAAGAGTGTCCAGAAGACATTGAAGACAACAACCACCCTGGGAACCCTTGCACATCAATTACTGATGACAATGAGCAGGAAGTAAAGAAAATTGTTCTGAAAAATTGCCAAATCACCATCAGAGAGATTGCTGATGATGTTGGCATACTTTTTGGCTCACGCCAAGCAATTTGTTGGATGCCTGGACACGAAACATGTAGCAGCAAAGTTTGTTCAGAAATTATTGAATTTTGACCAAAAACAACATTTCATAGACATTGCTCAGGAACTGCTGAATGAAGTCGACAACAATCCAAAACTTCTAAAGAAGGTTAGAACAGGTGACAGAACATGGGTATACACATATGTTGTTGAAAGCAAGGCCCAATCATTCCAATGAAAACAGTCTGAAGAGCAGAGACCGAAATACTTCTCACTGTATTCTTCAATTACAATGGGACAGTGCTTCATGAATTTCTGCCTTATGGTCAGTAAAGAATACTACATGGAAGTTATGGATCATTTGCATCAGCAATCCAAAGAAAACGATCATGATTGTGGCAAAACCACTCATCGAAATTGCATCATGATACTGATCCCACACACACATCAATGCTTCTTCGTGATTTTTTGGCAAAAAACAAAACTGTCATGTCATCTCAGCCACCGTATTTGACAGAATGGCCCCCTGCGACTTCTCTCTATTCCTGAGGCTGGAGAGAACAGTGAAAGGATGTCATTTTACCACCACTGACGATGTAAACACGGAATCGCTGAAGGAGCTGAATACCATCATGAAAAGTGAGATTCAGATGTGCTTCCAAGAATGGAAAAAGCATTTACACAAGTGCGTTATACCTGTGGGGGATTACTTTGAAGGGTCCAAAGTTGATGTTGATGATGATGAATAAATGAAGATAATTTAAGAAAAACAAAAATTCCTGTTACCTTCTGATCACACCTCATATGTCATCTAAGGTAGTGGAGGATAAATAACATTTAATACACATGCACTCTAAAGTTTGTTACTCATACTGAAATTTTATTGTTGTTGTGATTATTACTTTTTTATTTCTATTGACAGATATTTACAAGCTATGTACTGCCTTGTTCCATATCCAGGCAGCTTGCTTATACATAATCACAGCTGCCAACAATGAGAAGAGGCAAATATGGTGCAGGGTCCCCAGAAAACTATGAAAACTGGTAGTCTGGTTTAGGTCTTAAAATGTTATATTTCAGGTACTTTCTGACCCTAAATAAAGATTATTTTCCAGGATTAAAAACTATTGTAAATGAAAAAAATCAGGTTAAGTGCAAGAGGCTAAAAATTAGTTTAGTAACAAAGGGTGCTTTAGAAACATTTCTATAATTTTCAAATACTGCACAATCAATAAACACATATCTCAAAAATTATTAATGAAAATAAAATAAAAAACTGAAACAAAACCCATTTCCATTGTTAAAGGACAGGCCTGTCTTCAGTGTTTTAAACAAAACTATTTACAACCCTTCCTTGTCCACAGCCTCTTCCTGAATTTGGGTAAACTTGCCTAATACAGAATCTGGATTTTCACTGGTGCTTGAAGGTAATTCTCTTTTGAGCGACAATCTTATTGCACCTGGTCAGAAAAACCACAACAGCTTACAGATAATTACCTTGAACCTTAAGATGTCATTCAGTTCGAAAGCAGTTATATTTCTATTCATTACGGTGATACATGCAGACTGAAAATGTTTTGTGATGACTCAGCATAACCTCTCTTAGTAAGCTATGGTGACAAAATCATTTGTAGACGGTATTTCTATGTTCTCAGGAAGGAAATTGTTACTAACTATAAAACATATGAATAGCATATGATTAGCAAAATGTAAACTGCAGCTTTTCCGATTTTTTTAAATCATCATATTTTAAAATTTTTATTTTCGTAATTTTTTAGTAACTCTCAAATTAAAATGACAAATCCATAACATTTATTGTCAAGCCCGCATCTCGTGGTCGTGCGGTAGCGTTCTCGCTTCCCACGCCCGGGTTCCCGGGTTCGATTCCCGGCGGGGTCAGGGATTTTCTCTGCCTCGTGATGGCTGGGTGTTGTGTGCTGTCCTTAGGTTAGTTAGGTTTAAGTAGTTCTAAGTTCTAGGGGACTGATGACCATAGATGTTAAGTCCCATAGTGCTCAGAGCCATTTATTGTCAATCTGTAGTAATTGGCAGCCATGCATAATGATTCATGAAATATGTACAATATAAATAAATTAAATAAAAATGTCAGACCCATACTTCTATTTAACACTACACTCTTCCCTATTGTACGCTGACACAGATACATGTCTGGTTCAGATACTTTTCACAGCACACTGGTGTAAATGGAAAACAATCAGAAGACATGATGAAATATTCTGCCAGTTTAAAACTGTGCACCAAAAACGATCCAAACCTGAACCTTTGTTTTTATAGGCAATGCTCTCAATAGCTGAACCATCTAGGCAGTCTCACTGTAGCTTCAATCTGTCAGTATCTCTCTCCTATATTCCTAACTCCTGTGGGGGCTTTTCTAAATGCCCTTTTGCCTCACTCTTGGAGGGTAAGGATATAGTGGAGTATGCTGTAGACATAGTGTAACCATGAAGAGTATGGTTCTAGTAAAAAATCTTCAGAAAACCTGTTTACAAACAAGACAATAAAGCAAAACTGTAAAATAAGCCTTATTAATTAGTTCTAAAATTATATATTTTGGAACATGGAGACACATGGCCCTGGCAGTCCTATTTAACATAGGTCTGAAATGCCCTCAAGCTTCTTTCAGTATAAAATCTGTATAAAAATGCAAAGGAATAGTAACATATCATTCCCCAACACTAAATAACACCCCAAAAGTGTTTGCAAATAATTGTCAAAATGTGTAGGAGCAGATGTGATAGTTCCTTAAATTCAGTAATATAGAAACTCTGTGAGTGTATGTGTGAGTGAGAGAGAAAGAGAAGAGAGAGAGAGAGAGAGAGAGAGAGAGAGAGAGAGAGAGAGAGAGAACATGACATGACATGCATGTGCCAAACTTACCAATGTCTCGATAAAGTTCAACATCTTCATCATAGTTGTTATAATAAGGATCATACTGAGCAGCTGTGTCATATTGCTGTGAGCTATTATAGATGGTTGGATTTGTAGGAACTGCAGATTGTGGCTGTGGCTGGTAACTATTGCTGGGTTCCACCCTGTCACATATAAACATTATACGATTTAGTCTGATTATAGCTGCAGAGAAATATGGTGTCGATTCAGATGCTTCACTGCTACAAGCACAGAAATTTAAATTGGTTCAGGAGTGAGATCATATAAAAGATCTCTTGCAGTACTGTAATACCATGCCAATAATTTCATAATACTCAAAATCACACCAAGTCTTCTCAAAGAAGATTATATCCTTCACATTTATTCCTTGTTCTAGACACAGAAGGCAATGGTAAAACACCATCCAAGTGCACAATTAAGGTATGCCTTGTTTTAGCTTTTAAATTTCCAAGAATTATTCAATTTTTGGGTGTTACATGAACAATGCACAGAGGATAATGTATGTAAGCCTGAACAGAAAAGAATTGTGGAACCAACACAGATATTTGGTTCTTAAGCTGGACACCACTAATTTAGTACAGTTCCTATAAACCTAATAAAACACTCACACACACACACAATAACACTCTCTAAGTAGTTTAATAGAACACAAATAATGGATTTGGCCATTGCCTTACTTTAAACAGCTTATGATCTCTTCCACCATTTTTATATACCCATACCTATATCTGTCATTAACTTGTTAACTGTTGACCTACAAGATATACCTGAATCCAAAACTCTGCCTCTCAATGTCTACCATATCCTACTGGCACCAGCCCAGTTATTGTTTAGGCATAAAACAGTCCTATTTCTGATTTTTGATTACTGAAACTGTCTTCCTTATAAAAGTTGTAAATACCTTTGATCCTCATAAATAATCAGTATTTACCCTGCCAGAAAATGTCACCAGGAAATATTGAATTTTCTTGTTAGTAATCCCCCTACACTCTTCATGTTCTTATGGAGCCTAAAAACTATTTGCTTTTTATGTGAACTCATTTTGAGGACTGTTATCAACTACCTCATTTACTATATTAACGTTTTGGCCCTGTTGGGCTGCGGTATTGGCACAAAGTAGCCATGAAGGTGTACTTCCATGTACACGTGTTTGTTAATTCTGAAGAATGACATAATCCAAAATCTCAGCAATAATTCCACTGTAGGTTATGGGGCAATCAACCACACAGCATTTCAACTATATGCTGAATGTTTATCTTGACTCCTTCCATACCTGTTGCAGTAAGTATTACAAACTAAACATGATTTCACACTGTATCATACCTGAATGATTTAAAAATCTAGAACATACTATTATGAAAATATTTTGATGCTCTGAAAGCAAACAATCATTTAAATGGCAGTGCTGCCATAAAAGTCTAGCAGTAAAACGCACACATTTCTCATCCAAGAAAGAATGTTTGAACTGAGGTTTTAAATGTCTCTAATGATGTGCATGTTGCTAAATCTGGCAAAAATGTTAAACACAGACTCAATCCATTATGAATATATTATCCTGTTTGCTGTTTTCTGTGTGTCTGGTGGTTTTACTGTCAATCCACAGTAGCACATAGTTTTACCATCAGTCCAAAATAGCATGATTGCTGAAAGAGGTTCTGCAATGTGCTACTCCACATGAACAAGTAACAATTTGTATTTTTGCTTATTTATACCTATCTGAATATGCACTGCAGCCAAGATATAGAGGTCCTGTTATCAGTTTTTACATAGCTTTTGTCACAGAACATCAAAAGACATCACAGTGGATGCAAGAAAAGTAAGAGCAGTTATGTGACAATTTCTTTTTCAAAGACTTACAGTGGATCACTGTTACATGGGATGCATGCTTTCTTAGCAAATTCCATGGATGAAATCCTCTCAGGATATCAGCCAAGTGGCAGTGTCATCTTTTAGCAATGTTTCAACAAGGTGCTCACTTGTCATCTTCACCTAAAGATGACAAGTAGGGGACTTGTTGAAACACTGCTACAAGACAACACTGCGACACAATTGATATCACGAGAAGATTTCATCAATGGATTGGAATTTTTGCAATGTTTTATGGAGATTATACTGTATTCAAAGACCCAGGTAGTTTCAATGGCAAATTCAGTTTTGAATCTGTTTCCATTGTGAAATCTATCTTTTAAGCCAAAGAAGAGAATATTGTTGTAACTCAGTAACTACAGGAATATTTGTCTATTTTGGATTTCACACTCATTGACAGTGGAGCAAATAGCTCATCATGTCTCTTGGAGCAATGAAATGCCTTTTTTTTTTTTTTTTTTTTTTTTTTTTTTTTTTTTTTTTTTTTTTTTTTTTTTTTTTTAAGTAGTACTTTTATGAAACTGTTAATGGCAATGAAACCTGGATTTATAATTTTGAAGTAGAATTTTTATGCAGAAAAGAGCTTGTTTCAAGTTCTGCAGACTTCATATTTGCTTGTTCATTATGATTTCTCTCCCACACATAGCCAAAAAATTGTTGTGAATACTTAGCTGCTGTTCACTGAAATGTCATTTCTAAGTTTCTCAAAGATGCTGAATGATGCAAACAAAGACAAAATGGTAGGTGAGTGATTTTGGAGAATGAAACATGCAATGAATGTAGCATGTATCATTTTGAAAGAGTAAAAAAATGACCATTCTACACTAAGTAAGCTTTCGGCCAAAAAGGCCTTCATCAAAATTAGACAAAACACACACACACACACACACACACACACACACACACACACACACACACACACATTCTCACGCAGTTGTGTTTGCATGAGTGTATTGTCTAATTCCAATGAAAGCTTACTTGTTAGACAGTCTTTTTGTTGTGACTATCTATGACTCAGTAGCTCCACTATATGGTGAGCAGCACTCTATCCTTTTCATAATATTGTCATTATTCTAGCCAGCATTTTCCATTGTTTGATTTGACCATTCTACATGATTTTCTGCAGTCCTAACATAAAATTTACCGCTTACAAGTGTTAACTTACCTTATTGTGAACAGCATTTTAGAACAGGCAAAGAAAATCATTGTTTTTAAGACTTACTGATAATATTAAGTACTTAACAGTATCATTCACTGTGTTACGAAATATCTACTGAGAGAGGTACTACAGTCTGTTATGTCAGTCCTCAATCAGTTTTCTAAAGTATTTAACATTTTTAATGTAACCCAATACTCTGCAATGCAATGACATGAAATAGAGTAAGTTTTTACCTGATAGTGTTTTCATTTCCATATTCATCTTTGATCAGCTGACTCCTTGCTGGAAGTGGTCTGTTATATGTTTCTTCGATGTCACTGTCAGAGTCTTTAGGCCTTTTAATAATTCTTGATTGCTCAGCTGTTTCTTTATGTGATGGTCTTTGGCTGTATGGATTTACAGTCAATGATGGTCGAGGTAAGGTAGGCGAGTAGTCAGTATTATTCAGACCGTCATTTGGAAGTGAAGTACTTGTAGGTCTCCTGCTTCTCAGTCTTGTTAATTGGTTTGCAGAAGGTCTCCTTGTAACAGCATGAGTCTTTGAAGTTGTCTGTAGCAACTGAGCACTGGGAATTGTGGTATCAGTGGTTAGGACAGGATAACCAGTGTAGATAGTAGGTGATGTTCTGTTAGAAGAAGACTGTAAATTCAGAGAGACAGGATGCCTTCTATTTTGCCTACCTATTACATTATTTTTATTATTTTCTTGAATATCTGAGATATTGGTGTAGGAAATGTGGGTATGATTTGGATTTCTGGGTAAATAATTAACAACATTTCCTTTAAATGTTGCTTTAATGGTTTCATCATTGTCACTGCTCTCAGTGAAGTCCACTTTCAGTGCAGCTGTGTCAACATATTTCACTGGTATTTCTTTGTTGATGTAACCTGGAGCATTATTGTCAATGGGTACAGGATGCTGTGCAGATATTTTACCTTCGTTAACCCCTTGCCATTCAGAATCCTGTGTATAAATATTCTGTCCCTGTTTTAGTAGTTTCCTGTCTGGTGTTGTGTGATGCTTTTGTTCTGTTTCTGTGGGTTCTGAAGATGTGTGACTGCCTCCTTGAAAATAATTCCCTTGCAGATTGTCAGAGTTCTGTCTGTTTGGCAATTTTCTTTTGTTAGATTTTGTTCTTATGGTTGTCGTTTCACTACCATGATTGTATGTATTGTCATATCCTGCTATTGTTGTTTCGTACCTTTCCTCCTGTGCTGCATAATCAGTATACGGCCTCTCCTTATCAGAAGCAGAATGTGTTCTAGAGCTAGTGGTATAATAAGAATCTTCACTGGTTTGTGCATGTTCTTTGACAGTCTGTGGGATTTTTTGAATATTTTTATGAGTTGTGTGATCATAGGTTTGACTGCCTTTGTAATTATTGTACTGCTGAGCAGTAACTGCTTTTCCCTTATCATAAACAGGAGATGTTGGTTCCTCAGCTAACTTGTACTGCCATTCTTTACCCCTTAAAGAAGTAGGTGCTTCAGTCACATGAGTCTTCTGTGTCACTTGATGATTATTTGGTATTCTCACAGTTCCACGCTGTTTAGCCGGTTGCTGCAGTGATACTGCTGGTAACTTCTTTTGTAAGTCTTGTTGAATATACACTCTCTGTCTCCCTCTGCTCCTATTGATTTTGTGGGTAGCAACTGGAACTGTTTCAGTTTTAGATTTATCAACAGAAGACTGAGAATATTTTGCAGTTTCCTCATTGAAAGATGGTTCTGCATTTCCAGAACCAGAGTCGGTACTTTTCTGTGTTATATCATCCTCTTCCTCTTCAACTGCTGTTCCTTCTTCACTTGTCTCAAGTTCTCCATTATTTTCTAGTTCTGAATCATTCAATTTAATATTCTTTGTGTTAGTTTCATTTAACTTTTTCTGATTTGGAATCTCACCTCTTAATTTCTCTATGTATGTGTCAAAGTCAAAATTTATGTCAGCAAATGGATTTTCTATGTGGCTAAACTTATTAACACCTTCAAAGAAATCTGGTGGAGGTTGAAAAAAATGATTCTCATCATCCTTTTCATTGACATAATCTTCATCATAGTCTCTCTCATTTTGGTCAGGGTACAGCTTTCCTCCAGATGATTTGTTAGGTCTTTGTTTGGGTTCTGGACTCAGTTGAGTAGCATGATGTTTATTTTGTTGTGTTGCTGTCGCTCTTAGAAGTTTTGCATTTGAATCTTGGGTGTGGCTGTCATAAGCAGACAGTGTGCTCCCAATATTTGGTATTTTCCTTTGTAAATATTCCACTCTTGATGGAATTTCCTTGTGTCTCACATGGCTTTGGGCAATTTGGCCATTTGTATTTCTCTCTTCTGGTGAGTGATGCTTAGTAGACACGTGGGAATAAATGTTAGGCTCATAATAATTTCTAATCCCATCTGTGACACTGGGCTCACTATAGTATGTGATACCATGTTGTTCAAGAGTTGCAGGCACTTTTGCCTGATGCCTTATAGATTCTTGTACAGAAGCAGTAGGGAAGCTAATTTGAATCTGTGAGGCTCCTTGTCTCATTTTTGTCAGTTTTGAAGAACTCTCTGTTAATGCATCTGCATTTCTTGTAGTATCAGGTTCATCAGCCACTCTGAAAAGTGGTTTCCCATTCTCATTATATGGAAGTTCATGCATAGATGTAAGTGGTCTCAGTACCTTAAAGTTGCTTTGTTCTCCATTTCTATTTGCAGAATTTGCATTAACATGCACAGGTGGGTTTACTGGGAAATGATTTTGGTTCTGTACATTAAACTGTTGAGAAGCAGAGGGAGCAGATTGGAAATATGAACCACCAAGATTAAAAAACGAATAATTTTCATCACCAAGTGGTGTGTAGTATATTATACCAGGCAGGTTCTGAGCATATGTTGCTTGGCTACTGTTTCCAAAGGAGACAAAATATTTTGATGGTGTAAGTGCAGTACTGACAGGAGATGACCCTTTCTGGAAAGCTTTGTTGCTACTTGGGACATTAACCCTTGTCTGAGGAGTTGTAAACAATGAGTGTGGACTAAGGGGATGAAAAGTTTTTGCGTTATGTGTAGACTGCAAAGATTCTTGGGTTGGCCTCAACTCTAATGACTGAAAATTACGCACAACATCAGGATTAGGAATAGGCCGGAATCCTGAAGAAGAAACTGACTCTGATGGACTGCTACTAAATGACTGTGCTGGGGGCAGCCTGCCAACTGGTGGGGGTTGAGGGGCTGACCAGAAGGGTAGACGCTGGCTCTGGGGTGCAATCTGCTGTGGAAACCTGTGTCACCAATAAGGAAATAAATCAATAGTCAGTTTTCCAAATTTTCACATACTGACTAAGTGCTTGTGCAAAAGTAATAGTTTTTGTGAATTTCACTACATAAATTACTCTTTCCAATAGTTAATTATATGTTGAGTATCTGTGAAAATTGCTTATTTGTTTGAAGTATGTACATTATTTACAAACCGTACACGCAGGCTTTTGAAAAATGACAATGAATGAAAATGCTGACATTAACCATGAATCTGTGAGTGAAATTTACGAGTCATTGATTTGAATTCTATCAAGTAAATGATTTTACATCTTTTCCTCTCCCAAAGCAGGGACATTCACATTTATGCAGAAAGTTTGGACTCTACTCTGGAGGAATCATAATGATTACAATATAAGCAGTTTACTGACCTACAGGAAGCTATACAGCCATTAAGTCACCAGAAAACCTATATAAAGCCATGCACATATTGAACTTAATTACTTATGTACTTCATTTTAACAATAAATCTAACAAGCAGATTCAGTGCTGCGCTGTACAAAAGGATGAAATTGCCCCCGGCATCTTAAGGTCCATATTGAACTTGACAGAGGATGAAAGATACCAAACAGCCAGCAGAGGCTTAGATAAAGGCCAGATACTATAGTGGGAAGGGTAGGAGAAATATGTCCAGTCAGAAGAGTGAGTGTATTACCTGAGATGTATCTGCCGCTTCGCCCTCCTTTGAGGTGTCTCAAAGGTCAGGTAGTTGTCTTGAGTCAGCAGGTCAGAACTAATTTGTTGAAAATGAGCAATCAAAATTACTTACGTGAACTGCAGATAAACATTTATAAAGCTTTATGGTATATATTTTTATGAAATAGTAATAAATGGGCATAATTAGTTTAGTTGTACTAAAATATTTCATCTAAAATGATAAGTTAGAGTTGGCATCCAAAACTGTGATAAGAGTTACAACCACCATGAATTAACAAAACTGAAATGGGGTAATGGAGACTTTTAATCACTAGCATAAAAAAGTGAAGTCATTTCATTCATGTTAGTATCCAAATTGCAGTTAAAATATTTCTTCTTTAGGGCCATAAGGATAATATATATCTGATAATGACATGATTATTAGAATAGAGGCAAAAATGTTGAGCATGTTCAGACTGATGTGACATCCATATTACATCATTAGTGGACTGACTTACAACTGTCACTATTTTAATAAGGTAGTAAATCATGTAATATATTGAAAATAAAATGTTAATCATGGTGTGACAGTAGTTTGACAGATCCACTGTTATGATGCTAAATAGTGTTGTAAGAGTTGAACTGTCAAACTACTGTCACACCATAATTACCAATTTATTTTCAATATATTACATCATTTACCACCTTATTAAAACAGTGACAGTTATATGACAGTTCACTAATGGCGTAATATGGATGTCACATCAGTCTAGACATACTTAACAATGGTGATAAATGCCACAACAGTCTGTCATAAATAAAGATTTGTTATTACAAGCAGCTATTTTGGTGCATCTATTCTATCAATTAAAATGTCTTTGTTTTCTTTGAATAATTACATACGGGATAATAATCAGATTTATGTTGCAGCAGCGGTTTCTTGGCTAATACACTATGAATAAGAGCAAGTTTTCATACAACAAGGGAAAGATTTTTAACTTAATGTCAGAAAGTATCCATCACATAATCCTTAAATAAGGTATCACTGGTATGAAGATACTTGCTTCACCAATAGGTCTTGGAAGCTTATTGTTTCTGAATTAAATAGCCTCCACCTTCCTTTCTATATCATAATCTTGTATATGTAGTCATTGTACAAGATAATTTATTAGGGTACATTTCTGTTTTGGTTTGCAACTATTAATCGAATTTGCTACCATTATTAATTCAGATATTCTGAGGAAGAATAAAAAAGGTAAAGAAACCTAATGAATAAAAAATATAACAAATGAACTATACTCTCAAAATATTTTGGGTTTTCAGCACAAAAATAACCACAGTTTGAATATCTACATTGGCACGCACAACGATAGTGTCAAACTTCATGGAAATTTTATGGGAAGACTTAGAATAAACACTATAAACAGAAAATCTACCAGAAGTTAAGCAATGTTTATATCTCTTTAGTTATGTTTCATTGTTAATATTACTTTTAATACAACTACCAACGACATTTACTGAGGAGATAAAAGAGGACAGAATTAATGAAACACTACTGTAAATCATTAATCAGCAATGAATGAAATTTCTGAATATCACCAACAAAATGGCAGGAAGAGCCAAAAACTGAAGCAAGAACTCCAAAAATAATTGCATATCCTACTCATACTATAGTCTGAAACTGTACTTCCACAGTCACAAGCTAGTTTCACTTGATAGATGGCTTTCTGTTTACCACCCACATGGACTTTCCTGTTTTGGGGGTTGTATGTGTTTAGACACAGTAAGATGGATACTGGCCCATAATCACCATCTTTATTCATTTAGAGAAATTCATGGACAGTTTTGATCATACATTTCTCAAGCTACCAGTATCTTCCACAGGTCTTTGCTGTTAACTTTATTCCCAATATTCCTGCAGTTCCCTCAGTACACATATGCTTCTTTTGCATGCGATTATGACCTTTGTATTAAATTAGGCATGAAAAAAATCTTACTTTTTTCATTTGATTTTACTAGTACAAGGGTTTTTTTTTTTTTTTTTTTTTTTTTTTTTTTGGGGGGGGGGGGGGGGGAATTCCAACAATATTATAAGTTTTAAACATAAACCCCCATTAGAAGCAAAATGTTGTTAAATCCCAGTTTTTATGGAGTGCATCTGATAACTATTTAGCACGATACTGTTCATTTTTATGAAGTTGGAGTATAGGACCACAGCAAATATTCTTCTAGATAATAACCACCGTAACAATATTTTTGTATACATTAGCAGCAGTTACACTGTCTATTATACCTCAGTACCTTCCTGGGTGGTACAGACTGATAATAGTGCTCTACAGGCTGTACAAAGCTGTGTTTGCATATTTTTTGTCCAAGTTGTTACCATGAGTAAATCTTGAAGAAAAGAACTCAAACTGTAATATTTACTTTGGATAATTGGAGCCATTAAAACTGGAATGCACTAGGGTCAAACAGTTAGTTCTCATACCATTGATCTTAGAAACAAATGAGTCACTGAGCTCTCAGTAGTGTAAAATATGAAATTCTTTGAAATTTAATTTCTTCCCATTTTTCTTCAAGCCAGATGTATAATAACTTACATTTTTCAGTGAGGAATGGGTGAAGAAGTAATTATGATGGCACATATATGATGAGAGTCTATTAACTGTCGTGGTATCCCCATGTTCACACAACATAGCAATTTTGGTGTGTTTTGGATCAAAGTTTTAATTTTCAACCATGTTTCTGACAGTATTACAAACACAAATATCAAAACTGGTTGGAAATATTTATAAGATTAATCATATTCTCTGCCATAACAATATTTCAAGTTATTGGGTTCCATATTCGACTTAAAAAAAGGATATTTTATTACATTACAAACTTGTAAGGCCAGATCAGTGTACATTCAAACAGAGAGTGGTGGAATACCCCATTCTTTGAAGTATTTATTTGCAACTGTAAATGCTGAACATACTTAAACAACATGTAAAACATACCTGTATTGTGCTGGCTGCACCTGCTGTTGTGTTCCAAATGATATAACTGCAATTTTATCCCCAGAGGATGCCCTCCCAGTTGGTGCCTAAAGGAATTGTAAACAGAAGAACTTGTTAGTTTATCTAAGTTATATTAGTTTCAGTATATCTTTGTTTTCAATGCAAATGTTGTCAGAGACTGGGGGTGTACAAAATAAAAAAAAAAAAAAAAAAACAACAAGCAAGATATATTTTCATTATATTGTGTCAACAACATTAGGAAAAGTGTGCTTGCTTGTGTGAATCAATGTTTGTGTGTGTGTTTCCTGTTTTGAAGAATGCTTAGGCTGAAAGCTAAACGTGTAACAGTCTTTTCATTACGTCTGTCTGCCACTCAATGTGTCATCTTTATGGTGAGTAGCAATTTATTTTTTTCCTTATATTGTTGATATCCCAACCTGAAATTTCCATTGTTTAACTGGAAAGGTAATTTGTTGAAAAGTAGGCTGCCCATATTTTTCTCCCCATTCTGACTTCTGCCTGATATTCGCCTCACCAAATGAATGTTCATATTTGTTGTAAACAAATCAAGTTGGCTTCTTTTTTCACACACACACACACACACACACACACACACACACACACAACACACACATGTGCTCCATATGTGAATGGAATGGGGAAGATCTAATAACTCGTACAATGCAGAGTTCTGCAATAAAATTTAATTACATTTTTGGAAGTAATATGTAAAAGTGTGAATCTAAGAAGAACTAATGGGAATTTTGGGTCAAATGCAGAGATTAGAGTAAATAGATGTGAAAAGTATACAAAAAGTTTGTGTAACAAGGAAGAAGTGACCAGCAATGTCATAGAAGGAAAGAGAGAATTTGATATGGAAGAAGTGAGTGAGTCAATATGAAACCCAGCTCCTGCAGAACTCTGAATGGGATGCTTTCAGGTAAGTTAGTAGGAGTTGAAGAGATACTTTTGTAGTTACTACTTCCAGTGAGAGATAAAAAAAGTGCAGTGCTGATGCCAAAAAGGCAATTCCAACCAGGTGTTAAGTAACCAGAATGTTAGGAATTTGAGAATGCCAAGAAAATCTTTGATGATATAAGACAGAATAAAATATTAAAAATAATAAAAATAGCTGGGATTCAGTACAATGGCAGCTGCAGAGCCTAAAATCGACAGAAAGCAAAGGGGGATCAGAAATTAATTTGTCCATTCATTCACACATCATTGCAAAGGAGAGTCTTCAGGGACATGGGACAAGGTTAGTTACATATTAACTGGCAGAACTGCTGTTACAGGTTACTTTTGCAAAATGTAGGAACAGCTCATAACAACTAATGATAATATTCTTAGAGTAAAAGCTATGGAATTTACTTCCAGTTTACTTTATTGCTATAAAGATGCTACTTTGTGGGATAAAAAGAAAAAAACTGCTGTTCCTTTTCCATTACTCCGCTCCTCTATTTATCAAATATTTTAAACTAAATATATATCTAATTTTACACATAAATATGAGCTGTCTACATAATGGTAAAGTTAAAGGCTGTTTAATGTGAACATTAATATTGTATGGAATTTACATCTCTCAAACCCCAAAAATCTGATAAATTACAGAAGGCATGACTAGCCTTTTTGTTGTGCCTCTCTGTGACTAAACTTCTCCCCTATACAATGAGCAGCAATTTATCCTTTTCATAATACTGTACTGTCATTATTCTATTCTGGATTTTCCAATGTTTAATAAATTACTCTTTTACTTTAGTTTTGAGTAGTTGGGAATTTCCAGTTTTCTGCCTGATGTATTGTGGTAAGCTATTACAGTGTCTTGCACTAGAATATATAGTCCTTTCCTGAATCTTAGACAGGGATGAACAGTCTTTATGGAAATTATATGTACTTCCAAGATGTTTTGAATTTCACACTCTTATCATTAGCCATGAAAAATATTGGGGAATAAACGTATTGGTACATTAGTGTAAGAATTCTGAGGAGGGATACACACGATATTCTTTTGTCAACAGTACATTATATTCTCACTGTACACTTCTGTGTAACAAATACTTCTTTACTTTGGCTTCACTGCTCCAGAAGATTGTGCATAGGGCAGAACTGAGAGAAAGTATCAATGTATGCCAATAATCCCATCTGCAAGTCAACACTGTGAGAGAGACTTAAATGTGCAAAGCATGCAAAACTGAGCTTATGCTTTAATTTTTCCACATTTTGGTGGCACCACAATTTTTTACCATTGGGATGCTTAGAAATTTCACAGATTTTTTGTTCACTGTGTACCTGTTGTCCTCTTTTTCTAGTATGTGTGAGACATGTTTACTTTTTTGAAAACGTGTAAGATCAGTTTTGTAAAATTTAAAAGGTAAGCTGTTTTCTGTGGACCAGTTGTATGCTTGTCTCACTATTCACCTGACTGTCACACTTGTGTCATATGCAGAATCCTCCAATATCTTAGGTACCGGTAAATCATTTATGCAGCTCAAGAACAGCGGTGGTCAAATCACTAAACCTTGTGAGATTCCGTATTTAATATTTCCCTGGATTTAAAATTTCTTTTATTAATGTGGTAGCATTTACTAATGTGTTTCTCTATTTTCAGTTGTTAAGATATCTATGAATGTAAAGTGAATATTTTTAATGCAATAACATTTTCATTTCCATAGCTGATGTTATAAGATGGTATCCAAAAGTTACCAGCTTTTGAATTTCTGGTCCAAATAATTACTACTACATTGAAATTTCCTGAATCAATGCGGCATCTCGCTGCAAGCTAAGTGATTTGGTTAGTTGTTAGTGAGCATATTTCCATTGTTATGTTTCCATTAATTTGCAGTTTTGTGATGGTTGACCTAAAAAAGCAGCAGGTCTGTGTACAGTTTTGTTTTAAACTCGGTAAATCCACTGCAGAAATGCTCCATATGTTGCAGTAAGGTTTAGGGGCAATGATTTAGGTCTGACACAGACATACAAGTGTTATAAGCATTTACAAACAGACTAGCATGTATCTTTCTATGTATATCTGTTCAACTTCTGTGATATCAAATGATGTTATATTATGTTATGTCTAACACATTTTGTAGGAATAGCCTTGGATTTATTGATTGTCTGTAGTGGTATGAGAATCTCATCTTTCTTATGTAACAGAATTTTTATGTTTTGATGAAAAACTTCAGATACATTTTGGTTTTTGTACTTAATGCCAAGATAGTATTTTTTTGTTCCTCTAATTCTTGCAATTGGTGAATTTGTGAATAATGAAAGACAAGTTCATGGTAGAATGTGTTAGAGTTAAGTCTGCATCTTAATATTGCTGGTACTGCTGAATAGCTTGTATGTTGCAGATACACTGAAAGGAATGAAAGAATAGTTCTGAACATTGGATAGATGTAATTCTAATGGTTGCCACTATTACTGCTTAAAGAATGAAAGACTTTCAGGAAATGTTGTATGAAAAAAATGCAAATAGGCCTATAACAATTAAGGCAAGTAGCAGAAAAGAGCTAAAAGATGAAATTGCAACACCAAGAAGGAGTTGTGTGGCATAAACAGAAGTTGGTAGGTGTGCTTCTACAACTGAAAGATGATATCTATTCAAATTCTGCACCACATTGAGGATGTAAATCATGTTTGCTTTAAAGAAATGCTGTAATGGTCATAAGCATTAGTTAACTCTGAGGACCGTGATGAGCTTATGTTAGTCAAGAATGACTTTAAGCAGACAAATATCACATTATCAACACCTCAGTGAGTTTGAATGAGGATGTGTAATAGGACTACGAGAAGCTAGATGTTCCTCTTGCGATACTGCAGAAAGACTTCGCAGGCATGCAGCCACTGTACATGATTGCTGGAAGTGGTGGTCATGAGAATGTATGGTAACACGAAGACAGAGCTCCGGACTGCCACGTGGCATTACTGAAAGGGAAGCCCAGTGTGTTCGGCATATGGCTCTGGTGCAGCAGCAATACGAGCAGCAGTTAGCACCATGGTGACACAACAAATTGTTACAAATTGGTTACTTCAAGGACAGCTCTGAGCCAGATGCCCTGAACTGTGCATTCCACTAGTCCTAAATGACCGACATTTGCAACTTCAGTGATGTCAAGCAAGAGATCATTGAAAGGCAGGGTGGAGCTCTGTTTTGTTTTCTGATGAAGGTTGGTTCTGTCTTGGTGGCAGTGATGGCCATGAGTCGTTTAGGAGGAGGCCAGCTGAGGGCCTGTAAAGATCCTGTCAGTGTGCTAGACACACTGGATGTCCAGCCAGAGATGTGGTCTGGGGTGTGATTTTGGACAACAGCAGAAGCCCTCTCGTGGTTATTCCATGCATCCTGACTGCAAATCTGTATGTCAATCTGGTGATTCTACCTGCCGTGCTGCCATTCATGAACAGCATTCCAAGGGAGGGGGGGAAGAGGGGCTTCCAACAGGATAACGCTTGCCCACATACCACTGTTGTAACCCAACATGCTCTACAGAGTGTCAACATGTTGCCTTGGCCTGCTCGATTGCCAGGTTTGTCCCCAGTCAAGTACATACAGGACATCATAGGATGACAACTCAAGTGTCGTCTACAGACAGCATTAAACATCCCAGTATTGATTGACCAAATGCAACTGACTTGGAACTCCATCAAACAAACTGACATCCAACACCTGTATAACACAACGCATGCACATTTGCATGCTTGCATTCAACATTCTGGCAGTAACACTGGTTTTTAATGTACCAGCATCTCACATTTGCAATGGCTTATGTTGCACCGACATTAACTTGTGATCTTGCACTGTTAATAACTTAAATACGTTACCTAGACAAATGTATTCCTGAAATTTCATTACTCTACATTATTTATTTTTTGGTGTTGTGATTTTTTTTGACAGTCTATTTGCTGAACACCAAAACTGTTCTTTAACATACGCCTATGTCTAGAATCATAATTATTCTACTAAAGAAGTAAAAAACAAGAGGAAAATAGGAACAGGGTTGATAAGGAGAAATATCCTTTTCCCATGAAATGGAAACTAATGGTATACAAAAACTGGCCTAAAATTGAGAGTAAATTTTTCTCAACATTATTTTTCAATAATTTCTTCTGAAGCACAGCATTGTTTGGCAGTGACTATGACATATAACACAAAAGAAAATTAATGAAATTACAAATGCAGCTGAAGTGATTGTAACACTCATATAATAGCAAATGAAACATAGAAAGTCACCACCAATCACCATAATGATCATCACCGTCATTATCAGCAGTTTGATATCCATTGCCGTGTGAAGGTATCCTCAAGACCTCTTCATGAATTTCAGTCTTTAGCTACATGCATCAGCCGTTGCTTCTGCACGTTTTCTTATGCCATTACCCATAGTGAAAGTGCCCGCTCAGAAAACCCTGAACGTAACTGATGAATATATTCAAAAAGATAACTCTACTATTTTTTCAAAGTTAAGATAATGATCAAACAATAGAAAATCCAGGATGGAATGTAGCAATTATTATGAAACAATTATTACGTGGAGCTTCACACACACACACACACACACACACACACACACACACACACACACACACAGAGTTGTCTCTCTCTCTCTCTCTCTCTCTCTCTCTGTGTGTGTGTGTGTGTGTGTGTGTGTGTGTGTGTGTGTTTTGTGTGTTGTCTGTTTTTGACAAAGGCCTTGTTGGCTGAGTAATATAGTTATTATTTCATTCTACAATCACATCCTTTGCTGCCCATGCTTCAAGTTCACAGAGGGCAATAGCAAAATAAATAGTTGGCTTTACACCATGACTTACTGGTATGACATTGTTGACTGGTTGGTGACGTAATCCATCTCTGTCCCTTTGTACTTGTCCTAAGGTAGATGGCTGACCCCTGTACACTCTCTGCTGTCTATCAATCTCAACTTCTTCGGCTGGGCCTACATCTTCTGCATATAGCTGGTGCTGTGAAAAATATGTGCAAGTATTTTGCAAATGCTCTATTTATAAGACTTTAAAAACAAGTACAAAAATGATAATATTTTTTTTATATCTCAGTTGGCTTACTCAAGTTTACTTTCCTCTTATCAGAAGCACAAGTTACACACATTGAAATTTTTATTGTAGGAAATGACACACGACAAACCAATAAACAAACTAAGCTTCTTTTCAGAAGTAAAAATATAACTGTTCTCAATATGAATAATCCAAAATACTTATATTTTTCCACTATTTCTGATTAGTCTAGCAGATGGCAATCAAAAGCATGTACAAATGTTACTAGTCACTAAAAACATTTAAACATCTTTCTCAAATTATCGCTGTAAAATTCACTAATAAACTGGTCAAGACTGGTAATTTCAAAGGCATATAATAGTTTTGTCTATGATATGTTTGTCAGTCAACGTATTAGTGAAAAATGATGAATACATTTTCCCCCCATAGCGACACTTTGTTATATGGTGCGACAATTTATTATTTCCCATAACTAGTTTCAGCCTGAGACCATTCATAAGTGGTAAATACAAAATGAGCATGTGTTACACGAATATTAACAATTTAATGTCTGTGACATGGAAATTCATTATCACCAATGTGCATTTGCAGCTATGAAAAAACTGAAGTTGTTTACCATGTAGTGGCAGAAGATCCAAAGAGCCACTGTAATAAACAAAATTCCACCTTACGCCTGATGTATATGCAGAAATGTAAACCACACTTCATGTTTTGCACCTGGTATAAACAAGGCTTTTCTAATCCATACTTCATTATGATACCATGTGTTGAATAGAGTTTTGTGTGTAATTACATGTGTAATAAGGTGAAGCTAATACACATCACTGTGTCAACAATGAACCACAAACAATGCCAAAGAAATGACATTTAAAACTTTCCCAGCATATAGAGTATTCCATGAATGCCTGGATGTCAGCAACTTCCTGTCACCATAGTTCAGCTCAAGATCTTTAGGACATGTTCAAATGTACACTGGCAGAAGTATAGCGTTTGGCAAAACAGACTGGCTGGACTGGAGGAGACAAGTATGTTCCTGTTGCTCTGTGATACACTCCTGATAATGCATGTGGTTCAATACATAATTTCACTGCTCCTGATTAGTCTGAAAGATAGCAATCAAAAGCTAGCACAAAAACATTTTGTTGTGCTCGTCTGCAACTCGGCATCTCCACTATATGGTGAGTAGCAACCTGTCCTTTTCAAAATACTGTCATTATTCCATCTTGGATTTTCCATTGTAAAGTACCAGAAGCATACTCATCTCCTCCAAGCTAGCACATCAGCTGTTACTGAACAGTGTATTTCTACTGGTCATTTAATGGACTATAATAGAACAAAAATTGATGCTCATACTTGAGCTTTTGGGACTACGTCATTAAGCAATCAGTGACAACACAACTGTTTGAGGACCTTTAACAATGGAAAGTTCAGGATGGAATGTAACAATATAATGGAAAGGAAAGTTCCCACTCACCATATAGTGGAGATGCTGAGTCGCAGATAGGCAAAACAAAAAGACTCATAAATGTAGCTTTCGGCCATTAAGGCCTTCATCAACAATAGACACACACACACACACACACACACACACACACACACACACACACGACTGCAGTCTCAGGCAAGTGAAACCACACTGTGCGTGTGTGTCTACATCTATTGTTGACGAAGGCCTTAATGGCTGGTTGCTTTATTTGTGACAATCTTTTTGTTCTGCCTCTCTGCAACTCAGCATCTTCACTATATGGTGAGTAGCAACTTTCCTTTCATAATATTGTTTGAGGAACTCATCGGCTGAGACATTGGTCTACATCTGGTTGCTGAAAAGAATCCTGTAATTGAGAATCCTTGTGCTTTGTGTAGCCAACATGCTGTTGCAATTTTGCAGAACAAAGGAAATCAATTTGACATCGATAAAGTGAATTTCTTCCATACAAGGTGCTAGGAGCAATGTACATTCTTGCAGTAGAGATGCATGTGCTCAAGTACAAGACTTAAGAATACACCATGCTTGTGCCAGTGGGGTTTTTAATACTGGAGCTAGATATACATTTGCCAGTATACACCTGAAGATGGCCAGGACTGCACCAATATACTGTGGCAGAAAGTAGGTGACACATGACAGTTCTCCCAAAATTTAGTAGAACTAAGTCAAAGAAGGTTAAGTCACCTTAAAAATAAAATCATAAGAATCGAGATAAAATCAGCTTTGTCAATCAAGGCTAGAAGCAAGGTGGCTACTGGAGGTTTATTCATCATTTTCCGCAACATGCTATTCAGTAGCACTAACGTAATTTGGAGACCACTTATGGTGTTCATACAAAACATCAAAGTGAAGTAAAAACAAAAATTATTCTGGAATTGCTGAGGTCAATGCTAGTAATAATGTATCCCCCTTTCTCTGCCCACATGAGGAAAAAAGATGAAAGAAATATCCATCAAAGCAGGAAAAATATTTTCATAGATTCAAGTTCTTAACAATTTGAAAAGACTATCATAGATATGTTAAAGGAAAGGATATGGAAGCATGAGTAGTGAGATTAAATTTCATTTAAAACAGGAAAACCAAGACAATAAGTTATCTGAACATATAATGATTTTATGACACTGTTCTACACTACATAACATTGACATTAAATAAAACAAATAGAGAATATTTAAAAAGAAAAACATATTTAATCCTATGATCAAATCTAAGATTCTTTTAATACCTTAACAATTTCTTCTTGTTGTTGGCGTTGTTGCTCCTGTTGTCCTCTAGAGATGGCAACTGGAGCCCTGCATCAAAATACAAATGTCACTTATAACAAGAATTTTGAAAGTTTTATTACTGCAAAAATATGTTTAATAACTGAGGAGCAACTACCGTAACTCTCTGAAGCAGATCCATAAAGATCATTCTCCCCTGTAGTGAAAACTGGCATGTACAGCAACAGCAAGAGAAGTACTGTGAAATTTTGAGTTGCAAAAATTAGACGAATGATCCAGAGGAATGATGAAACAGTGATTTCTCAGATTACATTCAATTTCTGATGTGTACTTCAGTATCTTTTCTGTTCCAAGATTCTAATTATTTACTATCCAAGTTGACATCTATTATGTATATCCTTATCCTTCAGTATCATAATAATTGTTTTAGTCTGCATGGTATTTCAAGGAGTGCTTCTTCTGAGATTCACAAATGAAATGCACAGGAGAGCTTCTGTAAAGTTTGGAAAGTAGGAGACGAGGTACTGGCAGAAGTAAAGCTGTGAGGACGGGGCGTGAGTCGTGCTTGGGTAGCTCAGATGGTAGAGCACTTGCCCGCAAAAGGCAAAGGTCCCGAGTTCAAGTCTCGGTCTGGCACACAGTTTTAATCTGCCAGGAAATTTCATATCAGTGCACACTCCGCTGCAGAGTGAAAATCTCAGTCTGGAAACATCCCCAAGGCTGTGGCTAAGCCATGTCTCCGCAATATCCTTTCTTTCAGAAGTGCTAGTTCTGCAAGGTTCGCAGGAGAGCTTCTGTAGAGTTTGGAAAGTAGGAGACAAGGTACTGGCAGAAGTAAAGCTGTGAAGACGGGGCATGAGTCGTGCTTGGGTAGCTCAGATGGTAGAGCACTTGCCCGCGAAAGGCAAAGGTCCCGAGTTTAACTCTCGGTCCGGCACACAGTTTTAATCTGCCAGGAAGTTTCAAAGTGCAGCACTTTTAAATAACGTGTGGAGTAATTTCATTTTCATATATTATGTGGCTTGGAAGTTTCATTTTCTTCAGTCTTCACTTCTGGGCTTGTTATATCTACTTTGCAGCTTCAAGATAATTTGTTTTATCTAATTTTGGAATATATTTGATAGTGCTAGGGAAGATGATATTTGTGTAGCTTTTTTTATAAAAGTTTACAGTGAATCTGAATACCGACAGCAACCAGAAAACAATAGAGAGATACTGCGTTCTCAAATCAACAATAATTAAAATAAAATTAAAAAACCACTATCTTGCTATTTTGCAACAAGATTGTGTTTCCTTCCCTGTTTTTATTGCCACGTTCTGCCTAGCACCTACAATGTAGTCAGTTAATATAACATTTAAAATTTCTTGCCACTAACACAGATCATTAAACAAGAACAAGAAAAGAGGTATTAAGTGGGATAATGAATGTGCAAAAAAACATATCACATTTGAAGATCCAGCTGTAGCACAGAATTATGTTTCCCACCAATTATTCAATACACATCATATGCATTACAAGTAGACATTTTAGAGTAATGCTGCAACAGTGGAAATTCCAGATTTGAACACACACAAACGCGTGCATGGACACGCACGTGCCCACACACACACACACACACACACACACACACACACACACACACACACACACACACACACACACACACACACTATTTAAATGATACAAATACAAAAGCAAAACATCAGACTCATAATTTTTACTTTCATTGCTTTTATGTACTTCTCCAGAGAGAATAATAGTGCAAGTAACAGATTTTCTTACATGAAGCCATCTTACATCTTTCCAATGAATGCATTTATTCATTCGTTGTGTTCTGTAGAATAACTTCAAGGATGTGGACTGACTGCCAATCTATTCAGCTCTATGTACTTATAGCATCCAGTATAATGGGAATGTGACTACACTTTGTGTGATTCATAAAACACATTGCACTTATGTACAGACTCTACTAGGGGCATTTGGATATGATGTACAACTTCATAGTTATACAAATATCATTAAAACTATTTACGATGTACTGATTATGAGTATAGTACACCAGGCAGATGCTAGATGACAGCTGTGAACACCGTGTATAGTGACAGGACGGCACTTATTTGTTGTTAAACAGAGAAAACTAGGGTCAAGATGGAAGGTGACTATCAAGGATAAAAATAGACTGCAAGGTTTTTGTGAAATTCATAAATGTTTAACTGTGAAGTAAGGTCAAGAAGCTCCTACATAAAAGACTATTTAAAACTGGTTCACTAGTTGAAGAGAATCTGCATGCAAGTACGTGAGCACTGGTCATCTGTCACCATCACTGTCTCCATGAAACATAGAGTTTGTGTCAACAGTGGGCTGTACTATGATACCCCTATATGAGTTAAAAGCAAAATTCAGCAAAGAAGGCAGGGAAAGTAGTTGAATGAAGTGCTCCTCCAGGGCAACAATGCACAGCCCCACACCAACAATGCCATAACTGGAAAGTTGACATCACTAGGGTTCACTGTTGTGCCAAACCAGCATATTTACTGGGTCTTGCGCCACTTGATTATACTTTATTTGATAACATGATGGATGGGCTGTGAGCTAAGACCTCCAGACAAATGTCCAGAAGTAGGTGCATAGTACCCACATATAATGGTGATGCAATAATGAAGTTGCCAAGAAGGTGACAGCAGTGCACTGATGACAGTGGGGAGTAGACTGAGAGGTCCCATGTATATTGACTCATTTTCATTGATATACAAGGTTAAAAAAACTGCTACTGTAAATCATTTCTGAATGCTCATCATTTTTAAAATTAAAGTAATTAAAAAAAGAAATAAAAAACTTATCACTACAGCATCAAGCAGTAATGCACAGCAGCTGACAGCGAAAGATGCTAACAGAAGGTATACCTGGAGGGCGGCAGTGCAGATGGAGTGGTCTGTCGCGTCCGTGGGTCCGTCACTCGCACGGTACTGACAGTAGCACCCTCCCCAGCACCACAGCCGACGTTGCGCGGCCAGTCACATGTCTGCAGCTCGTGACTGTTCACGACAATACCGTATTTCAGAATGTCATAAAATAAGCAAATGATACTTACATCATACCAAAAATAACTTGTTTATTTATTGATTGGTGGCGACTTTGTGAAATCCGATCTATTGTGAGGCACCCAACAATTATCTACAATGGGAAAAAAGGGACCAGATGATTTGCTTGGGAAAAGTATTTTTGTTTACCTTTACAATTTAAGTTTTTTTATAAAGTCGTTAATTGATTTGACTAATTTAATGTTGTCCTCCATGTTCTTCTACCTTGGATTAATAATTTCACATCTAGAAACATACTGCACCAAAAATTATACTACCTGCTTTACAAATTCTAATCTTTCCATTTCCATCAACTTTTTAACTCTATTGTTTACTCTGATACCAAGCTAATTATTAGTGAATACTGTGCACATTCTTTGACATCAATTTGCTTTTGTTTGATCCAATTTCCTTCTATCCTGCTATTAACTATCCAAACATATTTAATAGAAAATACACATAGAAATAAATGCTAAAACAATTTCATCAGCCCACACACCCTTCCATCAGAGTGTAGGAGCTAGTGCAGTGAATAAACATATAGGTGCACTATTCTTACAGCCAGATCCTTTTAGAGGATCAATACTACAGAAAATTAATATAGTTTTCATTATAAGAAAAAGGAAATCGAATACTAACCAAATATAGTATGTTAACTGGGCTCACTATAAAAATATGTTTCAAAAGGTATGAATCCCCATGTGTAAGTACACCCAAAAACCCACATTCTATATTTCTCTCCTTGATCATCAAACGTGAACTGAACAGAAGTTGTAGAAAAAACATATTTTCCATGTGGAAATGAAATTATTTAAAATTCACTTAATTCCTTTTTACACTGCTTTTTGACACATAATTTATGAAAGGCGTTGCAGCTGAAAAGAAATGAGAACAGATTACCGCCAAATCTGCACACTCTGAGCACAATTTTATGAACAAAGAGTACAATGCAATGTTGACAAGTGAAATGGTCTATTTCAAACTTGGTACATGGTCGCTTTGCATGTCCAGAATAGGTCACAACCTTTATTAGCCTTTCAGTATGCTTTCCATGCCGTTGAGTTTGTCAGTGAAAGTTTTAGATTTATATTAATACCTTTACACAAAAATACATACTTTAACAAGTACTTATCATTACATATAAATATATCTAAAAACAAAGAAGATGTGACTTACCAAACGAAAGCACTGGCAGGTCGATAGACACACAAACAAACACAAACATACACACAAAAATCTAGCAGATGTCCATCTCTGCCCAAACTCTTTGCCTTTACAAATGTCTGCTTGTGTCTGTGTATGTGCGGATGGATATGTGTGTGTATGCGAGTGTATACCTGCCCTTTTTTTCCCCTAAGGTAAGTCTTTCCGCTCCCGGGATTGGAATGACTCCTTACCCTCTCCCTTAAAACCCACATCCTTTCGTCTTTCCCTCTCCTTCCTTCTTTCCTGATGAAGCAACCGTTGGTTGCGAAAGCTAGAATTTTGTGTGTATGTTTGTGTTTGTTTGTGTGTCTATCGACCTGCCAGTGCTTTCGTTTGGTAAGTCACATCTTCTTTGTTTTTAGATATATTTTTCCCACGTGGAATGTTTCCCTCTATTATATTCATATCATTAATTTGAACCCAACAATTACGTTTGTTATTGTAACTGTTGCATTTCGAAATCTTTCCTGTCATCTTATTTTCTCTTTCTGTGTTTGCAAGTAGTCTCACTTTATATTCACCTTCTCCTTTTTACCGTAATCTACCATACAATTTTATCCCGCCTATATATACTCAATGATACGTAACCCACTTCCAAACCATAGCCAAAAATATTTTTTTTCCGCTTTCAACACTACCGCTGCTATAAAATCCACCGTTTCCAGTTCACAAACAGTTCCTTTCACCTATTAAACAACCATTTCGGCTAGTTCTAATAACTTTCGCTTTATGTCCATTTCCGTTTTTCCCACATCACTGATCATTTTTAGCGGCTTCCCACAGGTTTTAACGTCATTATTTCTTCGTCAGACAATTGTTAGCCTCATTTTCATAATCTGCCACCACAAAACCACTCCTTTTTATACATTTGCACGAAGTTTTTTCGAAATTTTTCCGAATTTCTCCACCCTTTAACGTGTTTTGGAGGCAACACAACCACATAACCTTTGTTCACATCGTTGTTTACCAACCCAAGTTCACCACAGGATCAACATAGCTCTGCTTTTACCAACACTTTTTCGCCTTTTTTCACACCAGATCTCCAGGTGCTTTCCAGTTCACCTTTATCTCTCCCCATATATTTTTATTTTCATTTCAGCCTCATGCCACACTTTCCACCTTCTAATACCATGTCACCATCACAATATCCTCACAACGACCCCATTAAGTTTTATTTACATTCCATCCACAAACATGCCTTCGCCCTAGCCAGATTACGCTCCCATACTTTATTTTCCCAGGCCTGTCTGACATTTGGCATTACCCCCAAAGGCCTCACACTTAAAGTTCCCATCTCTGGCTAATTATACTAAAGGACATATCTGCCCAAACTCTTTGCCTTTACAAATGTCTGCTTGTGTCTGTGTATGTGCGGATGGATATGTGTGTGTATGCGAGTGTATACCTGTCCTTTTTTCCCCCTAAGGTAAGTCTTTCCACTCCCGGGATTGGAATGACTCCTTACCCTCTCCCTTAAAACCCACATCCTTTCGTCTTTCCCTCTCCTTCCCTCTTTCCTGATGAAGCAACCGTTGGTTGCAAAAGCTAGAATTTTGTGTGTATGTTTGTGTTTGTTTGTGTGTCTATCGACCTGCCAGTGCTTTCGTTTGGTAAGTCACATCTTCTTTGTTTTTAGATATATTTTTCCCACATGGAATGTTTCCCTCTATTATATTCAATGCTCTATTATTTTTGACATGATTGGCACATTTGATATAGACTTGTAATTATCTAGTAGATGTGTGTCTCTGTCTCCCTTTCTGTATTGCAAATGTAACTATAATTTTAAGGCATTCCAGTAAACCAGCATCATCAAGATTTTTTTTACTACTAGAGGTACAGTATTTACTTAAGTATTATGTATTTGCTTATTTTTAAGTCGGGAAGATATCTCCTTGGGGAAAATTGTGCCCTACTGGATAAAGTGAAGAAGATATTGCAAAACAAGGATTAAAGTTACATGTGAGTATTCACTTTTAATTACATATTGAACTACAATGTTGTTGGCCTCTAGTTATATTCTTAGTAAATGTCAATAAATGCTCAATTTTTCCAGAAGAATACCAAGAAAAAGCAAAATAAATCAATGTTACACTTATGTGAGACAGATGAAGTAGATGCATGAGTACAGCTAATGGCAACTGAAGATAAAATTTGTGTTTATAATTCAGAAACACAGGACATTGTGAATGTCTCAAAGGTTTCTTGCCAAATTGACATATACTTAAGACCACAATGGAGACATGAAGCCTAACACATATATACCCAAACAATGACTGTCACTAAATATAGTTCTGCCAATCTTGTAGAATATACTCCTGCCAATCTTGTACTTCACTTCCATCTTTATTTATTTATAAACCAGCTTGTGATGCACCTTCACATGGAACAGATCCAAGTAGGTCCTACATATTTAGTTTGTGAATAAATAACAGGAGGAGTGTGACAAATGCTCATGAAAGGTGCAAAATTGCCAGCAGCCACTGCACCATGGCAATCTGTTTGTTTCATTTCAAAGCAGGCTTATTTATCAAAAATGTAAGAAGATGCATGAGTGAGGAAGCAAACAATGCCCAGTAAGTGCACAGGGAGAGGATCAGAGTGGGAGAAACATCTTTACCTCAGGAGTGACTCCAAATCTGAGCCAGATGAGTGGCAATTCATAATTGGGTTTTGTGATTTAATAGCTTTGAAATTTCATGGCAAAAAGTTTCGGATGCAGTTGCTTGTAATCAGTCTCCATTACATGCGCCACCTTTCTTCAGATTGATTCTAAATTGATAAGTCTGACCATGTGGTGGTGCAGAATGCTAGTTCGGTTTGTGAAGTTTCTTTCCAGGAGGAGGGGATGCAGTGGTGTTGATGCAGCTGCCCTATCAGCAGTGCATGCAGTACTCATATGAAGTAATGAAACTTGGCATTTTCACATTTAATAATGTCATTAGATGTTACAAATTATTTATCAGGAGCAGCTTCAATGATGTTGTTAATTGCTTTCCACAGTTCACTCAGTGTTCTAACACAGTTTCTCCCAGGAAGTATAGCTATCACATGATCAAACATTTTGTGCAATCAAGCTCAACAGCACAACATGAGATTCACAGTCTACTATAACAGGTATTGTTACAAAAAGTTAACTGTAAGTTGGGTGACTGCCAGAGGGGGTAACAGGGAGCAAAGCAAGCAAGGCCAGTCCCCACATAGAGTGCAGAGTGTAATGGAACTTGTAAATGACCCTATTTTCACCACAACTGGAATACACAATACACACAAATAATCAGAGTTCCTGCTACACACAAATACTCAGAGTACTTGATACACGGGGACGACCAAACTACCAAGTACACAAAAGTACCTCAGAAATTGTATAAACTTTGGTTTTCTTTGGTATGATTAAATAAATTATTGAAAATTATTTCACTGAGGCACAAACCTACTACAACACATAATAACAAAATACATAAAAATGTGAAAAGTTCTGTTCTCTTCAACTATGAGAGAAAGATTTGAGTTGATTCAAATCTGTCATTATTACAATTTAAATAAATATTAACTCCAATTTGAATAGCTTCTGCAGTGTAAATGTCATAAAATATTACTGACTTATAAATTTTATTTGTCAATGTAATCAATCGATATGTACTTGTAGCACCTTCGAACTGCGATGCAACATGAGCATCACTAGTCACATTGTATCCGAGTTAGTTTTCACGCACATTTCTCTCGATCAGAAGTCTGAACTCTGTTCTGGTCAGTAGTAAGAAGTATCACATTCTTGTTTTACTTGTGGATTATGTTTGGAAATATACAGGTGGGACTTTTAATCCAAATATTAACATTCAGCACAGGAGGTAAACCTGTTTATCCTACTACAACCAACCATAAGGAATTATATCTCTTACGCCATCGAGCCTACTTGAAGAAGAAACTACTATGTAATATGACATAAAAGTTAAGTTGATATTAACAGACTCAAGAGTTATTATCCCACTGCTATTTAAACACTAATGTTCCCCCATTTGTGCTCCAGAGGCAGTGTTGACTGAAACCATGAATGGATACTACCACCCGAAGCCAACCACTTCACACATTGAAGAGCCAAAGAAACTGGTACGCCTGCCTAATATCTTGTAGCACCCCCGCGAATGCGCAGAAGTGCCGCAACACGACCTGGCATGGACTCGACTAATGTCTGAAGTAGTGCTGGAGGGAATTGACACCATGAACCCTGCAGGGCTATCCATAAATCCGTAAGAGTACAAGGGGGGTTGAGATCTCTTCTCAATAGTACGTTGTAAGGCATCCCTGATATGCTCAATAATGCTCATTGCTGGGGAGTTTGGTGGACAGCGGAAATGTTTAAACTCAGAAGATTGTTCCTGGAGCCACTCTGTGGGGCCGTGTGGGGTGTCGCATTGTTCTGCTGGAACTGCCCAAGTCCGTCGGAATGCAAAATGGGCAGGAATGGATGCAGGTGATCAGACAGGATGCTTATGTGCATGTCACTAGTCAGAGACGTATCTAGACTTATCAAGGGTTCCATATCACTCCAACTGCACACGCCCCACACCATTACAGAGTTTCCACCAGCTTGAACAGTCCCCTGCTGACAAGCAAGTAAATGGATTCACGAGGTTTCCTCCACAGCCATGCACACCCATCAGCTCGATACAAAATGAAACGAGACTCGTCCAACCAGGCAACATGTACCCAGTCATCAACAGTGCAATGTCGGTGCTGATGGGCTCAGGCGAGGCGTAAAGCTTTGTGTCGCCGATTCTTTTCAGTCGTCGCTGGTCTCATTCTTGCAGGACCTTTTTCCTGCCACAGCGATGTCAGAGATTTGATGTTTTACCGTATTTCTGATATTCACAGTACACTCGTGAAATAGTCATAAGGGCAGATGCCCACTTCATCGCTACCTCGAAGATGCTGTGTCCCATCGCTCGTGCGCCGACTATAACACCGCGTTCAAATTGATAACCTGCCATTGTAGCAACGACGTGTTGCCGACCGCAGCATTGTATTCTGCCCATTTACACATCTCTGTATTTGAATACGCATGCCTATACCAGTTTCTTTGGCGTTTCAGTGTACATGGGGAGCCAATCGACCAGGGTATCAACACTCTCTCATAAAAAAAAACATGTCTAGTGTGGCTGCCATCTGGTGGTAGAACAAGTGCAACTAGAGTTGGGCAACATGATTCTTTTTCCCGATTCGATTCCTACGATTCAGTCTCACATTGCGAATCGATTACTACAATTCGTTCACGATTCATTCTAGTCTTCGATGGCACGATTCTTACGGAATGCAAAAAGTTCTACATCTTACTCAAAGATGGCAGGACATGTCTAAAATTGTCAATGGGGTTAGAATCAAACTGTGTCATGATAAGATATGCCACAAATAGTTTATTTATGAGTAAACATGCAAATGACGTTGCAAGTGTGATTCTCGATTTATACGTGTAATGCCTGAATTGTTGAAAGGTCACGTTTGATTTGATTGCATCTATTGTTTTATTTCAGCATGCCAGAAAAGAGGAGTCGACTTGTGTGGAAGGTGGTGCAAAATTACATGGTATGCCAGTTTGGTTGTGTGGCTTGAACGTATTTAACTACAGGCGTCTGTTTTATAGTAACAAAATCTAGCAGTGAGGCAGACATGGTTTGCCTCATATCATCCTAAGTTTTCCTGTGCTAAATGTCTTTCCAAGTCCACATCACCCTTTTATTTCATAACGCAGATGACAGCCCTCCCACACAGCAAATTTAGCTTAACTTTCATTTCTTCTAAATACAAAGCATAGGTATTTTGCTTTTAATTTGTCTGAGAACTTGCCGCTGTCACTGCTATTTACATAAGAAGACGACATACTTCTCAACAACAGGATTCAATCGTATATCGCAACATTACTTCACTAACATTTAATATGAATCTGAACTCGAATTTTAAAGACGGTATTAAACGGCGATCCGTCAAGAAAGGTATTGGTTAGAGAGTCTACATTCGCTCTGTAATATTGGTCTAGTGCGACAGCCATTTAGTGGCGGCACTGGTTGAATTAACAGAATTAGCAAATTAGCAGTGAAGTAATGTCGCTGTATACGATTGTATCCTACACTTTAGAAGTATGTCATCTTCCCACATAAACAGTAGTGGCAGAAGCTAGTTCTCAGACAAATTAAAAGCAAAATAACTATGCTTTGTATTTCGACGAAACAAAAGTTAAGCTACATTTGCAGTGTGTGAGGGCTGACAGTTGCTTTATTGTGAAATATAAGGTGCTGTGGAATTGGAAAGAGCACAGAAAAACGTAGGATGATATGAATCCGCCCATGTGCACTATATAGGGATAGTAAATGGGAAATGCCTTTACGCTCGTTCCCGTCAGCCACCGCCAAATGTCAGCTTGGTTTTCACGAGTAATATTACGACCCACGAACTTCGTTTGTTCGTTCCGAGCTTCCTTTGTTCACACGCATCCTCCACTTGACTGCCACCTGGCGGTCGTAATCATTCGGCACGATTCGGCATGATTCGGTAGTTGCCATCGAAGCATAGCGTACTAAGAATCGATGAATCGTTGGAACTTGGAATCGTCAAGACTCGGAAACACGCAATTGTTCTTACGATTCTTTTGAACGACGATTCATCCGTATCACGATTCGATTCTTACGACTCTCGTTCAAACGAACGACTCATTCACGAATCACCACAACTCTTAAGTGCAACTATGAGAATCACCAGACCAGACACGTTATCGGCATGCGGAAGTAGACAGCAGTTCTAAACGGCTCTGTAAAAAATCCAATTTGTTTGTCATATTTGTTCTTTGCATTTTAAATATTTGTCAAACAACCAGGCAGATGTATCAATCAAGATCGTCAAATTTAACATCATTTCTAAAGCAGCTGTCACGCTGTGCTTACCATGGCACGAAGTATTTTGACACAAGTGCGAATGACTACCAATGCAGCAAAGCATTTCTTGCTTTGGCTTTAGCACTGTTTAAAAAAAAAAAAAAGTAAACAAGACACTGATTCATGAAATAGTTGAAACCGAGAGATTATTATACCCATGCAAATTTGTTAAAGAAAAAATTACACTCAGAACCTGACGATTATGTCAAATTTCTCTGAGTCGAGAGTCAGACTTACAGTAACCTGTTAAAATTATTTCGCACTCGCGTTGAAAAGAAGACACAGTTTCTTGACATTGTATCCCTGTTCCTCAGCGATTATCGATAAAGCGGCCCTTACACGTTCAATAATATTGTGAAACTATCAATATATTGACCGCCTGAGGGCGCCTATTGGCGTATTTTCAATACTAGAAGTACTGAAGAGCAGTACTAATGGACCTCAAATTATTCTCAGTATTATCAATACATACTGAACGTGTGAGGTCAAGCATAGATGGGTTGATAATATTCTCCATTCAGATGTTGACAGAGATTCAGGAACCAGCTACATGGCGTTAGTGTGCACTGCTTATTTTTCAATATACCGCCGTGTTCTCGGATTTAGTTTTTAAGCAGTCTTTTTATCTACGAATATTTTAATAAGCCTGTGCAAGGATAATCATTGTGTATACTGCTTTAGAATGATTAACGAAGGATTCCCTACGACACTGCTTATTTCATTAATTTGAAAATATAGTATGGATTGGAGTATTACATGGCAATTTGGAAAAAACGCTTCCAGTTAGAAAAATACGTCATACATCTGCAATGGCTAGTAAGAGATCTGCGAAATATACGTAAATTTCACCAAATTATACCAAAGCATAAAAAACTTTTACGTTAATTGCCTGAACAGGTCCTTGCCAGGCAGATATAATTGCTTCACAGGTTTCCACAGAATTTTACGAACTGTGCTAGCCGATATTACAGAACTAAACTTCGGGCACTAGAATGACCTGCCTGTCGTCAGAAATCTCTTATGCTACTCCCAATTTCTTGTCGACTGCGATTGCCTCTCTAAAGTAGTTTGCTTCTCTATTCTATCTTGTATCAACGCTAATAACTTGACGTACGATGCAGGGCTCATCGGTAAACAATTTATGAAATCTTTCGTGTCCATGGTTCTGACTTCAGTCATTAAATTAACATGTGAGCAGTCGCTTCTTTTTTTCCAAGTATTCTGACTCATTTCGTCTTTTTCGTTGTTTTCTGTTGCCTCAAAGCTATAACTAATATAACCGCAGCACAAGCTTTCTTTTGCATGTTCGACATCTTACCATTGTAATATCTCATTGTCAACTGACAATTTTTGTCAATGTTATTGATAGCGTGAGGTTGCTTCAATATATTGAAGGGTTGACAAACTAGAATTGTCAATAAATACTGTTTGTGTGCAGGCCCTTTATCTTTGGGATATCTAGCAACGGAGAACATGTGAAGCAAAGAATGAGGTATTAAAAGACTATATTAATTAGTTGCACTATGTGTCTGTGGTTGCACTCCGGGCGTGCATAGACTTTTGATTTTCTTCTGTACGTCTCGCTGTGTAATATTTGGATGGGAAAGACGCAAGACTTCTACCATATCGGTAACGGACTGTGATCTTTATTTCTGTCGCTGTAATCCTTTGATTTCAATGTACACAGGTCGGCCGAAGTGGCCGAGCGGATCTAGGTGCTACAGTCTGGAACCGCGCGACCGCTACGGTCGTAGGTTCGAATCCTGCCTCAGGCATGGATGTGTGTGATGTCCTTAGGTTAGTTAGGTTTAAGTAGTTCTAAGTTCTAGGGGACTGATGACCTCAGAAGTTAGTGCTCGGAGCCATTTGAACCATTTCAATATACACAAATGTGGAAACCGATGATACAAGAGATAAACAACAACAAAAATAAACACCAGTATTCGCACGGTCTCTCATATTCAAAGTCGGGCAAGCAACTGATCTTTTTTGAAAAACATAAGTGTACACTGTCAAACTTGTTTTTCACATAGGCGGTCAATCAAAGTTTCTCTCAAACACTTCAGTTACACTGCACGTTTCATAAACACGCCAAACAAAGCAGCTCACACTCAAATGATTTGCCAAACACGATATGTTTGACAAATTGTTTGAACGTTCGAAGGATCCATACATGGTCAAACTTGTTTGTAAGATTTGCTCTTTCCTATCCACGGGCTTGTCAAACGAACCTATACATTTAAAATGGACACAAACAATCTCGACCGCAAACGGTTTGACGGTAACCAGTTTCGGTCAGTTTTTGACCACCCTCAGACCATCACACCATGATGGTAGGTGGTGGCAGATTGTAGCGGGTGTTGTAGCTCCATCCACTGCCAGTGCCTACCATCTGAGGACGGCCAAAAATTGATTGAAACCGGTTACCATCAAAATAGATGTTTTCGTCGTCGAAACTGTTTGCGCCCATTCTTAAAGTGCTTCTTGCCAGACCACTGCGCTCCACGAGATATGTTCTCAAAGATTACTCAAAAATGAAAATGTGCCAACAATTTTATCAATTTAACTTCTGAAAAAGACGCAGTTAGTGTTGTGAAGTATTCACACACTTAATTGGGATGGTTCAAATGGCTCTGAGCACTATGGGACTTAACATCTGAGGTCATCAGGGACTTAACATCTGAGGTCATCAGTCCCCTAGACTTAGAACTACTTAAACCTAACTAACGTAAGGACATCACACACCCATGCCCCAGGCAGGATTCGAACCTGCGACCGTAGCGATCGCGTGGTTCCAAACTGTAGCGCCTAGAACCGCTCGGCCACCGCAGCCGGCTGGTATCCATCACTCGTACATAATACGGCTGTATTTTTCTGGCCAGGCAATTGTTTTTCATTACAAATGAACAACTTTTGTTTCTGAACTACAACTTTTTGACACGTACGAAGATTTTATGGCCCTAAACACAAAATTCCACCTCTTCAAGCTGGCAACACTGATAATAATAATGGTTTAAAGGAACAGGTAGATTTAAGATACTTCGGGATAAGCTGCCGAAATGGTATACTGGGGATTTTTCTTATCTACTATGGGGGGATTTGGAAATCTCAATCTGGAAATGCTGGGTTCTGTGGATGTATACCTTAAGGCCCTCGTAAACGATTACACTTGTTTGTCAAATTCGCTCTTATCCAGCCACAAATTTGTCAAACAAGCCTGTACATATACCGTACCATAAAGTTTGTCAAACGAACCTCATATTTAAAGCAGATGCTGTTTGTGCATGCTGTGTCTTGAGAATTGTGGGAATGGCCACAAATTCAAATAAAACATTTCTAGCATTGACTTTGGCACTGTGTTTAAAGAAGAAGATGTAGAAGAAGAAGAAGAAGAAGAAGAAGAAAGAAACAGGATAGTGGCGCGGGAAATGAATGAAAATGAGAGAGAAATATACACATGAAAATCTGCTCAAGGAAATGTTACATACAGAAACTGACAATGAAACTTTTAATAACTGGTTAGAGTTATTTCGCCCTCACTTTGAAAAAGAAGACACAAGTATGCGAATATTTATTCTCTTTTGCTTGATCCTCAAAAGACAGTTTATTAAAATACTACAACGTGGAAACATATCTATTTGCAAATGGAACAGGAAGGGAAACGACTAGTAGTGGTACAAGTTACCCTCTGCCACGCACCGTACGGTGTCTTGCAGATAGAGTTATCGTCCGTCTCGTTATATCGGAACTATCACCGTTAAAGACCGTCGCCGATGCAAGCACCTTCTAGACCTAGTGCCGTCATTCGACAAAATACCAGACTTCTCCAGTAGTACGAGGCTGGAACTACATTATGTGATCAAAAGTATCCGAACACCCCAAAAACAAATGTTTTTTATATTAGGTGCATTGTGCTGCCACCTACTGCCAGGTACTCCATATCAGCGACCTCAGTACTCATTAGACTTCTTGAGAGAGCAGAAGGGGGCGCTTCGCGGAACACACTGACTTCGAACGTGGGCAAGTGGTTGGGTGTCACTTGTGTCATACGTCTGTACGCGAGATTTCCACACTCCTAAACATCCCTAGGTCCACTGTTTTCGATGCGTTAGTTAAGAGAAAACATGAAGGGACACGTACAGCGCAAAAGCGTACAGGCCGACCTCGTCTGTTGACTGACAGGGACCGCCGACAGTTGAAGAGGATCGTAATGTGTAACAGGCAGACATCTATCCAGACCATCACAAGGAATTCCAAACTGCAGCAGGATCCACTGCAAGTACTATGACAGTTAGGCGGAAGGTGAGAAAACTAGGATTTCACTGTCGAGCGGTTGCTCGTTTAAGCCACACATCACGCCGGTAAATGCCAAACGAGGCCTTGCTTGGTGTAAGGAGCGTTAACATTGGACAACAGAACAGTGGAACACGTTGTGTGCAGTGACGAATCACGGTACACAATGTGACGATCCGATGGCAGGGTGTGGGTATGGCGAATGCGCGGTGAACGTCATATGCCAGCGTGTGTATTGCCAAGAGTAAAATTCTGAGGCGATGGCCTTGTGGTGTGGTCGTATTTTTCATGGAGAGGGCTTGCACCCCTTGTTGTTTTGCGTGGCACTATCACAGGACAAGCCTACATTGATGTTTTAACCACCTTCTTGCTTCCCACTGCTGAAGAGCAATGCAGGGATGGCGACTGCATCTTTTAACACGATCGAGCACCTGTTCATAATTCACAGCCCGTGGCGGAGTGGTCACACGACAATAACATCCCTGTAATGGACTGGCCTGCATAGAGTCCTATAGCACACCTTTGAGATGTTTTGGAACGCCGACTTCGTGCCAGGCCTCACCGACCGACATCGATGCCGCTCCTCAGTGCAGCACTCCGTGAAGAATGGGCTGCCATCCGCCAAGAAACCGTCCAGCAACTGAATGTACGTATACCTGCGAGAGTGGAAGCTGTCATCAAGGCTAAGGGTGGGCCAAAACCATATTGAATTTCAGCATTACCGATAGAGAACGCCACGAACTTGTAAGTCATTTTCAGCCACGTGTCCGGATACTTTTGATCACGTACTGTATTTAAGCAGAGCCACCCGGAAGAATGGGGCAGTTTCCATTTGAATAGCGATCTCATAAGACGAGTCTTTCGAAACGTAATACAATCAACGACAGCAAGTTGGTAATGTTTGAAGTGTTTACTGCGGATATACACGGCATGAAGTGTACAGCGACATGCACTTCGATGACTAAACGTGTTAGCCGGCCAGGTTGGCCGAGCGGTTCTAGGCGCTACAGTCTGGAACCACGCGACCGCTACGGTCGCAGGTTCGAATCCTGCCTCGGGCATGGATGTGTGTGATGTCCTTAGGTTAGTTACGTTTAAGTAGTTCTTAGTTCTAGGGACTGATGACCTCAGAAGTTAAGTCCCACAGTGCTCAGACCCATTATTGACTAAACGTGTTATTGTCGACTGTTTACACTCTAATAAACTTATATTATTATAGTTTACGAAAATGCCTTAGGATGGAAAGAGAAAATGCCAACTTCCGGAAGGCTGCACAAAAGAGTGGTCTTCTGTCAAGAAAGGACGTATGGATCAAGAAGCATTGTGTAAGATTTGTAGCTGTTTCGTCTCAGTAACTCACGGAGGTAAGGCAGATCCCTACGAAGAATCATACAAACAGATTAGAGATAGCATCGACACCAAGAACTATTTCTACATTCCTGATTACCAAAGCTAAAGAGATTGTTAAAAATATTTTAGCACTACACTCCGTTTCATTTTACGGCATAGGCACCGATGCATCGAGCCACAAAGCTGAAAATGTGTTTCCTTTAGTTGTTCAGTACTACACTGAAACGGTCGGAATGCAACAGAAGCTGTTGAATTTTGATTCGCTGAATAAGGAAACATCGGAGACAATTGCAAAGTTTTGTCTAGACACTTTAAGACTACTACATTAGATAAATTAATTGCTTTTTGTGGAGACAATACCAACTTCGGAGGTCTTCACTGTTGCGGCCAGCGGAATATATTTCACCAAATTAAGGAACTAGGAAAAAATGCAGAATGAATTGATGTCCTGCCCATATTCTCCACATTACTGTATCAAGCGCTGATGGAGTTTTAACTGTCGACATTGAAATGATCGTCACAAAGTATTTAATTATTCTTCAACATATACGAAAGGGCAGAGATGCTGAAAAAGTTCTACTTATACGTTGATGTCAGTCACCAGATTCTTCTGCCTCAAAATGGCTGTCGTTAATGTCTGCAGTTGAGAAAATTCTTAAGCTTTGGATTCCACTGAAACGATTTTTTGACGTCGAAGAAAGTCCATCTAAAATAATTTCGGGTTTTTTTCAGTAGTCCGATCAGCGAAATTTACTTCATGTTTCTGCAGTCAAACTTGGCTCTGTTTCAAAAACAAAAATATGAAAAGCGTGGAGAAGAATAAAAACTCGATAACTGGAATAAGAAATATATTAATCGACATGAATGAAAGGAAGACTTGACAATTTTATTAGCATGCAAATCATGGTGAAATTGAACAAATTTAAGAACGAGAACCCTAACCAAGAAATAATTAATTTGATTTCGAAATTTGAGGGACAGACAAAGGCTTTCTATACCACAGCATTTAATTACTGAGAGAAATGGGCTACTTCTTGTAAAAACTATCAAATATTTGATAGGATTATGCTATCTGAAACACCAGATTGGGTGATGATTGAAAACACTATTAAATACCTGACTAAAAATAGTGTGAAGATTTCAGGCGACAATTGTTTTCATGTATCTGACGAGCTTTTTAGAAAGTATGCTTGAGTCGGAAGAATGGAAGTCTAAACACTCCGTGGGAGGAGGGTGGATTTACTTACTTAACCCTTAACTACTATGGTCATTCACAGGAACACAATTACTATAGAGGGGTCTCACAGACCACATTTTTCTATTTTATGTATCAAACCAAAATTTTGCTGAATTATATAGTTTCTTGACTTCCAGTCATTCATTACACTTCTTAGAGGTGGCTTTTGTAGAAATTTGATTTTTTTAAACACTGCGGTATTTTAAACACTTCGACAATTAAAACAAAGCGAAATCTGGAGTATATTTTTATTATATGGGTTACGAAAATTACAGCAAATAGTTAGCTCTCTACTCACACACGGATTTTCATCAGAGAGATTATATTATAAACTGGCAATATAACTAGGTGGAAAAATCCGACATGAATTACGATAAACTGTGTGCGAAGTCAGCTTTCAGTTTACGACTCACTTTGCAATGTAGAGCGAATATTTCAGTCCATAAGTCTATGAATGGAGAAGCTTTGCCACCATTTTACTTCTAAAATTACAAGTAAAAACTAAATACTTGTTCTCATGTGCCACTGAATCACACTTTAGTCAATTTCCACCTGCAAACACTACACGCAGACCTTCCTGGAACACTCCAAACAAATCGGAACACCACGCTGTTGACATGGATACCTTGTTTTCCTCTTCAGACGAGGAGGGCAAAAGGTGCACGTTTTTCGATTTTCGAATTCTTCTTTCGGTGTCTGACGCTCATCTTGCAAGTGAAGACATCTGTCTCACATAACACACGTTGCACTTAAGACCCAGCTTTCCACGCCATGGAGAAACAGTAGCATGCAATAAAAACGCGGCACGCAAAACACTATGGTACGTCTGTGAGATCTCTCGAGGCTAACAATTACCAACGAGTTAAAATTTCATAGAGTGGCTGAGATACTAGTTACAGCGCTCCTAGCGGCATCCAACGCTAACTCGGCCGCCATGTTCTCCTTAGTCAAAACCAACGAGTTAAAATTTCATAGAGTGGCTGACAACGAGTTAAAATTTCATAGAGTGGCTGAGATACTAGTTACAGCGCTCCTAGCGGCAACCAACGCTAACTCGGCCGCCATGTTCTCCTTAGTCAAAACATTAGGAAAGCGTTACTGTTGTTTGTGTTGGAAGTGTGTCAGCTGTTGTGATATTACTGCAATATTTAACTTTTCTAGTTGACTTTTTTGTTACAAAATATAAAGTCAACATGCCTGCAGTGTGTTCAGCGTTCAACTGCACAAATTGCAGCGATAAAACAACAAATATTTCATATTATAAGTAAGTATATTAGTACCGAAATACGACACACGTTTTTTAATGTTTATTAAAGAGTCATTTGCATTGGAACTGTAATTATCCTCAAGACAAATGCAGGAAAGTAATTTATTTATCGTTGATTACAGATTTCCTTTAAAAGATAAGGAAATTACAAAAAGATGGATTATAAATATGAAGCGAGAAAACTGGTTTCCTACTACAGCCAGTTACCTCTGTTCAGCTCATTTTGAAGAGAAATATATGTACCACACAAATGTCCAGAGGCGCCTTTTGTCAAAAGCAGTACCTACTATCTTTAACTTTCCATCACATTTACAAAAGCAATATAAAGTATTACGACCACAACCCAGAAACCAATCTTTCGACAATTTGCAAGATAGTGCTGTTACAGTGACATCATTAGCACAAAGTAAGTCAATAATTTAATTTTACTCGGTGTCCTTATTACTTTGAATTACATACTTTATTATAATCTTATGGTGTAACTCTGTTTTAAACTTATGATGTAACTGCATTCTTTCAGTGCCTGTCGGACCCACATCTGTTTCTGCTGACCACAATTACTGTCTACCAAGCCCTAAGAAGTTGAAAACACAATATAACTGAGTACAAGTAGAGAATGTGCGACTAAAGAAGCGGATAAAGCAAATGAAGCAACTTAGTGTATGATACAAAAGAAGAATAGTGCAGTTACAGACTTTAATTGCTGGTTTGAGAAGAAGGCTATGTAGTTCAGTTTCTGATATGTTAAACAGTGAACATGTAGTTGGTTTGTTGAAGGAGCTATTGGAACTTCAGTGCATTGCTAAAGTATGCCATTATTCTCAGCAAATAAGGAAATTTGCCCTGACCCTACACTTTTATTCTGCCAAGGCATACAGCTACTTATGAAAATTTGTGAAATTACCCCACCCAAGAACACTTCGCCGTTGGGCAATGTCAGTGGGTGGCCATCCAGGTTTTACTGAGGAGGGTTTCACTAAAATTGCCTCTGAAGTTGAGAACAGCACAACCCAAATTTTTGCAACATTGATGTTTGATGAGATGGCTATTAAGAAGGACCTTGTTTGGGATGGGGAAAAAAAAGAGGCTGTGTATAATGAGACAGGTGTCAAACAAAATTAACTGTACTGACTGCTTAGAAGGTATTTTTGCTTGTATTGAGGCTAAAAGAACTGGATTGATTGCAGTGAAAGATGTGAAAACCAGTTTAATCAATCCAGCTAATGATGTTGTTAAACTTTGTAATGTTGCTGAGGTTTTCAGAAAAACGTTTTGTTGAGGTTCCAGACAGAAGTGTTGCAATTGGTGAGAGGCTACTTATTTATAAACAATGAACATCTTTTTACAGAAACCGAATTTGGTGAAGAAACCCGTTATGTTAAACTGATAAAACTGCTGCTCAAACATTTTTTTGTATGTCGAATAAATCACTTATGCAGGTCAAAATCATCTGAGCAGAGAGGTAAAGTTGTGAGACAACTATACACGAAGCTTATTTTATTTAAAGGTCAGTGAAAAGACCGAAAAAATACGAATGTCAGTTAAAACATTGTAAAAATTAAATGTAAATAAATTATTTTACCTTTCTTGTAGATTACTATTATTATTGAATTACTTTGCTTGTGTTAACTACTTGTAACACATATTTCAAATAATATTCTCGTTCACAGTGTACTGGTTTTTGAGGCTTTGACTGTTTACTTTGAAATAGCGACAAAAATATAGCATTTCTGCGGCCGTTACTGTTTCTAATAGTTAACCACAGCGTGTTTAGGAGTTTCACCGTAATATTCTGGTGGTACCTGCTCTAATTGCATTGATTTATGGGCAACAAGTAACGTTATAGTGGATGGACAGACTTATTTGAGTTGTCTTGTAGTGTTATCTACATCGAAAAGTTTAGCCATATTTCGACAAAAACATCCCTTTTTGCTGTCAGTGTACACTGAAATCACTGCTGTCTATTGCTTGTTTTAGAAAAAATAAAGCTAGTAGGGGCTATTTCAAGTAAGTCACACGCAGTTACAAGGGGGCGGGACACAGCAGACGAATGCCTTGACTAAAGAAAACATGGCGGACAGAACTACAATTTGCTTCAAACATGGCGGACCTATAGCCACTCTATGAAATTTTAACTCGTTGGTGGCTGTGATACTAGTTACAGCGCTCCTAGCGGCAACCAACGCTAACTCGACCGCCATGTTCTCCTTAGTCAAAACATTAGGAAAGCGTTACTGTTGTTTGTGTTGGAAGTGTGTCAGCTGTTGTGATATTACTGCAATATTTAACTTTTCTAGTTGACTTTTTTGTTACAAAATATAAAGTCAACATGCCTGCAGTGAGTTCAGCGTTCAACTGCACAAATCGCAGCGATAAAACAACAAATATTTCATATTATAAGTAAGTATATTAGTACCGAAATACGACACACGTTTTTTAATGTTTATTAAAGAGTCATTTGAATTGGAACTGTAATTATGCTTAAGACAAATGCAGGAAGTAATTTATTTATCGTTGATTACAGATTTCCTTTAAAAGATAAGGAAATTACAAAAAGATGGGTTATAAATATGAAGTGAGAAAACTGGTTTCCTACTACAGCCAGTTACCTCTGTTCAGCTCATTTTGAAGAGAAATATATGTACCACACAAATGTGCAGAGACGACTTTTGTCAAAACCAGTACCTACTATCTTTAACTTTCCACCACATTTACAAAAGCAAGATAAAGTATTACGACCACAACCCAGAAAGCGATCTTTCGACAATTTGCAAGATAGTGCTATTACAGTGACATCATCAGCACAAAGTAAGTCAATAATTTAATTTTACTCCGTGTTCTTATTACTTTGAATTACATACTTTATTATTATCTTATGGTGTAACTCTGTTTTAAACTTATGATGTAACTGCATTCTTTCAGTGCCTGTCGGACCCACATCTGTTTCTGCTGACCACAATTACTGTCTACCAAGCCCTAAGAAGTTGAAAACACAATATAACTGAGTACAAGTAGAGAATGTGCGACTAAAGAAGCGGATAAAGCAAATGAAGCAACTTAGTGTATGACACAAGAGAAGAATAGTGCAGTTACAGACTTTCGTTGCTGGTTTGAGAAGAAGGCTATGTAGTTCAGTTTCTGATATGTTAAACAGTGAACATGTAGTTGGTTTGTTGAAGGAGCTATTGGAACTTCAGTGCATTGCTAAAGTATGCCATTATTCTCAGCAAATAAGGAAATTTGCCCTGACCCTACACTTTTATTCTGCCAAGGCATACAGCTACTTACGAAAATTTGTGAAATTACCCCACCCAAGAACACTTCGCCGTTGGGCAATGTCAGTGGGTGGCCATCCAGATTTTACTGAGGAGGGTTTCACTAAAATTGCCCCTGAAGTTGAGAATAGCCCAACCCAAATTTTTGCAACATTGATGTTTGATGAGATGGCTATTAAGAAGGACCTTGTTTGGGATGGGGAAAAAATAAGAGGCTGTGTATAATGAGACAGGTGACAAACAAAATTAACTATACTGACTGCTTAGAAGGTATTTTTGCTTGTATTGAGGCTAAAAGAACTGGACTGATTGCAGTGAAAGATGTGAAAACCAGTTTAATCAATCCAGCTAATGATGTTGTTAAACTTTGTAATGTTGCTGAGGTTTTCAGAAATAATGAGGACATAATCCTGAAATGTCAGAAAAACGTTTTGTTGAGGTTCCAGACAGCAGTGTTGCAATTGGTGAGAGGCTACTTATTTATAAACAATGAACATCTTTTTACAGAAACCGAATTTGGTGAAGAAACCCATTATGTTAAACTGATAAAACTGCTGCTCAAACATTTTTTTGTATGTCGAATAAATCACTTATGCAGATCAGAATCATCTGAGCAGAGAGGTAAAGTTGTGAGACAACTATACACGAAGCTTATTTTATTTAAAGGTCAGTGAAAAGACCGAAAAAATACGAATGTCAGTTAAAACGTAAAAATTAAATGTAAATAAATTATTTTACCTTTCTTGTAGATTATTATTATTATTGAATTACTATGTTTGTGTTAACTACTTGTAACACATATTTCAAATAATATTCTCGTTCAAAGTGTACTGGTTTTTGAGGCTTTGACTGTTTACTTTGAAGTAGCGACAAAAATATCGCATTTCTGCGCCCGTTACTGTTTCTTATAGTTAACCACAGCGTGTTTAGGAGTTTTACCGTAATATTCTGGTGGTACCTGCTCTAATTGCATTAATTTATGGGCAACAAGTAACGTTATAGTGGATGGACAGACTTATTTGAGTTGTCTTGTAGTGTTATCTACATCGAAAAGTTTAGCCATATTTCGACAAAAACATCCCTTTTTGCTGTCAGTGTACACTGAAATCACTGCTGTCTATTGCTTGTTTTAGAAAAAATAAAGCTAGTAGGGGCTATTTCAAGTAAGTCACACGCAGTTACAAGGGGGCGGGACACAGTAGACGAATGCCTTGACTAAAGAAAACATGGCGGACAGAACTTCAATTTGCTTCAAATATGGCGGACCTATAGCCACTCTATGAAATTTTAACTCGTTGGTCAAAACATTAGGAAAAACGTATCTGTTGTTTGTGTTGGAAGTGTGTCAGCTGTTGTGATATTACTGCAATATTTAACTTTTCTAGTTGACTTTTTTGTTACAAAATATAAAGTCAACATGCCTGCAGTGTGTTCAGAGTTCAACTGCACAAATCGCAGCGATAAAACAACAAATATTTCATATTATAAGTAAGTATATTAGTACCGAAATACGACACACGTTTTTTAATGTTTATTAAAGAGTCATTTGAATTGGAACTGTAATTATGCTTAAGACAAATGCAGGAAGTAATTTATTTATCGTTGATTACAGATTTCCTTTAAAAGATAAGGAAATTACAAAAAGATGGGTTATAAATATGAAGTGAGAAAACTGGTTTCCTACTACAGCCAGTTACCTCTGTTCAGCTCATTTTGAAGAGAAATATATGTACCACACAAATGTGCAGAGACGACTTTTGTCAAAACCAGTACCTACTATCTTTAACTTTCCACCACATTTACAAAAGCAAGATAAAGTATTACGACCACAACCCAGAAAGCGATCTTTCGACAATTTGCAAGATACTGCTATTACAGTGACATCATCAGCACAAAGTAAGTCAATAATTTAATTTTACTCCGTGTTCTTATTACTTTGAATTACATACTTTCTATTATAATCTTATGGTGTAACTCTGTTATAAACTTATGATGTAACTACATTCTTTCAGTGCCTGTCGGACCCACATCTGTTTCTGCTGACCACAATTACTGTCTACCAAGCCCTAAGAAGTTGAAAACACAATATAACAGAGTACAAGCAGAGAATGTGCGACTAAAGAAGCGGATAAAGCAAATGAAGCAACTTAGTGTACGACACAAAAGAAGAATAGTGCAGTTACAGACTTTAGTTGCTCGTTTGTGAAGATGGCTATGTAGTTCAGTTGCTGATATGTTAAACAGTGAACATATAGTTGGTTTGTTGAAGGAGCTATTGGAACTTCAGTGCATTGTTAAAGTATGCCATTATTCTCAGCAAATAAGGAAATTTGCCCTGACCCTACACTTTTATTCTGCCAAGGCATACAGCTACTTACGAAAATTTGTGAAATTACCCCACCCAAGAACGCTTCGACTTTGTTATTGAATTACTATGCTTGTGTTAACTACTTGTAACACATATTTCAAATACGAGGGTTATTCCAAAAGTAAGGTCCGATCGGTCGCGAAATGGAAACGACTATGAAAATCCGATAAAGCTTTGCACAGATGTGTTGGGTAGTGTCTCTAGTATAACCCCAGTTAGCATCACGTCGCTCTTCTCATTTCTGAGCTCGCAATGAGTGCGTAAAGATGTCTAGAAAATAGTGTCTGCCGCCAAGTACGAGGGCCTGGTGAGAAATTTCGCCTGAAGCTATGCAGCCAACATTACATAACTGTCGTGCTGTTTCGTCTTCACGACAATTCTCAGCCGCATTCTGCAGGGGCAATGAAGATGCTCCTGCATCGTTTTCAAATGGAAATGTTAGATTACTCACAATACAGTCCGCAATTGTCTCCCCCTGAGTTTCATCTCTGGTCACATGAACTGCTGTCTTTGAAGACAACATTTTGACACAGACAACGAGGTGTAGGCCAGCGTGGAGAATTGGCGGAAAGCACTGGCGGCTGCCTTCTATGATGAGGCTATTGAAAAGTTGGTACAACGCTATGACAAAAGTCTAAGTCAGAACGGCGACTACGTAGAGAAGTAGCTGAAAGGTGTAGCTAATTGTTACAAGTAAAACATTTCTGATGTTCACTGTGGTTTCAATTTGGCAATCAATCGGACCTTACTTTTGCAATAACCCTCGTAAATTCTCGTTCACAGTGTACTGATTTTTGAGGCTTTGACTGTTTACTTTGAAATAGCGACAAAAATATCGCATTTCTGCGCCCGTTACTGTTTCTAATAGTTAACCACAGCATGTTTATAAGTTTCACCGTAATATTCTGGTGGTACTTGCTCTAATTGCATTAATTTATGGCCAACAAGTAACGTTATAGTGGATGGACAGACTTATTTGAGTTGTCTTGTAGTGTTACCTACATCGAAAAGTTTAGCCATATTTCGACAAAAACATCCCTTTTTGCTGTCAGTGTACACTGAAATCACTGCTGTCTATTGCTTGTTTTAGAAAAAATAAAGCTAGTATGGGCTATTTCAAGTAAGTCAAACGCAGTTACAAGAGGGCGGGACACAGCTGACGAATGCCTTGACTAAAGAAAACATGGCGGCCAGAACTTCAATTTGCTTCAAACATGGCGGACCTATAGCCACTCTATGAAATTTTAACTCGTTGATAATTACGAAACAAAGAGTAGGCCGGTATTACACTATCAAATTTCTTTGTCAAAGATTTGATCAAAGATGTGATCAAATATATATGACAAAGATCTTTGACGTAGCGCTAGAAGGGGTATTAAGGCCCGTCCACACACAACGATCTGTCTGCACAAATGTCTGCGCACATCACATCTGCGCAGACAGATCGTTGCGTGTGGACAGAAGATTTGCACCAACCTGAGGTGTGTGCAAACCTGGAAGTTGGAGTTGGAAGTTTGAGCGAAACCTCTCAAATCTGTGGGTTCAAACCACATCTGCGCAGACAAGTTGGAGCGTGTGGACAGGAGATCGCCGCAAATCTGGCGCTAAACAGCTGTTTGCTCAGTCTAGTGTTTGTATTTGTGCGCACAGGGCATTAAAATGGCTGATACTCGTCAGTGTTCTCGAGAGTTTGTAAGTGAATTCATTGAAATATATAGAAACCACCCACGTTTGTGGAAGATTAAAGTAAAGAATATAGTGACCGAGACAAAAAGACAGCAGCATACAATGCTCTAATTGAAAAATTGCGGGTATCATTTCACTCAACTCTTGTTTCGATATTGCAGTTGAAAATTCCAAATCCTTGTACTATCACTTGGGGTGATTTGGAACTACTGGGGTGAAATGGAACATGGTATCCGTTTCAACAAATCATCTTTGCTGTAGAGTGATACTTTGGTGTAACTAATGGAAACCACCCTCTAGAGTCACCACAGATATTAGTTGTTCCAGTGATATAAAAATTGTATGTGTCAAAGAGGTATGTGATTTTTAAAAAAATAATGTATGTAAGTGTAAACTTTACCTTTTTTCTAAAACTCTGGAAACAAACTGTTGCACAGCTACTCTGGTAATAATAATAAAGTTCTCTGAGATTGGAACGTGGAGGACAATTATCAGTGATGATGATTGAAAAGTTAGGTTAGGTTTGGTTATGTTATTCATTAGCTGCAGGCATAAATGTAGAAAATCATATTTTTTCAGGGTGAATTGGAACATGCCACGGGTATACAAACAGAAGATTGGGCCAGCTGGCTATCAATTACAGCGAGACAAGCCTGCAGAAAGCTGTCAGTGACGTCAAGGCATGTAAATTATTACTCAGGAATGCATCCAAAAAATATGGTTTACCACCTAGTACACTTTCAAGGAAATTAAATAACAAAAATCCTTTGAAAATAGGTCGATAAACTGTTTTGAGCTTAGAAGAAGAGATGACATTAGTCAGTGGATTATTTAAATGTGTAGAATGGGGTCAGCCATTAACGACAAGTGAGATAAGGGATATTGTAAAGAGCTACTTGGACCGAAGGGGAAGAGTGGAAAAGAGGTTTGAAGACAATAGGCCTGGATATGAGTGGGTGAAAAATCTGCTTTCACGTCACCACAATCTTACTGTCCGTTTGAGCGAAAATGTAAAGAGAGCTAGAGCTCAAGTGAACAGAGATGTCATAGCAAGCTATTTCAAAAATTTAGAGGAGACTGTGAGAGGTGTTCCACCTAGCCACATGGTCAACTATGATGAGACCAACTTCTCCGATGATTTTGGTGCTATTAGAGTGTTTGTCAAGAGGGAATGTGAACATCCTCATAGACTCATCCAAAACAAGCCCATCTGTTATGATAGCTGCTGCAGGAGATTGACATCTTCTGCAACCTTATGTAGTTTACAAGGCCACTCATCTGTATCCAACCTAGACGGAAGGTGGAGTGAATGGTACAGCCTACAACATAAACCAAAGTGCATGGTTTGACCTCAGTATATTTGAAGACTGGTTTCAGACAGTAGCTTTACCATATCTTAGAAGGCTTGAGGGGGTCAAAGTTCTGACAGGAGACAATCTCTCAAGCCACATTTCCTTGTTTGTAGTCTCCCAATGTGAGAAGGAGAATATTAAGTTCGTGTTGCTCCCACCAAATGCAACACACATCTGCGAGCCTCTAGACGTGGCATTCTTTCGCCCAATGAAGATAGCTTGGCGAAAAGCTTTGACTGATTGGAAGAAAGGCAATAGGGGTGTTCTTCCAAAAAGCGACTTCCCTAAGACATTGAAGGCGACATTTCACTACATGGGTGAGAAAATTAGAGACAATGTTATTGCAGGATTTTGTGCTTCTGGTATCATACCTTTCAATCCAGGAAAATTTCTCTCTCTCTTACATTTTAGTAGTTTGGAAAATAAAACAGGTGACCCAATGATGGTATGGTCTGAAGCCTTTGTGGAACACTTGAAAGATGTTCGTTATGGATCTGTTAATTTCCAACCCAAAAAAGCTCGTGGTAGAAAACTGGAAGTTCTCCCTGGGAAAAGTGTCACGTCACAGACAGAAATTTCAGAAGATATTGGAGAAGACAGCAAGGAGAAGGAAGCTGATGATCCCAAAGTTTTGGAGCAAGAAACTATAATATCTGAGACAACAACTGAAGAGGAATATGGATCTGGACCTTATGAGGCACCTCCAATGACATCGGCCAAAAACGATTTTGTCTTGGTTAAGTTTCCTGTTACAGAGACTAATCATTCAAAATTATGTGTAGGAAGGATTGAGGCTATGGAGCTGCATGACGACATTCAAGTTATTTTCATGAGGAAGAAAATTAGTGAGAAACAAGAATACATTTGTGCCTGATGTTGTAGACATGTGTGTGGTGTCAAAAGCACAAGTTGTGATGAAGGTGCAAGGAGCTGATTTCCGAAGAGGTAGAATGATATTTAAAACTCTTGAAGGCATTGACATCATGTAATGTAAAGTGTTGTATTAAGTAATGAATGATATGGTTTGTTTTTTGTAAAATAATTTTCTTAGAAAAGCATTTGTAAGCTCAGAGATTTAATGGTTAATAAAGCTGGTCACTAATATAAAAAATATTAATTAGCAATAATTAATACAAAGTTGAGGTAGTATAAATGCATTTCTCTTAGTAAAATGCTTGTTAGATGTGTTTCCATTGTTCCAGTTCACCTCACCACATGTTTCAAATGCAACTACTGTTCAAAATATGCAGTGTTCCAAATCACCCCAAGTCTTGGGGCGATTTGGAACACAATTCAGATCAAAATTTGAAGCAGGGTTATGGTACAGCATTTTCATTCATGTAACACATTGCCGTAGGAAGGACTAGAGATGCTGTAATTAAAATTTCAAAATTATAGTACAATATTTTGATATTAATTTTCAGTAAAAATTTCACTTTCTGTACCAATTCACCCCAAGTTACGGTAGCTCCTTCCTGTTGCTAGGAATCTTAATGTTACCGCCAGACGTTCATGAGGAGAAATTGCACTTCTCTATACAAGTATTTTTTTTTATAATATGAGGGGTTACAAGCTTTAAGTATAAGTTTCGACATCCATCCGCAAATAATTTCGCCAGTCGTTAGATTCGCCCTGCAACTCTCGCAGTAAATTTACGTGAGAAAACTGCTTTCGCTTTAGCAGCCAATGTCTACACCATTTTGACCGCTTTCTCTGTTTCCTGCGGTTGGTCTGAATGTTTTTTGCAACACTAGTTGCGAACACAGACCACAACAGAACTTCCTCCATTTATATATTTCAAAATAACTGAATTAAATTTTTGACGTTTACGGGGAGTGTAGTCGCTTGCCACTGATATTTCTTTTGTACACCGACAGATGGCGGGCGAGTAATAGATTGGGGTTTGTATCGTGTGAACACACCACATTAGCAGCGATCTTTTGCATGTACAGGCATCTGAGCAGATGTCTGCGCAGACAGATCGTTGCGTGTGGACTGGGCTTTACATTGTCATCAAATTGTTCGTCAAAGTTCAAGATGGCTGACAACAACTTGTTATTAACCGCAGCAGTTGCACGTACCGCAATTGCATCGTGTGCACATGCGGAAAAGAAGTGGGGGGGGGAAAAAGGAACCATACATACAAGGTTGACAGTCTTAAATTCCTGGGATTACAACTTGATAACAAATTTAGTTGGGAGGAGCACACCACAAAACTGCAGAAACGCCTTAACAAATCTGTATTTGCAATTCGAGTGTTAGCAGACATAGGCAACATAAAAATGAAAAAGCTTGCATACTTTCATTCCATAATGTTATACGGTATAATATTTTGGGGCAAATCTTAAAGTAAAACAAAAGTTTTCAGAGTCCAAAAGCGTGTAATACGTATTATTTGTGGAGTAAATTCACGGATGTCCTGCAGAAACCTCTTCAAAGAACTGGGTATACTAACTACTGCCTCTCAGTATATTTACTCCTTAATGAAATGTGTCCTAAATAATATATCTCTTTTTCCAACAAACAACTCAGTTCATACATACAATACCAGGTACAAAAATGATCTGCACAAGGACTTCAAAGCACTTACTTTAGTTCAAAAAAGGGTCCACTACTCAGGAACACTCACCTTAAATAATTTGCCAGCAAACATAAAAATTTTAGTTACAAATAAAGATCAGTTTCAAAGAAACCTGAAAGACTTACTAGTGGCCAACTCCTTCTACTCCATTGACGAAATTTTTAATAGAAACAAATGATGTATTTATTCATACTATAAGTATTGTTATTTCAGCTTAAAAAAAATTGACATGTTCCACATCCACGAGGATCTCCTCAGCACGGGTCAATGGAACGAAAAACTAATCTAATCTGGGTGAAGCCGTGGGTTTTACGACGACACGATAAAAGCATTCAACAAAACGTGTTAGGTGGACTTACAGTGGAAGACGTCAAGTTGTACATCAATTACTTAAGAATGGATGAGCATACATTTCTGTATGTGCTCTGTGAGGTGTATCCTCATATCACAAAGCACAATATTCACTTAAGAACTGCTACATCTTCAGAAGACAGGCTCACTGTAACACTCCGATTCCTTGCTACTGAAGTGGGTTATGTTAGGTTAGGTCAGGTCAGGTCTCCAATCTTCTTAATCTATTTTTGTATTCAGGGTGCCTCACGTTGTAAAGTGCCTCATCAGCTTCATACATCTCTATTAATTTTGTAGTTGTCGGCACACACCAATTGTATTTACCGGCAGTGTTTATAAAAACACTACAGACGACAGAATGCAGCGATGCTAGCGCTCCATGTGGTAACATGTCACATTGCAGTGAACAGAAGACAGGCGATTTCTTTGATCAAATCTACAGCGAGGTCCTAGATTTGATCAAATATTGGACGACATTTGACAAAGTCCCTATTACACCATCAAATATCTTTGACAAAGATATTGGACAAAGAAATTTCATAGTGTAATACCGGCCGTAGCAACAATGCAAGAATGCTGGCACGTGTAGCTTGACAGCCAATAGGAAGGTACATGGAAGAGTCCATTTGGCTTTGCAGGGGTGTGAGAATTATCTCGACAGAAAAATTAGTAGCGGTCTGAGAGACGGTCGATAGTAGTTAAGGGTTAAGGAAACCGAAAATCCTCAACGCAAATGCAAACTGCTAAAATGATGCGAGTATTTGCGGAAAGAGTATTTTTACTGATATCGGCCCAGCGGACTAATGAAAGAAATAGACTCCTGGCAAGCATTGTGGAGTCAATCTTGCATTGCTTTTTTAACTACAAGTTGACTTGTACGGAGTTTTACGAATACGTAAAAGGGAAAAAAGGCGTGAAAAAGGTGGTGCACCAACTATTTCTTCTGCAACAAGTTCAATGTAACTGCATTCTAAACGACGTATTAAACTCTGACAAATTGTTTGATCGTTTACGGGAGACTTTAGGTTACACTTTTTCTTTAAACCACAGAACCCAACAATTACGAAAAGTTCAACAAATATGTATAGTACGTTTCCCAGTTTCTGAATCTTCCTCACTGGTAGCAAAACATGAGACACAGAATGCACATTTACGTGGATTAATGCCATATTCACTAACATGCCTTCCAACACTCTATATAATTCTACAAAATTATTGGTCACTTGAACTAATGATTCAGTACAACTTGCAGTGTTGGACACTATATTGTTACAACTGCTTTCTGTATCCAAGCGTTTCAAATATTCCAAAATAACTGCCATCGCTAGTACCATCTAGCTGACTAATTTTGAACTACTGCAGAAAAAAAACAGTAACGTTTATATGAGAAGTATAAGAAAATTAATTATTAACATATCGCATTCACTGAGATTCCAGTCTAGAAATACGTACATATAAACGGCATCGTCTTGGTGACATGGCTATCATGTTCTGCTGACAATCACTAACGCACCTAGCTAGTCTAAATCTCTTTGTGCCTACTAGAGTTGTGGCGATTCGTGAATCAGTCGTTCATTTGAACGACTCTAAATAAAGAATCGAATTGTGATACGGACGAATCGTCGTTCAAAAGAATCGTAAGAACGATTGCGTGTTTCCGAGTCGTGACGATTCCAAGTTCCAACGATTCCTTGTACGCTATGCTTCGAAGGCAACTTCCGAATCATGCCGAATGATAACGACCGCCAGATGGCAGTCAAGTGGAGGATGCATGTGATCAAAGGAAGCTCGGAACGAACAAACGAAGTTCGTGGGCCGTAATATTACTCGTGAAAACCAAGCTGACACTTGGGGGTGGCTGACGGGAACGAGCTTAAAGGCAATTCCCATTTACTATCGCTACCATCAGCCACCGCGCCGACGTCAGCTTAGTTTGCGCGAGTAATGCACGAACTAGTGATGACACAAACGATATACCGCGAGTACACAGCTCCCAATACACACGATTAAAATCAAGAAATCCAAGTATGATGAATAAATACGTACCTCTTATTTGTTGCAGATGCAATGCAAAACACACACACCTTCTCTTACACACGAGCAATAGCACTTGAATTATGTGTTATATTTAGCGTATCTCGAAAACGGCCCCAACGATTTGGATGAAATTTTGTATTTACACTGGTTTTTGCTTTTTGAGTTCACTTACATAGTTCCATTCTTTCGTAAAAAGTCAAGTTTTACAATATATATATACTTCATAATTCCATTCGTAAAAAATCAGTTTTATATTATAAAGACGCTATTTCACATTTTTTATAACGCCATCTCGTAAAACTATTTCTGGCATATCTTATCATGACACAGTTCGATTCTAACCCCATTGACAATTTCAGACATGTCCTGCCATCTGTGAGCAAGATGTAGAACTTCTTGCATTCCGTACGAATCGTGCCATCGCAGACTAGAATGAATCGTGAAAGAATCGTGAACGAATCGTAGGAATCGATTCCCAATGTGAGATTGAATCGTAGGAATCGAATCGGGAAAAAGGATCGAGTTGCCCAACTCTAGTGCCTACGTACCTGTACATGAGGCCACCTGTGCAGGATTCGACTAGAGCGCCGCCAAACACGCAGACGTAGTACTGCGTGCAGTCGGTAGGGTGGGGGTAATAACCAAACTCCTCCGGGCAGTCGAAGTCGGCGGCCGCGTTCGACGCAGAAGACGATGGCGCCCCGCTGGCCAGCCGGCTGCCGCGCCGCTGCGCCGACACCTCGCCTGCAACGCACGTCACGCACTGTTCGGTAACGATTCTGGCACATTTTTGGTAGAAACAGGCTAATAACCTAAAAAAGTAGCAGCCTCCTTCAGGAACAGAACTATACAAGAAAGTGTTCAAGTTGATTACAGAAACATCTGAAACAGAACATTTCATTTATTAGCCTCAAAGTTGCACATACTCCGTGGTATTACTCAACAGCTAGGAGAGGTCGCTAGAGCTTTTGGGGATACCTTTTGGCGCAGACCACATTAACCGTCCAACACACGCCCACTTTCCACGCTGACGATAACACTGCTGACGTTTTGTCTTTACGACTCCGTTAATCGTGTTGCGCATGCGCACGGAACACTTTCCACTTACCATTGTCCCTCGCCATACTTTGATTGTATCTCAAGGCGAGAACGTAGTAAATGACTGTAATCTTAATGATGAATTTCGTTCTTCACAAATTAAAATTCCTTTTGGGTTACCTTGAGACCACGAGAAGTAACTTAGCGATAGGACTTTCCCTGCCGTCATTATGGGTGTGTTCGTTGTTTGCAACCTTCTCTCCTTTATTATGGTAAGTTACTCTCACTACTTTCTGGAAGACTTGCATCTCGATTATTTAGTTCGTTATTCGCATGTTCCATGGAACACACTCGCGACCTTTCGCTATGATAGAGAGAAAAAAGTTAGCTTAAGACAAATAAAATACCGCTTTGCCATTGGTCAACATTTTACGTTGTACATTTGCAAATTTTATGCGTATCACCGAAATCTGCTGATAGTGTGAAAACAAATGACTGTGACAATAATGCAGCCAAGGTGGAAAATTGAATTGTCTTTCAGTACTATTTAGGTTCAGCAAATAATCGTTGAAATCCTTCAACGGAATGCGAGCTCAGCAATTGCAAACAAATGAAGACCACAACGCGATGTCATCTGAGAAGAGACGCGACGACCCGAAAACAACGTTTTTATTAGCTACTAGATTTAAAGATTTCTGCGTTATAAAACAAGCTTCCCACGGCAAAGTTTTCGTAGCAACAATTATTGAGGAACAGTGTTAATCGTAAAATGGCAGCAGTCCCCTATAAAACGCATGAATTTAGTCTCTCACAGCTAAGATTCTAACTGAGGGACGATGGCTTCCCTTATTTTCTGCATATTACCGTCCCCGAACTTCCATCTGACAGGACTAGGGCACACTTATACAGAATATAATGTGCAGAGGCTTCAATGTAAAAAATATATAGATTTGTGTAAGATCTTATGGGACCAAACTGCCTAGGTCATCGGTCCCTAAGCTTACACACTACTTAAACTAAATTATGCTATGGACAACAATCACACCCATGCCTGAGGGAGGACTCGAACCTCCGACGGGGGGGAGCCGCGCGGAGCGTGACATGGCGCCTAGACCGCGCGGTAGGCTTCAATGTTCACACCGCATACTGAGGTGATAATAGTCACGGGATAGCGATATGCACATATACATTGATATATTATCACGTACACACCGCATACTGAGGAAATAATAGTCACGGTATAGCGATATGCACGTATACATTGATATATTATCGCGTACACAAGGTGTAAAATGGCACTGCACTGAAGGAGCTGTCTTTTGCACTCAGATGATTCGTGTGAAAAAGTTTCCGACGTCATTATGGCCGCACGACGGGAATCAACCGAATTTGAACGCGGGATAGTAATTGGAGCTAAACGCCTAGCGCATTCCATTTAAGATATCGTTAGGGAATTCACTATCCCATGATCCACAGTGTCAAGAGCGTGCCAAGAATATCAAGTGTCGGGCATTACCTCCTACCACGGCCTTCACCTAACGACCGAGAACAGCGGCGTTTACGTTGAATTGTCAGTGCTAACAGGCAAGCAACACTGCCTGCAATAGTCGCAGAAATCAAGGTGGGACGTATGCGTTAGGACAGTGCAGTGAGATTGGCGTTAATGGGCTACACAGTACACGACCGATGCGAGTGCCTACAGCGTCTGCAGCGCCTTTCCTGTGCTCGTGACCGTATCGGTTAGATCCTCGACGACTGGAAAATCCTGGCCTTGACAGATGAGTCTCGGTCTCAGCTGGAACGAGCTGATGGCAGGGTTCGAGTGTGGCGCAGATCCCACGAAGCAGTGGATCCAGGTTGTCAACAAAGCACTGTGCAAGCTGGTGGTGGTTCCGTGCTGGCGTAAGCTGTGTTTACGTGGAATGGACTGGGTCCTCTCGTCCAATTGAAGCGATCACTGACTGGGAATGATGACTACTTGGAGACAACTTCATGGATGGAATTTTTATGGATGACAATGCGCCATATCACCGGGCCACATTGGTTCGCGATTGTTTTGAAGAACATTCTGAACAAGTCGGTCGAATGATTTGGCCACCCAGCTCGCTCGAAATGAATCCCATCGAGCATTTAATGGACATAAGCGAGTAATCTGTCCGTGTAGAAAATCGTTCTCCAGCAACACTTTCGCAATTATGAACGGATATGGGGATAGAATGACTCAATATTTCTGCAGAGGAATTCCAACGACTTGCTGAGTCCATGCCACGTCGAACTGCTGCACTATGCCGGGCAAGAGGAGTTCCAACACGATATTAGGAGGTGTCTCATGATTTCTGCCACTTGAGTGTACACCCGGAAGACAAACTGAGACACCATTGGAAGAATATAATCATTTTTACCGAACACCGGAAAATCGACATTAATGACAAATCTGTTTCTCCAGTCTGCGGCTGTAGATGTTAGGGGGGTATTGTATAGTATTGTTATGTTAACCGGTGACCTAGAAACGACGGAGAGGCTCCGTCCCCGCCGCAGCCGCAGTGGTCTACAACCCCACGACGACTACCGCAGTCCTCCTCAGCCCTACATCTACATTTCTACTCCGCAAGCCACCCAACGGTGTGCGGCGGAGGGCACTTTACGTGCCATTGTCATTACCTCTCTTTCCTGTTCCAGTCGCGTATGGTTCGAGGGAAGAACGACTGCCAGAAAGCCTCCGTGAGCGCTCGAATCTCTCTAATTTTACATTCGTGATCTCCTCGGGAGGTATAAGTAGGGGGAAGCAATATATTCGATACCTCATCCAGAAACGCACCCTCTCGAAACCTGGACAACAAGCTACACCGCGATGCAGAGCGCCTCTCTTGCAGAGTCTGCCACTTGAGTTTGCTAAACATCTCCGTAACGCTATCACGCTTACCAAATAACCCTGTGACGAAACGCGCCGCTCTTCTTTGGATCTTCTCTATCTCCTCTGCCAACCCGACCTGGTACGGATTCCTCACTGATGAGCAATACTCAAGTGTAGGTCAAAAGAGTGTTTTGTAAGCCACCTCCTTTGTTGATGGACTATATTTTCTAAGTACTCTCCCAATGGATCTCAACCTGGCACCCGCCTTACCAACAATTAATTTTATATGATCATTCCACTTCAAATCGTTCCGTACGCATACTCTCAGATATTTTACAGAAGTAACTGCTACCAGTGTTTGTTCTGCTATCATATAATAATACAATAAACTATCCTTCTTTCTATGTATTCGCAATACATTACATTTGTCTATGTTAAGGGTCAGTTATCACTCCCTGCGCCAAGTGCCTATCCGCTGCAGATCTTCCTGCATTTCGCTGCAATTTTCTAATGCTGCAACTTCTCTGTATACTACAGCATCATCCGTGAAAAGCAACATGGAACTTCCGACACTATCTGTCTCCTCCGTCGCCCCACACCGAACCACTCTTTCAGGGTTATTGTGCGGTTCGGCTCCCGGTGGACCTCCCCAGGGAACGTCTCACATCAGACGAGTGTAACCCCTATATTTGCGTGGTAGAGTAATGGTGGTGTACGCGTACGTGAAGAACTTGTTTGCGCAGCAATCGCTGACATAGGGTCGCTGAGGCGGAATAAGGGGAACCAACCCACATTCGCGGAGGCAGGTGGAAAGCCACCTAAAAACCATCCACAGACTGGCCGACTCACCGGACCTCAACACAAGTCCGCCGGGCGGATTCGTGCCGGGGACTAGACGCTCCTTCCCAATCCAGAAAGCCGTGCGTCAGACCGCACAGCTAACCGAGCGGGTGTTTTAGGGGGGTAGTCTGGAAGAATTAACTATTACCTCGAAACACAGGCAGCACATTAGGAAAAAAAGCCGCCAATGGGTTTGCTTCAAGTCGTGAAGCACGGAAAAAATAGGAAGGGTTGCTTATTGGAGGAAGTAGTGGGTCTCTAGTCTCGTATCGGGAAAGTGAAGTCTCGGAAGTTGGAGTGGGGCTCTCCGCGACGCGCGATAACTTTCTTGCAGCATCTCTCACTGAGATACTGGCTGAGCCAGCCAGTGACGTCCTTAACTAGAATGAATAAACTCGTCGCGAATGGCGCAGTTGTTTTCTGTATCGCCTAAATTTAGCTTGGAAAGTGCTCCACATCGAAGAACTGGTCGAAATTTGTAAATGACTTTTTCTCAAGATTCTTTCCGATAAATCTTGTCGGCTACCTGCGTTCCGCACAGAGATGTTAATGGGGGCATTCCATCTTAAATCTTTACATGTACCTTGAGATTCTAACCAATCGTCAAAATCGAGAGTTTTCGTCTATTCATGCGCAGATAAAAGCTGTGGAAAAAGGGAGTAAGTTATATTCAGAAACGACGTACACATCGACGTCAAAAGAAATGTTCCATCTGACAACCGCGAGAGCTGAGTCTGATATCTCGCTTTTGAAGACATCTCTCCGTCCCGCCAGCCGACAGGACGATGGCCTGTCCAGTGATTTCCGTCCTGGGTCGGGGTAAACGGCCTGGCCGTGTTAATGAACTTGCGCGGGGCAGTGCGCCGCGGTACGCAAATGAGTCCCGCGCCTTACAAGGAGCTGGCCCCAGTCTGGTCGGAGGCCGCGTCTTCTGCGGTATCCGGACGCAGCCGTCCCCACACTGGTGAAGGTGATTGACTTATAGTCTCCATATGTTTCCGCTAACTACACATGTCGGTAACTGATACCTCATTCAGACAAGAAACAGTAACAGTCTACACTGCTGGATATTAAAACTACAGCTCTAAAAAGAATAGCTTGTAACTAAATTTGTGCGTATACAATAAAGTACAAAGAACACACGATTAAGTTTGTAAAGGATTTGGAGATCTGCAGGACGTGAAATTTAGTGCACGGAACTGTCGCCTCTGGCAGCAATAATGGTTCTGGAGCCCAGACTTTCTTGTCTCAACTTATTACTCGAGACAAGTGAGTCTACTGCGGAACCCCTGACATTTTGTTCCTTTGCTGAGCGTCGTCTGTCTCGAATGGTCATTTTCGTTCGCAGGTCAGCGCCAAAGTTGCTTGTGTTGTGAGAGCTATCTGCTGTGCAATTTGGCACCTGAACTGTGAAAGATTATGAGGGACTATCCTTATTACGAAAAAATCGGAATATGGTAACAAAAAATGTAGGAACAAGCAATGATAATAGAGGTTATTCATGAACAACGCAAAATTTCTAGTGGATGTTCTTGTCACAGATCGTTCGATAAAATCTCCACGTTCCTGAGAACTGAAACAATAGAAAAAATGTCGTCTAAACATTTCAAAACCTATACATTTATTTCCACGAGAAAATATATACTTTCAAACACATCACACAATGTCTAGAACGCAGTGAATAGCGCCTTTTGCTTAATCATTCGTATCTCTTCGCTAACGAGGAGAACACGAAGTGCCACAATCCGATTTCCCAGAACTTCGCTCAATGGAAGAGGGGTAAAAATAAGAGAAATGTGTCTCTGCTTAGCCGTAGATATTCGTCCGTTTCTGAGAAAACGAGGGTCAAAGTCTTGGAGGTGCTTTATATCCCTCTTGAGCGAGTCATTAGTTTAACAGAAGTGGTGGCTCAATGGCTAGCGTCGCGGATTCACACTTCCGCGCCCCGTAGTCAAAATGCAATTATTATTTATATTTATCATTTACCTATTGATGTCCGTAGAAGATAACTACACGAATATTTTCCAATGTGTATTGAACTAACGTTGTCCTTATTCGTCTATTAATTTTATGTGCGGTGAATGAATTTAAAAAGAAAATGAATGGAAAAAATATTTGAAATTGTTTTTGGTGAAATTCCTGTAATGTATCTTGATTCATATTCAACTGCAAGCTCCAGTTTTCGGAAAATTGATCTCTTTTTCGTGGTTTGCCGCGAAATTATTTCCAATGCGTGAACTCTTCAGCAGTGTTAACGACGTTTCTTTCCCGAGCGAGATTCATACGAAGAAACTTCGCTGTGGCAAACCTGACTTCGCGCAATGGTTGTGGTGTTGGGAATTTCTATGTTTAGAATGTTTCTACGATCGGTAAAATCCAAGGGAATGCACCAAATTTGCATGAAGAACAAACGTAAGAATAAAATATAAGGATTAAGAATTGATATAAGCATGAAATAAGAGAATATGAGAATTTAAGAAGATTGTAAACCTGAAAATACCATACACACATATATTATAGTACAGTAAATGAAGGGCACTTACTGTGAAACCCAGTTGTAATTTTGCAATTAATATAACGTCCTTGTATCCCCTGACTTGATAAGAAACATTCGTTTAGCAACTTTCTATGGTTACGAGTAGTTGAAAGAAGAAAAGAAGAAGAAAAAAAAAACAACCAGGTTTCTAACACAGGACGCTAAACTGAATAGCCGCTACAATAGCGGGCTATCAAGTTGCGAAAAAATAAACCGTAGTCACAACAGACCACCGTCGCTGTCGGATTCCGACAGGTACTGGTAGTATTTCCTTCTTCTTACATGAGACGTAACACAGCCTTCTAGCAAACAGTCAACGTTAAAATGAGATTTCTGAATGAGAAACGAGCTGCGTAATCTTTTATTATATGCAGGATGTAGGTGACGTTACTCTTACCTACTTCGCGTGATCTCTCCAATCATTTACACATCCAAGCACTTGACAAACTGACAGTTGTTGCGTACCATGATTTTGCTGTTGTAGTGGCCAGCAGCGTACGTGTAACCCGGCATCTGTTTAAGGTTCGATATCAGTGAAGACACTAGAAATGAAACGTCGCGTAACGTGGTCGTGAGAAGGTAAAGGATCGACACGTGACATATCTGAACGGAACATCCTGACGTGTCCGGAATTATTGTGGAAAATTTAAATCAGGATGGTAACACAGATGTTAAAGCTGGCCTCAAGGCCACAGTCTACATCTATACACCGCAAACCACCGTATCGTGTCTGACAGAGGCTACGCCTGGTACAATCTCTTTTTACTGTTACATTCGCGAGCGACGCTCGAGGAAAAGGACAGCCGATAAGTCTTCCAAGGAGTTGTACTTGATCTAATTTCCTACCCTCGGTATTTTGCGAGACGTATGTGGGAAAGATCTTTGCCTAACTCGTTTTGGAACGTGTGTTGTCGAGATGTCAACAGCGAACCTCTTCCTAATGTCTCTCTTGTGGTATCTGCCACTGGAGTTTGTTGAGTACCGGTATCTCCGCAATGCTGCACTTACTAATCAGTCCTACGACGAGAGGCGCTGTTCCTCGTTGGATCTTCCTTATCTCTTCTATTATTCCTAGCTGCTAAAGATCACAGAGAGATGAGAAATACCCAAGAATCGAACAAGTTAATTTGTAAGCCACTTTAGTAAGATCTATGTTTGTAGAATCCTTGGTTTGAGTTTAAAACGACATTGTAACTTGCAAATATTTAAAAATGTTTCATAACATTTTCTTCAGGGTGGTTACTTGGAACGGCCCTGTTCCGCGGAAAAGCATTTATACACCGGACCACAAGCACCAAAATGGGATCGACGACGCAGAGTTTAATCCACAAAAGAGCTATCGTCCAGGGAAGCTAATTTATATTTCCCATAATAATTTATTTCAGATGAATGCTGTAATCTATTTACTTATTGGGATCATTATTTTCTCGGACTTGTCCAGCTGGCTTCATTAGACTTCAGCAGGGTACTGAACCCCAAAACATAAGCAAGAGAAGTAAACCGAGCCGAACAGGGATATATGGATACTATGAACTCCTACTATACTCCCGAAAATGGCGCTGTTCTTGTGGATATGCGGTAGCTTCGATAGATGATTCCTAACTGGGAATTGTTGAATCCTGAAGGGGCTGTTTAACAAACCAGTGAAATAGCCACACTAGGATGCAGAGTAAGGTATGGGGAGCCTCTAGAACTCACTTCGTGCTTTGCGGGTTCTGCTTCACAGTACTTGTTCTCACGCTCTGGAGAACGTAACGCGATAGTGTCCTTGTCAGGCTGGGTCTCATTACCAAGCACCGGAGGTGGTGGGAATGGGCCGCAGCTGACCTCTGACCTCGTGGCGGCCTTCGCCGACCGACTAGCGGGAACCGCTAACGGCAAATGTTCTCTTCTGAGCATCAGACGTCAATGCCGCGTCGTTAAAGCCGTGAACCCCTCACCACTTGTTCTCTGTTCTAGAGACACGTTTAGCTTAACAACAGGATGTTTCTAACAACCATTACATTCACGTACATCAGTCGCACAATCATTCAAAGACAGCCTGAATTCGATAATACGATAGTAGTAGGGAGTGAGTAATTTGTCCAATATCAACTAGGAAAATTACTTTTCCGTTACCAGCTACTGTTTACTAGAGTAAACCGTTTTGAAAAATAATACTGGACCTATTATCAGACAATTGCCTCGACTAATTAGTCAGACAGACCAAACTACTGGGAAATGTTGTAGACCTCCTCGTTACAGACCCTAATTTTTCGAGTGTCACGGAAAAGCCAAGGATTGGCGATCATGGTGTATCACAGCGATGATGCTCACCAAAGCCAAAAAGTTCATGTGTTTGTTTGATAGAACTGAAATACAACTTCTGATATCCGACTTGAAAGACAAAGCGAGAACATTCCAGTTTTGTCCGAGAATGAGAAACTGAAAGCACTAATAAAACGATAAATGGATCTTCAGACAATATGGAAGAATACACTGCTTTAAAGTAGAGCTATTAAATTTTTCACTCTGAAGAAGACGGAGGGATCATAGCGATGCTGACCTACCGATATATTACCTTTGTGCAGTGGTACTGAAGATGCATATCGTTATAACTGGGTTCACTGACTTGCTAATGCCGACTTTCGAAACCAAAGGTGTTGACTCTGTATCCGTTAGGCCTTTGTTGCTTGGGTGACACCGAGTGAACTTTGCTGGAAAAACCCTTGGCCATAATGGCATCCAGACATACTAATCATTCAGAAGCAGATCAAATAAAGGTATCTTTTGTATGATTCTACTAGATGGTGACATGTTTAAACAGTTAAGACTGTACAGCATCAGTCGATACTTATCTTTCTCTGTCTGGTTTTCATACGTAATTTTGAGTAGAAAGGTGGGCTTGGAAATCTACGCTGACGGGAAAAAAATCGCAGCGTCGAGAAGGAGTTGTGCGACATAAACGAAAGTTGATAGGCGTGTTTCTACATCTGAAAGATGAATGCTATTCAGATTTCGCGCCAGTCGCATAACAGTGGCGCTAGTAGCCACGAGGAGAAAAAAAAATCAGGTTTGCCTTAAATAGACGCTGTACGGGCGTGAGCGTTAGTTACCTTTGACAATGGACATGGTGAGCTGATGTTAGTTAAGAAAGCCTGTAAGGCTACAAAGACGCCCTTATCAATACTCACTGAATTTGAACGACGTCATGTAATAGGGCTGCGAAAGCTGAATGTTTTGCGATATTACACAAAGACTTAGCAGGAGCGTAGCCACTGCACGTGATTGCTGGCAGCGGTAGTCACGAGAATACACAGTCGAAGAAGACCGGGCTCAGCTCGTGCCACTACCGAGAGGGCAGACGGCCTATGGTTCTGCCGCATCGTGTTACATCTGCTGCAACAATCTGAACAGCAGTAGGCACCACAGTGACACAATGGTTCAGACGCCCAATAGCGCGCATTCCACTGACCCGAACCTCTGCTATTTGCGATTTCAGTGGTGTCAGTTGAGAGCTCGTTGGATGGCAGAGTGGAGGTCTGTTGTGTTTTCTGATGAAAGCTGGTCCTACCTCGGTGCCAGTGGTGGCCGTGTGTTGGTTAGAAGGAGGCAGCCGGGGGCCTGCAATCAACATGTCTCCGTGCTAGACACGCTGGAGTTATGGTCTGCGATACGATTTCGTTTGACAGCAGGAGCACTCTCGTGGTTATGCCACGCACATTGACTGCAAATTTGTACTTCAGTGTGGTGATTCGATCTGTTGTGTTGCCATTCATGAACAGCATTCCACGGAGTGTTTTCTAACAGGGGATAAAAACTTTAAGGTAACACATGCTGTTCCATAATATCTTTTAAAAAAAATGGTTCAAATGGCTCAAAGCACTATGGGACTTTACATCTGAGGTTGTCAGTTCCCTAGACTTAGACCTACTTAAACCTAACTAACCTAAGGACATCACACACATCCATGCCCGAGGCAGGATTCGAACCTGCGACCGTAGCAGCAGCGCGGTTCCGGACGGAAGCGGCTAGAACTGCTCGGCTACAGCGGCCGGCTAATATCTTTTCTGCTGCAATAGAAATTCTAGGTGCCATATTAACGCTGCAAGAATTTCGTTTCTGAAACGAAAATTCGATGGCAACACCGTCTTTTGACTTACAGCTTTCATTGTCTACCAGGACGTTGCTGCTAGCCAGATCTTTTTACTTGTGGCCGCTTTTAAAGTCCATCGTTCAGCCACTCTCCTCAGGTCCGTGTGAAGGGACGTTGTTCCCAAGGTATATGAAAGGTTGTTGCTACGTCTCGTTGCAAGTGCCTGATGCTGTATCGTCGCGGAGGAATTGACTAAGACGTGTGGACGGAGTGGAATGTTGAAATAAGGCACCATTATTCGTCGTTGCACAAGGCAACGTTCTGGCTTTCGCCCAGCGACGCGTGACGGGTTGACCCGGGAGGGTAAGACCGTCCCAGTGAAAGCGCCTTCGGCCATGCACTAAATGCCCACAGTCTCTCTTACTCGTACATCAATAGCAACACCGTAACTCTTATCTCTCCGACAGTTTGACTCGGAGACATTCGAAAATGCTAGCACGTAACATTTGAGATGAAGTGTAGTTAATGCCATTGTTGTATTCAGGGCGACGCACTATTTAACCGTTCTTTATTCACATCGATGTTCAGATGGAGATTGCAAAAAGTTTAGTGAAAGCCACCGAATGTTTACGCCAAGTCACACGGCCTTGATGTAGCTACAGATTTGCAATACATTTAAAGTGCACATAATGTACTGGAAATATAAGAAGTCTCAGGAATATGACTGAAAGAAAAATGAAATGATCGTATGGCATTGTTGGCCGGGAAGCCCCATGCGGGGTATTTCGGCCGCCGTATCACAAGTTCCTTTAGTTGACGCCACTGCGGCGACTTGCGAGTCAACGACGTTGATGAAATGAAGATGACTGACACACAACACCCAGTCATCACGAGGCAGAGAAAATCCCCGATCCCGCCGGGAATCAAACCCGAGCCCCCCTGCTCGGGAAGTGAGAACGCTACCGCGACACCACGAGCTGCGGACGGAATATGACTATAACCGGTAAACGAAGAACTTTTTTATGATGCTATTGGAGGATTCCTGTCGCGCAGTATGTACACGACTCCTAGTAACGAATGGCGAAATGGACGCCATCTTCTCGTGAGACGATTCTAATGAAGGGCGTGGATGAACGAAGAATAAGGTATCTATATGACGCTCAGAGATCAAAATTAATACTTGTAGAGCACCACAAGCGTGCGAGGTATCACGCCGAGATCCATCTGTGCCGGTAATCGCAGGTGAGTTGGAGAAAATACGAGGGTGAGTCAAATGAAAACATTAAATATTTTTTAAATATTATTTATCGTGCAGAAGTGGTACAAAGCTGTATCACTTTTCAACATAATCTCTCCCACGCTCAATGCAAGTCATCCAGCGCTTGCTAAGTGCATAAATTCCTTCAGAAAAAAATTCTTCTGGTAGTCCGCGCAACCACTCATTCACCGCGTGGCGTACCTCTTCATCAGAACGGAACTCTTTCCTCCCATTGCGTCTTTGTGTGGTCCAAACATATGGAAATCGCTTGGGGCAAGGACTGGTGAGTATGGTGGATGAGGAAGTGGTTGGTGGAAGTGAACCCAGGTTTCGTCCCCAGTAACGATTCTTGCAAGGAACCCATCACCTTCTCATTCAAAGCGCCGAAGTTCTTCACAAGCATCAACACGTCGCTCTCTCATTTCTGGAGTTAGCTGCCGTGGCACCCATCTTGCAGACACTTTGTGTAACTGGAGCACATCAAGCACAAGGTGGTGTGCTGACCCGTGACTAATCTGTAAACATGCTGCAATCTCATTCAGTCTCACTCGGCGGTTTTCCTTCACTATGGCTTCAACTGCTGCAATGTTCTGTGGATTCACAACTCCCTGTGCCTGGCCTGGACGAGCATCTTCCAATGCAGTCACACCATTTGCGAACTTCCTACTCCATTCGTAGACCTGCTGCTGTGACAAACATGCATCACCGTACTGAACCTTCAATCGTCGATGAATTTCAATAGGTTTCATACCTTCACTACGCAAAAACCGAATAACAGAACGCTGTTCTTCCCTGGTACAAGTCGCTAGTGGGGCGGCCATCTTTATACTGATACTGCGACGGTATGTCTGCATCTGCACTACGCTACCACCTACAGGCCATTCTGCACGCTGTTTGTAGCAGTCTTACCAACTTAAAGGATAACGGCGAGAGATTTCGCTTTGTTATTACAAATTTAAGGATTTCATTTGACTCACCCTCGTAGCGCCCACCTGCTGTGGTATTATCTTCAGCAACAAAAACAGTCTTCTAGGAATCGATGCAACAAGTCTTTAAGGGGATAAATGATATTTTATCTAATTCTCCGGAATAGGTCGTTCAAATTCCTTGACAGACATAAGGCCAGGGTAATAAAACTCTATGATGTTGAAACCAAAGTTCTGGTTGATGGCCAAGAGGATGAGCGGTTCGACTGGCAAACAATAGTAGCTAAACGTGCATCGCATGAGAGGAGATATGGTATGGGAGCCACGGGAGCGGGTCTGAGAGGATCGGTCCAGGAGAGGCGAGGCTAGGCGGGTGTGGCCACGGGAGGCGGCCCACGCGCCACGGATCCGGCTGTCCCGGGTTCAAGGCCCCTTCTGCCCATCAAGGACGTCTCAGCCCTTCCTACCCACGCCACCAGCTCTAATTCGATTGCTCTCCGCCAGGGCGTTTTCCTGTCGCGAGAGTCGCTTGGCTACGACAAAGACACTGTAACGTATCTATTTTGTATGCAGTTTAGGTCCTCCGCACGTACCCTGCTGGCTACAAAAATTGTCACCGTACCTATATAACGTAGTATAAAAAATACGTCATTACCATTGTAGGTGCTTTGGGAATATACAGCTTGCGGTGTTTGGTTTGTTGTAACAAATAATGGCAATAAGCCGGCCGAGGATCGAGTCGAACAGAGCTTAGATGACAGATACCGGTATAGCATTCATTGCTGTTTCAACTCTATGGCAGTGTTCGTCAATCATAGTGGCTGGAGAGTACTGGCGTCATAGCCTTTTGGCAAACAGTGACCAGAAGTGAGAGATGGATGAGAGATGTGGCTGCTGACCGGGACAACGGTCGAATACTCTCTGCACCGAGATTGCGCAGCAAGTGCAGCACGAGACTTGTTTTTTCTTTTTCAAAGATAACGGTACATAGACCTCACCAAGGAAAGAAACGCCTTTTGTTCAAGTTATACATCTACATCTACATTTATACTCCGCAAGCCACCCAACGGTGTGTGGCGGAGGGCACTTTACGTGCCACTGTCATTACCTCCCTTTCCTGTTCCAGTCGCGTATGGTTCGCGGGAAGAACGACTGCCGGAAAGCCTACGTGCGCGCTCGAATCTCTCTAATTTTACATTCGTGATCTCCTCGGGAGGTATAAGTAGGGGGCCGGACGTGGTGGCCGAGCGGTTCTAGGCGCTACAGCAATATATTCGATACCTCATCCAGAAACGCACCCTCTCGAAACCTGGACAGCAAGCTACACCGTGATGCAGAGTGCCTCTCTTACAGAGTCTGCCACTTGAGTTTGCTAAACATCTCCGTAACGCTATCACGCTTACCAGATAACCCTGTAACGAAACGCGCCGCTCTTCTTTGGATCTTCTCAATCTCCTCTGCCAACCCGACCTGGTACGGATCCCACATTGAAGAGCAATACTCAAGTATAGGTGGAACGAGTGTTTTGCAAGCCACCTCCTTTGTTGATGGACTACCTTTTCTGAGGACTCTCCCAATGAATCTTAACCTGGCACCCGCCTTACCAACAATTAATTTTATGTGATCATTCCATTTCAAATCGTTCCGTACGCATACTCCCAGATATTTTACAGAAGTAACTGCTACCAGTGTTTGTTCCGCTATCATATAATCATACAATAAAGGATCCTTCTTTCTATGTATTCGCAATACATTACATTTGTCTATGTTAAGGATCAGTTGCCACTCCCTGCACCAAGTGCCTATCCGCTGCAAATTTTCCTGCATTTCGCTGCAATTTTCTAATGCTGCAACTTCTCTGTATACTACAGCATCATCCGCGAAAATCCGCGTGGAACTTCCGACACTATCTACTAGGTCATTTATATATATTGTGAAAAGCAATGGTCCCATAATACTCCCCTGTGGCACGCCAGAGGTTACTTTAACGTCTGTAGACGTCTCTCCATTGAGAACAACATGCTGTGTTCTGTTTGCTAAAAACTCTTCAATCCAGCCACACAGCTGGTCTGATATTCCGTAGGCTCTTACTTTGTTTATCAGGTGACAGTGCGGAACTGTATCGAACGCCTTCCGGAAATCAAGGAAAATGGCATCCACCTGGGAGCCCGTATCTAATATTTTCTGGGTCTCATGAACAAATAAAGCGAGTTGGGTCTCACACGATCGCCTTTTCCGGAATCCATGTTGATTCCTACAAAGTAGATTCTGGGTTCCAGTAATGACATGATACGTCAGCAAAAAACATGTTCTAAAATTCTCCAACAGATCGATGTCAGAGATATAGGCCTATAGTTTTGCGCATCTGCTCGACGACCCTTCTTGAAAACTGGAACTACCTGTGCTCTTTTCCAATCATCTAGAGACTTGCGGTACACGGCTGTTAAAAGGGGGGCAAGTTCTTTCGCGTACTCTCTGTAGAATCGAATTGGTATCCCGTCAGGTCCAGTGGACTTTCCTCTGTTGAGTGATTTCAGTTGCTTTTCTATTCCTTTGACACTTATTTGGATGTGCAGAGGTGATAGTGTGATGTACCTACTGGCGCCCTGATCTATCAGGACAGATCTTGGGTCTGTATGCCGAAGATCAATGCAATCTGGAAACATTCGTTCTCCTCGATGTCTCCAAACACGCATATCCACACCGTGAGACTATTCAGAAAGGGGACTCGACTGAAAAGGCGAGGCGGTTCGAATCCAGTGTCGCAGTGCTGGCGGGCCCCTCTCTCTTATCACGCGAAGCAAACTGCAACAATGGTCGTCGTGGTGACAATCCGTGGAGCTCCGTAGCACGTGTAGATACTTATTCTGGTTCAAGGTACGATCCTGCACAGCATGGCGAACAATATGTCTGTCTTACCGAACGTTGGCTGCATTGTGTTGTTAGGGTCCCGCAGGCCGATGAGCGGTTCCATATTCGCACGACAGTCAGAATACTTAACAACGTCAGCAGCAGTATTGATAGCTTCGAACTCCGACACATGCTGGTAGACGTACCTCCCTCTGACGAGAGCCGTAACGAGATTTTCTCGCAAAGAACAAACATTCAAATTAATTATCCATCCTTTTTCTGCAGGGATTCGAATGACTGTTTCTATGCTAAATACGTTTCTTTTTACATTTCCTCTACTCATCTGCCTCAATGTTGTCGAATCATCCAATAAAACATGTTTTGGTGCATTTTTAACCATCAGATGTTAGTTTAGAAACCTATATGGCTATAGCTTTCCGTTATGGACCATCTTGGAGAATCATCATCTTCATGGACCACATCAGGGGAGCGATGGATCATCTTCACAGGATGTCTGCCGACACAGAAACTGAAGACTTATAATGTACACAAAAATAACATAACGTTTTAAGAATGTAAGTATAACATTCGTAGATGAAAGACAATCGTCTATAGCGTGCCACCAGAGATGGTAATGTCAGTAATACGTCTCCTGGGGGTAACAGAGTAACTTTTAAAAGTTACTGTTAAAAGTTATGCTATTACCGCCAGAAGATGCATTACATATGTTACCATTTCCGATGGTACGTTGTAGATGGTTGTATTTGCTTGTTTCATGTATATGTTCCTCCTTGCTTTTTCGTTCCTGTGACATTAATCACTGTAAAGCGTGTTCCTTACTGTTTTAAGTGCTATATTTAACTATTGATTGTGGATTGTCATTATGACAGCTTTGATGTATTATCAACGAAAAGGAACATAAAATATGCTCTTACTTACGAATGTTAGACTTTCATTTTGTCACGTTATATTAGTTTTATTTACGTTATACGTCTTCACTTTCGATGTTGACAGACGTCCTCCGAATGTGGTCCATGACTGAAACATGCAGGCGTATATGTTTTTAAAATAAACAGCTGATGATTAAAATGCATTTTTTCAACCATTCAGTAAAACGTTCTTTAATTTCTTCATAGTTTCCAGACTGAGTTCCGCCTAGGAAATTTTTCAGCCTGGAGAAATGAGAATCTCTCGGTTGTAGATTCAAATTTAAGGCGGTTCTTCCAGGATTTTTTAAAAATAGTGCTTGCCTCATGTAATAGAAGGCGAACTAGCTCTGAAAACAATGAAAATTGGTTCAGTAGCCAATAACAAACCTTGTTTGGTGTTTTGGATAGTATGTCGAAGCTGTTTAAGACGCTGACAGCAGCCATTTTCGATTTTGTCTCTCTTTCTTGCACAGAATTTACAGAAAGGACAGTTTTTTGGTTTCCAAAACTCTGCTCGCGTTCCCTGTGCCTCTTGTCTTTCTTGTTTCTATTTTGATGGCGGTCAGACACGATGACATTCTATAGAATGGTTACCGTCTTCAAGTATCTGTTATGAAATGCACTGCCATCGCGAACAGAGTGATGCGGAAGTATGCGCAGTCTTCTCTGTCAGGTCTGCACAGCCCGCCAGTTTAAGCCACTGCGTTTGTTACTTGTCGTCCAGTGAGTAAGGGGCAGGAAATTAGGCGCCGCCCCTGTTCTCCAACCAGCGATGGAGGGCAGCGCGCGAGACTGCGGTATGCCTGCGGGGCTTGCGACGTCCTCATTACCAAGTACAATATTAACGGCGGCGTCCCCGTGACACATATCTCGCCGTCGTGCGCCGCGTGACGCAACGCGAGCAGCAGCTGCCGGTGTCCGGGGCGCGGCTGCCACACCAGTTCCGCCACTGTTCCGTAACAGCCCCCACTCCATTACAAACAAATGGTCTATTTTGAGCTCTGTACGGTGGAGCGAGATTCAGCACTTCTGCACTTCTCCAGAAGGAGCAAAGTTCTAATACACACTAGAAGGTCTTGATCTATATTTTCTGCGTTTCCTCATGCGAAGTGAAGTGGATGACAGGGTAGTTCCTTCGATAATGTCACATTCGATTCGTTATACACGGCCAAATTACATTAGTGTGACACCGCCTATGTTCGATGTCCACATGCAATAAACACTCACAGACGGCAGGTGGCAGCAGTATACACTACTGGCCATTAAAATTGCTACACCCCCAAGATGACGTGCTACAGACGCGAAATTTAACCGACAGGAAGAAGATGCTGTGATATGTAAATGATTAGCTTTCAAGAGCATTCACACAAGGTTGGTACCGGTAGCGATACCTACAACGTGCTGACATGGGGAAAGTTTCCAACCGATTTCTCATACACCAACAGCAGTTGACCGGCGTTGCCTGGTGAAACGTTGTTGTGATGCCTCGTGTAAGGAGGAGAAATGCGTACCATCACCTTTCCGACTTCGATGTAGCTCGGATTGTAGCCTATCGCGAATGCGGTTTACCGTATCGCGACATTGCTGCTCGCATTGGTCGAGATCCAGCGACTGTTAGCAGAATATGGAATCGGTGGGTTCAGAAGGGTAATGCGGAACGCCGTGCTAGATCCCAACGGCCTCGTATCACTAGCCGTGGAGATGACAGGCATCTTATCCGCATGGCTCTAACGGATCGTGCAGCCACGTCTCGATCCCTGAGTCAACAGATAGGGACGTTTGCAAGACAACAACCATCTGCACGAACAGTTCGACGACGTTTGCAGGAGCATGGACTATCAGCTCGGAGACGATGGCTGCGGTTACCCTTAACACTGCATCACAGACAGGAGCGCCTGCGATGGTGTACTCAATGACGAACCTGGGTGCACGAGTCGCAAAACGTCATTTTTTAGGATGAATCCAGGTTCCGTTTACAGCATCATGATGGTCGCATCCGTGTTTGACGACATCGCGGTGAACGCACATTGGAAGCGTGTATTAGTCATCGCCATACTGGCGTATCACCCGGTGTGATGGTATGAGGTGCCATTGGTTACACTTCTCGGTCACCTCTCGTTCGCATTGACGACACTTTGAACAGTGGACGTTACATTTCAGATGAGTTACGACCCGTGGCTCTACCCTTCATTCGATCCTTGCGAAACCCTACATTTTAGCAGGATAATGCACGACCGCATGTTGCAGGTCCTGTACAGGCCCTTCTGGATACAGAAAATGTTTGACTGCTGCCCTGGCCAGCACATTCTCCAGATATCTCACCAATTGAAAACGTCTGGTCAATGGTGGCCGAGCAACTGGCTCATCACAATACGCCAGTCACTACTCTTGATGAACTGTGGTATCGTGTTGAAGCTGCATGGGCAGCTGTACCCGTACACGCCATCCAAGCTCTGACTCAATGCCCAGGCGTATCAAGGCCGTTATTACGGCCAGAGGTGGTTGTTCCGGGTACTGATTTCTCAGGATCTATGCACCCAAATTGGGTGAAAACGTAATTACATGTCAGTTCTAGTATAATATATTTGTCCAATGAATACCCGTTTATCATCTGCATTTCTTCTTGGTGTAACAATTTTAATGGCCAGTAGTGTATATATATTCCAAAAGACAAGGGTGGAAGCGTTTCCCAAACGGACCGGCGTCGAGACCACTGGCCGTACTTGACAGGGGTAACTGACGGCTGCAGAGATGTGTACAGGCGAGTGGACTTGGATCTGTTGAGCAACTGACAGTCCAGGCGAACCGCGGAGGCACCAACTGTGTCTCCTCAACGACCCTTCAGCGAACTTTGCTGCGTAAGCGCCTCAGTAGCAGGTGCTTGTTTCATGCACCCATGCTGAGCGGTGTTTACCGGCGACGAAGGCTGGTATTTGCACACCAGTATCGTAGCTGGACGTCCGCCGAGCGGCGAGAGGTGGTCTTTTCACATGACAGATGGCCATTGGCGTACACGGCGTGAAACGCCTGAAAGCAGACATCGTGCAACAATCGTCGGAAGGATCCAGGCCGCTGACGAGGGCGTTATGGTCTGGGGAGTGTTTTCGTGGCATTCCTGGGAGATCTCGTCACTCTGGAAGTCACAATGGATCAACACAAGTATGCATCTGTCTTTCGAGGCCATGCACACACTCACATGCAGTTTGTTTTCCCTCAGCACGATGGCATGTACCAGCAGGACAATGCAACGTGTCACAAAGTTCGCAGTGCGTGGTTCGAAGAGCACCAGGATGAGTTTGGCGTACTCTCCATGCCACGAAACTTCCCGATTAAAACCCTATCGAGGTTTTATGAGACCACCTCCATCGGTCTCTTCTCGCCATTGATCCTCATCCGAGAAACCACCTAGCGCAGTTGGCCACAGCACTGAAGTCGGCATGACTCCACATCCATGTCACACCTTCCACAACCGCAGTAACACTCTCTTCCTGCGAGCCTCGCAGGTGGTTATTCAGATTTTTGATAGGCTATGACATTAATGTGACTGGTCAGTACCGTATTCATCTGTGTAGTTGTAAACATTAGACACTAATACTTCCTGACAACTGAGTAAGTCCCATTTGTTCGGAATGGATAGAGTAAGGTACATGGGACGAAATCTGTCTCCAATCGGCCCTGAGAATCCATCAGCGCAGTTAATAAACTCAGTAGCAGCCTGGAAGTTGGCGTTTGTACGAAAGACTCAGTCTGAAATTACACTGAACATTTCGAGAGAAATGTTTCTTAGACCTCGTCTCGGAATTTCTGTGCATTCGCCTGAAGTACCGGTCGCAGTCGTGGCCAGAATGCACGCAATCTTAGAGATATACGCTGCGCAACACAAACTGCGCCTCGTATTGCTCCACAGATTCACTTCAGAAACGTTTTTAGGGAGACAAGGATAATCCTCAAAGTTGCTACTCTGCTACAGTCGAAATAAGTATTCCCACCTCGCTTTGACTCGCAAGTGAAGTTTTTACCCTTCAGCAAGCCAACTACTTTCAGAAGACCCTCGGATTCGACCACTAGATTGGAAAACGAACGCCTCCAACAGCCATTAGCAACCCCCGCTGGTAATCTCCCCATAAACGAAATAGGATAACAGTTTAAGATTCATAAAGGAAAAGGATGCAGACAAAAATATCGCACTTCAAATTTCCATTGGAACTAACGGAATTACTTTCTTCTTTTAGATCTCATGGCAGTTGTATGGAATTTGCAAAATATAGGCAGTACGTGTACACTAAGGCATCGATGTATTGAACCTCGTTCCAATACCGCCTTCGGAATACGGCTGAAGTCAATAAGAGACTCTCAACAAACAGTGCGGCCTTGTCTTGAGCCCAATGACCGCAAGAGCGAGTGGTGTTTTTGCCGGACGGCTCAGGCAGTCCAGAGCGTTTCACGCCTCAGAGCTACACCGCTTTTATCGCCCTTCTGGTGGAGGCTTTTTTTCGAGTTTCCATTAGAAAGCGTGCTCTATAGACAGCGCTTGTGGAATTGACAAATCCAAGAGGCAGTTGCCAACACCAACATCCCCTCAGTTTCTCCCGTCAGACCGGCGATTGCAATTACATTGCTCCATGAACAGCGCAGTTCTTCCAAACGACATTGGTACGTAGCTAAATTGCGAATCAGGCGTAGTCTCCTCACTGTTGTTGTGGGTAAAGGAAACGAGCGAGGTGAAGAAGTGGTTAAGGCACTGAACGTCTATATGCATCGGCTGGAGTTTACGTACCATGTCTAGCTATATTACATACCATGTCTAACTATACAGATATGATTTTCTCTAGTTTTCCTAAATCACATAACACAAATTGCGAGATGGTATCCTAAATGGGATATGACGGATTTCCTTCCCTGCAGTTGTCGAGGTCAGTAATGGCCACGCCATCATCTTCCTTCCTTTTACTACAAAGGAAGTTCAGATACCGAATAAATGTTTGTTTTAAGATTTGGCGTAGGAAAAAGTGAGCGGACAACTTTTCATTTTAAGAGTTCAATATACTTGACGTATGTTTATATATTTAGTATTTGCAAATCGAGTTGTGCTAAGAAATCACTGAGGTTATACTGAGATCGCGTGAGACATTACCATGGAGTGCAGTGTCAAGAAAGAGAAGGAAGTAGGTCTGAGATAATAGTATGAGGTACATTGATACAAAATCACACACGCTGGCAGTCTGAGTCTCAGAACGAGGTGATTGCCAAAAGAAGTTGAAAGTAGATTTCTTATTAGCGAACAACTTTTGTTTCGAATAGCAATGGTTCAAAGCATTTAGAAATTTAATCTGAGCCCTTTCGGGCTAGGCGAAAAAGTTATGGTAAAGCAAAATATATCAATACTCACCTTCGAAACAATTATCTTTCGGTGTCATTACAATTATATAGCTAACATCCCTTGTTAAGTGAACATCGGACTACACGTCTGTAGCTGCAGTGTAAATTTGGACTTTAAAACACAAGGAAAGTAAAAGGTTCAAAATGGTTCAAATGGCTCTGAGCACTATGGGACTTAACATCTGAGGTCATCAGTCCCCTAGAACTTAGATCTACTTCAACCTATCTAACCTAAGGACATTACACACATCCATGCCCGAGGCAGGATTCGAACCTGCGACCGGTGCGGTCGCGCGGCGAAAGTAAAAGGAAAAAAACGTTCAATCAACACTCGACCTCTCTTGAACTATACAAGAAAAAAATAAAATGAAATTTCCTTTCATGATTACTCATCGACCCGGAAGCGATAGTTATGAAACTCTTTAGGTCAATTTTAAAAATAATATTGCAACAGCCGTTATTTTTACACCTTCTTATTTAGGCTACCAGTTTCGGCTCCACAACAAAGTAATCTTCAGGCCATGTAGCATGAACGACAAACAGCACCCAGTCGCATACGTATATAACAATGAGCCTATATTTGCGCCTGGCTTTGCAGATAGTAAATGAGGTACCGCTAATAGTAAATTTCGCGTAATTTCAGAATCAGAAAAGTACTTATTCCAGTTCTCCAAGAAACTCTTTGCAGATCGAGTGTCTATCACAGCTAATAGTCAAATGGACACAAAACAATAAACTGATGAACATGCTGATGCCTTTATTTTTCTAAATGAGTTGAAAATAGGTTGTGCAAGTTATCTAGATAAAAGTGCATACTGAAACAATCTACATACTCTCTGTGTTTCGTTACAAGCTATAACCGAAAGACGCTATCTTGTTGATTTTATCACAAACGCATTCTGCTACAACTCTCAGTATTTAATAATAAAAATGATCGCAATACCAAACTTATTTAGACGAGAAATGTTGTAATGTTTCAACTCGTTGTCGATAGGGTACCGAACGCTGGTAGTGAAGACATGTACGGCATACAAGGAAATGTTGCAGAAAGAGAACCAATGGAAAGTTTTCGAACAACAAGAAGTTGTGACCGTTATTCACTACGAGACCGCCGTGACAGTGGCGCGTCCGTGACTTGCTTTTTACTGGGGGGTCCACCTTGGCTTAACTGGACCGGTTCTATGGAGTGGCCTCCACTGTTCATTGCCTGATCATCCTCGCCAACGGCAGAGTACGTCCTTGCCAAGGAATGTAGAACGAAGGCAGCTACAATATTTCTCCCAACTTTCAATAACTGTTCTTGAACTTTTATGCACCACTAACATTCCTATTCCGTTCACCGACATAGAAATTGATCGGTGCTTCGAAAATGATTCTTATAACAAGAGAGTTTTCGCAGATGGTCTGGATTCCGATTATGAAGCACGAGTAATAAGGAGCATGAGACCCCGTATTCAGATTTCGTAATCCAATTCAAGGAAGTGTCAAGAAATAATTAGGATTGTGAATGATAAATATCTAGCGCTACAGGAGGACATTTTTATAGCGACAATCACCTTTATACGTGGTGAACCCGAACTTCACAGACAAAACTGCGGAGGTTGGTCAGGGATATTTTCTATGTACTTTGGTATCAGTTGCCCATGGTCTTCGGTGGCACGTTCCAGAGTAATTGCATTTCGTTTGTTTTCTTATCCCATTTGTCTTCGTATGTGTATTATTCTGTAAATATCCACATAGTGGTGCAAATATCAACGGAATTCGTTGTGTGTGTTATTTGGAAACACATGTGCTCAATTCACTCACGGTATTTGCGGTTGACAACAACAAGGCCCAGTTTACTCTTCTCCCTCAAACCTATACGCAGTGCTACTCGGTCATGTTTTTCCGGCAGTATTAATTGGACGTTAGCGGTGAAAGACAGCAGTAAGAATCAAAAGTTGGCCGATATACACCTCGTGTGTGAATTCACTGAAGAACGGCACAATGAGGCTCTGCCGAGCTGTTTCCGCAGTGCAGTGCCGGTAACGACACCACAGTACTTTTGCATCTGTGGGTTGTTGCATTATCTGTGTTTTACTTCGTACGATTTGTTGCTGTATTACGGATTCATTTGATACCGTGAAGGTATTTTTTCAGGAACCAAGGTAACCTGGATAACAAATCGTATAAATAATTATTACTCTGTAATGGAGCTGCGCTCTGCCATTACTACGGTTCAGTAGCTACAATACATAAATGACGAAGCAAACAGTAGCATTTCCGTTAGTATTGGTAGCACTGGCAGGGAAGAAACATAGATGAATGTGTGAGAGATAAGCTGGGAGCCGACGGCTTCTCTTTGTTTTGTTTTGTTTCTTTTTGTCTGTTTTGCACATAATTACATAGAGCAGCACTTCATCCAGTGTTAATCCATTGTATATTTTATATCGTTACAGAATATAAATTGCATTTTACAAGTAATACAAATTTGTTGATCACGTAACTTCTCCGCTTTTATGTAACCAAAGGAGTTACTTTTGATGCAAGTACGGTTTACACGCATAGAAAATTATTGTTGTTATTTGTTACTTAATACAAGGTTCTTCATCATGATCAAAGACAAGAGTTTCCTGCTAGTACTGATAAGTGAGAAAGTTGTTTATGATTAGCAGAAACATATTTATATGAATTCCGCGAAGTATTAAAGTGATGTTTGTTATATTTTTGGTTTGCATTTTTTTATTTTCACTTTTTTGTTGAGGAAATTGGGTTTTCTAGCGCTATGTGATAAATCTGTATTGTTTTCTTTATTTTTGCTACAACATCCCTCTGTTTCACGTTACAAATGAACAATTTGCAAATAAAACCTGAGTTAAACATGGACAATTTAAATTTTGCTATTTATACTGTTTATTTTTAAGTAAGAGTGGGAGGATAACAATGTAGAATAAAAATGTTCCGTAGGTTACCAAGCCCTTTCTATAGCTTCATTCATTTTGTAGACAGTTTACCACCTCCATTTTTTAGGGGAACGTAGTTATACACTGATCATATAGCCTACGTAAGGAAAGCGATCGTTACGAGGTTGCGCCTGATAGGTATGCAACACACCAAAATTGTAGGTAATGTGGGTACGACTTTAAATGACCAAAGCTACTAAGAAAAATATCGTAATCGCTACTTATGATAGTCTATGGTAGCCTATGATAGTTTTACAACTCTAATCTGCAACGACCCCTCGGAGACCATGAGCTCCTTACACCAAAATACGCAGAAAATGTCCCTAAACAATATCTGAAATTTTGTCAGTGGAGTTCGGATTCCCCTGTGCTAGCTTTACACTGGTATACTTTACTTCTGTCCGTCTTTAACATCACGGTCTACTACCGTACTGCCTTGTTAGAGAACATGTGAAAATATGAGAATCAGGACCCTAAAAATGCTAAAAAGTCGATCTGTGGTGGCACATACGGGAGAAATATGCAAAATTAAGCAATGTGATACGTCTCTGCGCGCGGTTGTGTGTGTGTGTGTGTGTGTGTGTGTGTGTGTGTGTGTGTGTGTGTCAGAAAGAGTGTGGTGAAGGGACGAAATTATTGTGAATATATACTGTAAACGATAATGGTAATGTTACATTATGTGAGACGGGTGTATGGTTGTCAAATGAATGCAAAACAAGTAGTAGCTCAGCTCATCGTATTGTTGTTCCCGAAGGACACTGCTATCTAAGCGCCAGTCTCTGTACAGTATTATAGACGTCAACCATCTGAGACATGCGAGAATGGGGAACATGGAGGTTCACAGAGCTGGTGTTGTGGTGCATATGGCTGAAGTAGGGTCAACTTGTCTGGGCTTGTCGGAAGCGTTTTGGAAAGCGGCAGTGACTGCGATTACTCTTGGCGGCGGGGGAGGGCGAGGGGGCGGGGGTGGGTTTCGCAAGAGGCGCGCCTCGGCCCAGTTCGTGACTCCGCGGCGCCGCAGCCGGCGTTTCTTGCATAACGCCCTTCAGCTGGCTGCCGGCTGCCGCGACACAGCAGCCGCTGGAGCTGGAGCTGCCGCCACAGACAGCAGTCGGTGCATTCTGCGTTCTGTAACGGCAAGGAAACTCTTCGATGACGAGGGACAGAGGCTGACGATCCTACATGTTGTAACATATCCACTCATGATTGTGAAGACCGTAACAAGCAGGTACAATGACCAGAAGGAATTCAGACTCGGCGGTATGTAAGATACCGTACCAGCAGTAATGGCTGAGGCTGCGGGGATATCACATGTAGCAGGATGCGGCAGTGTCTTCTCTTGTGTGACCGGAATGACCAATTTTACGACCTTGAAGAGCCGTAAAACGTAGTTTAATCAATGAAGAAAGTGTCTGAATGCGTCAAAGAAAGCCATATGAATATATGTATCTGAATGACGCTGAAACAACTGCCTACGGCAAACAAGATCGACATAGTGCAATATTTCGCCTTGTGCGTGACGGTAAGTTAACCGGGACAGTGATGCGTGTTTGTCACTAGTGGATAGAAGACGTACGAAGGGATGAACGGAGACCTGTAACACACAGTTGACCCATATTTTTTTTGCGTGGTGGTAATGGATATACAACTCGGTTCACTTCGTTAGCTCGACTCTGGAATGTTGGAACGAGTGTGGCTCTGTCTATAACCGCAGTTTGGCAGCCCACGTGCAAAATGCAGTATCGCCTCGGTCATAATGAGAGCACTTTGAACACCAATCGCTGTATCAGGGGGAGGGTGGGGGGTCGTATGTTGCCCGGCCTTCAGGCAAGTCTACTTCCAACACTTGGTGCAGACTTAATCGTGTGAGGACTAACCACGGCAGGTTAAGGCCATTCACGACAAATGGGCCGTGCGTTTCTAGGCGCTACAGTCTGGAACCGCGTGACCGCTACGGTCTCAGGTTCGAATCCTGCCTCGGGCATGGATGTGTGTGATGTCCTTAGGTTAGTTAGGTTTAAGTAGTTCTAAGTTCTAGGGGACTGATGACCACAGATGTTAAGTCTCATTGTGCTCAGAGCCATTTGAACCATTTGAACAAATGGAAACTCACTGATGACCCACGATGCGACTCTGGTGCAGAAGTACAAACAATCCCTCACCTGATCTTCGTATGTCCTGCGAGGAGGTTTGAAGGAGAATGGAGGGATATCATGCATGCTACTCCACATGCTGTTCAATAAGTGACCTGCTTAGATGTGGACTTGTAATAGCTGCAGTGGCTGTCTCCCTAATCTTTCGCATATTTTTGTTTGCAATGAATAATTTAAAAATATTTGAAATTCGTTTATTCCATTAATTAATAGTATGTATGCAATTTTACTCTGTAGAAGCCATACACTAATAAATAAATAAATAAATAAATAAATAAATAAAAGCATGACTACGTCGAGACGCATATCATCGTGAATGAGAAGGTCTTACTGGAGAATGATACATACTTCTGCTACCCTGTTCTGTACCTGCGTCCACTACATTATCAATCAAAATGACTGGAATACTTTTGGACAGCAGCTTACTCCTCACTATCCTCAAATGGCCGCTATTGATTTTCTGTGGACCCGCAACGGCGTAGGGAACACATCCAGACCTAATTCGATTCCATGTCTCGAGGCATAAAGGTTCTAATTACTATATTCTCAAACTCAGAGAACAAGGAAAGTTACGAAAAATTAATACGAGTAAATTGTTTATAGTGATTTCCGTAATCTGTAGAATAAAGTTCATTGAGTCTCATGCGCCTTTTTCGTGACATAATTCGCACAAATATCAGCATTAATTTGAAAGACTTAGCCGTTTTGCTGTGTTGTTGAATATTAATATTATGAAATGTAGCTGTATGTGAGAGCAAGCTATTTTCATTTAATTAAGATACCAACCAGCCGTAATGGTTTTCTCTATTATTCAAACCAAAGTTTCGAACCGGAAAAGACCTTCATCAGGTAGCAGAACATGTTTTGTACGAATCGCTTCCACGTTCTATTGTTTGTTGCTCATATCGACGATAATAAGTTTCATTTCTAGACACTAAAGCCACTATGGCAGTCTGTTGAACAGACAGGAAACAGAAGTGTTACGTTTGTCTATACCTTCCAAGTAGTGACGCCAGACTTAAGGTACCTATTTGCAGCTTGAGACTGGATCTGAACGTGTCGGTGGACTCCTGCTAACCTGTCGGCGCCTGGGGCAAAGGAAGTCCACATATCACTGTGATAAGATCATAGCTTTGAATCGTCAATTTAACAGACCGCTTCCTGTTCAGCGAAGGAGATAATATATGCGAGAGGCTAACGTTTAGCATACTTTTGTGTATCAGCCACGGCTCTGTCGCCGCCGGGAACGGGAAGGAAAGGTACAACGATCGGCCAGCCGGAGCCTTGACACGCCCTCCGCCGAAGGACACATCTGTGGTGTCTGCGGGCTGCTCCAGTCCGCGCTGGAACCGCTGGAGAAACACAAGACGCCACCAAAGACACTTGGGCAAACAGTATGGTAATGCAGGAAGCCTCGTGTTGCCAAGGGCACACAGTATCTGCAGTCCTCTATGTTTTTAGAAAAATTATTCCAGCATTCTCCACGGCAAGGCCACGAGCAAAAGGGATAAATAATCTCTGACTACAAAACTCACTAGCTTCTTTCGTGACAGCCTTTGCGGAGCTACGGCTGTCGTTGATCTCAGCACTTTTGCTTATGTTTAACAAAGCAAAACCGACCTAGGTGGCGCACTGTTGTAGGCAATGCAATCGCATTCGGGAGGAGGAGGAGATTAGTGTTTAATGTCCCGTCGACAACGAGGTCATTAGAGACGGAGCGCAAGCTCGGGTGAGGGAAGGATGGGGAAGGAAATCGGCCGTGCCCTTTCAAAGGATCCATCCCGGCATTTGCCAATCGCATTCGGCAGGAATGGGGTTCACATCCCCGTCTGCTCATCTTGATTAACGTTTCCGTGAGTTGCTTAATGAAAATACCACGTTGGTGCCTTTGATAAGGTCACGACCGACTTTCTGCCCTATCTTCTTCAGTTAGGTTGTCTGCTGGTTATAAATCCTAATCTTTCTTTCTTCACAGTGAAAGACACTTAATATGGTTTGTGGTGCTATACAAATGTCTTGTACGAAGAAAGAAATGACTAATCGTAACCAAACTACAAATTTCTTATGAAAAATGGACCAAGATAGTAGAACGAAAAAAAAAGGAAGAACTTTGACGAACTGTTAACGAAGTATTTAGCAGCTAGATATAGAGGGTTACAGTTCACTTTATCTGTCGAAAATTCACTTATTTAGAGATTGTATTAGATATCCTACAAGACAATCACTGGTCTACATTAATTTTGAATGTCTCTACTTTTCTTTAAAAAAAAGGTTAGACATATCAACATTCTTCTCATCAGATGTTAACACAGATGCAGAGGATCGGGGAAGAACAGACCTTAATCTTGCTGCAGCAACAGTTCCATTTAAAAGTGAGTGTAACACGGCCCACAGTTCTAAGTACGTTTCAAGTATCATTATGAAATGACTATTAACACGTATCTCTGATCGTTACGAATATGTAACGCAGTTGTCTTTATCAAACGATATTTATCCCGAGGAAAGAACAACAGAAATTTTATATAAGAGGTTTACGGCATAGAGTTGGGCTGTTGCTTTTATACAGTTGGCGCCTCAGATCTTTGAATGGCAGCGAATTCTGTCACTCAGGCTGTAATGTTCATTAAGAGCAGTTGTTGGTCACATCACACATAGAGGTTTTTTTATTATCTTTTATTTAGGTGTGCCAATATGTGCATACATCTCTGAAACTGATCTAACTTCAGTTTAGTTGTTTGAACAGCATTTCTTCATAGCGCAGCTATTTCCCATTTTGAGTGTACCGACCGTTCGTAAACCGTCACGAAAGGTAGGATATCGTGTTTGTTCACTGCTGTCTTCTCGTCTTCGGCACCTCGCTGTTGGATGACATTGTTGCCGTTATTTTACTTTCGCACTACTGTGATCCCGTTTCGTGTCAGTAACGCCATGTATTTTTTATACCAGGTCCACTATTGTGTGCTGTAGCAACTATGCATAACAGTTACTCATTACTTTTGTCGCCAATATTACCATTGAATTTGTAAGTACAAATACTAGTCCGTCTTCAGATGACTTCAACTTCTGTTCTTTCAGAATATACACTGAGGTGACAAACGTCATGGGATTCCTCCTAATATCAGGTCGGACCTCCTTTTCGACCGGCGAAGTGCATCAACTTGATGTGGCATGGACTCAACAAGTCGTTGGAGGTCCCGTTCAGAAATATCGAGCCATGCTGCCTCTATAGCTGTCCCCAGCTGCGAAAGTGTTGCCGGCGCAGGATTTTGTGAACGAACTAACTTCTCGATTATGTCCCATAAATGTTCGATGGGATTTGTGTCGGGCGATCTGGGTGGCCGGATCGTTCGCTCTATTTGTCCAGACTGTCCTTCAAACAATTCGCGAACAATTGAGGCCCATGTGACTTGGCGCATTGTCATGCATAAAAATTCCAGCGTTGTTTGGGAAGTCTATGAATGGCTTCAATCGGTCTCCAAGCACTCAAACATAACCATTTCAAGTCAATGATCGGTTCAGTTGATCCATAGGACCAAGTCGATTCCATGAAAACACAGCCAACACTAGTACAGATCCACTTGGGACCATGGCTTAGTGAGGTTTGCGCCACACTCAAACCATGCCATCAGCTCTTAGCAGCTGAAATCGGAACCCTTCTGACCAGGCCACTGCTTTCCAATCATCTACGGTCCAACTGTTATGGTCACGAGCACAGGAGAGGCGCTGTAAGCGATGTCGCGTTGTTAGCAAAGGCATTCGCATCGGTCGTCTGCTGTCATAGCCCAATAACGCCAAATTTCGCCGGATGTCCTAAAGGATTCGTTTGTCGTACGTACTACAATGAAGTGTGAGGTTATTTCACGCACTGTTGCTTGTGTGCTAGCTCTGCTCTCGGTCGTTAAGTGAAGGCCATAGGCCGCTCTGTTGTCCGTGGTGAGAGGTAATTTGGTATTCTCAGCACAGGCTTGACACTGTGGATCTCGGAATATTGAATTCACTAACGATTTCCGGATTGGAATGTCCCACGCATCTTGCTCCATCTACCATTCCGGGTTCAAAGTCTGTTAATTCCAATTGTGCGGCCGTAATCACGTTGGAAATTTTGTCACATGGATCACCTGAGTACAAATGACGGATCCGCCAATGCACTGCCCTTTTATACCTTGTGTATACGATACTATCGTCATTTGCATGTGAACATATCACTGCCCCATGAGTTTTGTCACCTCAGTGTACTTAAAATGGGACAGACATGGTATTATTACAACTTGTCATTAACGACGTTCTTATCAGTTTTTTAAGTAAACTCTTGAAAATTGCTTTATAAGCAGAAACTTGTTGTGTCTATGAAATGACCAAGAAGTGGTCTTAATATATATATATATATATATATATATATATATATATATATATATATATATATATATATATATAGGGTGAGTCACCTAACATTACCGCTGGATATATTTCGTAAACCACGTCAAATACTGACGAATCGATTCCACAGACCGAACGTGAGGAGAGGGGCTAGTGTAATTGGTTAATACAAACTATAAAAAAATGCACGGAAGTATGTTTCTTAACACAAACCTACGTTTTTTTAAATGGAACCCCGTTAGTTTTGTTAGCACATCTGAACATATAAACAAATACGTAATCAGTGCCGTTTGTTGCATTGTTAAATGTTAATTACATCCGGAGATATTGTAACCTAAAGTTGACGCTTGAGTAACACTCCTCCGCTTTCGATCGTGTGTATCGGAGAGCATCGAATTACGTAGGGATCCGAAGGGAACGGTGATGGACCTTAGGTACAGAAGAGACTGGAACAGCACATTACGTCCACATGCTAACACCTTTTTATTGGTGTTTTTCACTGACGCACATGAACCTTACCATGAGGGGTAAGGTACACGTACACACGTGGTTTCCGTTTTCAATTACGGAGTGGAATAGCGTGTGTCCCGACATGTCAGGCCAATAGATGTTCAATGTGGTGGCCATCATTTGCTGCACACAATTGCAATCTCTGGCGTAATGAATGTCGTACACGCCGCAGTACATCTGGTGTAATGTCGCCGCAGGCTGCGACAATACGTTGTTTCATATCCTCTGGGGTTGTAGGCACATCACGGTACACATTCTCCTTTAACGTACCCCACAGAAAGAAGTCCAGAGGTGTAAGATCAGGAGAACGGGCTGGCCAATTTATGCGTCCTCCACGTCCTATGAAACGCCCGTCGAACATCCTGTCAAGGCTCAGCCTAGTGTTAATTGAGGAATGTGCAGGTGCACCATCATGCTGATACCACATACGTCGATGCGTTTCCAGTGGGACACACTCTATTCCACTTCGTAATTGAAAGCGGAAACCACGTGTGTACGTTTACCTCACCCCTCATGGTAATGTATATGTGCGTCAGTGAAAAACACCAATAAAAAGGTGTTGGCATGTGGACGTAATGTGCTGTTCCAGTCTCTTCTGTACCTAAGGTCCATCACCGTTCCCTTTGGATCCCTAAGTAATTCGGTGCTCTCCGATATACACGATCGAACAGCGGAGGAGTGGTACTCAAGCGTCAACTTTAGGTTACAATATCTCCGGATGTAATTAACATTTAACAATGCAACAAACGGCGCTGATTAGGTATTTGTTTATATTTTCAGATGTGCTAACAAAACTAACGGGGTTCTATTTAAAAAAACGTAGGTTTGTGTTAAGAAACATACTTCCGTGCATTTTTTATGGTTTGTATTAACCAATTACACTAGCCCCTCTCCTCACGTTCGGTCTGTGGAATCGATTCGTTAGTATTTGATGTGGTTTACGAAATATATCCAGCGGTAACGTTAGGTGACTCACCCTATATATATATATATATATATATATATATATATATATATATATATATATATATATATATAGTGTCATAGGCCCTCAATTGCTCTTGAACTATATTAACGACATAGGAGACAATCTGAGTAGCCGTCTTAGATTGTTTGCAGATGATGCTGTCATTTACCGTCTTGTAAGTCATCCCAGGAAGATCCGCCTAAAGACTGGAAAATTGCTCAAGTCACACCAATACCCAAAAAGGGAAGTAGGAGTAATCCGCTAAATTACAGGCCTATATCACTAACGTCGATTTGCAGTAGGGTTTTAGAACATATGCTGTATTCGAACATTGTGGAGTACCTCGAAGAAAAGGATTTATTGACTTATAGTCAGCACGGATTCAGAAAATACCGTTCTTGTGAAACACAACTAGCTCTTTAAACTCATGAAGTAACAAGTACTATGGACAGGGGATGTCGAATTGATTCCATATTTTTAGATTCGAGAAGGCTTTCGACACCGTTCCTCACAAGCGTCTTCTAATCAAACTGCGTGCCTACGGAGCATCGCCTCACTTCTGCGACTGGATTCGTGATTTCCTGTCGGAAAGGTCACAGTTCGTAGTACTAGACGGAAAGTCATCGAGTAAAACAGAAGTAATATCCGGCGTTCCCCAAGGAAGTGCCATAGGCCCTCTATTGCTCCTGAACTATATTAACGACATAGGAGACAATCTGAGTAGCCGTCTTAGATTGTTTGCAGATGATGCTGTCATTTACCGTCTTGTAGAGTCATCAGATGATCAAAACGACTTGCAAAATGATTTAGATAAGATATCTGTATGGTGCGAAAAGTGGCAATTGACCTTGAATAAAGGAAAGTGCGAAGTTAATCACATAAGTACTAAAATAAATCAGCTAAATTTCGATTACGCGATAAGTCTCACAAATCTGAGGGCTGTAAATTCAACTAAATACTTAGGTACTACAATTACAAATAACCTAAATGGATGTGCGTGCTGTCTTTAGGTTAGTTAGGTTTAAGTAGTTCTAAGTTCTAGAGGACTGATGACCTCAGAAGTTAAGTCCCATATTGGTCAGAGCCATTTGAACCATTTAACCTAAATTGGAACGATCATATAGATAATATTGTGGGTAGAGCAAACCAAAGACTGCGATTTATTGGGAGAACACTTAGAAGGTGCAACAGGTGTACCAAAGAGACTGCTTACACTACGCTTGTCCGCGCTATTCTGGAGTACTTCTGTGCGGTGTGGGTTCCGCATCAGGTGGGATTGACGGATGACATCGAAAAAGTACAAAGAAGGGCAGCTCGCTTTGTCTTATCGCGAAATAGGGGAGATAGTGTCACAGACATGATACGTGAATTGGAGTGGCAATCATTAAAGCAAAGGCGTTTTTCGTTGCGATATGATCTTCTCATGAAATTTCAATCACCAGTTTTCTCCTCCGATTGCGGAAACATTCTGTTGGCACGCACCTACGTAGGGAGAAATGATCATCACGATAAAATAAGAGAAATCAGGGCTCGCACCGAAAAATTTAAGTGCTCATTTTTCCCGCGTGCCGTTCGAGAGTGGAACGGTAGAGAGACAGCATGAAGGTGGTTCATTGAACCCTCTGCCAGGCACTTTATTGTGAATATCAGAGTAATCACGTAGATGTAGATGTCGATTTCAATAGCTGCAGGAGACGACTCCTCGGAACATTTTCGCTGGACACTGCATGCAGGCAGACGACAAACACGTTACAGGATTGCATTCTTGCAGTGTGTTGCGCTGCTAACGAGCCGTAACGCATGTCGCAGGCTGCGAGCTCGCCCTGCCTGTTTGGGTGGGACGGGGAGAGACGCGGCAGCGGGCAGGTCCGGACCGCGACCTGCTGGTGTCGCAAGTCGGCCCAGATCTGGACCCGCGCAACGCGTCTGGGCCGCAAATGCCGGCGCAGTACGCAACCAGCGGACCACCAAGCGAGGCCAACATTCTCGGCGAAAAGTATACAAATTTGCGATAGGAATAACATCCCCTGCAGTCAGAAGTCACTGCACTGTATGACGTACTTGAACCAAGGGAGTGTACCTTGATACCGTTGACTTAAGGGACCGACCATATCATTCATTTTCGTTTGTCACATTTATTCAACCTCAATTGCTGTTATACTGTATCGTATTGAGCCTGCGTGATTTTTTATCTATTATTTAAGAACCCTTCCGTTTCTTCTTGGCAGAACAATTTCATATTTAAGGTTTTTCTTTATTTCTAACTAGTCTTCGGCTTATTGGGCCATCTCAGGAGACACTAGCGTTCGCAAGGGATACTAGTTCTTAGGCAAACAAACATTATAAACAAAGGTACAATCCACTTCACGGAATGTTGTGCACCGAACTTCTTTTTTAACGTTGTAACTTACACTTTACGCAATGCTGACTGGAGTGGCCGAGCGGTTCTAGGCGCTACAGTCTGGAACCGCACGACCGCTACAGTCGCAAGTTAGAATCCTGCCTCGGGCATGGATGTGTGTGATGTCCTTAGGTTAGTTAGGTTTAAGTAGTTCTAAGTTCTAGGGAACTGATGACCTCAGAAGTTAAGTCCCATAGCGCTCAAAGCCATTTGAACCATTTTTTGAACACTCTTCATTTATTTTGTGCATCAAAGACGTTTTTTAACATTGTAAATTACACTTTACGTAGTGGACACTATTAATATAAACAATTAAAATACACAACATTACAGTATTACAGGTTACGTATACAGTTATGATGCTATAGTTCGTGAGGCCTGTTACTGGTTGAGAATTCTTAGCGTTCGCGTAAGATTACAGAGGCGCTATGAACGCATAACTTTCAACTCTCTGCCGTCTTTCTGTTCTGTTCGCTGACTGATGGAAATTATAAAAGAACATTATGGCCATTTTTAAGCTCCATCTTGTCTTGTTCTTCTCCTTGACCGATGATAGTAAAAAGGTACTTGTATTGTTTTAAAAGAAATAGCTGAGATACTTAATTCAAATTCGCAGATTGTAGTTTTTTCGAAATACGCTTAATGGCAGTTGTAAATGAGAGTGTACTTTTTTTGTATTGCTCACTTGTATGAGCTTTTCTAAGCATTTCTCTCATAGAGTCCAGCATATACGTGTATCGAAAAACAACGACAGAAATGACAGGAAGGTTATGGAGCGGGAACAGAATTCGGACTGAGAAGATATTAATCATAACCGGCGCTGATGACATTGCTATCCAGTGAAAGCGAGGAAGAATTACAGGAACTATTGAACTGAATGAAGAGTTTAATGAATACACACAATGGACTGAGAGTAAAACTTCAGAAAGACGAAAATAGCGAGCAGTGGCAGAAATGAGATTGGTGATTAACTTAGCATGAAAATTGAGAACCACGTAATAGACGGGTGGGAGGAATTCTGTTACCTTGGAAGCAAATTAACGCATGATAAATGAAGCAAGGAGAATATTAGGCTTAGCATATGTCCGCGATTAGCCCGAACATTCCTGGTTTTTTAGTGATGTCCGGGATAGTGTCCGTGGCTGCAAAAATGTCTGCGGTTTGAGAATTTTATGACCAGCAAGGACACTTTTTTACAAATTTTAGAGCCATTTGTCCGACATTGCATTTTTAAACATTTTTTACGGCTGTCCGTCTCCCAGCCGGCCTTGGAGCAACCGCTGACGCCGATGGGAAGGCGTGGCTACTGGCTACTGGCTCCGCCACAGTCAGTCATTTGGCAACGGAATAGGGAGAATGCGTTCATATTTTTTTCGTGTGTGAAGTAACTCCTCTACATGTCTCTGACAGCTTCATCTCTATTCGTTTTGTTTCTCATCGTTTAGCAGTGGACAAAAGAAAGTGCGCGTTTAATGCCAGTCTGCAACAGGAAACAAATTTTTGAAAGTGTCTAATGAGAGTAAGAATGAACTTGCTTAATCCACAATGTATGCGGAGAATTTTCTGTTGAACATAAAGAAAAAGGTTCTATTAAAGGGGTGATATTTTGGAAATTCGTGGGAAGATCCTATGGGACCGAACTCCTGATGTCATCGGTCCCTAAGCTTACGCACTGCTTAATCTAACTTAAACTAACTTAAGCTAAGGACAATACACGCACCGATGCCCGTGGTAAGAATAGAACCTCCGACGGGGGGAGCCGCGCGAACGTGTCAAGACGCCCCAGACCATGCGGCTACCCCGCGCGACAAAGGGGTGAAATTAGATGAACATAGGAGTACCATTAATGCTACTGCTTCATCAAACATAAAGGATTTTTAAGATAAAGTATGGGAATAACATTGGTCTGGAGTGTGCTGTTAAAGAGGCTACGTTTCATGGCAGATTGCTAGATACGAATTCAGTTTCAAAACACGAGACTGCATACATGGTTAAAAAGTTATATGACACTAAATTTTCATTCGCTTGAATTAAAATCGAAGCTGTTATTGCTAACTTTACTTAGCCATTTACATTTTATATTGTATTTCGTTCTTCTAAAAACATTAATTATGTAACAGTACCGACGGATAGCTCAAACAGAAGCGAAGTAAAAGTTGTTCCGATAGGTTTAAGAAATTTCAGTCTGGAGGGGTGAATTCAAGTTAAACTTTTCATTTCTGACAAAGTGTCATATGAAACTGCCCAGATTTTGTCTCAGTATCGTTTGCTGTCTGTAAAAAAATGCAAAATGAAAGAAAAGTTTGTTTGTTACACTGCCGATAAGCTCTGGGGAACATTTAGGTCTGCAGGAAGGGATATACTTTCAGTAAGTTCAGTTAAACAGATGCTAAATGTTACAATTAATTTAGAACTTTCTTGTTGTGAGTTTTATGATGTAATTAAAACAAAAAACATTTCTGAAAATAGTCACGTCTGTTGAAAAATACGACTGAATGATTAAAGTATGTCTCAATAAATTGTTGATATTTTTGAGTAATTTCAAAAAATGTGTCCTTAGTTGGATCCAAAAAATATAGTAATATGTCCTGAATTGGATCCAGAAATACACTGACGGAAAAAAAATCGCAACATCACCAAATAGTTAAAGTAAAGTAATCATATTTCTGGAATAGATTTGTCTAGGTAACATCATTAAGTAATTAACACTGCAAGATCACATAGTAATGTAAGCGTGAGATAAGCCATTACAAATGAGACAATGCTGGTGCGTTAATAACCGATGCAACCACCAGGATGTTGACTGAAAGTAAGCCGATATGCATGCATTGTATTGTGTAGGTGCCGGATGTCAGTTTGCGCGATGGAGTTTCATGGCAGTTGCCCTTGGTTGGACAGTACAGGGGTGGATAATGCTTGTCGTGGATGACGCTGGAGTTGTCGTCTGATTATGTCCCATGTATACTCGATTGGAGACAGATCTGGTGAATGAGCAGGCCAAGGCGACATGTCGACATTCAGCAGAGCATGATGGGTTACAACAGCGGTTTGTGGCCAGCCGGAGTGGCTGAGCGGTTCTAGACGCTACAGTCTGGAACCGCGCGACCGCTACGCGGTCGCGGGTTCGAATCCTGCCTCGGGCATGGATGTGTGTGATGTCCTTAGTTTAGTTAGGTTTAAGTAGTTCTAAGTTCTAGGGGACTGATGACCTCAGACGTTAACTCCCATAGTGCTCAGAGCCATTTGAACCATTTTGAATCCTCATAGTGGGGCTCCCAACACCACTCTCACGCGACTTGCGTGAAATCTGAACAGAAATCATCTTTCAGATGCAGAAACATGCCTAACAACTTTCTTTTATGTTGCACATCTCCTTCTTGGTGTTGCAATTTCTTTTCGGGCAGCGTATATGGTAAGCCCGACTTGTTTCAAACATAGGCCTTAGTTTGAGAAAGGTATTTCTGGTAAGGTATGTCTGGAGTGTGGTATTGTATGGACTTGATTCAAAGAGTGTGAGAAAATCGGAAAATTAAGTGGACAGGTAAAATAAAAAATGATGTGGTCCTCGCAGAGGAATCCTGAGTAGAAGAAGGGACTGGGTTGTAGAAGATGTATTAAGACATCGGGGCTAATTTCCATGGTACCAGAAGGAGGTGTGAAGGGTGAAAAGTGTAGAGGAAGACGGAGACTGCAATATATTCTACAAACTGTCTAGATCGTTAGATATAGGTGTTACTCTGAGATGAAAAGATTGGCACTGGAGAGAAAGTCGTGAAGGACCACGTCAAATCAGTTAGATGACTGATGACCCGCTCACACCGCCCCCCCCTAAAAAAATACCTTTTTTATTCGTCGTCTTCATTTGTATACCAAGGATAGCACTTCATGAAACCAGTAACTGTCACCACTGCAAAAAGTGAACGGTAAAAGAGGCAGCCACTATCTTTCGAATCTCTGTTCTGTATAATTTCGTAGTGTAGAAACTGCAACATGACAGGAAGTAGCTCAGGCGTCAAAGATAATGCGTGATTATGATCTGGTCGGACACGTGTTTAAATGCATGTTGCCTGGGTGTAGGCGTTCTAATTGTCGACCGTTCTGTGTCTCGTGGAAAGAACTGGCGCAACCGAAAGTCGCCGGACCGGTGTGCGGCCGATTTACTGGTCCGCTCCACGTATCGGTACGGGGATCAGTTCGAAGGGAGCAGGGTTACATAAGCCTCTCACCAGTATTGCTTCTGTGTTTACAGGTTAAGTCTGGAGAAACGAAAGGAGGACAGATGCTGCGCCGTTTAAGTCATTGAGTCGTAGCCATCGGTAATGGGAAATTAGGTAGTAGCAGTTTCAGTAATACTGATGCAGTATGTGACAGAAACAGAACCTCGCGTTCTGCACTCTACATGAAATCTTAAGAGATGGTCAGAATATCAACTTCCCGTCATTTACTACTAACGTTAACTTGTGCAAATGGCAAATTGATAGAGTATCATAAAGTGTTTCTCAATGTGTATTTTGTTTATCATTATTGAAAGCTGTTGATACGCTGTAAACGTCTTCCTGTTCTGACCGCCGTTTCCAATATTCAGTGTACTAGTGTGGCATCCAGTGCCCCTATGTTGCATTTTTAGTTTTGGCTTCTGGATGAGAAGCATATTTTAAAATTATTTTTAAAATTTCTGCTGTGTGGCAAAGAGGTGACATCAGCATGACAGGCAATGCACTAATCACCTCTTTCAAACTATCTTAATGGAAAGTATCACAACAGACAAAGTCGAAACAAGGCCCCTGGAGTAGACGAAACTCCGTCGGAATTACTGATAGCCTTGGGAAAGCCAGCCAGCCATGACAAAAATTATCCGTGTGGTGTGCAAGACGTAAGAGACAGGCGAAATACTATTAGAGTTTAAGAATAACGTAATAATTCCAATTATACAGAAATAAGGTGCTGACAAGTGTCAAAATACCGAAATACCAATTTAATAAGTCATGGTTGCAAAATACTAACACGAATTATTTACAGAAGACTGGAAAAAGTGGTAGAAGCCGACTCCGGGAAAGATCAGTTTGGATTCCGGGGAAATGTAGGAACGCGTGAGGGAATACTGACCCTAAGACTTCTCTTATAAGACAGAGAAGATAGGTTAAGGAAAGAGATATGTTTATAGCGTTTGTAGCCTCAGAGAAAGATTTTGACTCTTTTGCTTCTGCGCCTTCTCTTAAGAGATAGAGAAGATAAGATATGTTAAGGAAAGACATACGTCTATATCATTTGTAGACTTAGAGAGAGCTTTTGACTGTGTTGACTGGAATACTGCCTTTGAAACTCTGGTGGTGGGAGCGAAAGGATATTTACAAGTTGTACAGAAATCAAGCGGCAGTCTTAACTATCGAGGGGCATGAAAGGGTAGCAGTGACACAGTGTTGTAGCCTATCCCTTATGTTATTCAATATGCACATAGAGAATGCAGTAAAGGAAACCACAGAAAAATTTTAAGTAGGAATTAAAGTTCAAGTAGAAGAAATAAAAACTTTGTGGTTTGCCGATGCCATTGTAATTGTGTCAGAGACAGCATAGAACTTGGAAGAGCCTTTGAACGGAAGGGACGGCGTCTTGAAAGGATATAAGATGGATATAAACAAACGCGAAACAAGGATAATGGAATGTAGTCGAATTAAATCAGGTGATGCTCAGGGAATTAGAACGCGTATTCGAAGAAGAATGATTTGTTAACATCGAATCTATATTTTCAGTGTTAGGAAGTCTTTTCCGACGGTATTTGTCTGGAGTGTTGCCATGTATGTAAGTGAAACATGGACGATAAACAGTTTAAAATCAGGTGCTACAGAAAAATGCTGAAGATTAGTTGGGTAGATCGCATAACTAATGAAGAGGAACTCAATTGGGGAGTCAAGAAATTTGTGGCACAAGAACTGGAGAATCAAGAAATTTGTAGTACAGCTTGGCTGAAGAGATCGGTTGATAGCGCACGTTCTGAGACAGTAAGTGATCACAAATTTAGAATTGGAGGGAAGTGTATTGTTTGTGGGAGAGGGGGGGGGGGCGGTGTCGTAGAGGTAACCAAGAGATTAATAAAGGGATTCAGAAGGATGCAGCTTGCAGTCGTTATTCGGAGATGAAGAGGCTTGCACGGGATAGAGCAGCATGGAGAACTGCGTCAAACCAGTCTTCGGACTGAAGACCACAACAGCAACAAGCTTCAGATCAAAGAGATCTACATTATTCCCTTGGGTCATTCACCTTCAGCTTCCGGAACACTGAACAAGTAAATCTTTTTATGTGTGGCCTCTGCTCTCTCTGACATCTTTAATGATCCCACAACTGTATATATACATGACGAAATTGAAGTTCAGAAATTAGCCGCAAATGGGCACTGAAACAAATTCGTTGGCGATAAGTGAAAATTTGAGCCCGACTGGGACTCGACCCTGGATTTCCCTCTTTACGTAAGCAGTCGCGTCAACAACTTTGGCTGTCGGGATATGCATCCCGCTCAACTCAAATTTCCAACTTGTCACACACTACTGACATAGTGCCCCTGTCCATTAACCTCATTGTTCGTAGCCTCTGTCCGAAAGAACAGAAACGATATACACTGAAGAGCCAAAGAAACTGGTACACCTGCCTAAAATCGTGCAGGGCCCCCGCGAGCACGCAGAAGTTCCTCACTCAACGTGGCACGGACTAGACTAATGTCTGAAGTAGTGCTGGAGGGTACTGACACCATGAATCCTGCAGGGCTGTCCATAAATCCGTAAGAGCACGAGGGGGTGGAGATCTCTTCTGAACAGTATGTTGCAAGGCATCCTAGATGCGCTCAATAATGTTCATGTCTGGGGAGTTTGGAGGACAGCGGAAGTGTTTAAACTCAGAAGAGTGTTCCTGGAGCCACTTTGTAGCTATTCTGGACGTGTGAGGTGTCGCATTGTCCTGCTGGAATTTCCCACGTCCGACGGAATGCACAATGGACATAAATGGATGCAGGTGATCAGACAGGATACTTACGTGCGTGTCACTTGTCAGAGTCGAATCTAGACGTATCAGCTGCCCCATATTACGCCAACTGCACACGCCTCATATCATCACACAGAGCCTCCACCACCTTGAACAGTCCCCTGCTGACATGGAAGGTCCACGGATTCATGAGCTTGTCCCCATATCCGTACACGTACATCCGCTCGATACAATTTGAAACGAGACTCGTTCGACCAGGCAACATGTATCCAGTCATCAATAGTCCAATGTCGGTGTTGACGGGTCCAGGCAAGGCGTAAAGCTTTGTGTCGTGCAGTCACAAAGCATACACGAATGGACCTTCGGCTCTGAAGGCCCATACCAGAAAATGTTTCGTTGAATGGTTCGCACGCTGACACGTGTTGATGACCCAGCATTGAAACCTGCAGCAAATGCGGAATGGTTGCACTTCTGTCTCGTTGAACAATTCTCTTCAGTTGTCATTGGTCCCGTTCTTCCAAGATCTTTTTTCGGCCGCAGCGATGTCGGAGATTTGATGTTTCAGCGGATTCCTTATATTCGGGTACACTTGTAAAATGGTCGTACAGAAAAATCCCCGCTTCATCGCTACCTCGGAGATACCCTGTCCCATCGCTCGTGGGCCGACTGTAACACCACTTTCAAACTCACTTAACTCTTGATAAGCAGCCATTGTAACAACAGTAACCGATCTAACAACTGCGCCAGACACTTGTTGTTGTATATAGTTTTTGCCGATCGCAACGCCGTATTCTGCCTGTTTACATATATCCGTATCTGAATACGCATGCCTATACCAGTTCCTTTGGAGCTTCAGTGTTAATGTATGTGCCTTTACGTCAATTAACGATCATTCATTGGAGATGCTTCGTCCGAACTCTTGCAGGAATCAGCATAAATCAGAAAATCCACGTTCGAGTTCCACCTGTCAGAAATTTTCACTTGAATGTCCGAATGTGACTAAGATTGGAATTTCAATTTCGTCAAGTAAATCTTATTAGTTGTAAATGCTTGGTATAAATTTCTCCTCCAAAGTTGTACCTGGCACTACATCAGTCCGCCAATAAATTAAGAAACAAAACTGTACTTTCACTCTATTCAGATTCACATCGAATGCTAATCGACCGTGCAAGTACGAGAGATATGGCGTATCAGGTTAACATCTATCCGACCACGTCGTTATTGGAATCAAAGTGAAACCGTGAAATCAACAGTAACAGAGCCAGATATTTTGCGTAAATGAAGAGCAGCTTTCTCCAGCCACGACACTCGGGCGCTATCAGCGATTTCATGCGTGGTAGCCCTCGCTGTTCGCTGCTCGGCCACAATTGCTCGGCCGCAAGCGAGCAGTCTCCGCTCCTCGCCCGCCGCCGTAAAACGAGCCAACCGGTCTGCTCTCATTTAAATATACGCAGGGCATCAGTGCGGCTTTCTCTTCTAGTGGTGCTGCGAGGACTCGACGTGTAAACTAATGGAAATACACATTTCAGGTTCAACTGCCAACGCCGGGATTTTCTGTGAAGTGCGCTGTCAGATAAGTGGCAAGGATAATAATTTACTATCGATGCTGACGCAAATGCGCCGGCCATTTTCTCGACAGACTATCTGTCAGACAACTGTATTAATGGCGGAATGGAGTTATTAACCCCCCCCCCCCCCCCCTCCAGATCTATCTCACTGCCATCGAAAGTTGTACATATTAGGAGAAATGGTTACGAAAGATATATATGTCATGAGAAATATCAGTTTGTTTGGTATATCAGACAGTTTATTTGGGATGTTTACCGCTTTCAGCATCTTTGAATGTCGAACATATGAGTGATACGTTTTCTTTGGCTACCAGAGGTCGTATTATTGAGTAGAACTCGGGCGAGCGAAGGAGTCGGAAGCAGTTGTCGCCCAGAGAGGAAGGGAGGATTATATCATGGCAGAGTTGGGGAGCTCGGATAGTAGAGGTATCGCACAGAAAGAAAATTTAAGATTCTCCCTGATGTAATTCTGGATAGAAAATGATTTTGACGTGATTTTATATGGAGACGACATTTCTGGAAGAAAGTAACACGCATCAAGTTTTATTTGCTGCGAGCGCTGATCGCGAATTATTGTAGTATAAGGATTTCATTGTGTCTAACAATATCGACGCGCTGGTTTCCAGGGTGAATTATCAGTCATGTGTTCGGTATTCTAATTAGTTTTCTCCCACCACTGTTTGTTACAAGTATCTATTAGGAATACTACGAATGTAGGTTCTGGACTTGGGACTGTGGGTCTCACGGGAAGCGTCCAAGGGATAAATTCCTGCAGTCGTGCTGTCCTCTGTGCCCTCGGTGGCTCAGATGGATAGAGCGTCTGCCACGTAAGCAGGAGATCCCAGGTTCGAGTCCCGGTCGGGGCACACTTTTTCAGCTGACCCCATTGATGTATATCAACAACACCTGTCGGCAGCTAAGGGTTTCGATTTAATTATCATTATATCAATGGGGCAAGTTGAAAATTTGTGTCGTATTGGGATTCAGATTTGAGTCTCCTACTGAGCAGGCAGATGTGCTGACCACTGCACTATATGGACGCAGTGATCACTGCAACTTGCACGGACGCCTTCTGTCAGACCCAAACTCTCAACTTATAGTACACACTACAAGACTTCGAGCTTAGTGTGCATCTGCGCTGAAGGGGTCATTTGCTGTCATGGCCTTAATTAGGTATGTGGTGTTCTTCTTATGGACATGTCCGAAAGAACGCACAGCATTCTGATCCTGCACCCACTATGAATCCAGATCCAAAGGAGTTAAAGACATTAGATGCCAGTGGGCATTAATTTATATCAATGTGGCAAGTTGGAAGTTTGTCCCGGATCGGGATTCGAGCCCATATGTCCTGGTTACTAAGCAGGTGCGCTGATCACTACACCATCCGGACACTGAAGTCATCACAACTGCACAGACCACCGTAGCACACTTGCCCTCTCCCCCCCCCCCCCCTTTCACACCCAAATCCTCCACTTATACCATACACAAATTTTCAACTTGCCCCATTGACATAAATCAATGCTCACTGGCAACAAATATCGTTAATTCCTTTGCGTCTTGATTCATAGTGGCTGCATAATCAAAATGGCGTCTGTTGTTCCTGACAAGTCGAAAGAATAGACACCATATATAGAATCGGAATTATTGCCCTCAGGTTACTTTGCACGATAAATATCAAATTTATATCTTGGCTTGTTATCTCGGTATGATAGTGAACGTATTTCTTATCATTAAAAAATGACGTGATTATTGCTCGTTTCCTTATTGAAGAAACTCCTGTGGGAAGGAAAGGTGGAACTGTTGGTTTCCGTTGGTGGCATGTTTTGTGAGTTGACACTGCCAGTATCTTCGCAAAAACGAATGCTGGTCATCTGCTTTACTTGCCCAAGCCAGGTAGCTTCAGGAAGCAACATTTCGCCGTGTTCTGTTGAGACTGTTGGCCGTAAACCGTCGACGTAACAGCCAAGACTGCTGCCAAGTCGTATTTTGTGGCGCGGCAGCGGAAAACGGCAGTGGAACGGTTTGTAACGTAAAAACTCGCACGGAGATCGTAGCTGTCTGCCACTAACGACTGTGTAGAGTTATAAGAAATCCATTCCAAGCTGGTTACTTAGCTGTGTTATACCTCGTGCTTACGCTGTTGAAAAAAATCGCATCGCAGTACTCACTGACACCATTAGAAGATAGAAAAAAATAATGAATAACGTACCACAGGACAGGATCATAATTACATTACATACGAGGGGCGTTCAGCACATTTTCTCGGCCAGTTTCGGTTGAAAAAACGAGAAATTTGTTGTGGTACATCGTGGAATATTCACGTTTCTACCCCTATAGTTTCATGAAGTTCCGATAGGAGGCAGCGCTATACATATCGTTCACGGAGGTGCCTTGCAAGCAGAGTGCTGTTACTGAGTTTCCTTTGGCGGAAGACCAGAACGTCGCAAATAGTCATAGGCGCATGAAGAATGTCTACGGAGACCTGGCAGTGAACAAAAGTGCGGGTCTTCCGTCATAACAGCAACAAGGTCGCACAAATCTGTCCGATTTCCCGTGTGCCAGCCCGCCGCACATCAACTGTGCTCCACTCAGAACATTAAAGAAACGACTTCAACGTGTTCGTCGCCACAAAAATGCAAACGAACTTCTCCTTCTCCACGTAACGCAAGGCCTCACACAAGTTTGCTCACCGAAGAGGAGTTCACAAGACTTCATTGGACTGTTCTTCCTCATCCCTCCTGCAGTCCGCATCTTGTGCCTTCCGACTTCCTTTGTTTGGTCCAATGGCGGATGCACTCCGCGGGAAGCAGTACGTGGATGACGCGGAGGTTACTAATGCAGAAGCCGCTGGCTCCTACGCCGACCAGTAGAGCGACACCATGTGAGCATACAGGCCCTCCCAGTAAGGTGGCGTAAGGCCGTCACAGTGAACGGAGATAACTTTGAAAATAGGGTTTTGTAGGCAAAAGAGTGGTAAATAATACCGTGTACTGGAATCCTGAATAAAGCCAAGCTGCATTCAGAAAAAAAGAGTGTTGCATTACTCATTGAATGATCCTCGTAATTATAGGTATGATCCTTGTTGGAAGAAAAATTGTAGTACACATCTTTACAACAGATTACAAATTTTGTCAAAGTGAGTGGGAACATTGTGCGGAATCCGAATTTAGTTTGCTGAGTACGTCAACCACATATTTCCTGTGACAAACAATTTGGATTTGAATGACTTTCAGTTCCACTTTCAGCAAAAACCGTTACAGTAGCACAACTCAATAAATATAACAGCATTATAGCCTGTATTTACGCATTAAATCTTCAGTGCTCAAATCTTACGACCATTTTCTTCTTGAGGTAATAAATAAGTGGTCACAGTTTTCTTTTTTCTCTGTTAATGTCTCTGTTTGTTCGAAAATGAGGCTGTAATGTCATGCTCATCTATTACTCTTCAGTTTTTCTTCCATCAATGGTAATGCTTGCACAGGAAGAATATAATAACAGTTTTAAGAATATACAGTCATAATCTCGCTGTCGTGGATTCTACCAAGCGAGATGGTACAGCGGTCAACACACTGGACTCATACTTAGGGAGGAGTGGTGTCCAAATCCACTTTGGCCACCATACTTCAGGTTTTTCGTTATCATTTCGGGAAAATGCCAGAATGAATCCTTAAGGATACAGGGCACTTATAAACGGTGGAAAAATCGATTTTTTATGGCTTTATTAAATTCTATTTTTCCTGATTACATTGATATATACATTATAGGGTTTCAAATAAAAAATTACCTTTATATACAAAATTTGGTAACAGTGCAGGTTTCTAGCGTCTGTAAATGATTATCTTTGCTAGTATTTACTTCTGTTTCGCTGAAGCAGTTTGTTCACATGTTACTGAATGTTTGTTGCCCAAGTGTTCAGATATTTGTGGAAGTACATATCCTTTAGTGTGCAATAAATACGAAATATGCCACGCATCAAGAAATTCAGTAAAAGGAAATTCCATAGTAACCAGTTCAGAAACAAAGCAAGCCAGACTGTATCAGTTCTTCAGGGCAAAAACTCCCACATGGCACGCCTCCTGGTGATTCAAATTTTTGTGATAACAATGACTCTGTTTGTAGTGGATTTGTTGTTGTTGATGTGGGCATGTTATCTTCTTTGATATAGGAAGTGGTGCAATTTAAACAATGTGATGGCGTAGGCTGTCTGGAAATAACTGAACAACAAAGTAGCAGGAAGGGTTTGTGTTGCTACCAAGTCTTCGAATGAAGCACTTGTGAAACGGTTTGAATTTACGGACCCCAGGGGTCTATGGCACAGTCTGACATTATCGCTTATTTTGAGAGATGCATATGGGGCCTGAAGATGGCATAGTGAAATGCCGAAATTGACTGTCGTCAAAATAAAATAAAATAACATCTTAGTTACACGGCTGTTGGAGAATTTTATTGATACTGACAATTTTGCTCTCGTCGTCGCCGTACTTGTTTCCTTCATCTTCGCCATCTTTACTGGAGACACTGAGACCGATTTCTGCCACAGCCTCGACTTCATATCGATAGAGGTCTCCTACTCCTTCACCTTCATTAGAATTTTTCAGTCCTTGAAGCGTAAGTTTACTGATAGAAATAATAGCAATAAAAAGATCCGAAAATCAGTTACATCGTAAACTGGATATTTTAAGAGAATGTAATAGTCAGGTTAAACTGGAGACAAAAGAACCGGTACATCTGAAAACCAATTGTTTTAGTTAGAAGCGCCACTCCTAATCTATACGTCTTCCGATGATTTACTTGGCAGAGGATGACACGGCGGTCGTTCGGGCACGGTTGACCCATCTAGGGTCAGGACGCGGAATTTACCCTTTTGTTCAAGTCAATACTGTTGGAAGTTTTCTCTAAATCCAGAAACGCTATAAACGTAGGTTTGCTTTTATTCGACCTATCTCTCGAAGTCGTAAGCATCATAAGCAACGAATTTGGAAGGAACACCTCAGAACTGAGCAACCGTCAGAAGTAAGTAGACGGGTGAAGACTGGAGAGGTCGGCAGGGTTTCCCGCGCCGTGGCTTTTCTGGTTAGCGGCCAGAATGGCGCGTGTGTCACGTGAGCGCAAGTCGGTCGCGCTTGCAGGCGGGCGGCGAAAGCCCTCGGGCGGCGCCGCGTCTTGTTGCGTAACCTAGCGTGGCGCAGCGTAGCGGCCGCCGGTGAAAGTCGCGTTCTGGCTCTGGCGAAAGTGACCGCCCCGGCCGGCCCCTGGCCTCACCTTGCGCGTCACGCTGTATAGCGACGCCGCATTTTGGCAAGGGTGCGCCTGCCGTGCCGTCTCACCCGCTTATCGGGACCTGTTCGTGCTACTGGCTTGGTACGATCCTCGTTTGGCTGGGCGCCTGTTTCCTCGCGTAGGCACGGAGTTAGTGGATTCTGTCTAGTTACGGTACGGATCCCACATTTTTACTTGCCCCCTCTGCGATCGTTGGAAGTCGGCTGACTTCGTGCCGCTCCGGATTGTTTACGCTCGTTGCCAGCCTTAGCCATGTAACAGTACAGTAGTACTGGTCGTAAGTAAAATCTATGAAGGCTACAAATAATTCAATATCTTCTCTTGCTGACAGTACGGGCTATGTAACTGATGATGATAAACAGAAGACCGAAATTCTAAACCTAGCTTTCAAAAACTCGTTTACGATAGAGGACTGCAGCACCATTCCCTCTATCGAACAAAGGAAAGGATAGCTGACATAGTGTTTAGTGTATCTGGGATTGTAAAACAGTTAAGATCCTATGACGCCAGAAAGGCATCTGGCCCACACGGTATCCCCGTAAGATTTTATGTTGAATATGCTACAAATATAGCTCCATTCTTATCCATCATCTATCAAAGATCATTGGAAAGGCGGAAAGTTCCACGGGACCTGAAGAAGGCACAGGTCCTAGCAATCTATACAAAGGGTAGAAAATCGGATGCACATAATTACCGCCCAATTTCACTGACATCGATTTGTTGTAGAATCATGGAACGTATTTTGTGTTCAGACATAATGACCCTTCTAGACGCTGAGAAGCTCGTCTGCAGAAATCAGCACGGCTTTAGGAAACAGCTGTCATGAGAGACACAGATGGCCCTCTTTGTGCATGATATACAACAGGCTCTAGATACCGGCTCCCAGGTTGATGCTATATTTCTCGACTTTCGAAAGGCGTTCGACTCAGTTCCGCACTGGCGCTTGCTATAAAAAGTGCGCGCTTACGATCTATCCAATGACATATGCGGTTGGATAGAAAGTTTTCTAACAGACAGGGAGCGGTATGTCGTCCTGAACGGGGTAACTTCAACAGAAACAAGAGTAACTTCAGGCGTGCCCCAGGGCAGCGTAATAGGTCCTCTGCTTTTTGCGATTCAATTGATGGTATAGACAGCGGCCTTAGACTGTTTGCCGATAATGCTGTAGTCTACAGGAAAGTAGTATCACACGAAAGTTGTGAACAAATCAATGAGGATTTGCAGAAAATAAATGCGTGGTGTAATGACTGGCAGTTATCTCTCAATATTAGTAAGTGTAACCTACTGTGTATAACAAGGCGAAAATCCCCATTAATGTATGAGTACAAAATAAACGATCAGTCTTTGGAAGCGGCAACATCAGTCAAGTATCTTGGTGTGACTATTCGAAATGATCTCAAATGGGATGAAGAGATTACACAAGTAACGGGTAAGGCGAACTCTAGATTGCGGTTTATTGGTAGAATCCTGAAGCTATGCAGTCCTTCAACAAAGGAAATAGCTTACGATACGTTAGTTCGTCCAGTCTTTTTGTTCGTCTGTATGGGACCCTTACCAGTTGGGTCTGATTGAAGAGATTTAGAAGGTCCAAGGAAGAGCGGCAAGATTCGTGACTGGTACATTTAGCCATCGTGAGAGCGTTACAAATCTGATAGAAAGTTTGAAGTGCGACACACTTGCAGATAGACGACGCGCTAAACAGAAGGAGCTGGTCACTAAATTCCGAAATCCAATCTTAACCGAGGATGTTGAGCATATATCATTACCACGAACTTTCAAATCGCGTAATGATAATCATTCATTCAAAGATAAGGGGAATAAGAGCTCGTACTGAGACGTTCAGACACTCGTTTTTCCCTCTCGCGATCCGCGAGTGGAACAGGGGGGCGGGGGGGGGGGGGGGGGAATATGACTTTGGCGCGAATTGTGCCCTCCGCCACACGCCGCTTGGTGGCTAGCGGAGTATACATGTAGATGTAGATGTAGAAATCAGTATAAAGGCATGGATATTTGTTGGAAAAAGATTGTCGGTTGGAATAGTTGTGCACCGAGTATATCGATCATATTCCCATACGGCTGCATGTACACGGTGCACAAATGCAGTCAAATGGTATCGCATTTGATGTCAGTAGTACAATGTAAACCAAGACATCAACGACTCAGTTGTTTGTGCGTGGGACTCGGTATAAAGGTAGTCGGCTCTGTGTGATGTTAGAGAGTGCGTAAGCGTCTTCACTGCAGATAGGAAAAAGACACCGTTAGTGACAGTGCGTGTTGTGTACATAAATGGCAGCAGTGACAATTCTAGGCAGAAAACAATTATCATGTGATGAAAAAGCCAAAAATTGGGTGCATAGAGGGAAATGAGACACTCTAATCGTCAAATCGCCAAGAGGTTCAACATCACACAGAGCCGACTACCTTTATACCGTGTTCACGCTATGTTCACAACGACTACTTATAGAAGCGGAAATCAGTATAGAGGCACGGTTCATACGAAAATAATGGTACAATGTCTGAAACGTACATGTAGCTAACTCATGATGAAACTATCAGATAAACAGTCATGACAGAATTACATAGTTACTTTCATAACACGAGTAAGAAAATAAGGCGTTTTCATTTCCTGGATGGAAACTGGTATAAAGGCACTCACTATCCTGTCGTGTTATTGATGCACTCGAGTGCAGCGATTGAGTATTTCGTTAGATTGGACCCGCGATATAGGTAGAATGGAAAATATGGACAAAGTAGAAAATTATCTGAGACATCGAAACGGTCACTTTTGCGTAATGGACCGTTATTTTTCTCAGCTTCTTGCTGGTTTACAGTTGCCAGTAACTGCCAGACATATACTACAAATTTTCTCAAGTGGCAAACATCTTTCATTTAAGAAACCACTGCACGAACCTACTCTAAAACCAAACATAAATATGCTAGATTGGAGTTTGCTGAAAATACATATGTCGTGGATTTCATAATGGGACCAAGTGATCTTCAGTGATGACGAGATGTCTAATTTAGATGGGCCGGATGGATTTCAGTGTTATTAGCATGATCTCAGAAAAGAGCAGAAGGCAAGAATGAGCAGAAATTATGGTGGTAGAAGTGTTATGATTTGGGCACCCTTCTGCGCTGAAGGTAAATAACACATTTCACACATTGCTTGGCTGAACACTAGACCGTACTCTTAACAAGTACACAGAGGTGCCAAGACAGAGATGATTAGGCTTTATGAGGACCTAGGGGGCGAAGTCTGAAGTTTCAATAATATAATGGACCTGTTCATGTTTTTGCTACAACCAAAAATTGGTTTTAAGATAAAAATATCGATGTCTTGCCCTGTCCTGCACTTAGCCCGGATTTGAACCTCGTGGAAAACCTTTAGGGAATACCTGCAAGGCGTGTTTATCCGAAGGCAACTTGAGCCCGTATGTGAACTGAAAAGAGGAATACGAGAAGAGTGGGTGACATTTTAAGTGCAAGAACTATAAATCCCAACAAAACCCATGCCGAAGAGAAGTTTTGAGATAATTAGGAAGGATGGAAGTTGGACAAAGTAATACCGTTGCAATAACACAAAATACGTTCATACGTTTCCATCCAGAAAATAAAAACGCCTTATTTTGTAACTCGTGTTATGAAAGTAACTATGTAATTCTGTCATGACTGTTTATGTCTTACATGTATCTGATAGTTTCATCATAAGTTAGATACATGTATGTTTCAGACATTGTACCATTATTTTCGTAGGAACCATGCCTCTATACTGATTTCCACTACTATAAATAGTCGTTGTGAACACGGTGTTGAGGCGCGTGCCGTGTTGTGCGTAGTGATCGTTAATATCTTTTACAAAACTGAGTGAATAGGCTGCACCTGGTCCTTTTAGCAACTCGCCGTAAGCTTTTGTGTCACTTGGGCGACGCATTAATCCTAATGTTCGTGTCTTTTAAACGCTAGAAGCTGCCTGCTCTGAAAAAAGGAAGCGGGGCTTGTCTCAGCAATCAGTGTGCCACAAAACAAGCGCAAGCTTCCGCTCCCAGTACCCTCCGCTCAGGAGTCAAGTAAAAGTGTGAGAACAGTGCTTACAACCTAAGAGTTCGACAGCGCTTGCGCAGATTTCCAGTCTCCTTGTGATGTGACAAGAGGACGACGGTTGAAATCCTTGTCCTGTCAACCTGATTTAGTTTTCCGTGATTTTCCTAAATTACTTCAGGCGAATGCCAGGAAGGTTCCTTTGAAAGGGCACGGCCAATATCCATCCCCATCCTTCCTTAATCCGAGTTTGTGCTCCGTCTCTGATAACCTCGATGTCGAAAATAAGTTACGCACTGATCTCCCTCCACTTGCGGTTTTAGAGCGATACTGGATCACCACGAAATCTGCGTTGTAGCGACAGACTAAAGTGTAGCATTGGCCAGAGATCTGGTTAGCCAACGGATGAGAAGACCAACTGAAAGTTACGGTATCAGACTGATCTGTATACAGGATGATTCAGCTGCTCCTATCTATGAGTTTTACGCAACCCACTACGCCTTCAAATATCACGTGCGTGACTTTCATATTTTCTCGCTTGCTACACCCACCAGACCATTAGTCATATACTAGAAAAATGGTTCAAATGGCTCTGAGCACTATGGGACTCAACATCTTAGGTCATAAGTCCCCTAGAACTTAGAACTACTTAAACCTAACTGACCTAAGGACATCACACACACCCATGCCCGAGGCAGGATTCGAACCTGCGACCGTAGCAGTCCCGCGGTTCCGGACTGCAGCGCCAGAACCGCTAGACCACCGCGGCCGGCCATACACTAGAGACTAGACTATTAGTCGTACACAAAAAATGAATCGAACCATTTCGTAGGAAATATAACGTAGTTCGATTTTGCACCGGGATACGTCTCCGCTAGAGGCCGTATTTTTCTAACTATTCAAGAAAAACGTACAAAAGTGACCTTCAAACTCGTTTTTCCTGCAAAAGTAGAAAACAATGGCCTCTAGCGAAAACGTGTCCCGTCACAAAATTTAACTACATTAAATTCCCACAAAAAGGTCCTGTTCATCTTTTCTATAGGACTAATACTTTTGCGCGTAGCGAACGAGAGAATATTGAAATCTCGTGTGTGATTTTTGAAGGCATTGCAGGATGCATAAAACCCATAGTTAGGGGCAGCTAAATCACCGTGTATATCGTACATCAACTACAATTTTGATAACATGATGCCAAACTTGTCGAACTGCAACGAATTCGAGTTTGAAAGAAAAGAAAGAAGGAAGACTGAGATACTATTCTTGACAGAATTATTAATCCTCTTCAGACTTTAACAAAGTGCAGTCAACGCGTGCAAAAGTAGGGTACCGTCAGCATAGCGGCATTACTAACATCTGAATGTTCCGCGGTCAGACCTATTGTACAAAGCGCTCCCCACCGACTGTTGTGACATCCACTGCAATTTCGCCACTAAACATTGTACTCGGAATGGTACCACTCTTCCACCGTTAAACTTGTCTTCCTAAAACCATGGCCGTCACAGGCAGCTCCTAAATTCACTCTTGAAAGTCATTACAACCATTTACAGTCCTTATGCTTTGGAGCTACCTGGAATCGAACCTAATTATTCACATGCACGCTCAGCGCTCAGCTACTCAGGCTCAGTTGTTAGCATTAAGTTTCCGGAACAGCTCAGTGACCGTCTGAGATGAATATAAACGACATTGTCGTGTATTACTGTCAGTTCTGGTGTGACAGCCATCATCTACACGAACATCAGATTGCCCTCGGCACTAGTTTAGGCAGATCGAAACTGCTTCAGATTTTTTACACCAAACATTTCTTCTACTCAAGTTCTCAAAATATGTTTTCTGTAGTTTTAGTGGGAAATTCACTTGGGGAACACATAAGCTACTAAAATAAATTTTTACAGCCTGTGACGTTTAGGATTAGTGGCTGACGGAATTCCAAGTATAACATTAGTTCTCATTTACGACAGTACTGTTTTAGAAAATTACAGTGTTAGTTAGCAGAAAACGAGTGGACTAAATGTTCCAACGAATGTAGCCACAAAACGTTTTGGTTTGCATATATCTCATTTCGCCAACTTTTCTTCACCATTTCTTCAACGCATTCCCATCCTCCGTCAGACGTATGACCTATGTGCTTCATTATACGCTAATAGTTAAACAATATTGTCAGTTAAGCCACAAAAGGAACAATTCGTCATGAAACAGAGAGTATCACTCTTAACACTAAGTTTCTCAATACCGAGTAAGACGGTGCAGCAAATAATTAGCACTGAACTGTTATTCGAGCGTTGTTCCCGCAGATAGATTAAGGCCAAGACCTTGGTGGTTCTTGTGAAAGTGGTCTAACCGGATACCTTTCCTATCCTGGTCCCCTCCTAAATTAGCTGCACCCCTCGCCGAGGGGACGTTAATCCTAACTTCCGTAACTAGATTGGTTTTATCCTAGAGGTAATAATTTTTTTTGCTAGAATGTTTGGGGTGCAACATTGACTGATTCATAACTTTTTACTCTTTCTTGGAGCACAGTATATCTGAATTTCTTTAACGAGACAATGCTGGTGAAGATAGTGTCAACACCAAATTGCAGTCTTTACATTAAGGCTTGTCAGAAGCGTTGTTAAGTTTTTCTTTTTTTCTTATTTACCATCTCGTCTCTCGTGAACCCCAAAAACAGTATGTTTTGATAATCAGGTATGAGCGAATTAGTCGGTTGAACTGTGTTTAAAAATGCATTCGATTGTTGTTGAAGTTTATAGGGAAACTGCGGAAAACTTGTACTCTGTTAAAGAAAATATTTTTAAGACTGAAAAACAATTTTTTCATTAGTGTTAGAACTAATCATGTATACATATTCTGTAAACTGACTCGTTGCACGTAATTTCGATAAAAAAAGTCTTTCAAACGAAACGGTATATGGAGTAAGTAACTAACTTGAATCAGGTGGAATGAAACTGAGAGATGAATGCTGTAGCTTCCATTAGTAGTCCAAAGTAATCCTCTCCCTGCCTCGGTCTCTTTGTGGTATTCAACCATTAAATCGCAGTCAGGGAATCACCTGCGGGCACCGTTTTATTCTGCCAAAGAAATGTCCTACAATGAATCACGCTTCTTGCTTTTAGAATTTCAAGATCCACATTTCATACTAGCAATTCGGTAAGAAAACATGTTCTGCTGGAAGTCGATCTGTATGGTTAGAAACGAAGAACACACTTCGTACGCCGCGATCGTAGTGTAGACAGCTATATTATTCCAAGATTCTGGTTTCAACACTCTTACGCTGCATCATCTGATCTAAGGGTAAAACATGAAGACAGTGAGTGGGGAGGAGGATAACAATTAATTTCACTCATTATATAAAGTACAAAATTCCATGTATCTTATAGAACTTGTTGTAAAATTGTCATTCAAATCATAAAAGGCACTCCACATGTATACGTGGCTTGTTAAAAAGCCAGTTGATAAAAATCACAGTTAATAACATGTACTCGTACCATGTCTAGATACAGGCCGCGAACATGACTCTATCCAGGCTTGCTGCACAGCACTACGCTGCCGGAGGAGTGTTAACATAGCGGCGGCAGACTCGCTGCAGAGTTCCCTATCTCGCCGCTGGATGGCGTGTGTTGTACAAATCACATGCCGTGGTTACAAGCGTACGACCCCCCCCCCCCCCCCCCGCTCCTATTCGTGGATGGTAGTGTGCGGGACCTCTCCAGGTCTAGCCGGTTTAGCTTTCGCGCTCGCACCAGAACAGTTTCCTTTTTACGTCACGGTGCTTCTTTAATTAAAGATATCGGCTATTTTTTTAAATTTTTATTTACTGTTGTTTACTCTGTTTCAATAAGCACGTAGTATGTAATTACTACAGACTTAATACGGAGCAGCCGGCCGAAGTGGCCGTGCGGTTAAAGGCGCTGCAGTCTGGAACCGCAAGACCACTACGGGCGCAGGTTCGAATCCTGCCTCGGGCATGGATGTTTGTGATGTCCTTAGGTTAGTTAGGTTTAACTAGTTCTAAGTTCTAGGGGACTAATGACCTCAGCAGTTGAGTCCCATAGTGCTCAGAGCCATTTGAATACGGAGCACAAGCTCTTGGTAATTGGCAGGGGGCATTTTTAATTGTCATATCGGGCACTTTTAAAAATCCATCTTTGGTTCTGGTGCACCGCTATTCATCGCTTGTAACTACAGTTTGTGACCATTTAGCTTGTACGACACACGCCATCAAGCAGCAAGATAGATAACTTTGTAGCGGGTCTGCTGCCTCTATGTTAACACTCTGCCTGCAACGTAGTGCTGTGCGACAAGTTTGGGAGAGACATCTTCGCCGCCAATATGCATGGATGGTACGAGGGTTTTATCAACTGTGTGCATTTTATCAACTGATTTTTTGTCATGATATGTATACGTGTGGAGTGTATTTTATGGCCAGCCGCTGTGGCCGAGCGGTTCTAGACGCTTCAGTCTGGAACCGCGCTGCTGCTACGGTCGCAGGTTCGAATCCTGCCTCGGGCATGGATATGTGTGATGTCCGTAGGTTGGTTAGGTTTAAGTAGTTCTAAGTCCAGGGGACTGGTGACCACAGAAGTCCCACAGTGCTCTGAGCCGGTTTGTATTTTACGCTTTGACTTCATGTAATGTAACATGGCAAGTTCATAACAAGTGCCACACGGTACGTGGAATTCTGTGTTTTACATAATCTGTTATATTGTGTTTTATGCAATCTCCCTGCCCCCTCATTATCTTCACGTTTTCCACTTATATCAGATGATGGCACGTAAGACAGTTGAAACCAGTCATCGTGGAACAATAAAAGAGTATACACTGTGATCGCAGTGTACGAAGTGTGTTCTTCATTTCGAATCATACTAGCAGTGGTTGGGAAGGGAGTGAGACAGGGTTGTAGCCTCTCTCCGATGTTATTCAATCTGTATATTGTGCAAGCAGTAAAGTAATCAAAAGAAAAATTTGAAGTAGGAATTAAAATCCATGGAGAAGAAATAAAAACTTTGAGGTTCGCCGATGACATTGTAATTCTGTCAGAGACAGCAAAGGACCTGGAAGAGCAGCTGAACGGAATGGACATGGTCTTGAAAGGAGGATATAAGATGAACATCAACAAAAGCAAAACGAGAATAATGGAGTGTAGTCGAATTAAATCAGGTGATGCTTCGGGAATTAGATTAGGAAATGAGACGCTTAAAGCAGTAAATGAGTATTGCTATTTGGGGAGCAAAATAACTGTCTCTGAGCACTATGGGACTTAACAGCTATGGTCATCAGTCCCCTAGAACTGAGAACTACTTAAACCTAACAAACCTAAGGACATCACACAGCACCCAGTCATCACGAGGCAGAGAAAATCCCTGACCCCGCCGGGAATCGAACCCGGGAACCCGGGCAGCGAGAACGCTACCGCACGACCACGAGCTGCGGACGCAAAATAACTGATGATGGTCGAAGTAGAGAGGATATAAAATGTAGACTGGCAATGGCAAGGAAAGCATTTCTGAAGAAGAGAAATTTGTTAACATCGAGTATAGATTTAAGTGTTAGGAAGTCGTTTCTGAAAGTATTTGTATGGAGTGTAGCCATGTATGGAAGTGAAACATGGACGATAAATAGTTTAGACAAGAAGAGAACAGAAGCTTTCGAAATGTGGTGCTACAGAAGAATGCTGAAGATTAGATGGGTAGATCACATAACTAATGAGGAGGTACTGAATAGAATTGGGGAGAAGAGGAGTTTGCGGCACAACTTGACAAGAAGAAGGGATCGGTTGGTAGGACATGTTCTGAGGCATCAAGGGATCACCAATTTAGTATTGGAGGGCAGTGTGGAGGGTAAAAATTGCAGAACGAGACCAAGAGATGAATACACTAAGCAAATTCAGAAGGATGTAGGTTGCAGTAGGTACTGGGAGATGAAGAAGCTTGCATGGAGAGCTGCATCAAACCAGTCTCTGGACTGAAGACCACAACAACAACAACTAGCAAGGTTCGCTCTGATGAAGAATTTGTCCTCCCCCTTTTGGCGCTGTGAGTCGCTACAAGTGGGTTGTGACATTTGGCCCGGACCTGGCGCACGCCGCCGCCGCAGCCGCCGCCCCGCCTGTTGGCCGGGACCCAGCAGCCGCTGCCGCTGCCGCCGCCACACACCGGTTCCGGCTGCCGGCTAACTCCGCGACCCGTCGTGGCCTCGGCTGGGCGTGCGCCATTCCCGGTAATCGCCAGCGCCTCAGCCAGCTCGTTCAGTAACTTTCTTACGGCACAGGAAAGTGGCAAACGGCACACGGCACGGGGATACAGTTCGTTCTTTCTCGGCCACAGCCAGTTTACACTAATTTACGTAAGCAATCTTCATATTGCGACTAATACCGTACTACTTTTGATAGCATACTGTGAGGGAAGTTCGTTATCTTTAGAAACATTTGCCAAAAGACAATGTAATTTCCACGAAAAGATGAAATACACACTGTAAGACAAAAGAAAAAGACTCACCATGACGTAATTAATCGAATGAGACGGAAATCGGTAGACGTGATGTTTGTTCATGTACAAACAAACAAATGATTATAATTTGAGAAAAATTGAATGATGTATTCAAAATAAAGAGCTTCACAAATTGAGCAAGTCAGTAACGCGATTGCCCGCCTCTGGCCCTTGTAACATTACGTATGTCCTATATAGTCGGATCTACTTTGCGTCACGTGAGTGTAGGGGAGTCGAAACCAGCAGTGACCCATGACGTCAAATCAACTTGAGATTTTTTTTATACATGTAATTCATTTCTAAATTTTATTGATTATTTACTGAGTAAAGAATTTAGTATGTACAACATTTAGTAGGTAATGAGTTTTAATGAGATAGATATAAATATGTTTTGACATGGAAAATAACCTTGTTGCATTATGCATGATATGTTTTCTCTTTGTAAGAACAAAAAACTTCCCTCCGTGTTGCTCGAGTGCGCGATCAAGTAGTCGTCGAGTGCGGATCTTCTGTAACTTTCATGAATGGGCATAGAATTGTTAATTTACAACCCGGAGTTGATTTAAAAATTATTCTAGGGAACCGCTGTCCGACTTTGGTGCAAACAAATCGTGCGCGAATACTCAAATATCGGCGAGGAGTTTAAGATAGCCGGCTGGATATCGGGCGTTATCGTCGCGTATGTGATTCAGTAACATTAACCGCAATTTAGGGACATTAGCTTGATAATAACTATCAAAGACTTATATGAGCAGCATAGTAATCTTCTTGATGCTTAAAGCAAGCGAGAAGCGATTTACTGTCGGGATACGACAAATATTAATCATTGAATAATCAGCTTGTTGATGCGTTGCGTAGCAACTCATAAACGGACAGTGATAGAATTACTGAAACCATCTTTTAAGTATCAATGACCACTACACACACTTCAGAAACTAATTACTCTAACTGTGAGTGACTTCTGAATTGGATGAGTTTTTTTTTATTTCAGCTAATTGGTATTAATAAACTTCTTTCGAGGTTGAAACTTCATCAATGCTGTCGCGCTCATTCAGTTTAGAAGAATGATAGATAGTACTAGCTACGCTACTGTTTATTGTCTTAAAAGAAAAGAGAGCACATACCTGTTTTTCTTTTGAGAAAAGTTGGTATTTCTGTCATCAGTCTTCACAAATCAGAGGCATGAATGGCGCTCCCTTACAGCACTATGATATCGTGAACCATCACAAACATGCACCCCTTTCTCACTACATTTCTGCAATGAAAACCCTGAGATATAGCCGCGGTACGAAGAGGAAGAAAGAAGAGGAAAGATCAACGAAAGAAAAGGAGCAAAAAGAGACGGGGAGGTCACACCCTTTTGAAAGCAGTTATTCGACTTGCGGTTGATAGGTAGAGGTTTCGGATGTCCTCCTGAGGAGTATCGTGCCAAATTCTGTCCTAATGGCGGGACAGATCGTCAAAATCCCGAACTCGTTGGACGGTCGTGCCCATAATGCTCCAATTATTCTCAACTGGAATGAGATCCGGCGACGTTGCTGGCCAAGGTAGGGTTTAGCAAGAAGGAAGACAAGCAGTAGAAACTTTACCCGTGTGCAGCTGGCCATTATCTTGCTGAGATGCAAGCCTAGGACGACTTGTCATGTTGGGTAACAAAACGGAGCATAGAATACCGTCGACATACCTCTGTGCTGTAAAGGTGCTGCAGATGACAACCAAGTGGGTCCTACTATGAAAAGAAATGGCACGGCATACCATCACTCCTAGTTATCGGGACGTATGGGGGGCCACAGTTAGGTTGATATCGCACCGCTGTCCAGGGTGATCATTGGGGCTCAGTTCGAACCTGGGCTCGTCACTGAAGACATTTCTATTTCATTCAATGTCATTACAGGCCGAATTTGTCCGACAACAGTGCAAACGGGCTTGCTGGTGTACAGAGGTCAATGGCAGTCTGCGCTAGGGGCGCCGTGAGTTCGGCCCCCTTTCCGTGAGCCACCTTTTAATGGTCTTTGTGCTCTCAGAAAAACTAGTTGCATGTCAGATCGATGACAGTGATGAATTCGGGGCTCTGCGTGAGCCTCTGACGATTGCTCGGTCCTCATGCTCTCTTGTCCCTCTAGGTCGACTCTCTCTAGGTCGACCGCTTGCTTCTTGACTGTGTTCGGCTATGATTCACCCATTCCTGCCAATATCGTCGAATATGGCATTGCTCCTTTTCAAAATATTGGCCGATTCGTCGATTACTCCAACCGGATTCTTTGAGTCCAACTACACATCCTTTCTAAAATGCCGACATCTGCGTGTGTTGTTCACGCACCTGTCTGCGAGGAATAGTTATTGTCAAAATGAATGTACGGAGTGACTTTATGGCCTGAAGTCGACATATTCTCTGTTTACTATCCCTGACAGTTGTTCAGGGGGTAATAGCACGCTACTACGTCACACATTCATCTGTCGGCCGCTAAAGTTTACAGTTTTGCATTTTTCATCGATACCTGTATGCATATCGATTTGTGATCGATTTGCATAACTCGTTCGTGGTGCGTAGTCTTGTTGTGCCTTAGATTAAAAAATGGGAATACTCATTATTTCAAGGAGCTTCAGAAATCAGTGAGAGCCTTAAATACGCGCGTGAAAGGTTGCAGATCCAATATTTGCCAAAGAAGCGCCACAAAAAATGTGCATTCGAAGATCTGTATCTAAGAGGAATATTTTTTTTTTCAACCTGCGACTGGTGACGGAATAATCTCTCACGAGGTTGCAGGATGGACATCTAGTTTTGAAAGCTTGCAAAAGAGTAGCAACGACGGAAACAAGGAAAGTTGTAAGAGCACAGCGCAAGAAATGCTGGGACATAGCTATCTGGAAAGTAAGTAGGCCTCAGCAACATCAATATGAAATTTATTTTTTGTAAGCGAAGAACTGTTTTTTGCACAAAGCAGTTTTGCTCTATTAAAAATCAGTCTGTAACAACAAGTGATAGAAGTATGTACCTGGAACGAAGCGTCATTTGGAGGAGATTCTTGTTCAGAGGTGTTAGCTGAAGTAAAGCAGTGTTAGGCAGAAGGATCTAAAAAGTAAGTGGACGGATGAATAAAGGAAAAAGTATTAAAAAGAAAGATTAGTTTACCAAAAATTGTACACTAAGAAAAAACAATGTTAAGAAGTCGCTAAGGAGAACCAGGCTATTCACAACAGAAGGCGAAAACTGAAGGAAAGGGAAAGAGTGAAACAATAAGCACACATCATCGGACGTATCGGGTATAGCAGTAATTGTACAAGATAGACATCCGGGAACATCATAGACAAGGCAAAAGACTATTCACTACAGCACGTTAACGAAGCGTATTAACATAATAAAACATGATGTCAATGTTTCAAAAATGTGTTCTTCGGGTCCACTCCTATTATGTTGTTGGTACTTGGTTAGATATCTATACATCTATTAATTTGTTCATTTCATTTCCGATTCTGCCGTGCAAAAGCCTCATTTTAAAATGCTACATTTTAATATGTGACTCGTAATAAATAAGTTCCTATAATTTAACAAACATTTACTTCTGAAGAGACTGCATCAACCTTCAACAAACTTAGTGCCGATGTGTGGTGATAGATCTGGGATTTGTAAGTACAGTAGTTCCTGGAAGACACCAGTTATTCCTTAAAGGCTTTGACGCAGAGATAGTACTGGAATCGGTGAAGGTATTTACTTAAAGAGAAGTTAGTTTCAGATAGGCAGGTAGAGAAGTCATAGATGGAGATGTGCACGTGGACGAGCGTCTCTCTCTCTCTCTCTCTCACACACAAACGCACACACGAACACACACACACACTTTGTGTGTGTGTTTGTGTGTGTGTGTGTGTGTGTGTGCGCGCGCGCGCGAGCGTGTGTGTGTGTGTGTGTGTGTGTGTGTGTGTGTGTGTGTGTGTGTGTACGAAAGAAATATCAGAGCTATAGTAATGAACTCACTTGAAAGAAGATGTCCTTTGCCTGGCATCCAGATAATGATGCTATCAATCATTCTTACGATGAAGATCACCAGACATATTCAGGGAACACGTTACATAATTAAGTAGTATTTCAGAGTAAATGTCGATGACTCAGGTTACATTAATCGCACAGGTAGCACGTGAGATCTTGGCTGTTTAAATAATGGCATTTACATTTGAAGCAAATGTCAACTAAAATTACTATTCATTTTTATTTTGAGTGCTGCTCAACTGTGACTGCAACCTTCAATTACGTCTTTCGATCGTAAATTACTCGTATGTCTCATTACAAAGCGAGATGTATTTTCCTCAACGTATCTAGCGCTATAGCGTGTGATACGGTCCTGTAACTATGTCACACATTTCATTCAAGTGTAAAGTTTTAATAATAGTTTCATTAAATAACTGTCAAAGTCTTTTCTTTAGTACATCGACTAACTCCCATTACAGCTTTTCATGATGTCAGGCCCGCTAAAGGTATCATCCCATGTTCCTTTGCGGTTCCCATATTTCTCCATGTAAATACTCGTCGTGTGGTTAGCTTAGGAAAGTCATTGATAGAACTAATTTAATATCTTTGAGATATATGGATATATGATGTGTACCAGCAATTCTACTTGTAAGAATTCCTCGTTTTTCACAGGAGAGAGACACTTTACTCGCCGTACTTCTAACGATCATAGTCTCCTTTCCCTTTCTTTAAAATTTCTGTCACTGTCATTTCAACCTTATCTCCTCTGGCATATTTACTCGTATTCATTTGTCACTAACAAGGCTGCAAGAGTGTTTATCTTTTTAGATTTGTTATTATTATTATTATTATTATTCGTGGTATGATTGTAGCTATAGTTATAACTATTTCTGTGTCAAGCGCAGCATTTAACAATCTCAAATATGTATGAAAAAAGGAGGTGGGATAAAATACATTAGTAGCGTTTGATATATGTTGTTCCTGGTCAGAGGTAAAGTTTGATCTGCTGGTCAAACTAAACAAAACGATAAAAAATAAAAAATTAAAAAAGTAGAATGAGTTGCATAAAACCAGAAGAAGGATAGTGAATATTTCGGACTTCTGTATAATGGGTCTCGGAAAGTAACAATTCCTCAAGTGCTGTGTGCTTTGGGAGTTTCAGTGCAGTGCAGCGAACAAGGGCACCGCATCCTAAAGGTTCCAGCGCAGATCCGAGAGTAGCTGCAGTTACAATGCAAAAATTGGTATAAACGAGATTTTCAGACAGTTCTTACGCATTCCGTGCTCATTCTCTACTCGCAGACACCCGTAGCCCATTACTGCTAATATCAAGGAGAAAGTGTTTCTCCTTATGCAATGCTATCAAACGCGCTTGATGCAATGCCTTCTGTAATCCGCCACTGGAGACATCAAGGCAGGTTAACAAGGAATTACGCTAAGTTGTCTCACTTCGTTTCAAAATCCGCCTTTAATCTTTATTTCGTACTTCATTCAAAGGATAATGTTCCGCGTTTGCACTGCACAATTTGAAATGGCTCAGGCGAGGCAAATGGCTCCGTCTTTAGGCACTTTGCAAGGATGCAGAACAACTTTACATCGCCAACAAAGGTCATTTTCATGAATCAACAAATCTAAATGCATCTCAACTGACTAGCATAACAAAGGTTGGTATTGCATGTAAGTTCAAGTGTTTGAATTCTATTATGGTCCTCCAACTACAGATTTTCCCTGGTATTCTTAAACGTTTGGAGGCGGTAAACGGATTTTTGGCTATTCAAACGTGATAGATGTCAAAGTATTTGTGACGTCAGAGTAAATACCAATATCAAATTTGAACTAGGCCGAAATGGGGATCACAAACAGGATATATATGAAATCGTTAGAATAACTTCTCACCAAATGGTTTTAAAAAATGGTGATTTTATGATTATTTATTATATTTAACTGATGAACTACACTTCCCCAGAAATTGGTGTATAAAATTAACTTAATTTGAGCGCTCTTAGGAGACACTACGAGTCACTATTGATATCAGGATTCAACTGACTTCTGTGTTCACTATAAAGGTACCGCAGTACATAGGTTTTCTCTAAAAAGACTACGTTTAATATTATTCTCTAATAACGTGCAACATAGTAATTTTTCAACTAGCATACCACATAAATTGCAACACTCACATTAATTCGCGAACCAGTTGATGTTCTCTTGCATTTTCGCGTATTCTTTTTGGCATGAGGTAAACAGTCATGAAAGAGTAAACATTAAAAGGAGATACCTTAGACAGAAATTTAGGTACCTATCTCAATATGATTTCTGTTCTTCCAGGTGTAACGGGTCAAATAACTAAATTTTATCAGTGAAATACTTTTTGGGAAACCGAGTCATGATCGCAACAAAAACACCTCTCAGAGTTGTAGGACGGGCTTAAGTGATCATTCGTGTCAGCTTTGATGTTATTAAATAAACCAACTGTGCCACATTTCTACTTGTATATTTCTGTTCAAGTTAAAATGGCTCCCTGAAAAATGATATGTTTTTAGGTATAACTCTATTGCTCAGGACAGAGATCTACAAGGATAAGAAAAATACTATCCGCATCCAAAAATCCCCTATCACCCACAAGATCCTTATTTATATCCGCAAGTCTTTTATCCGCATCCACAGGTATTAAAATGTTGTAAACCGCTTTAATCGCTTTAGTGAGCCGGAGCTCTACCGGTAGACTTGCGCTTGGCTGGAATTTTCGACTAATGAAGTCGGACCTTGTAATTAAAATTCCGTTGATAAGAACATATAAGCCTATTATGACCACATTTAATACTGTATAGCTTCTCATATTCTTAATAGGTTCCATAATATTATTTATTCGAATATGCGAATTTTTCAGCGGATATTTCCGTACCATTGGGATATCAAATGAAGTATGGGTTGTCGCCACATACAGCGGACTGTGAGGTTCAAAATGACTCTGAGCACTATGGGACTTAACATCTGTGGTCATCAGTCCCCTAGAACTTAGAACTACTTAAACCTAACTAACCTAAGGACATTACACACATCCATGCCCGAGGCAGGATTCGAACCTGCGACCGTAGCGGTCACGCGGTTCCAAACTGAAGCGCCTAGAACCGCACAGCCACACCGGCCGGCTGACTGTGAGGTATTTGCAGTGCAGTTGGTTTATCAAATGTACGTTAATTCGCCATAATATTAATTATATTAACATGCCACATTATCAGTGTAATACACATTGCACTGCGTAGTTTTAAATATATTTATCAAAACATGTCGAGAGATTCACTTATTTTATACCGTGCATTATTTACGATGTATGTGAAACACGACATGAATCGGACGTTCCAAAGGATTGCGCGTTCTATACTACAATTGTAGCCAGTTTGTGCAGCTTTCAGTAACAGCTCAGAGCTCAGAAGACAAACGTTAATACTAACAGGCTGTTGCTGGTATGTCGGAAAAAGAACTTTTGTAAGAATAGCATGTTGCCATCTTTAGCTGCTGCAGGTAGAATCATCCCGAGGACAGTCTGCATTCCATCCAATATACTAGCACTCTATCCTGTATTGGTGATAATAGTGACTTAAAACAATAATAATCACTTCTTTTCTTTTTCTGGTGCATTTGTCCCGTAACTAAGCAGGATCGGCACGGTCATTAACGAGTTTGGCACGGTTAAGTCACGGGGTGACCGAATGCCCATCCTGTCTCTGCCCCATTACTCTCCTGGACGGAATGTGTTTACCCACTTTAGCAGTCTACATGTGGTGTTATTCACGTTAAAGTGTGGGAAAGTTTTCTAAATGTTTGCTAATTGCGTAACTGAGGTGGAAATTGGGTACCAGCCTGGTATTCACCTAGTGAGCTGTGGAAAACCACCTGAAAACCATATCCTGGCTGACTGGCCCACAGACCCTCCTCGATAATCCGCCAGCCAAATTCGATCGGGGAGCGGCGCATCTCCCAGGCCCGGAAGCAGTGCTTAACACGCAAGGCTAGCCGGGCGAGTGATAATTGTAACTATCGAGAATATGTAAATATTGAAATAACTCTAATTTTTAAGCACGAAGCCTTATGATTGCGAATATTCGCAGATACACCGGCCGGTATCCGTGTCGGTGTGGCCTTTTGTCTGCAAAGTAATTTCTGGTGCGGACATCGACATGTGCTGCCAGCGTCCTGACCGGCGCGGGCGAGGAGCCGCGGACCGCTAGAATGTGCGCCAGTGCGGACGTCTGCGCATGCGCCGGCCGCCGGCCGGTATTCCCGTTGTGCAGCGTCACGCCAAGGCCGGCGGGCTCCCGACCTTGGTCGCCGGCTCTGCCGCCCACTGACCTTTCGGCGGCCGCTGATCGCCGCACTCTTCCGCACCTCTCCACTCTCCCCACCGCTCCACTGTGCTCTGATCTGCCAGCCGTCCTCGTAATTCCTCGCTCCTCCAAGATGACGTACTTCGGATACCACCGTATTTAAATGTCGTGTTCCCAACGCGCATGTCGCACTTCGAGTAGAGGACTACCTTAAAATTACAATATTCGATAAAAAAACACCTATCAGAATTCACTACCTAAACAAGCTTTGCCAATCGAGCACAGTCCCCGCGTCCGTCCCCACAGCTACAAATTTTGGAACACATATTATGTTCGAGTGTAATGACTTTTCTGGAGACTAGAAATCTACTCTGTAGGAATCAGCATGGGTTTCGAAAAAGACGATCGTGTGAAACTCAGCTCACGCTATCCGTCCACGAGACTTAGAGGGCCATAGACACGGGTTCCCAGGTAGATGCCGTGTTTCTTGACTTCTGCAAGGCGTTCGATACAGTTCTCTACAGTCGTTTAATGAACAAAGTAAGAGCATATGGACTATCAGACCAATTGTGTGATTGGATTGAAGAGGTCCTAGATAACAGAACGCAACATGTCATTCTCAATGGAGAGAAGTCTTCCGAAGTAAGAGTGATTTCAGGTGTGCCGCAGGGGAGTGTCGTAGGACCGTTGCTATTCACAATATACGTAAGTGACCTTGTGGATAACATCGAAGTCACTGAGGCTTTTTGCGGATGATGCTGTAGTATATCGAGAGGTTGTAACAATGGAAAATTGTACTGAAATGCAGGAGGATCTGCAACGAACTGACGCATGGTGCAAGGAATGACAATTGAATCTCAATGTAGACAAGTGTAATGTGCTGCGAAGACATAGAAAGAAAGATCCTTTATCATTTAGCTACAATATAGCAGGTTAGCAACTGGAAGCAGTTGATTCCATAAATTATCTGGGAGTACGCATTAGGAGTGATTTAAAATGGAATGATCATATAAAGTTGATCGTCGGTAAAGCAGATGCCAGACTGAGATTCATTGGAAGAATCCTAAGGAAATGCAATCCGAAAACAAAGGAAGTAGGTTACAGTTCACTTGTTTGCCCACTGCTTGAATATTGCTCAGCAGTGTGGGATCCGTACCAGATAGGGTTGGTAGAAGAGATAGAGAAGATCCAACGGAGAGCAGCGTGCTTCGTTACAGGATCATTTAGTAATCGCGAAAGCGTTACGGAGATGATAGACAAACTCCAGTGGAAGACTCTGCAAGAGAGACGCTCAGTATCTCGGAACGGGCTTTTGTTGAAGTTTCGAGAACATACCTTCACCGAGGAGTCAAGCAGTATATTGCTCCCTCCTACGTATATCTCGCGGAGAGCCCATGAGAATAAAATCAGAGAGATTAGAGCCCACACAGAGGCATACCGACAATCTTTCTTTCCACGAACAATACGAGACTGGAATAGAAGGGAGAACCGATAGAGGTACTCAAAGTACCCTCCGCCACACACCGTCAGGTGGCTTGCGGAGTATGGATGTAGATATAGATGTAAAACTAAGGCTATAGGAGAGAAATGGCTTGTCAATAGCAGCCCACAAAGCGATGCAGCAGAAATTCTGAGGCTTTTTTAAGACAAAACAGAGCAACTGGCTGAGTATAGAGTGGACGATTGTGTCGATATTGGAGGTCCGGTCGAGACTCCAGTTTTAATCTGTCAAAAAGGTGCACAACTACCTGCACTGTTCTAAAGTTTGAAAGATATATCCCACATAAATTACTGTCACTTGTAACTAAAGCTGATATTTCAGTTAATCTTCAGTTCGATGAAACAATATAGTTGCCATGATTTTTGAGTTAATATAGATGTACAAAGCAGCCACTTATCTGTCTTTCTATTCAGCCAGTGTCCTGTATGTGGATAGTACTGCCTGTGAAATTGTTTGGATCTAAGTGTTTTCTGGAGCCACTAACTTCTACGTGGCTCCGAACGCCTAGATGCCAGAGCAGTAATCATGGTCGCTTTTAACTGTCTGAATGTCTGTCTGTTAGGTAGGCTCAGGGAAGATTACGCACGCGGTAGTGTAAGGAATACTAACATATCACGGTAGCCTCGGACTGCCAGATGTTTCTTTATGGCAGTTTCTCACAAGTAGCTTTTGTTGCAGAGATCATCATCGTCAAGGAAGACTATGATACTAAGGGACAATGGCGGCTGAACTCTTGCCATTTGTCGAGTAATAACTCCAAAATACATTTTGTGTTTGTATACTATCCTAACCAAAGTACGGTGAATATTACAGAACGTGCTCTGGGGACAACTAGCACGCTACTGGCTGGGTCAGGGGCCCACTGCAGCTTCAGGGCAACGGTTCAGTCTTATGTTACCGAGAACCAAGTATCCACCATCAGGATATCAACAAATTGTGGTGGTACCTGTTGTAATCACTACCACCAAACAGTGGCTGTAAACTTCAAATCGTTCCCTTTCCTCTGCTTGCTACTTGTATTAATTTTTAACAAGAGGAATTTCAAACTACATCATTTTCGCTTGCTCGATAGTGTCTGACTGGGATACCATGATAACTTCACCCTTGTAATACTTCGTCGACAGTCTCTAACGCTTGCTTTCTACGATTTATTGAATGAACAAACTCTAAAAAATTCTAGCTTTCAGTAAATGACTAGCTCAGAAACACATCAACTTATTCTTTGATTCGATATAGCGTCTTGTAAAACTGTTGTTTTCATTCACGGTAGCTTCAAAAATATTCTGTTTGGGGAAGTAATTTCGTCCGCTTAATCAACGTTGAACATTTACTTACGCCATCTTAGTCATATGATATCAGTTTCATGCACACATTATGATTCTTTCGGAATACCATTTTTTTTTGTCAGGCAGTATGATGTAGTAACAAAAATTTCTACGTCCGACAACTGTGAAATATGTGTTCCTGCCACTGAATCTTGTTTTGTTTTGCAGAATACGATTTAGCGCGAGCTGTGTTCAGGAACAAAATCTAGCACAATTCGTTTCGCCTGTACACTAAAGACAGTGATGGCTGTAAAAATGATTGTTGCCGGGTTTACTTTATTTGGTTGGTTTGTATGCGCGCTTGTGTGTGTGTGTGTGTGTGTGTGTGTGTATGTGTGTGTGTGTGTGCGTGTGTGTGATCATTCTTTGTCCGGAATGGCTTCCAGTACTAGGTGGATGGTCGACCTATAGTTTAAACGCGGCGTCTCACAGACGCTAGTCACCTGGGCTATGCCGCATTCTAGTCTTACATTACATAAGGGGCAATCAAAAGTCTGTTAAGTGTTCGAGCGATGTGAAAATATACTATAATGCAGAGGCAAAGCATGAGGACTGAGTGTTGTTGATCTTAACAATGATTCGTATTGCCTCACCTATTCACCTCCCTAATTCGATCAAATTACATTTTCTACCCAAAATTTTAGCAAATACTGCCCTTTTTTGGCAGTGACGTATTATCAGTCAATGTTAACATTTGGAAAAAAATCTTATTTAAGCGAGTAAATTTTGCGATGTCCGTTTTAATACCTCAAAGCTGTACGCAGTTGGACTAGTAGATAATCAATCGGTAAACGGTGACAATAAAAGATCCGTAAGATCCAGGGTGTAACGAAGTATATACTATGCCTTTTACAGGTAAACGACTTAGGTCAAGAGCTCTGTAAGCATTTCTTTTCCTTTTAAGTTTGTACGATGGTGGGTATAGATATTCCAAGAGACATAGAAGTAGTATTTATGCAGTTACGTTAAACACTTGTATCTACAATGAATGGACAAAATTTATAAGACCATCACTTAAGAAGGACCACGTCACTGAAAGCTGTCTTACTAATCCGTGTACGTTACCGCGACTGATAGAAGTTAGTTGCAGGTAGGTAGGTACAGTGTGTAGTAACTATGCAGCTGCCAGTGTGTACCAGTGACGACATTGCGCACAGTTGCTGAAACCATACAGCTAGCTGCGGGGTGGGGCATGCACCTTCAACTGATGGTTACAGCGGGAACGTGAACTGGATGCGAGGATGGGCACACTCGCTGTTACCATGACAACATCTGCTTGCAGCAGCGCTTGACGTTTCAAACTTAGGATTGCAACTTTTGCAGCAGGTTTAGCTTCTGTGTGCCAAGCGTCACGCTCGAGACGGCATAAACACCATCTCTCTGTCTTCATATCCTACAATCAGATCATAGCTCTTAATGTAAGTTTCTACTGTAGGAGATGCGCTTTATGTATCATGAAAGAACCAGTCAAAGATTGTATGAAATACAGAGTCCGCAAGAAAAATGTATACACTCTTTGTCAGGCTCTACCGAGATGTCGATATTGTCGTTCGATTTGAGTTACGAGTGTGTTGTAGTATGATCTTTGGCTCAACAGATCTTAGTACTTTCATCACGGTACTGAGAAAACAAGATAGCTGGAGCATGCTTGACATTCGAGCAACGATAATGTATTGTGAAGTGATTTTTCAAGTTTTATAATGCCGTTGAAGTGCAACGTCAGTGGAGGTGGGAGTTTTAAACAGAACAGCCAATCCACATAATAATTAAACGCATCACTGACAAATTCGAATTGCATGGAACGATTTGTGATATTCACAAAGGATGATCAGGAAGGTCAAGTCCTGCTTCGTCGGCTCTCGTGTTGGAAACGTTTGTTAATTCTCCACACAAGTCTACTACGCAATGTGCACGTGAAGTGGGGGTTAGCAGAACAGTTGTACGAGGAATTATGATAGCTGCAAAGTGGAAAGTTTATATTCCACTATTACAGCACGTGATTAATGATGACGATCCTGATTACCGAATGCAATTTTGTGAGTAGTACCAGCAAATAATAACTGATGACGAACAATTTCTGACGAAGGTAGTGTGGAGTGACGAAGCACAATTTAAATTTAATGGAACTGTGAAACGGCATAACAGCGTGTACTGGGAACCGGAAAATTCGAATTGTTATGTGGATAAATAGGTCAATCTACCAGGGGTTCATGTATGGTGTGGACTATCATCTAGGGGCTTAGTAGGACCCTTTCTCTTTGATGCTACTGTCACTGGAGAAGTGTATCTGGAAATGTTACGCACATCAATTTTGCCAGGTATACGTCCGCTTCATGGAGCTGATGAAAAGGCCGTCTACTAACAGGACGGGGCGCCACCACACTACCACCTAGCCGTACGAGCTTTCGTGGATGACAAGTTTCAGGGGCATTGGGTTGGACGAAGAGGGCCCATTGAGTTCCTTTCACGGTCGCCAGATCTAACACCTATGGACATTTACTTGTGGGGGAACTGTGAAAGATAACGTCTATCGACGTAAGCCATGTACGCTGGAGGAACCTCGTCAGGAGGTTACTGCGACATGTGCAGCGATCTCCACTGTAATATTGACTGACGTAGTTGCGGCGACCGCTCGTCGTTATGTTATGCCGCCACCGGTGAACATTTAAAGTAACCATGTGCTAAACTGAAGGTTGTACAACATGTGTGATCAATTATAACATGTAAAATAAACACATAAGTAACACTTTTCGTTCCTTAAAGTGTGTATACATTTTTCTGGAGGACTCTGTATGTTCGTCAGTTTTGTTTCTGTTGCTGCGCGGGGTAGCCGCTCGGTCTTAGGCACCGTGCCACGGTTTGCGCGGCTCGCCCGTCCGAGGTTCGAGTCCTCCCTCTGGCATGTGTGTGTGTGTATTGTTCTTATCGTAACTTAGTTTAAGTTAGATTAAGTAGTGTGTAAGCCTAGGGTCCGATGACCTCAGCAGTTTGATCCCACTGGAACTTACCACAAATTTCCAAATTTTCCTAATGTTGTTTCTGTTATCCTCATTTATTCTTTGCTTCTTCATCATGAAACCACGTACAGGTTATTTTAGTAACTTTATAATGTATAGAATGTCAATAATCGATAGAACTAAAACGGCAATTGAGCTAAAAACTTTGGTCAACTCCTTAATGAAGCAGATAGTGGAGTTTTGATGCAGTTCAAAATTCATTACTCACCGTAAATGCCATGAATATTATAGACGCCAAGTATACCAGCTACAATATCCACAGTCGAACCCAGAAACTTGCTTTTCGCGGGCTACACTCTTACTGGCTGAGCTATTCAGGCACAATCGAAGATCCTATTCTTCTTTATTTTAAACTTGCCTTTGGATAAGCTCCAAGGCCTATGTAAAACTGCAAAGGATGCCATACACTTGTCGCTATGTCGGTAAGTAGAAAACAGCCTAACTAGGATCCCGATAGTGATGTTAAGAACAAATACAGAATATAGAAGGCGATGTGTCGGAGACTAAGAATCAAAGAATACCAGGTTAGTGGTAAGGTTCTGATAGTGAAACTGTGCCTCCAGTATTGTAATGGATAAGGACTGTAACGAGTAAAGATCTGACTTCTCCCTACCACTCTCAGACGCGTTTCGTCAGTGTGTCGAGACAACCCCAGCAGCTCGCTGCGGTCGTTTGGCCAACGCGTGGGAGTTTCTCAAGACGGCCCTGACTAGCAGCCAAGTGACTTGCGCAGAAGTCGGCGACACGCCGTTGCATTCGCGAGTACGAGACTAAAATCTCTGAACGACAACTCAACAGACTACGGATGTGTAGTTCCGACGAAGACACTAGATACACAATAATAGGAACCTGTCGAGAATACCCCACTAGAAACCTGTTCCTACAACAAGCACAATTTTGGAAACTGCAGCTTCATATAATCTTTCATTTCAGCTGTGGGGTACAAAAAGAAACCTCAGTCGACGATTTCATTGAAAACTTTTGTTCCTGATACAACTTAACAAAGGAGCCTCGGGAGAGAAGTAGAGGATGGAGGGAATTCAACAGGGAAGGAAGGAAGATTGAGATTTTATTTCCGTCGAGAGTCGGAGTACTAAGTTCAAATTGGAAAATGATGAACAGGAAAAATAGCGGAACCTTTCAGAGAAGCAATCCAGAAATTCTCTTGTAATGATTTAATGAGACCATGGAAAACCTACATTGGGCTACAAGAATAAACATTCGAAAGCCACTCCAACTAAAACGACCTTAGTGTCTCTAAAACAGCGTCGTCTCAGTCGCTGTCAGTTTAGAGACGTAGGAGTTTTTGTTCCACCATTGTGTCGAAGGTAACCTACAGCTGGAAACATTTTTGTTTTCGTGAACCCTTTCCATAATGAACGGGCATCTATGAAAGAATTCCTACTCCGCTCGTTCAAAAGGTCATTAAAGTGTTACATAACATTACGTGACAAGAATGCGATCTACTTTTACTGGAAGCCGTAACTTCCTTCGAAGGACATTTATAGGCCTGGACGACACATTCTTTCTTTTTTTTGTCCCTTTCCAGAGAGCATACACAGTATTTTACCCCAGCTGCTGACCTTGCGCCAACTTCTGGAGCGGCCTCCAGAAAAATACCTGCTGGATACGCGCTAATTTTAGCCGCTGTTCGGAAAGCGACTGCTAGCCGGCCGTCCTTGGCGTGGTCGTTTCTTTGACGCAATTCCCGCAATGCCTTGAGGCGATCGTGTGAATTCCTGTGGGATTCTGTTTCACCAAAACAGAGCCGATTTTAGCAGTTGTTAGGGCTCTCCATATTCTAGAAAGATCCAGTAGCCTTACGGTAACGCTGTTTAGATTTTGGACGGTGTTAGTATATATGGGCATGTGGCAGGTCCGCTTTTAAACTCGTCCTCCAATTTATATAATGGTCTATCTGCAGTGACCTGCGCGTCGACGACACGTTTGAGTATAACAGCATTTTATTTCATTCCGTGTGATAACTGAAGACACAATAATGGAGTTACAGAGAAATTAACCTTCAGTCACGTTACTACATACCGAGGTGTTACTTTGAAAAATATCGATTTCCGTAACGTGAAAAACTTCCACAAGCTACGAAAGTATCCACGAATACGTAAAAATTGCGTAAGTGAAATCAGATTTGATTGAACGCACAATGACCGAGTTAGACAGCAGAAAATGTGTTCCTTTCATGATCCAGTGCTGAGCAATATTCATACAACATTCATCCCTATTTAAAAAAAAACCGAATGTTGGTCTTCAAGGAAACGTGTATACGTACGAGAATGTCCCGATTTACCTGATCTGTAACCTATGTTACTGGAATTCAATGGATCAAATGAATCGGACAGAATAACCTTGGGTCTTTCGATTGATCCTTTTGTGTTCATCGTGAAGTAATTGTACGTGGAGGTCGTTCATTATCGTTACGTCTACTTACCTATTTACATCCATACTCTGCAAGCCATTGTGAAGTGTGTGGCAAGAAGATATTTCACATTGTACCTGTTACTAGGGCTTCCTCCCTTTCATTTGCGTATGGAACGCGGGAATGTTGGTGTCTTAAATACCTCTGTGAGCACAGTAATTGGTCTATTCCTGTCTTCCCGGAAACTGCGAGAGCTATGCTAAGGGGATTGTGTTATATTCTTAGATTCCTCGCGTAGTGCTGGTTTTTGAAACTTCATAAGCAGACTTTAGCGGGAGAATTAGAATCTGTCTTCAAGGAGTTAGCAATTCAGTTTTTTCATCATCTCTGTTGGGTCAAACAAACGTGTGGCCATACGTGCTATCTTCTTTCGTATTTCTTCAATGTCCCATGACAGTCCTATTTGATATGGACACTCGAGCAGTGTTCTAGAATGGGTCGCATGAGTATTTTATCAGCGATCTCTTTTATACTAGTGACTTCACTTTCCCAGTATCCTACCAATGAAAAGGATTATACCACTTGCATTTCTTACCACCGAACCTATGTAATGATTCCTTTTCACATCCTTAAAATTTTTACACCTCAGCGTTTTTATGAGTTGACTAATTCGAGTTGTGACTTTGAAGTCACTGGATACTACGTTATTTTCGTACTCTAAAGTGCTCAATTTTATATTTACGGAAATTTAAAGGTAGTTGCCAGTTTCTGAACTACTTTGAAATCTTATCAGGACCCGACTGGATCTTTTCGGAGCATTTTCCAGACAGTATTTCATCATAGATAATTACATCACCAGTGAAAAATCTGGCGTATTTTGTCGCACTTAAGGGGAGTCAGAATTTAGTTATGGCCTTTGGGCAAAGAAAATTGCTGGCCGCTAAGTTTTATTTTAGGGGCGATAAAAAAGTTCCGTTTGAGGGTGTTGCTGCAGGGTTATGCGACCCAGGGTGACTCCGATGCCGGTATATAAGCACCGACATTTAGGCAAGGGTTTATCATGCCCTTCAAAGGGAGACTTTTTTAATCGCCTCTTATAAACAACATTTTGATCGCCTCTTATAAGTTTAAGGGTTTTTTTCTTGAAGCGATTGTTGATAATTTACAAGTATAATTTGTGTAAACAGAAGGTACTGGATGAGGTATAAAGAAAAGGTAGCGGATGGTGAGGGTTGTCGGGATGAACTCTGTCACCTAACAGGAAACATTCAGTAAGTGTAAGAGGACCAGAGTGCTTGAAGAAAACCTCATTCACAAGCGGAAAACCGCAGGAAACAGCCCGCAGCTGGTTGGAAATCTTGACGCCGCCCGCGATACAGCTTGCTGTCGGTGCCTTTCTCTGTGTCATAAGATCCAGACAGATACGTGTAGCGGACGCCGGGCGTCGGGCGCCTACTGGCAGGCATTGCGCAAACTGCAGGGCGTTGGCGCTGCGCGGGCAGCCGGCCGGGCTCCCACAGGCGTTGCGTAAGCGGCCGCCTGTCCCATTCCCTGCCACTGCGAGCTGGACCGTAGCGTACTGTGGCACTGCTTTGCTCAGTAGTGCGTGGTATATATACGCTGTGTCAAGTTAATGAACGGAGATTTTGTAAAGTCTTAAGTTGACATACGCATTACGAGTGATTCCAAGATCTACATTTACATCTACATTTATACTCCGCAAGCCACCCAACGGTGTGTGGCGGTGGGCACTTTACGCGCCACTGTCATTACCTCCCTTCCCTGTTCCACTCGCGTATGGTTCGCGGGAAGAACGACTGCCGGAAAGCCTCCGTGCGCGCTCGAATCTCTCTTATTTTGCATTCGTGATCTCCTCGGGAGGTATAAGTAGGGGGAAGCAATATATTCGATACCTCATCCAGAAACGCACCCTCGCGAAACCTGGACAGCAAGCTACACCGCGATGCAGAGAGTCTCTCTTGGAGAGTCTGCCACTTGAGTTTGCTAAACATCTCCGTAACGCTGTCATGCTCACCAAATAACCATGTGACGAAACGCGCCGCTCTTCTTTGGATCTTCTCTATCTGCTCTGTCAACCCGACTTGGTACGGATCCCACACTGATGAGCAATACTCAAGTATAGGCCGAACGAGTATTTTGTAAGCCACCTCCTTTGTTGATGGACTACATTTTCTAATGAATCTCAACCTGGCACCCGCCTTACCAACAATAAAATTTTATATGATCATTCCACTTCAAATCGTTCCGTATGCATAGTCCCAGATATTTTATAGAAGTAACTGCTACCAGGATCCTTCTTTCTATGTATTCGCAATACGTTACATTTGTCTATGTTAAGGGTCAGTTGCCACTCCCTGCACCAAGTGCCTATCCGCTGCAGATCTTCCTGCATTTCGCTGCAATTTTCTAATGCTGCAACTTCTCTGTATACTACAGCATCATCCACGAAAAGTCGCATGGATCTTCCGACACTATCTACTAGGTCATTTATATATATTGTGAAAAGCAATGGTCTCATAACACTACCCTGTGATACGCCAGAGGTTACTTTAACGTCTGTAGCCGTCTCTCCATTGATAACAACATGCTGTGTTCTGTTTGGTAAAAACTCTTCAATCCAGCCACACAGCTCGTCTGATATTCCGTAGGCTCTTACTTTGTTTATCAGGCGACAGTGCGGAACTGTATCGAACGGCTTGCAGAAGTAAAGGAAAATGGCATCTACCTGGGAGCCTGTATCTAATGTTTTCTGGGTCTCATGAACAAAGAAAGCGAGTTGGGTCTCACACGATCGCTGTTTCCGGAATCCATGTTGATTCCTACAGAGTAGTTTCTGGGTTTCCAGAAATGACATGATACGCGAGATCTGGGGGATAAGGATGATAGAGAGCAAGATAAAAAAGGCTAGATGTTGTCCATAACATTGTAAATTTTCAGGTAATTTAATTTGTTTCAATCGACCTGGAACTTCAATTACCTTTATTTGTGAAGCGTTACTGACGCATTATGGATCAGGACTCTGTGCTACAGCGGGAAACAGACGGAGTTCAGAAATTTGGAAGCGAAAACAGCCCACTCTGGAGCGGTTTCTGAAAAACAGCTGTTTGGAGCTATCATTAATAGCAATGGTGTTAGTGGTAATAAAGTAACCGCTAACTGTTTGGTGACTTAATTCAGAAAAATGCCACTCTCAACTCCAGCCCGTGTAGACACAAGGGGATGTGTGTGTCTGAGCTACTGTGTACTTTGTGCTACAAATTAGGCATTTAAAAGATGTGCAAGCAATGCCTCCCATGTACTCAGTTACCATCTGAAGACCAGCAGTTAATCGAGGGTGCGATCAATAACATGCCACAGAAAGGACAGGTCATGTTTGTGACCAATCAACAATACAGCCGCAGATGATTTAATGGACAGGATGAGCTGCACACCTGTATCGTGCTGCAGAAGGCGAGTTATTAAGTTAGTGTCATGTTCCATGATTCATTTGTACGAATAATCATAATGATGTGAAACGACTTATTTTACATTCACATTACACATTCATATTTTAGTATGGCTATATGCCATAACACAGTGTTTAACATTTTTTTACAATTTTTAATGCAACTGAGAGTTGGTAACTGCTATCCAACACCTTTCCTACTGTATAAAAATAGAAATTATTTTATGGAATAGGATTAGTTGTGAAGGAGAAATTTAAAATTTAATTTTGCTGTCTGTCAGAGATTTCCTATTATTGGGTAAGTGATCAAAAACTTTTGTGGCAGTATTGTGCACCCCTTTTCGTGCTAAGGATAACCTTAATGTGGAATCTTGAATGTCATTTTTTTCGTCCGGTATTGCAATTCTGTACAGCATTGTCGCTTTTGAACTGTATTGGATTAATTACAACAAACTTCAAGTGAGGCAGTATTCAAAATGCTTAACTCCTTAAACGGATGTCTATTAGATGAGGGCGGGTGAGCACAGCACATTCGTGAGTACTGAACACTTTCTTTCTTAAATATGAGTTATCTCAGAACACTATCCCTTATACCATTATTGAATGAAAATAAGAAAAATGTGTCAACTTACTGATTTGTCTCCGCCAAAGAATTGCAGTGATTCGAAGTGCAAACGTGGCTGAATTAAAGTGTTTCAAGAGTTCCACAATGTGTGTTTCCAGTTTAAATTTTCATGGAGGGACTCGATCCATTATAAGTACATTCCATTCCGTGGCACCCACGGTGCGTTCCATAAGTACACCGATTAAATGTTTTGCTCTTAATTTCGGTGGACAATTTGGCAATGCTATGAATTTTAAACAGTTAGATCTCGGAAGTATTGAAAATATTTACCATTCAGAATGGCCCGTACTGTCATCTGTTAAAGCTAGTGGTTGTTCTACTGGAACTTCCTGTGCATTGAGCGGTCTACATTCACGTACCCTAAACACCATTTTCTAAGTATTTCTTGAGAACGCTTGGGAAGAGAGTAATTCGACTCTACAATGTAATTATCTTTTCTTGGCAGTACGGATTGTGCAGCGTAAATTTGAAAAATAGAAGCAAAAATACCAGGGTTGGAACTTGAATAGTGACAAATGTTTATTTACAACTTATATAAAATAGAGAAATGTTTCAAAGTTTTACCGTCCTTCAGAGTAGTCACCAGAATTGTGTATATCCAGTTGTCAGTGATATGGAACTCATGGGATAGCTTTAGCAGCGCCAGGTGTGTTGATAGTTCGAGAGGAGCGGTCTATTTCCCGAATCTCTGTAACAGTTCTGAAATGAATGGCAAGAAGTCCTTCCTTCATCTTGGGAATCAAGTTGAAATCACAAGGGCTTAAGTCCTGGGACTGTGGTGGATTGCAGGCTGTGTTCCAAAAATGAACAACTTAGAGAAAGAAACGGTGACGCTTTCTGCAGGATCCACCCATCATTTTGTAGGACAATGCCCGGTCTCGTGTGGCACCAACTTGCGACTGATTTGGTCGGTCAATGGGGCTTGATTCCTGCGATGAAGGAACCACTTCATGACATTCGTTTCAGAACTGTTACAGGGATTCGTCAGGCAGTAGACCGCTCCACTCCATGTATCAACACGTCTCGCTCCGCTAAATGTGTCCTACGACTTCCACATTGCTGGAAAGGGGTTATACACAATGCTGGTGACTACTCTCAAGGACAGGAAAACTTTGAAACATGTGTCTGCTTTGTGTAAGTTGTAAATAAATATTTGCCACTATTAAAGTTCCAACCATCGTATATCAGTCTTTTGTTTATTTTCTATATACAATCGTCTGTTAAATTAATAAGAAATTCGCAGAAACTTTTAGAAAACATCATGGTGAAAAATACATTTGAGAAAGTTGTATACGAACTGGCAACCTTTTAGCTCATAATTCGCTGCTCTATACAGTCGAGTTGACAGATGTTAAATGAGTGGGTGTCTTTTACCTCAGTGTCTGATATTCAATTATAACAAATCGTACCAAATACGACAGCCGGCCGGAGTGGCCGAGTGGTTCTAGGTGCTACAGTCTGGAACCGCGTGACCGTAGCGGTGGCAGATTCGAATCCTGCCTCGGGCATGGATGTGTGTGAAGTCCTTAGGTTAGTTAGGTTTGAGTAGTTCTAAGTTCTAGGGGACTGATGACCTCAGAAGTTAAGTTCCATAGTGCTCAGAGCCATTTGAACCAAACACGACACATTTTTGATAATCTTCAATGTGCCAGTGCCTTGAAAATGCATTCTGTCATAGCACACAAGTTATAATACAAGTACGAAGTATGAAAAGTCGTCAACCACCGATACATCATTTCTCGTCATTTTATTACAATTAATCATGCCTAAAATGGCACGTCTTCGGGGATTCTCAGTTTTCCAGTGCTTTGAAACAGCTTATATTTATAGCACATAAGTTATACCGTAAAAAGCACCAAACGTTGTAATCTAGTCAACTAGTATGGAAAGTTCTGATTGTGACGTAGAATTCGATCTCATTAGCGACAGTCCTTTCCATGCTCCAAAACTCTTCCTCTTCTGATCCTGTCTTTCACTCTCGGAAATGTTCCGCAACGTGGAATTCCAATTTATGGCATCACAAAACTTGTACAGCTCAACGTCCACTTTCACTTTCATGTGCTGTAAGAAGACGGCTCTAGCTGAACACAGATTGAAAATTTAACGAACGTCGTGTAATTGTGACTCATTTTACGCGACACGCTTTCGAAGACGACTGCGCATTCTAGTCTAGGGCTCTTCGGCGACGCTTTCTCGCTGCTGCTGCGACACAGCGGCTTTGTCATTCAGAAGAGGCCCAGCGCGTTGCGGCCGCTCTTGCGTGCTCTCTCGCGGCACACAGGCGCAAGAACGCTGTATGCGCATCTCCGCCATCGCGGCAGAGAATAGTCGGTGACCCGAGGGCCATGCGAAAGGGGCGCCAGCAGATGGCGCACAGACGTGTGCCTGTCTACCGACACCGGTTAAGCAGGCTTTCACGCGTCTATCATTCAGCCTCGGGGTGTCCCGAGGAGTCCCTTGAGTAACGAGCGACACGCTTCTTTCTACATCGCTGACACTTGTTCGTCCGTCTTCGGGGGAGACTCAACACGTTCTGATAGCCTGTCGGGCCACAGACCGCGTCATATTACAAGCTCTTGGGTTTGCAGCATCCGAAGTCACGAAAACATTTTCAAATACTCAGAGGTAATATTTCGCGTTCTTTCGTGGATTAGAATTGCACAAGTCTTTTTTTTTTTTTTTTTTTTTTTTTTTTTTTTTTTTTTTTTTTTTTTTTTTTTAAAGCTATGTCCAGACTTTATACACGTGGAATTTGTTTTTGACTTATAAAGTCTCACGATCTTCACTCAAAGGTCTTTGAGACCTCTGAGACCGCATAGTCTTCAATCTATCAGAGTGAAAATCTCATTCTGGAAACATCCCCCAGGCTGTGGCTAAGCCATGTCTCCGCAATATCCTTTCTTTCAGGAGTGCTAGTTCTGCAAGTTTCGCAGGAGAGCTTCTGTAAAGTTTGGAAGGTAGGAGACGAGGTACTGGCAGAAGTAAAGCTGTGAGTACCGGGCGTGAGTCGTGCTTCGGTAGCTCGGTGGTAGAGCACTTGCCCGCGAAAGGCAAAGGTCCCGAGTTCGAGTCTCGGTCGGGCACACAGTTTTAATCTGCCAGGAAGTTTCATATCAGCGCACACTCCGCTGCAGAGTGAAAATCTCATTCTGGAAACATCCCCCAGGCTGTGGCTAAGCCATGTCTCCGCAATATCCTTTCTTTCGGGAGTGCTAGTCCTGCAAGGTTCGCAGGAGAGCTTCTGTAAAGTTTGGAAGGTAGGAGACGAGGTACTGGCAGAAGTAAAGCTGTGAGTACCGGGCGTGAGTCGTGCTTCGGTAGCTCGGTGGTAGAGCACTTGCCCGCGAAAGGCAAAGGTCCCGAGTTCGAGTCTCGGTCGGGCACACAGTTTTAATCTGCCAGGAAGTTTCATATCAGCGCACACTCCGCTGCAGAGTGAAAATCTCATTCTGGAAACATCCCCCAGGCTGTGGCTAAGCCATGTCTCCGCAATATCCTTTCTTTCGGGAGTGCTAGTCCTGCAAGGTTCGCAGGAGAGCTTCTGTAAAGTTTGGAAGGCAGGAGACGAGGTACTGGCAGAAGTAAAGCTGTGAGTACCGGGCGTGAGTCGTGCTTCGGTAGCTCGGTGGTAGAGCACTTGCCCGCGAAAGGCAAAGGTCCCGAGTTCGAGTCTCGGTCGGGCACACAGTTTTAATCTGCCAGGAAGTTTCATATCAGCGCACACTCCGCTGCAGAGTGAAAATCTCATTCTGGAAACATCCCCCAGGCTGTGGCTAAGCCATGTCTCCGCAATATCCTTTCTTTCGGGAGTGCTAGTCCTGCAAGGTTCGCAGGAGAGCTTCTGTAAAGTTTGGAAGGTAGGAGACGAGGTACTGGCAGAAGTAAAGCTGTGAGTACCGGGCGTGAGTCGTGCTTCGGTAGCTCGGTGGTAGAGCACTTGCCCGCGAAAGGCAAAGGTCCCGAGTTCGAGTCTCGGTCGGGCACACAGTTTTAATCTGCCAGGAAGTTTCATATCAGCGCACACTCCGCTGCAGAGTGAAAATCTCATTCTGGAAACATCCCCCAGGCTGTGGCTAAGCCATGTCTCCGCAATATCCTTTCTTTCGGGAGTGCTAGTCCTGCAAGGTTCGCAGGAGAGCTTCTGTAAAGTTTGGAAGGTAGGAGACGAGGTACTGGCAGAAGTAAAGCTGTGAGTACCGGGCGTGAGTCGTGCTTCGGTAGCTCGGTGGTAGAGCACTTGCCCGCGAAAGGCAAAGGTCCCGAGTTCGAGTCTCGGTCGGGCACACAGTTTTAATCTGCCAGGAAGTTTCATATCAGCGCACACTCCGCTGCAGAGTGAAAATCTCATTCTGGAAACATCCCCCAGGCTGTGGCTAAGCCATGTCTCCGCAATATCCTTTCTTTCGGGAGTGCTAGTCCTGCAAGGTTCGCAGGAGAGCTTCTGTAAAGTTTGGAAGGTAGGAGACGAGGTACTGGCAGAAGTAAAGCTGTGAGTACCGGGCGTGAGTCGTGCTTCGGTAGCTCGGTGGTAGAGCACTTGCCCGCGAAAGGCAAAGGTCCCGAGTTCGAGTCTCGGTCGGGCACACAGTTTTAATCTGCCAGGAAGTTTCATATCAGCGCACACTCCGCTGCAGAGTGAAAATCTCATTCTGGAAACATCCCCCAGGCTGTGGCTAAGCCATGTCTCCGCAATATCCTTTCTTTCGGGAGTGCTAGTCCTGCAAGGTTCGCAGGAGAGCTTCTGTAAAGTTTGGAAGGTAGGAGACGAGGTACTGGCAGAAGTAAAGCTGTGAGTACCGGGCGTGAGTCGTGCTTCGGTAGCTCGGTGGTAGAGCACTTGCCCGCGAAAGGCAAAGGTCCCGAGTTCGAGTCTCGGTCGGGCACACAGTTTTAATCTGCCAGGAAGTTTCATATCAGCGCACACTCCGCTGCAGAGTGAAAATCTCATTCTGGAAAATCAAAATGTTTTGAATCGGCATCCAAATCATAAAGCAAACCCAGTAAATTCGTTTTTCCTAGCAAATATTATAAATACAGCCTATCGAAAGAAGCAAAGCAGTGTCGCTAAGTTTTTAAACCACAAAACTAAATCATTAAATCCCTGTAGCCAAGTAAATTCGCTTTTGGTTTGTACCCGTAAAGATAAAATGGCGGCGCATAATTCTGTCACTGACGAAACTTTTGAAAATACATGTCACTGTGTTAAAAAAAACTAGCAAGCACCATCTATTGGTTCTTAGGTGTACTGTGCTGTGAATATCAAATATCAGGACTACCAAACTGAGGCGATTTTTGATAAAAATTTAAATCACGATATCTTTTTTCCGTGATCCGATCTGAGTTACTTTTTTAATAATTAACTACACTGAAGCGCCAAAGAAACTGGCATGGGCATGCGTATTCAAATACAGAGATATACAAGCAAGCAGAATACGGCGCTGCGGTCGACAAAGTTTATATAAGACAACAACTGTCTGACGCAGTTGTTAGATCGGTTACTGCTGCTACAATGGCAGGTTATCAAGATTTAAGAGAGTTTGAACGTGGTGTTATAGTCGGCGCACGAGCGACGGGATACAGCATCTCCGAGTTAGCGATGAAGTGGGCATTTTCCCGTACAACCATTTCACGAGTATACCGTGAATATCAGGAATCGGGCAAAACATCAAATCTCCGACATCACTGCGGCCGGAAAAAGATCCTGCAAGAACGGGACCAACGACGACTGGAGAGAATCGTTCAATGTGACAGAGAGGCAACCCTTCCGCAGATTGCTGCAGATTTCGATGCTGGGTCATCAACACATGTCAGAGTGCGAACCATTCAACGAAACATCAACGGTATGGGTGTTCGGTGCCGAAGGTCCACTCGTGACTCTTGACGACAGCACGACACAAAGCTTTACGCCTCGCCTGGGCCCGTCAACAACGACATTGGATCGTTGATGATAGGCTACACGTTGCCTGGTCGGACGAGTCTCGTTTCAAATTGCATCGAGTAGATGGACGTGTACGGGTGTGGAGACAACCTCATGAATCCATGGACCCTGCATGTTAGCAGGGGACTGTTCAAACTGGTAGAGGCTCTGTAATGGTGTGGGGCGTGTGCAGTTGGAGTGATATGATATCTGTGATACGCCTGTAAGCAGCTAAAGGTCTGATTTCATTGTAATTTCATTCTTCGAGAGCTGCAAGATCACCAACGGTGTATGTACAGATACCAGCTTCATATAGATAAGACTTCCCGGCCAATGATCGTCTCCCGTGCGGATGCACACAAATTGCCCAAACTATTACGGGAGTCGGTAGATTGATTGCCGCGAGTAATGAGTATGGTGGACAGGGACACTATAAATATAGTGTGTGGACAGAAAGTTGAAAAGTGTGGGTCGCACGGGGAGCGTGCCAGAGATAAGTCCCTGCAGTAGCCTATCGTCTGTGTCCTTGATGGCTCAGTCGGTTATAGCCTCTGCAGACGGTCCCGGGTTCGAGTACCGGTCGGGGCACACATTTTTCAAATGTCCCCGTTGATATTTATCAACGCCTTTAAGCAGCTAAAGGTCCGATTTCATTGTAATTTCATGCATCCATTCATGTCCATTGTGCATTCCCACGGCAATTCCAGCAGGACAATGCGACACCCCACACGTCCAGAATAGCTACGAGTGGCACCAAGAACACTTTTATGAGTTTAAACATTTCCGCTGGCCACCATATTCCCCAGACATGAACATCATTGAGCATATCTGGGATGCCTTGCAACGTGCTGTTCAGAATATATCTCCACCCCCTCGTACTCCTACGGATTCATGTACAGCTCTACAGGATTCATGGTGTCAGTCTCCAAACTCTGCAGTGTATATTGTCACATAGCCTCGCAAATTCATTTTTCGACAAAATATTTATTCTTTCAGTTTGAAGCCGGCCGAAGTGGCCGTGCGGTTCAAGGCGCTGCAGTCTGGAACCGCAAGACCGCTACGGTCGCAGGTTCGAATCCTGCCTCGGGCATGGATGTTTGTGATGTCCTTAGGTTAGTTAGGTTTAACTAGTTCTAAGTTCTAGGGGACTAATGACCTCAGCAGTTGAGTCCCATAGTGCTCAGAGCCATTTTTTCAGTTTGAATTCTGAGGTCTGTTCTCTCTTGAACAGTGAAAGTGTTGTTAGGTGTCTCGAGAGAACCGTGAACGTTCCCGAGCCGTACCTCCGCCACGGCTGTCTGTCTCTGGGCGACATCTCGAGCCGCCGCCGACTGCCGCCGCCAAGGCCAACGTCTCAGACGCCTGGCGAGAGCCTCACGTTTCGCTGCCGAAGAATACGTAATATGGAAACCGCTCAGCTCATTAATCTCATTGATACGACCATGTCTATTATGCCCACTACGTTCCGTTTTATTGTAATGAAATACGAGTCAATATGTATGTTTCGAATTCCTTCTTGTGATGTTATTTTGCTGCATGCAATACCGTCGGGCGTGAAGAACCTTCGCAAATTTAAAAACTACAAGGACATTTACTCATACCGTCAGTAGCAACGCTCCTGCCACATGTTTCGGAGATGAATCCGACATTAACCTCGCTTCTGTCAAGGCCCCACGAGAGCGACGCACTGTGATCTATGAGCTGCTACACGTGCGGTCCGCCAAGCACGTATTTCTTTAGCTAAGCGACAGTACGATAACAGTAGGAGAGAATACAGTACCTTGGTACACTTTTCAGATTTCGCTTGAAGTTTAACATGTTTTATTAAGTTTAATATATTTTCTTATTCCATTTCTTATGATGGCATTCACTTGTTAATGTGCTTCAACCTTTCTCTGAAATTATAAAGATCACTTCGGAAAATTAAGGTGAAATTTAAAAGCGTTGCAGTCTAGAAAATCTTGTCAGTACTATATTGACTAGTCTATGTGTCACATTATTGCATTCCTGCATGCCAATACTCAGTATGTGAAATCAAATTAGCCGGCCGGAGTGGCCGAGCGGTTAAAGGCGCTACAGTCTGGAACCGCACGACCGCTATGGTCACAGGTTCGGATCCTGCCTCGGGCATGGATGTGTGTGATGTCCTTAGGTTAGTTAGGTTTAAGTAGTTCTAAGTTCTAGGGGACTTATGACCACAGCAGTTGAGTCCCATAGTGCTTCAAAATTGTTCAAATGGCTCTGAGCACTATGGGACTTAACATCTATGGTCATCAGTCCCCTAGAACTTAGAACTACTTAAACCTAACTAACCTAAGGACATCACACACATCCATGCCCGAGGCAGGATTCGAACCTGCGACCGTAGCAGTCGCGCGGTTCCGGACTGAGCGCCTAGAACCGCTAGACCACCGCGGCCGGCCCCATAGTGCTCAGAGCCATTTGAACCAATTTGAAATCAAATTAAGCACAAGTATTGTCAAGTTAAACAGATTTTGAAATAGAAGCTAAAGAAAACTAACTCACGTTTATATTTTCAAGACATGTAGAATTGTTAAGACATTAAAGACACAAGTACCATATTTTCATGGTAAAAGACCATCTTCTGTTACAAGGTACAACATGGTGGACGACCCACGAAGTATGTCTTACCAAATGTTATATAAATTGTTTTAAAAATATGTAGCATATTACTAACCATCAAATTGGGTTGGGTTGGGTTGTTTCGGGTAAGAGACCAAACATCGAGGCCATCGATATCATCGGAGTAAGGAAGGACGGGGAAGGATGTCGGCCGTGCCCTTTCAAAGGAACCATCTCAGCATTTGCCTGGAGCTATTTAGGGAAATCTCGGACAACCTAAATCAGGATGGCTGGACGCGGGATCGATCCATAAAATGCTGTAGTTTTATAGTAAGCAGTATATTGCAAATAGCTTTGATATATTATACAGCACTTCAACGTGTAAAACGCGAAATATTTACAAAAGCAGCGTGAAACAGCCCTCTCCAACAACAACAACTACAACAACAACAACAAACGCAGAAAACTCCTTGCGGTGACATGACATGATTCTAAAATCGGTCACTTGTGTGAAGTGCCAGCCAGAACACACTGTGTGTGCCTAGGTTCGCACACTATCCTCTACGTAAGACACTTTCTCCTACGTCATGTTACAAGGCATCTACATGAATATCAGAACCTGCAGCCTTATAGAGTTTAGGAAACAACGGGGCCGCCTTGATCTCGCACTAGATATGCTTCCACAATCTTCACTGCTTTCTACAGTCATCGGACACTATTAATTGTCCGATCCAATACTTATAGGAAAAAGCGCAGTGCAATAAAGTACTTGTTACAAAACTAACAGATCTGCTGACCGTACATTTATCAATATTTAATTGTGACACGACTGTGGTATTCGTCTTGCCTCTTCGTACCAGGGGACTTCAAAAAATAAGTTACGCCATATTGTGGCAGGCTAGTAACTTTTATTGAAGGCTGCTCTACACTTTAAAGTGAAACAAAAACATGACACTATTTTTAACACAGTGAGCAAGTCTCTGCAAACAACGGTCTGAATAGTTTACCAATCGTTCACTTCCTCGCCAGCAGACACCCGCTCCTTGGTCTCGCCGACATTTAATAATCGCTGTGTGGAAGTCCTTAACGTTGGAAAATGTCATCCTCCCCATATGATCTTTCATCTTGCCGAAAAGATGGCAATCGCATGGTGCAAGTTCTGGACTTACCGATCAGCATCATTCGCGTCTGAACGGCCTTGGTCCAAACAGTTTGTAACATTTCTTTGCGGTTGGACACCACAAGGCATTTGGTCCATATACCGCCAGAATTTCACGGAGAATCTGACTGCAACTCACACGTTTTGCCCCCGAAAATCTTACTGTCCCGCGTGCTTCAGCATTGGAGTACATATCTAATTGCCGCGCCATTTCACTCGCATACTGTGTGATACACCTGTTACACATATCGCAGCAGAACTGTCTCTGCAGGAAACCCGGAACATGTACTCTCTTCTGCAGTGCACCTCGCTCGCTGTGCAGTGTGCAGAGGTCTTTGTGTGGGACGACAGGCATAATTCACAGACGTCTCTTCGTGTATACAAGTATTCCATTCAGGATACGTGAATTTGTTACCTCTATCTGGCTTCACGTAATTGCTCATGTCTAACAATACATATTTGTTCCTTATTATTGTCGCCAGCCGGAGTGGCCGAGCGGTTCTAGGTGCTACAGTCTGGAACCGCGCGACTGCTGCGGTCGCAGGTTCGAATCCTGGCTCGGGCATGGATGTGTGTGTTGTCCTTAGGTTAGTGAGTTTTAAGTAGTTCTAAGTTTAGGGGACTGATGACCTCAGAAGTTAAGTCCCGTAGTGCTCAGAGCCATTTGAACCATTTTTGAACCTTATTATTGTGAACGGCATAAGAATAATTTTAGATCTTACGCATATGACTTTTCAATATATTCATAAACACTTCACGTATATACCCTGGCGTATAACTTGACAACATTACTTTCTCGCTAGTATGCAATATAATCCTCCCACTGCCCCTATTTATTTTAAATGAAATCTACAGGACGAAACTGCCATACCATGTGCTCATAAATTTTCTATGAATTCCCGAACTTGATGTACGTTTGAAAGAACAGTAAGTTAATATCTGTTGATGCGTTGATTGAATCCTTACAGCTTTTGAATATACTAGTTTCACAATTCTTGGCTGCTTATTCCCAAAAAGAGTGACTAGAATACCAGAGAGGGAACCCATTACTGACCACTTTGTATGTAAACCAAAGGGAGTGGGCGGGGGTGAGGGCATCAGCATGATGCGCAGTTGCACCTTACGTTAGAGAAGATTGATGTTTATATTCATTTTAAGGAATTTCCTCTGTAACGTTTTTTCATTGATTGACGAATGCGCTCACTATTTGAGAGGTGTGCAGGGCAATATTTTGATGAAACTTAGTCGGGGAATAGAAGCCAAGCGAGCAGAACTATTAACCATCGCCAAAATCACGCTCAGAGGGTGTATTTATACCGTGAAGAATGTGAAGTATTTTGAAAGTAGTATATTTTTCAGTATTTGTAAAAGAATATAATTGTGTTTTGGTCAATTTTCTTATTGCAAGAGAGAAAGGCGTTTGCTTTCTAAATGGAACTATCGAATCAGATCGAACACCTCCTAGGCAGAGAAGGCACAATGAAATACATAGGTGAAATTGTGCAGCGATTAGCCGGTTTTCAATTCCAGAACTTATCCCGGTAGCTACTGAATCCTTTTGCTGTTTTTCTGTCAAGTTAGTGGAATTAGTCAGACCAGCAGATGCCAGTTGTAGACGCTTGGACATATGTTGCTTATCAGAACTCTAGCGGCGGCATCAAGGAAATCATTGTAGTAGTTACTTCTGCTGACTATGTCAAAATGAGAAGATAACGTTAGCTTGAATTTTTAAGGTATATTTTATCGCTGAGAATAAATTACCTGGTCGAAATCAGTTTCACAGCTGTGATTGTACTTTACTCATTTATTATCATTTTCCGTAAGCGCAACCATCCTCCTCTTCATAACGTTTGCATAGTTGCAAAAACACAGCAAATAATGTAATATTAAATTAATATCGAAAGAGTAAGACTCGCTGGTTTATTAGAAAGATTCCATTTAAAGATGCGTTTTGAAATAACAGATACCAAATAAACTTTAAACCACGATTTCCTAGTACTGTCTGATATTATTGTGAATTGTTACTTTACTTTTACTTGGTTGCTAAGAGAACTGAGATTTTCAAATTAAATCACCTCCACAAGAAGCGTATTACGGCAGTTTCAGTCAAATTTCAAGGAAAGAAGAAATATAAGATGTCCCACAGCATGTTCATATTTGAAACCCCTTTACATTTTCATATCAGCGTGCAGCCATGTGCAGAAGACCACCTCATCCCTACATGCTTGTAGCATACCAAGGGATTGACATTATATGTCATCCTGTACTACTGTAAAGTGTATCACAGGATAGCGTCTTCCACTTTAGGTTCTGCGACCGATTGCAATCGACAGAATGGAGCCCGAAAAAGTCTGGAGTCTTGTGAAACTCCCGAAATTCAGCATGTTCTGCAGTTATCTTGGGAAAGAACTTTGAGTGGCACAGAAGAGTTTCCTGCGACAGCATCTGCGTGGCGACCGTGACAGGACAGGGTGCGTGCAGGCTGGCGCTTTCACCGTCGGCCACCAGGCCGCGCGCGGGTATCGGGGTCTAGGACGAGCAGGGCCGCATCTTCGCGTTCGTTCTCCGCTTACGCAACAGGCAGGCAGTCTGCGGGCGGCCACGTGCCCTGCGCATCTCCGTTTTATTTATCAGGCTCTGTGGCATCACACGAGCCAAAATTACGAGTCGGTACATTCCAAAATGCTGATGGCAAAATTTATCAACGAATAAATTAACAAAACACGAAAAACATAGTGGCAGAGGAACCGAATAAAGCGTGCAATACAGAGGATAGTTCTCAATACTGCAACAAACTTCTGCACAGAATAGAAGGAATGTGCCAAGGAAAACCTGTCAGCTTATGTTGGCGTTTATCACTAATTTTCCTCAGTTCTGCTGTAAAGTTAATAAAAATGGAACCTCCTGAGTGAGACCCCCATTACTTTGCTTAATCGGTTTTTCGTGTAGTATTCACTGAATAAGAGTTGCATTCTTTCTAAATGAGTCACTACCGCAACAATAAATCCCATGATGGAATGCACCTGCAGTGATGGCATAGTCAGAGTTCCGGATCTTCTGACGTGAATTTCGCAAACTGACACCGCAGATCTGCCTGACTGCTCTTTTCTCGGCTAACAATATTCTTGGTGAGTGCATAGTTGCCCCAAAGTATGATAACAAAGCAAGTGATGAACTGCAAGTTATCCTTCGCGTTTCAGTATCAGAGACAGTGGAAATTATTCTCATAGTTACCCTTACGATTTCTGCACAAAATCTTTAACATGATATTTCCAAAAGAGTTTTTCACTTACCATTGGTAATAGAATTTAAAATGGTCGACTTCAGTGACTGTTTTCTCACCACAGGAATTTAAAAATTATGCTTTTACAAGAGTTCCGTGTCATAAACAGTATTCATAGCCTTTGTAGTGGTTAAGAGATATTCTGTTCGCTGAAAGCCACCTGCTTATATTACCGATTACCCTATTAGCTAAATCGTTTACGTTGTATACCACGTCTTTCACAATACTACTTGTGTACGCTGCAAAGCTAAAGTTTTTTGAACCATCTGTCACGTTTAAAGGAAGATAATTGATATATACCAAGAAAACCAACTGACCCAGAACAGAACCTTGTACATTCTCCCCCAACTTCACATGATCCCCGTCAAATTCAAATCCTTTCCTTTTTGTTGACTTTGAAGGAGACAACTTTCTGCTTCATATTTACCAGAACTGAAGTAAACATTAACTAGCTCATTTCCTAACTCCGTAATGTTCAAACTGTTGCAAAAGTATTGCATTATCCACATGATTATATAATTTTTTAAAATCAAAATAGCTGCTGTTTCATCCTATAATTTAACTCTACAAGCGCTTCACACAAAAAGAAGAATAAATTGTATTTTCTGTGGATAGTCCTTTTCTGAAGCCAAATTGTGAGTATGACAACAAATTATGTGTACTGAGATGTGCTACTGCCCACGTAACACATTGCTTTCTCTGGAGGGTACTTGCACGAAAGTTCAGTTTCGACTTATGGAAATAAGAGCGACTTGTCTCTTCTTCGGTTCAACAGGCGATACGGGGAATCCTCCGAACTTCAAATAATCTGAAAGTGTAAGCTTTATGTGGAAGCAACCTTTTTTGTGTATTCTGGTGTACAATCGGCAGCAGTTTCTGTCTTACGACACACATGTCTTACGCTCATTTCCAAGAAGGAACGTCATAAGCGATTTAGAAATACTATTTATACTTTGAATGCGAGACATACAATTCTATAATACACTTACATTCAAGCTATTGCTATATTGGTAGTATGCACTACATAAGCTATAATATTTAAATTCTTTCGTATGCTACACTATTATCTTGTCTTGTTTCCTCTTTTCTAGATTTTGATTGATTTCAGTGTACTTATTTCAGAGTGCAACCTGAAATTTTGACTAAAACTGAACCCTGGGAGACATTAGTTTCGTATTATAGCAGTACTGTATTGTTTGCTGAATAAAAGAACTGTCTGTCATTACGCGGTAAGATGTCAGATATTTTAGTAGATAATACACGCAAACAGAACGCACTACGTTGAAACGTCTGTAGAGAATTAATTTCGAGTTCTTTATTCGAGAACGGAATCCAATGATACTGTTCTTGATGGTCTCAGAAATGTATCATCTCCAGAAAATGTATGTAATAACTAGTAAGTATTGTAGATGACGATGGTGGTGATGAAGCAAATGGTTATAAAATGTTCCTAATATTAGCAGTCTGTTCCTTGCAAACGGATCATACTTTCATGATTACGATTTATGAGTTAAGGAATCTGAGAATCTGTTTCCTCCTCTGTCTTTTTTTTCAGTTATTTGCTGAAGTGCATCAATGTAAGAGAACGATGATCAGAAACAAAATTCTCCCCCAGTATGATGTGGAGAAAAGAGGATCTGGCTTGGTACCGTATAAGAACTTGTAGCAGTAATGCCTGATATGATCCACGTTGAAAATCGAACGTAGAATAGCTTAACGAGTGTTGGACCCATGCATCTAATGATATGCAATCTAGCAATTCAAGGATGGGTCACTATAATTAACGTAATAAGAGCTTTTACCGCCCAAAATAGAGACAACATGAGAAGCCTAATATGTACAAATGTACTCCCAACATTCACTTAAGGAAATTTGTGATTAATTTGTCCTTCCCTGAATTTACACAATTCACTTGACACTAGGAAATTAGAGTTCTTGTCATGTTCTGAGCTGAGGGAGTCGCTGCATGAATAAAGATCTATTGTACCTGTTGTTTGCACACTGTTCTGCGAACAAAGCGAGAATTCTGAGCATGTTAACTAGCGATCAGTGCATTCCCAACTCAAGTGTGGCTTCATAGGATTCATGCGAGGCAGGAGCCAACTGTCTTTCTGTGGTATTTCCGTGTTAGATAAAGTCCGAAAATATGGCCTCATCTCAGACTTTTCCACACTGTCAGATTGCTCCGACAGTTCAGGAATAACGATACCACACTTTAGAGATAAGTTTGTCGGTCGAATTTATGAATAATGCTAGCGTGATGGAGGAAAAAATGTAATAAATTTACCTCAACAATACGTTTGTTCACTCTGCTCACGCCCTTCGTAGTGCACCTGCTGGCTATGATTCTGACGTAGCTATCTTGCAGTACAAACGAGAGTATGTTAGTTCTTGTGCAGTAATCTCTGATGCCTGATACCAACTGACACGCCACCACGTCAGTTTAATTTTCCTTGAATGCTGGACTCTGGAAGCTACAAGTTGCTGTGCCTTCTCTTGAGTTTAGTTTTACGACTGTGAAGTGTCGCTGGAGGAAAAAAAGCTGAGGTCTCGTCGTCGTGTGAGACGAACCATAATTTTGTTTTCACCCAATTACGTTTAAGTCAGTGTGAAATGCCAGCTATCTTTATTGTATGAATATATTCGAGGACTGAGAAGTAAAAGTAGTGGTGCAGGGTACCCTTCGCCACGCACCGTACGGTGCCTTGCAGAGCATCGGCGTGGATCTAGATGTAAAAGTAATGAACTACTTATTTGCATTGATAATTAGCGTCATAAAATCCAATTAAAATAATATGCCTCTCTGAACATCACGTGACTACTGGTACAGATATGTTAAGTGTTATAGAATTTAGATTAGCATCTCAGTTTTGCGGAGCAGAAGTGGAGAAACGAGGAGTTGTCACGTTACCAGGTGCTGTCATACATTTAAGAACATAGAAACTCACCGAGCGAGGCGGCGCAGTGGTTAGCACACTGGACTCGCATTCGGAAGGACGACGGTTCAAACCCGCGTCCGTGATTTCCCTAAACCGCTTCAGGCAATTGCTGTGTTGGTTCCTTTGAAAGGGCAGGGCTTCCGTAGAGCAGCATACAAAAGAATTTGTGCTTCTTTAAAATTCATGGTTTTACAAATAAACATTTGATTATCATGTTGTTAACTAAAAGGTTTTTGAAAAATAAAGGCATTTCAAGGTTAATTGTGTGGAAGATACATAAAAAATTAGCCATCATTCAGTGCTGTTGATTTTGGACAAATACTGGTATTTATACCTTCTGACCATACAGTTCCCTTTCTGTTGTTTAGCAGTAAAAACACAGTACAGTATTTTGATCGAATTTTGAAACTTGAATAGCTTCGTATTTTGTTAACTCTTTTGTTGGGTTCTGCATCAATATATAGCCCGTCAGGTGCCACTGTACTTACCGTTGCATTTAGCAACTTGCAAATAATGTCCTAAGGCGCAGGCTTCGGCGATAAAGAGGTGAAACATTCCGATTAATCCGAAAAAAAATAAAGTGGCTTGTGGGAAGCAAGAGGGGAAGAAAGGAAATTCGGCATTTACAAAAGCATTCATCACTTAATGCATCAACTAAAATATTCTGATAGCTCTATAATGAGCTACATTATTCTTTAAGTATTTTCTTATAATACAATACGATATTAAAAATATTCTTGAGCCACTCTATGGCTGAATCGGAGAGTCTGAATAAGTCCTTCAGATCACTCTGATAGCCATCCACTTCACACACGAGTAAATGGCCAATAGATTGGATTTCTCCCCACTCACTTTTAGGACTGCAATAAAAGGAGATTAGTGTTTAACGGCCTGTCGACGGCCAGTAGGTCTTTCAATAAGCATCCATCAAAATTCCAGGTGTGTTCCGTATTGGAATTAAAATGAACTGTTAAATTTCATATAGTCTTCACGTAAGTGTTATTTTGGGAAATGAAGAAACCGATGTATCAACATATTCTTACTCAGTGAAGTCTTATGATTTCATTTGTTGGGGTGACTAATGATTTAGGAAAAAATTGTTCATTGCGCAGAAGAAAAGGATAGTAATGTTCACCGTTGCAGCACTAGGCAAAAATAAACTACGGTACACATTAATAGCCGGCCAGAGTGGCCGAGCGGTTAAAGGCGCTACAGTCTGGAACCGCACGACCGCTACGGTCGCAGGTTCGAATCCTGCCTCGGGCATGGATGTGTGTGATGTCCTTAGGTTAGTTAGGTTTAAGTAGTTCTAAGTTCTAGGGGACTTATGACCTCAGCAGTTGAGTCCCATAGTGCTCAGAGCAATTTGAACCATTTTTTACACATTAATAAGAAAGTAAGATACGAATTCAGTGTGCAGCCACACAATTATTTTATCATTTGGCTACTATATAATGTCTGGCAGATAGTAAAGCAAATTTTAAATCTAACTTTGAAGCATTTCTGTTGGTCAAATCCCTATATTCCATAGGCGATTATTTAATGAAGCACTGCCAGCATGTTTAGTATAGTTGCAAAATATATTTACTTTGTTGTTAAATCAGTGTTTAACATGAAGCGAGTTATGACAAAGGCTGCTCATTTATAATAAACTGATGCCACTGTGTTATTTACCACATTCCCAATGAGCAGCCTGTAGACACACACGCTTGGAAAGCAATTTTAAAATCCCACCTAATAGGAGGAAGAGTAGGAAGACCGCCTTCTTGACGTACGAATCTCACGCTGCAAACCCCGTCCATGCTTTTCTCGTCCTCACGTCCAACGGTTCTCACGGCGCTGCCCTACCTAAAACTTTTTTCTTTCTCCGTTCACACGAGACCGACTAATGGTCACCGGGAGCTAATGAGTTTCCCGCCTCAATTTTCGTGATGAAGGCGTGACGTTGTGAAATCCTTGTCAGGCAGCTGGCACACTCTGGCTACGTTAAGAAAACACAGTCGCACGGTGGTTCAGTGAGAGACACTGTAAGGTCAGTTTGTAAATCTCGTCACAGTAACGCCAAACACAAGTTAACTGACCTGTGAGAGATGACATAGAACTCAGTTTACTGGCGCCAGTTCGCGCCATATTTATAGCCAATCTGTTACGATACAGTCGTTCACTTATTGGCGCTACGAGTAATGTACAATGAGAGGCAAAGAGATTGGCCGGCCCGAATAATTTAGAGTCCAAGAGCAGAGCATCGCGCATGCCCAAGTTCAGAGGTGCCTGTGTTCACAACTCTAGCGGCCTGTGCAACTTCAGCTTGGTGATTGCAGCATCGAATAGAAGCATTATAATAGGATACAGTATATGTCGAGATTCTTGCAGTTTAACACATCATATCATTTCTTTAGAAAATCATTATTCGAGCACGCAGAAACAGGTGAAATGTAAGACCTCCATGTTGATAGAATTACTACAACGACGAGCGTTTCACCTCCATTTCACTGGCTTAATGGATAGGCTAACGGTTTACGAATGTAAAAGTACAGTTTAACAATGGTCAGTGTTGTTCAAGAACCAATTGATGACGAGCAAGCAGAGATGCACATATGGCCACTCACTGATTTTGGTGATTTTGGCTTAGAACTTGCACCCGATATTTGAACCTTCCTCATTGCATGCAAATGTCGCACGGTGGTAGAATGATCAGATCTCGACTGCACTGACGTGGAACATTGTGGATTGATGCGTTTAAACGATCTTCAACAAATCCGAAGGTCTTCATGAACGTGGAGAGTCACTGATATCAAAACGATCCTCCATAAAATGAGAAAACAATTTTCCTGCCGTGCTCTATCCAATGACACGATTGCCAAATACGGCGCAAATGTTTCTGGGTGCCTCCGCGGCTCTTACCCCTCTATTGGACTCAAACAGAAGAATACGTCGAAAATATTCCGATTTCTCCACTTGGTACTCCATTTTCTAGCGTGCACAGTTCCACTAAGTATCTCCAAATGACAAAATGACAACATGTAAACACAAACAGCAACGGTGAACTACAAATACAGTGTGTTTATAAATGGATATCGGGGTTTTAACGCTTTATAATATTTATTACATTTAACTTACAGTTATAAATGATATGTCAAATGAAAGAGCAACTCAAACAGTTTTACCAAGAACCTTATAAATGTTCAATGTGAGCACCATTTGTCACACGGCACACATCAAGTCTATAGCCCAAGCGCTGGATAGGCCGCAAACGGCCCAGTGACACGGCTTGCCCCGACCTAACGCCATGCGATTTTTTCCTTTAGGTCTTCAAGGATCTTTTGTACGTGTCAGAGCTATCAGCAGACCTCCCTGAATTGAACATTTGTACGGTTTTTGGGAAGACTGTATGAGTTGCTCTTTCATTTGAATTATCGTTTATAACTCTAAGTTTAATGAAATAAATATTATAAAGCGTTAAAACCCCGATATTCATCTATAAACACCCTGTATAAAATGACAATCGACATAGGAGCACTTGCAAAACAAAAAAGCTAGAAGCTTATGCACCAACCTGCTATAAAAGGCTCAAGATCCAATATATCGGATCAATGATTTCGAAAAGTGATAGAGAACAAAGCAGGCAAATATTTTGACCTTCTAATATTACTGATAACTGTTTTCGTCGACCAATGCACTAAAGCAACAACAGCATTCTAACTCTCTGGAGATGATGATGAGGTCCCATACTTCGAGGAGCGTAGGGGACGATGTGGGAGTCACGCACCGCCGACTAGGCAAGGTCCTAGAGGAGGTGGTTTGCCATTGCCTTCCTCCGACCGTAATGGGGATGAATGATGAGGATGAAGACGACACAACAGAGTCATCTCGAAGTAGGGAAAATCCCTGACCCCGCTGGGTTCAAATGGCTCTGAGCACTATGGGACTTAACATCTGAGGTCATCAGTCCCCTAGAGCTTAGAACTACTTAAACCTAACTAACATAAGGACATCACACACATCCATGCCCGAGGCAGGATTCGAACCTGCGACCGTAGCAGCAGCGCGGTTCCAGACTGACGCGCCTAGAACCGCTCGGCCACTTCGGCCGGCGACTCCACTGGGAATCGAATCGGGGACCCCGTGTGCGGGAAGCGAGAACGCTACCGCAAGACCACGAGCTGCGGAAAACGCTCTGGGGAAGATGCCTACAAACGTGATAATGTGCAGTGAAGCGTTTAGCAAAACGAGGTGGAAAATTTGCTGAACTGGGGTGACTCGAGAGAGAGAGAGAGAGAGAGAGAGAGAGAGAGAGAGAGAGAGAGAGAGAGAGCAGAGGTTTCAAGTCGTTATTCATCGTTTACATGATAAAACAGATGAAACAACGCTGTCTTCATATCGTCTATCTTTCTGCGCGTCATATCGCTTTCGTCACGGTAACGGTAACGTCAGCTCCTCGTGTACTCTCGACGCTACTTTCCTTTCTGACGATGACACCACGTTGATAACGACATGCTGCCATCTGTTACGTTGGCAAGTTTTCATCCCGCTCTTGTGCCTAATCTTGCATTTCGCAATGCCGCATTTTACTCACTGGATGGCAACGCGTCGTTAGCAGAGAAATCTCGAACATCAGGGAGAGAGACGACCTGGGAAGTCGGTGGTTACGCAAGGGGCAGAGTTGGCACGAGAGACGGGGAAACAGAGCGGGGAGCAGACGAGCAGGTAGTGGGTAGCAGGTTGCGTCCACTGGCGGCGGAAGTGTCGGCCGTCGCGTGGGCAGAGGCGGTTCCGGCACGCGCCTAGCGGCACCCCTCCTCTCTCCGCGCCACGCCGCCACACCCACCTGCCGGAACCGACGCCGCATTCGCGAGTGACACTGCTGCCGCCCGTGTGTAGCGCTCCTTACCAGAGTTGCGGCCGCTCGTACCACCACGACTCACAGTTCCTTCGTTCTTTGCTGATACCTTTCTGCAACAGCCTCAGTTTCTTCCCACATACGAGGTGTGGCTTTAAGGCTCGATGCACGCGCGCAAGTAACAGCGCGCGTGCTCGCAGCGAGTTCGCGGCGTTAGAAATCTTCTCAGTGCACACACGGCGGCAGCGCAGCGATAATAGCGCAGCAGTAGCAGTGGAAGCGAACCAGTATGTCCGTAGGCAGAAGAAAGCAGGCAGTGTTTGCTTATTTCGTTTGCCAGTATATTAAGAGCTGCAGGAGGTTGTGGACTTAACCGAAGTTTAGATCACAGCTGCTGAAAGATCTACATCTACATCTACATCTCCATCTACATACATACCCCGCAATCAACCTCGTACGACAACTAGCTTCTTCTCTCCCTGTTCCACTGCCAAACAGAACGAAGGAAAAATGACTGCCTATATGCCTCTGTACGAGCCCTAATCTCTCTTATCTTTGTTGTCTTTCCGCGAAATATAAGTTGGCGGCAGTAAAACTGTACTGCAGTCAGCCTCAAATGCTGGTTCTCTAAATTTCCTCAGTAGCGATTCACGAAAAGAACGCATCCATTCCTCCAGGGACTCCCAGCCGAATTCCTGAAGCATTTCCGTAACAATCGCGTAATGATCAAACCTACTAGTAACAAATCTAGCAGCCCGCCTCTGAATTGCTTATATGTCCTCCCTCAATCCGACTTGATAGGGATCAAAATGGTTCAAATGGCTCTGAGCACTATGGGACTTAACATCTATGGTTATCAGTCCCCTAGAACTTAGAACTACTTAAACCTAACTAACCTAAGGACATCACACACATCCATGCCCGAGGCAGGATTCGAACCTGATAGGGATCCCAAACGCTCGAGCAGTACTCCAGAATAGGCCGTATTAGTGTTTTATAAGTGGTCTCCTTTACAAATGAACCACATCTTCCCAAAATTCTACCGATGGACCGAAGACGACTATCCGCCTTCCCCACAATTGCCATTACATGCTTGTCCCACTTCATATCGCTCTGCAATGTTACGCCCAAATATTTAATCGACGTGACTGTGTCAAGCGCTACACCACTAATGGAGTTGTTGTTGTTGTTGTTGTGGTCTTCAGTCCTGAGAATGGTTTGATGCAGCTCTCCATGCTAATCTATCCTGTGCAAGCTCCTTCATCTCCCAGTACCTGCTGCAACCTACATCCTTCTGAATCTGCTTAGTGTATTCATCTCTTGGTCTTCCTCTACCATTTTTACCCTCCACGCTGCCCTCCAGTGCTAAATTTGTGATCCCTTGATGCCTCAGGACATGTCCTACCAACCGATCCCTTCTTCTAGTCAAGTTGTGCCACAAACTTCTCTTCTCCCCAATCCTATTCAATACCTCCTCATTAGTTACGTGATCTACCCACCTAATCTTCAACATTCTTCTGTAGCACCACATTTCGAAAGCTTCTATTCTCTTCTTGTCCAAACTATTTATTGTCCATGTTTCACTTCCATACATGGCTACACTCCATACAAATACTTTCAGAAACGACTTCCTGACTCTTAAATCTATACTCAACAAATTTCTCTTCTTCAGAAACGCTTTCCTTGCCATTGCCATTTATATCCTCTCTACTTCGACCATCATCAGTTATTTTGCTCCCCAAATAGCAAAACTCCTTTACTACTTTAAGTGTCTCATTTCCTAATCTAATTCCCTCAGCATCCCTTTTTAAGTTTTCTAACCTACCTGCCCGATTAAGGGATCTGACATTCCATGCTCCGATCCGTAGAATGCCAGTTTTCTTGCTCCTGATAACGACGTCCTCTTGAGTAGTCCCCGCCCGGAGATCCGAATAGGGGACTATTTTACCTCCGGAATATTTCACCCAAGAGGACGCCATCATCATTTAACCATACAGTAAAGCTGCATGCCCTCGTGAAAAATTACGGCTGTAGTTTCCCCTTGCTTTCAGCCGTTCGCAGTACCACAACATCAAGGCCGTTTTGGTTAATGTTACAAGGCCAGATCAGTCAATCATCCAGACTGTTGCCCCTGCAACTACTGAAAAGGCTGCTGCCCCTCTTCAGGAACCACACGTTTGTCTGGCTTCTCAACAGATACCCCTCCGTCGTGGTTGCACCTACGGTACGGAGTATTCAAACATTACGGGATTCTTTTTCCTATTCATCTACATTAATTACATTTATCTATATTTAGAGCTAGCTGCCATCCTTTACACCAATCACAAATCCTGTCCAAAGTCATCTTGTATCCTCCTACAGTCACTCAACGACGACACCTTCCCGTACACCACAGCATCATCAGCAAACAGCCGCTCTGTCCCTTGCATAACCACCAACTTCCCAGGTAGTCTCTCTCCCTGATGTTCAACGGAGAGCAGCGCGCTACGTTACAGGATCATTCAGTAATCGCGAAAGCGTTACGGAGATGATAGATAAACTCCAGTGGAAGACTATGCAGGAGAGACGCTCAGTAGCTCGGTACGGGCTTTTGTTGAAGTTTCGGGAACATATCTTCACCGAGGAGTCAAGCAGTATATTGCCCCCTCCTACGTATATCTCGCGAAGAGACCATGAGGATAAAACTAGAGAGATTAGAGCCCACACAGAGGCATACCGACAATCTTTCTTTCCACGAACAATACGAGACTGGAATAGAAGGGAGAACCGATAGAGGTACTCAAAGTACTCTCCACCACACACTGTCAGGTGGCTTGCAGAGTATGGATGTAGATGCAGATGTAGAAGGAGCGTTTGTGACACAGCTGTCCGCTGTGGTCGAGCGGTTCTAGGCGCTTCAGTCCGGAACCGCGCTGCTGCTACGGTCGCAGGTTCGAATCCTGCCCGCGTTGCTGCTACGGTCGCAGGTTCGAATCCTGCCTCGGGCATGGATGTATGTGATGTCCTTAGGTTAGTTAGGTTTAAGTAGTTCTAAGTCTAGGGGACTGATGACCTCAGATGTTAAGTCCCATGGTGCTCAGAGCCATTTGAACCATTTGAAGATGAAACTAAATTTTTTTGTATTGGAGTGAACGTACAGTCGTTGTATGAAAAAACAATAGAACAACTGCTGTAACGTCAACTGTTCATCTTTTTCAGATATCTGGGCAGTGGTTGCAGTCTAATTGATCTGTACTGTCAATACACACTCTACCACACTACACTGCATAAAATAGTAACGGAAGTTTGTGAAGCATTGTGGGAAGTCTTGGACAAAGAGTGGATACCGAAATTCACAGAAGAAAGGTGGCTCTAAACTCCCAAGGGGTATGAGAAACGTATTATATGATCTTGAAAATGAAATCCCATGAACCCAAGGAGGAAGTTCAGTTAAAAGTAGAAGAAATGTTTTCACTGATTACTTAATGGCCAATTCTGGAGAAGTACCATGGCAAGGAAAATGTATCAAAATCTGGTCGACCACAATCGTAGTGAACACTGAATCAGTTTATTCCTGAACGTGAAAGAGTACTTATCTTATATCAAGTACTAAAAATTGTGCAGTTATGGGTTTTGTCGCTGCAGTACAATATAGCATTGTTTGCAGTGAACTGCCTGAAGAAACAGAATTTATTTTTAACCGCTATTGTCAATTGCACATTTGTTCATGCAAATGAAAGGGCTCTCGCCACGGAGCGAAGCATTTGTTGTTTAGCGCCATTTCGAGTTTCAAAGGGCCACATTCGAGCCACCGCTAAACTCAAACGCAAAATAGTTTAACAGTGATGTTCACCTATATCATTTCTCTCCTGACCGCCGGCCGGAGTGGCCGAGCGGTTCTAGGCGCTACAGTTTGGAACCGCGCGACCGCTACGGTCGCAGGTTTGAATTCTACCTCGGACCTGGATGTGTATGATGTCCTTAGGTTAGTTAGGTTTCAGTAGCTCTAAGTTCTAGGGGACTGATAACCTCAGAAGTTAAGTCCCATAGTGCTCAGAGCCATTTGAACAATTTTTTTCTCTCCTGATCTGGTTTCGCAGCAAAACACTAACAAAACTTTACACACATTTGAAACCACGCAAGTCTCTACGTAATCCTGTCGTGACATTCCTTGCGAGCTGTGTGCCACAGTTCAGGGTATTCTATTTTTTTTTCTTCACACCTTCAACGTACAATTAAACGTCCAAAGCGGATGCATCCATGACAGGCGGGCGGCAACTGTTCTTGGGGTTGCGAACGCATGTGCGCTGCCCCATTCACCTACAGCAACTGCTTCGTGGCGGTCGGCGAGATCGCTGCTTTGCAGCAACAGACAGCGGCCACAATTCTCTCACCTCGAGAACGCAAATTTCGCAGCATCAGTGCCGCAGTGTGCGCGGCTTCATTGTTACACACGCACTGCTGAAACGCGCCAGAAAATTACACTGCGAAATCGCGATAGTAAATCGTTCGAGTGCGTGGAGGTTCAGATAACGTAACTGATGCTGTCAGAGAATAAGTACTCATGCCCCAAAGATAAACGACCAATAGCTGTGAAGCGTGAAGCCTTCTCAGTCGAATGCAGAATATCTGTTGTCTGTAGACAAAGTAATGTGGCAGTGGTCTTTGTTTGTGTAAGAGCTGTTATTTTGTTTCACCGGAAAAATAATAAGTGTAATAATAGAGCAACGAATTGTTTCACACGAAATTAACAAATATATCTCCTACCTGTTGAACATGAAATTTTCAACACTTAGGCGTCATAACTGTTAAAATAATATATTCACCTGCAGAACCACATAGATGAAAGGTCGGAAAGATACATGCATGGAATCGACATCGAACTTTGGAAAGTACCATGAAGAAAGGCTTTAGATTGGCAGTTATTAACAGCTTACTTTACCAAAGTATCACCAAGGGGCGTCGCTGTAAAACATCGTTTACTTCAGAAGGCGACTGCAGCGTTTGTTCCGCACACTTACCTGAAACACACAAATAAACAAATGGTCAGCACTCTGCTTAAGTTCAAAAATAAATATCAAGCGGTCAACTGCTGCAGAGACTTGCTAAATAAAAAAGATAGATTATCAGTCTACAACTAGGAATTTGCACAGGACTGTTCAAATATAATTCCAGCATTCAGTGACCCTCGACATCATCAGTTTCGTTCCCACACTAATTACCACTATTTCTTATTTAGTGTGCATTTCGTTAAAGGCTATAGCTTATTGTACAAGATGATAGAGTACTCTAACGTGTTTTCACAGGAAAGTACGGAACAGTGTTCAAGCAATCGAACCGTCGGGTTCTTAGTGAAATAAATCACATGCCCGAGATATAACGGCACATTTTATTTGTTTATGACAAGTGTTAATTAATTCACCATTTTCCTGGACGTGCCTTATGATTCACGAATATACAAGGGCTGCTTTTTTTTTTCAACTTTTGATCGGTCGTGAAATTAAAACCACAGTGAAAATCCGATGAAGCTTTGCACACTTGTGTTGCGCAGTTCGTCTAGTATGCCCGTCGATCGCGCCGTATCGCAGTTTTCAGTTCTGAGCGTACAATGAACACGTAAAGATGCTTAGAACAGTAGAGTCTCCCATCAAGTGTGAAGTCTGCCGGGGGGATTCCGCCTGATTTCATGCTGCCCACATAAGTAACTGTCATGAGTTTCCTCCTTCATCACAACGCTCGTTCGCACACTGCAGGTACAGCGTTTTTGACGAAAAGTGTTCGATAATCCGGACGTGGCCAACTCTGATTTCCATTTCTTCGCTCACTTGAACCGCTGACTACAAGAACAGGGTTTTGAAACAAAGAGCGAGCTGCAGACCAGCGTAGAGAGGGTACTGGAAAGTTTATATCAAGCTATGACAGCGGTCTAAGTCAGAGCGGCGACTATGGAGAGAAGTATCTCGAACATGTAAATAATTGTTGCATGTAACACATTGACACTGTAGTTTCCATTTCGCGACATGTCGGAGATTGAAGAAAAATCTCGTAAACCGACTGACGCTGCCGTTGACGCCCAACAACATAGTGTTTCCTTCTCTTGCCCGCACAAATTCACTATTTCTGCTCGTAATTGCTAATAAAGAAAGTGTCTTGTAGTGGAATGGTAGCTTAGCTTCGCGCTAGCCAACGTCTGTATAGTAAGCTATTACTGCATTTGTCTTATGAGCCGGCCGAAGTGGCCGAGCGGTTCTAGGCGCTTCAGTCTGGAACCGCGCGACCGCTACGGTCGCAGGTTCGAATCCTGCCTCGGGCATGGATGTGTGTGATGTCCTTAGGTTGGTTAGGTTTAAGTAGTACTAAGTCTAGGGGACTGATGACCTCAGAAGTTAAATCCCATAGTGCTCAGAGCCATTTCATCTTATGAAATAAAAGGACAGTTGGTTGTCATTTCATGCCTGGAATCAGTTTATCATCATCATTGTCTGTAAACAGGATTTAGAGTTTTACATAACCATGTATGTATGCTCACATTCCAGTTTACGCCAAATACGAAACTCCTAAATAGCTCCAGTTAATCTTTAGCGACAGTCAATGATTTTGCAATCCACTTTACAAAGAGATAAATGTGCGTGGAACTTTCCATTTACACTCTAGCACCTATTGTTTCGGCATGAGATCGATATTTTCCCCAATTTTCCTCTCGTTTCTTGGTTTTGCAGACGCTTTATTGTAACTGACTGGAAGTACTTACTGCTTTGATACCTCTGACCGCTTCTCATCCATAGAAATGGAAATGAACGTTGGGCGTCATTGGCAGGGAGGCCCCTTACGGGGCAGGTCCGGCCGCCTTGGGGTCTTATGACGTTCGACACCACATTGGGCGACCTGCGCGCCGGATGGGGATGAAATGATGATGAAGACAACACATCACCCAGTCCCTGAGCGGAGAAAATCCCCGACCCAGCCGGGAATCGAACCCGGGCCCTTAGGACGGCAATCCGTCACGCTGACCACTCAGCTATCGGGGCGGACTTCTCATCCATGGTAATGATTCGGTATTTTTCGTCCAATGCTTTTACGCATACTACAACTTTAGCGGTTCTGCGGTTCTTGTGGACATGATTCGCATGTCCTTTGACGTCGTATTGTCTTCTACGGCCGCTGTAGAAAAAGGTTCACTTCTCCCCACGACTCCCTATGACAGTGATATCGGAACAGTGGGGTCTGGCGCGCACGCTCTCCCCGGCCACGCCGAAGCGGTAAGAATGTAGGCTGCCCGGATCGGCGCAGCCCGTAACCGGACAGAACGCTGTTTCCGCGGTTGTCGGACAAGAAACAGCCACTGCGCCGCCTCGGCTGTTTGCATTTTGCGCTGAGGCAACCCCGGCCCGGCCCGGAGAAAGTTCGCTCGGATACAGTTCGCTAACCCCGGCACCGCAGTAAGTCATAACCCGTTACGGACTCCCCAGCCCCGGCTCAGCGACTCATTGCGCTCGCGGCAAGGTAAGCGCAACTTACGTAACGGCAATCAACGCCAGGATGGAGGAAACGGCGTGCGGTAACGTTCGTGCGCACGCTTATTTGGCGTAATCTTTCAAATCTCCCAGAACATGTCATCGAGCACTAGCCAAGCGGAAACACAACCAGAAATAAACATTGCTGTTCATATCCATTTACTGGAAGAATGTCTCGATGGTATATTCATGAAAATTTATCCTTTTACTTTCTGGTGATTTTGTTCACAATGCAGTGTCCAAAGAAGCCGCACAAATGTTAACACCTTCTGCAACGAGAGAAGCGTTATGAGTAGTATAATACTAATGCCAAAAGCAAACAAAATTAATTTGTATTTAATAACAGAGAGCATTAACTTTTCATTCCATAATAATAGTGTCGTGAATTCGTGAAAAAATTACAAGAATTTCGAATAATTTAAAATACGACGCGACTCTGATCACGCCTTACTTGCCGCAAGTGAAGGCGTGTGCACGTACTGTGTGGCCCAGATCGCACTGCGCTCGAACACTCTTGTAGTAGACTCGGTCCCCCATTAGCTTTCTCCAACTAGTGCACGTTACGTGTCTCATTTGGAATTATACACCGTTAGGGACTAATGCGTGGTCATGCAATGCTCGAAAACGACCAAGCTGGCCGCAAAACACATGGGTCTCCATAAATGGTATACAGTGCTTTTATTCTATGTAGCACGATAAAATGAGCTGGAATCTGTTTTGTAACATTCGTGTTCGATCTGATGAACAGACAGTACACTAATCGTCTTTCTTTACTTTCTCATTCAAATCTAGATTATTAAATTTTATTCCAGCACTGGGTATAGAGTAGCGTCCTTAGTATCTTGTTTCGTTTTTATAAACTTCACACACATACATATGGAGTGCCTAATCCTCATTTGTATATTACATTATAACACAGAATTTTCTCCAGCCAAATTACTTGATCACCACTGAAGCGCATAAACGTTTTTATGAATTTACAGATGGACAATCTTTTTGCCTTCAAACTGGATGTGATTTGCACCTTCTTCTTCGTCACAGGAACCATGTGGCGTTTGCACCACGCCTGTTCGAATCAAAAGAGTCTTATTGTGTCATTAATTAAGTTTCAGTATAGAACTAGTTGCAGAAAACTTTCTGGAATATTTAGTTGCCGAGTAGTATTGCTGTCACCAAATCCTTGACTGTAAGTATCTCTAGAGCTGTCCGTTATCTAAATTATGTGATTCCCATTCTTATTATCAATTTTATTTTAAGTATTGTTTTAAGTGTCACGTAAAGTTCAGTACAGCATTTTATGCTCATACTCTAGGTGTTCACTCACTGCTTGCTCTGCTTGTTAGTCTGCCTTCTTACCTGCTTGAAGGCTGAGGTGTGCCTTCCCAAACATTGCTCTCGCTTGTTAACATAAAGATTGGAGAAGGTACAGATGAAAATTGCAGTAGGGTGCAAGGTCTCGCAATAGGGCTGAAGCAAGGGGAAATGGATGCAGAACGATCGAGGATGTAGCTTCTCAGATTGTATGTATGGAGCTCATGACACTAAATGTGGATGGTAGTAAAACTGACAAAGAAACTATCACAGCGAGAAAAGAGGCGATACAGGAGGATGTTAAAAGTGAAGTGGACATACAGAGTAAAAATGGTTCAAATGGCTCTGAGCACTATGGGACTTAACTTCTGTGGTCATTAGTCCCCTAGAACTTAGAACTAGTTAAACCTAACTAACCTAAGCACATCACACACATCCATGCCCGAGGCAGGATTCGAACCTGCGACCGCAGCAGTCCCGCGGTTCCCGACTGCGCGCCTAGAACCACTAGACCACCGCGGCCGGCATACAGAGTAAGCAAACTTTGTCCACAAGCCATGGTGGGCCCATCGGTACCGACCGACCGCCGTGTCATCCTGCGCCAATTGCGTCATTGGATGCTGTATGGAGGGGTGTGGGGTGCGCACACCGCTCCCCAAGCCGTTGTCACTTTGCGCTACCTGTAGCCGCTACTACTCAAGTGGCATCACGAGGCTGAGTGAATCCTTTTCCAGTCCTCCCTCCAGGGAAAAATCCGTGGCAGTAACGCGAATAGAAGCTGGATCCTTCACACTGCAGTCACGCTGGCCTCTCAGATACGTAGGCAGACAGGACGGATACAGTACTAGCCGAAAATGTATCAGAAGGAATAGACGCGAAATGATGACTGTAGACATACCTAGAAGAACAGATTACTGTGACAAACGATATTTGTGCCGTGCGCGGAATCCTTCCGAATGTTATTTTGTATTTTCCCGACTTTTTGTCCATCTGGTGGAATCGGTGTTGGTATAGATTCTCTTTGCCAGAGAGTAACTTGTCGTGTGAGCGTGGTCCGCTAGGCGGCGCATGCGGGTCAGTGAAGAGGTTTTGTATCAACACCGGCACGAGGGAGGTGGCGTACCGTGCCCGTGCTGGCAACAGACGCGTGTTTGTGCCGAAACGTCTTGTCTGGACCGGCCTCGTTGGGGTTGAGAGCCATTTGTTTGAAAAGAACCACCATTTCTGGATTCAAGTGTTTTCTGGTCACACTGTACTTGTGTTCGGTGACGCGTTGACAGCGAAGGGAGGCTATACTTTCGGACCCTATATCGGTTGCCTTGGCCGAGCGGTTCTAGGCGCTACAGTCTGGAATGCGCGACGCTGCGGTCGCAGGTTCGAATCCTGCCTCGGGCATTGATGTGTGTGATGTCCTTAGGTTAGTTAGGTTTAATTAGTTCTAAGTTCTAGGCGACTGATGACCTCAGAAGTTAAGTCCCATAGTGCTCAGAGCCATTTTAACCATTTCGATTGTCTTCAAGAGACTGTCGATCAAATCAAACGTTGAAGGTCTGTGCAATCATCACTACACTGTCGCTGCACCCTGGTTGCATTTATGGGCGAGTACTTGTTCACTCTATGTGAAGCTGTGTAGTTCTGCTATTCAATAGCTGGTGATCTGTTTACTTTATCTTTTCGTGTTGTAAACATTGTCATTGAGTCTGTCCTTTCAGGCGCCATTTGTGTTGTGTGTACGTGTAGGGTCGGTGGTAAATGATTTATGTTCCAGGTTTTATCATGCCAGTTTAATGATGTTTATAATGTATCGCCAAGAAGTGTACTCAGGACCACAGTGTGAAATAAAATGTGATTGCAAGTTTACGCTACTGCATACCCGCTGAGATAGCCGTGGATGAATTCAAACGTTGCAGATCAATCTTTGAGATAAGTAATCATCTTTTGTAACTGAACAACTCACGTCTCCTTATTTGGCGTTCATCTGAATGTGCTTTGTGCCTAAGCTTTTTTGTGAAATTGTTTGCCACTTCCGTACAGCACCTGAGTAAATATTAGACTGTGGCACGAGTAAAATGTATGTGAGTAAAACTTGTGAGTACGGATCTCCGTGTAACTGTTATTGTGGGTTTTAAGTTCTGTTGCTAAATTGATTTTATCTGATGATTGTTTTTAAATTTGATGTTAATGTACTATTATAAATTGTGTTTAAGGGTTTACTATATGTATTTTTAATAGAAGTTGGAGATTTAAATTTTAATGTCAAATAGTTCCCCAGTTTCAGCCGAAACATTCTATTGGAGTCGTTGTAATTGTCTTCAGCTTAAATTTGACGTCATTGTATCACCGCTATTTGCTATCAATATTGGATCAGGGTCAATAATTCATTAAGGGTATTGTAAAGCTTTTTTTTTTTTTTTAAAAAAAAAAAGAAACAGGGGTTGGGCTACGTCTCATTTTTATAAATGTTGTGTAGGAGTTTCTTATTAATAAATTTGTTTTAAAAACATATCTAAATTAACGTTAGCGCGGCGCCTTACCACTTCCTACAGTTCGTGTCATACCATTTGTGAGTCCGAGAATAATTATATCGGCACTGGTATGAGCAGCGAAATGGAGAAATTGTAGGGTTAGACGAAGATTATAATTTGTCCGACACTTCACCGATGATGCACGTAGATGTGGGAAGCAGTGTGTGTTGAAACACATGTAATTTATTGAAACAAAAAACTTGATATAGTACATAATATGGGGTCGGCAGAAGAAAGTGTTAACCCACAGGAGCGTATTTTTAGTTATTGCATGTTGTGTAGTTGGTTAAATTTAACATATATACAATAAAGCAAAACAGTTTATATAGACAATGCTTTGTAGCGGTACATATCAAATTACTTGTTACTAGCATGTGGTACGTTGGCGTAGACAAGAGATGACGTCATCGAAATAATTCTTACTGAATTGCGGGTTAGCACTTCCTTCCGCCACGTCTTCATAAGATAAAAAGACTATTTAAATTTGCAATTCTAGCTAATTAAATAATAAGCATTGTGTGTCGAACTTGTGCAATACTGTGGTATTATTACTGAAAATACTGCTCTATCTGGAAATAGGTGCACCGTACTGTGGCAGCGGTTTCGTGTCACGTACAGCGTTTCTTGGCTCTAAATAACAGCTAGCCAGGAACTGTCAGTCCCCAAGTAGCTTCACGAAAGAAACTAAAGCGTCAACAAGTGCTGTATTCTTGCATTTAAGAGATTGTTACATACATTTACATCTCTGTTACCAATGATCTTGTTAAGAAAATGTTAAGGAATCGATTACCCTGTCTTTCGACATTTGTTACGTAACTACGATTAGGATAATGGTTATGGCTGCGTAAACAAGCAATCAAGAACAGTTAGAGAGGAGCATTGATGTGTGTTTTCTCCACTCGTAACGAGCAGATGCAGTTGTGTGTACAGTAACGATTTGGGGCATTCATGCGCTCCAGCCAACAGTCATCGCCTGCTGTGGATGCCCTTAGCGGACACAGGTATTCCCCCAGCTGAAGATAGCTGCTCTCACAGAACGACACCATCAGCCTCTCATGTCTTCTATTTTTGCAGCCTTGGATGGTTCCCGCTCATCCTCGGAATGTTCTGCGTGGAATGGGTACAGTGGACATGCTCCATGCATCACTACTTGACGTGTTTCTTTTTTGTGTGCTGCACAGTGTTAACGTTGCGGCAAATACACTTGAAATAAATATTCTCCTCTTAATGAGGCCCTTAGTATGCTACTTGCACGCACGACCAGCACGGGGTAGTCACTGCGGGCGTTATGCAAATACGAAATACAGAGTACTGTTTTTGTATTCGAAAAGCGCCAGTTTGGATCCCATCGTGACTATTACCAGCCGAATGTTGATTTTTTTTATTTTTTATCAAAGATTCGTTCCACCTTTGTCGAGTTCGTATTCAGAAACCATATGCTACCGTAATAACGAACTGAAGAGTGGAAACATATTTATTAAATTACATTAACTATACTATAAAAAATTGGTTTAATTAAACTTTGTAAGACTGCGTAACTTGTACTTGCATAAAAATTATACAGAATGCTACACCAAGTAATTGGCTAATAAAATTAAAGTAGCTTCACTTTTACAGTGGAAAATTCTCGTCGAAAGTGCTATGGAAAAAGAGTGGAAGTTTTGTATGTGGTTGGACCACATTTGAAGAAAGTTATTACGAAATTTGGAGTATGTCATTTCATATGTGGTTGTAAGCTTTTTATTTAAAGGCTGTATTGTCGAAGGGTGTATAATAAAAAATTGTTGTCTGAAGGTCATGTATTGTGAGTACACCATAAAGATCATTTTTGTTTTCAATATGTTGTGTATCAAAATTGTGGGTGCATGTCCGCGTTTATCGAAGTGATTACGTTGGTCATTTTCTGTCTCAAGTGTCACGTTAAAAGAACATGTTTGATTGGGATGAGATTTAAAAGACAGTTGTGAAACAATATAGCTTTTTCTTACTCTTTGTGTATGTGTTATCTTAATCAAGGAAAAATTTTTCCTCAGGATGAAAACAAATTTTCTGGAACGGTGTAGGAGAGAGAAAATGGTTATGTTGGTCCGATCGCAGACTAAAATACATTTCACATTTCCGCACTGGAATGATGTAACATTTGGAAACTAACAACAAAAAATTAATTATTTTCTCGACGCCATTCTTAATGCAGTCATCCCGAAAGTACCACGGCTGACATGAGGGGGACATGTAGCACCACATTTCATCATTTATCCAGTGAATGGAGCGACGTGATCACGAAGTCAGCTCGCGCTCTGAGAATCTAATCGGAATTCCTCGTTCTCCAGAGAATTCTGAGAGACATTTATTTTATAAATTCTCTGTTAACTTACAACTATGTTCACTTTAACAGATGTTCTCCACATATTCACCCCTGACCAACAAAGCGCGCAAATATCACGGTTTCCGAGCCTAGTCCATAGGTCAGCGGCTAATGCGAAGGAGGCGTGCCTCGAATGTTCATTACAAAGGAGTGGACGTTATGCAAGCGGAACGTCGAAAGGTCGTCTCAGATGCCTTTCTCCTGAGGTCATCCCAGCATCAGCTGTTCGGTTGCTCGTGTAACCAACTTGGGGGAGGGTTCAAATGGTTCAAATCGTTCAAATGGCTCTGAGCACTGTGGGACTTAACATCTATGGTCATCAGTCCCATAGAACTTAGAACTACTTAAACCTAACTAACCTAAGGACATCACACAACACCCAGTCATCACGAGGCAGAGAAAATCCCTGACCCCGCCGGGAATCGAACCCGGGAACCCGGGCGTGGGAAGCGAGAACGCTACCGCACGACCACGAGCTGCGGACAAGGGGGGGGGGGGGGGGGGGGGGGGGAAGGCGAGAGGAGTCTGGAGAGGACATAATCTTGTGCGTGCTCAAGAACTGGCTAAGGTTTATTTTCAGTATTGATACCAAGTTATAGATCAAGTACAGGGACTATTAGTAAAAAATGATTTTGCGAAAGAGAACGGCAACAATAACACTGGAACAGTGCCAGGTAGCGGAAGAGGAAGTTACGTGCGAAGGTAGACGGACTGCAGCTTGGTGTTACTTGTCTGCCCTTTAATTATAGAGTTGGGAAATGTGAAATACACTGCGTGACAGAAATCGTGAAGCACTTAGAAGAAGAGGAGGAACGAAATGAAACTTCACGGGTTGATAGGGCGTCTGATGTTGTTTTAATGATTACAATATCAAATCAAATTCATAAAAAGCTCGGCAGTATGAGATCACTTATCAGTATGACGTTGCATTCCCTCTGTCCGACACTGATTTCGTTGGAAAGTGTGTCATACAGCCGTTGTATCCTCTCTTGAAGCAAGCTGGCCCACAACTTCTGTAACTGGTCCTTGATATCCTGGATATTGTCGCTGGGACGCGGTTGACGTCGGAGCTGGTACCACATGTCTGCTTTCGGGCACTCGACATCATACAGATAGTTCAGAAAGACATCTTTTATGTGTGGACGAGCATTGTCTTGTTGAAAAATGGCACCACGATGCCGTCGCAGCTTGACGAAGCTGAATGTCCTTGACGTACCGTTGTGTCGTCAGAGTTCACTCAGTCGTCATCGGCCTGACCTGAAGTTGTACCCGGTGGCTCCCCTCGCCATGACGCTACGAGTTACATCGCAGTGCGCCTGCAAAACATTGGAAGAATGAGACCTCAAGTTACCGCCGTACTCGCCGACGAGCGTCAAATGGGTTAGTGTACAACCGCGATTCGTTTCTGAATACAGTGCGACGCTTTTCATCAGCAGTTCATGCTTTCCGGTGACGGAACCACTCAAAACGCAGCCGTTTGTGTTGTGCTGTTAACGGCAACCTATGCATGCGACGGTCATTCCCTAGGCCAGCTGCTTTTAGACTCCTACCAGTAGTGCAGGATGATACAGAATCTTGCAGGAAATATGTCATTTATTGTCGGGTGACAGGCGCAGATGTGAAGGGGTTAAGGTGCCGATAACGCTATCCAACACGAGTACCTTCACAGTTACCGCTCAACATCTGATGCTGTCCACGCCTTTTACATCACTACTACACTCCAGTGTCTGTTTTACTTGCCGTAGAGAATTAAAGCTCAAATTATTTACACACTCGCCGCTGATGTGTACGTTTACGATGTTACACTGACGTTCGACCGTGTCTTTTAGGTGCCTCACTTTTTTTTCCTCAGGCGGTGTATTTGTATGTCTGACGATTCCTTACTGTTGGACGCGGAATGGGTTAGTGTTTGTTGTCACAAATGGTGTGGCCTTTGAGACAATGGGACCGATGGTAAAACCTGTTGCAAAGGTTTGTTGGCACTGACAAATATCAGTACGTCGCTTATATCGCTATAATGCTTATAATTCACCTCGGTCGATAAACTTAAATTATGTAGTACATACTAATAATCCTTGTAGTAATAATCCTGTTCTATACCGATCCCAGCAGTACAGCAAGCTTTATCAAACGATTTCAGGGCATGGAAGGATTCTCATGCTCATTTCTCATTGTGTCCAAGGCAGCAACCAATCACACGCATTATACTTGCTGAATCATCAGAGCTATAATTCAAGAGTCATGTAGTTACCGATACTGGTTACAATAGTCAAATTCTATTTATGAGCTTTTTATATGTTTCCATGGAGATAACTTCCTTGCCATTTAGCACAACAAACTCGAGAAGGCCGTTGTTTGGGACCGTTTGCTTTGGCCTTCGTTTTGGGCGCTATTTGTAATAAACTAATACCATTATACGAAAATGCTTAAGGTTTTTCTTCAGTGCCATTTCTATCGTGCAATTCTGTCGAAACTGAGGAATACCACTAACTTAAAGTGTGATTTTTCACAATCTTTAGTTGGGAATAGACTTTAAAATACCGAAAAAGTTTTCTCTTTCTTCAAGATTTTAACCTGTTGCCAGAAACCTGAATGCTGTCAGTACTGAAGTATAGACCTTCCCTTATTGTATTCAAAGGCACTTACAAATTTACAAATATTTTCAAATAATTTATTTGAACCCACAGTGTGAAACGTTCAAGTAGTTTTTGCAAGGTATCACTTGTTGACTTTTGGTAATGAGGTGGAATAAACGCCAATTACGTGCCAAAATAAATGTAACACAGTATTGCCAATTGGTTGAGTGATAAATCAAGAAGCACTGAAGGAAGTGGAAGTTTCAGAACGGGGACAAAACTGCACGAAGAATTGATACCAGTGGAAAGTTTGGCTGCCGATATAGCTCTTCTGGACGTTCTATTGTTCAATCATAAACTGTTAAGTCTGTTCAGAAATGCAAGTGGATTAATAATTCTCAAAGGGAAGTAATGAAAGGAACTAGCTTTGATGCCTCTGGATCGCGGGGTCCCAGCTTCGATTCCCGGCTGGGTTGGGGATTTTCTCTACCCGGGGACTGGGTGTTTGTGTAGTCATCATCATTTCATCATCATCATCATTCGTGACAGTGGCTAGATTGGACTGTGTAAAACTTGGACTGTGTAAAAACTGGGACTTTGTACGGGCGCTGATGAGCCTGCAGTTGAGCGCCCCACAAACCAAACATCATCATCATCAACGAAGGGAAGCTGAAAGGAGATCGGCGATTCTGGAAACGTAGTGCTTAAGAAAGACACGGAAGTCAAATGGTATTCTTCTCTATTGAGCAAGCTTGTATAATTTTATCACATAAAATTAGATTTCAGAAGCAAATTGGTGTTGTCGAAGAATGCACTCATCAAGAAAACTGCTCAGTTACTAACAATTACTAGCAGTGAATTGGCGATGTCGTGCCTTAAGATGGACAACTGGAATACAGTGCTGTTTATCGCATCGTTTTTACAACTATGTTAAGCGAAAAAAGCAACAGAACGCCGATAGAAAAATATTAACAAAATTTTCCGAAATGAAGAGACAACACACAAAACGATAATCTCACATTCCAATAATAAGTTTGATGGTTCACCACCCCATACCACAGTCGTACTGGAAGGAGATTTGTTTTTGCCCCTTCAGAAGCAAGAACTAAAATTTCTAATGTCTCGATGTTATTCTGTTAGTGCTATGGTACGTACACAGTAGAAAAACAAAAGAAGTAACCGGAAGGTATTTATTTATTGGATAGTTGATGTGTAACTTGGAAAGATACTGCAAAGAACTGGTGGATAAAGAAGTCTACGGCAAACTAAGGAAGAGAGTAGACACTACAAAGCAGAGGAAAATCGGAAAATGCAAAATATTTCTACAAAGCTGTTGACTGAGGCAGCCGGAATATAATGTTTGGAGATGGAGGACTATGTCAAACCACTCGATAGACTGACGACTTTAAAAAAATAAAATAATGTGATGGAACTCTCTGCTACAGTCTTTCACTGGTAGTGTCATTATAATGTCTTACGCAACTACTGGTCTATTGCTGCTAGTAGGAGCACGTAAATCTGACGGATGTCAAAGAAACAAAGACTCCTTCAGACCGTGGTGACTTAAGATTGAGGTTAGAGGTCACATAATTTTTGGCAAGAGTACCTGTTAGCTCTCCAGTGACTATTCGAAAATGACAGGAGAAATGGCGCCCAAAAATGTGGTTGTATTCACGTGGCAAGAGCGGTGACATTTAACGGGATGGCGCGCGGCACAACTTTCCAGCGGCTGCGGCAGCGGCGGTTTATCCCGCGGGTGTCGTAACCAGAAAGCAAGTCGCGCCGTGCCACAGACACAGCCGTTTCACTGAGATAGAGAGACAGACAGACAGAGAGAGAGAGAGAGAGAGAGAGAGCGAGAGAGAGAGAGAGAGCACACTACAGCTACCCCCTGAGACTTCTGAAAGTATGAAGTCTATAATTACATCTATACTGTGCAAATCACATAAAATACGTGGCAGACGGTACATCCCAGAGTCGCTACTTGCATTTTTAAGGGTTGAGACAAGTGGGTTCCCTGAAAGACGACAATTTCCTCATCCGATCTTAAAATGCAGTAAACGGGTGAGGGTGCGGGGCAGAGGAGGGAGGTGTGCAAATCCCAGTTTAACCGTTATAATATGATGGTAATGACGATATTTCTAAGTCTGTAATGCTCCCAGGACGGAAATCACTGTTGTGCAGTTCCACCTCATGTAGTCTTGTGCACATCGGTTCATTTCTGCAAATTTGCTGCTCTGAGCGCTGTCGAAAAATTATTTTACATATTATAAACTTGATTTGCAGCTACACTTACCGCCTTTTCCTTTTAATTTCTATCAACTAATTACCCAGTTAGTGGATACCATACTTAAGCTACACTTGTCGAGTGGTTAAGTGATTTTTAAGTACTTCTTATAACATGAAAGAAACTTTGCAGAAACTGTACAAATAGCTGTAACATAGATTCCATGGAGACAAAGTTAAAATGCTGTCGTGTATATTGCTTATGTAATACTCAGGCAGTAATTAACAAATAATTACTACGTGAAAATAAAGAGCCGGCCAGAGTGGTCGAGCGGTTCTAGGCGCTACAGTCTGGCACCGCGCTACCGCTACGGTCGCAGGTTCGAATCCTGCCTCGGGCATGGATGTGTGTGATGTCCTTAGGTTAGTTAGGTTTAAGTAGTTCTAAGTTCTAGGGGACTGATGACCTCAGAAGTTAGGTCCCATAGTGCTCATAGCTATTTGAAAATAAAGATTGTTGCAGTTCCTCCAACCTTTCACACGCACTTGAAGAAGGTAATTCTAAATGAAGCCCCTAAATTTAAGTAATACGAAATTTAAGGAATAAGAAACAAATGTCTTCCATAAGGAAGAAATGTCTTCCACAAGAAACAAATAAAAGTTTCGTTATTCGGTACTATTATTACAGGGAATGAGAAAGAGGTTACATATGCTAAGCATGTTTTTTTCTGCAATTTTCTGCACAGTAATATCTCGATGGACAATAATAAGCATAAGTACATAACAAAAATGGTCACTACCGCTATTCACTTGATTTAAATTCTTTTCGTTTTGTCGGAGGTTTCCTAAATACTTCAGAGTTTTATATTCTTCAGTTCACTTAATAAGGTCTATGCAGCGCAGCACCATTAAGAAAGTATATACATCGTTTTTCTTGGCACTAATGTGTCCATCAAGAAATCTGCACGTTCAATAAGTTCAGCCAGATTTCCGTAAATTTATTCTAAATGAGAGCTAAGCAAAACACGCTCATGTACGGCAAAATATTCCACATTTTACATAGTCCATGTTAGTAATATATGAATTTTATTAGTTGGTTTCAGTAATAGTTTTTCGTCTGTGTTGTTAGATCATCAGATTTGTACTATCGTTCTTATCCCAAAATAATGAGACAAAATGAGCATACTTCAGTAGAACGGATGTGCTGCAAATGGGGAATCTGAAGAAAGATTTGTAATTTTTTGTCGTTTCCACTGGGTGCTTTGGCTGCAAATCTATTGGTGGATGTAAGTCACGCACGGAATTCTTGATTATCTTACCTGCACACGGCGAGATTAGTAACGCGGCCTTCCAGGCGATACAGAAGTACGCAATGTAATTTTCACGGTGTTTCATTCCAGGAGCCCTTTGTCCAACTAACATGTATTGTTCTCTTTATCCTATCGAATTTCATTACAACCGTACAATACGTTGTTGCGTTACTGTCTGACACAGCAGTTCTGCAGCAACTGTACGCATGAGCTGAGAATTTTTTGCGGGAGAAAACTAAAGAAAAAATGGGAGATTAAAGAGTAAACATTCAATTTACTGGTAACGTAATTGAAAACGTTACTACCTAGTGCTCAGAAGCACGTATCTTTTGCAGACAAAATAACTGTGAGAAAGTTGTGGCATTTCGAATAAGAATTATTCATCGAACTAATGAGTATCTCGTTGCGTAAATTAGACATAAGGCACCGCAGACCTTCCTTAATGACCTCGATGCTGAAGTGCTCGGAAAAACTAGCTGTCCCGTTGAACTCTTTGTCGACCTGTTGGAAAGGATACATTAGACGTCCGTAATCCTCGCCGGCTCAATTTACGAGAAAACGCGTCCTCTTTGTGGTTCAATGTCAGCCTCTCTCTTCCCGCTGGCAGCGGTCAAGGTTCGCGCAAAGCCCATCATCAGATGCTCATTACGTTCTTTCGTTCTACTTATATCCAGTCATCTCTCGAAACGACCTTCTTGAGGGAAGGGAATTCATCATTTACTACAGACTCAATCTGCTGTTAAAAACCAACTGTATAAATGACACGTACTTCTAGAATGATCCTGCCACGTATTTCATTTTGGTGGAGCACGGATAGTGACATTAATAGAATTTAACATTAAATGGCACTTGGAACAGCAGATTTGAGCATAGAAGGTGAAATTTAACAAGCAGGAAGATAGAACGTAAACCGGTCGTTCGGGGAGAACCCTGATCAACTTTTTCCGCAAAAGATCTCTTCCTAAAAATGTGTTAAGGGCTGCACTTTGACGCATCTTTTCTCAATTACGATAGTCTGTCGATGAGATGGACTACAGAACTATGTCATGCAAAATTACTTTTCTATTTTGTTTACTGAATCTACCGGACACGCCACTTTTTGTTTGAAAGTTTTTGTTAATCACTGATAGAATGATTTAAGCGGAGATATTAGCTTAAGATTAATTTCAATGTTTAAACTTTTCTTTTCAAGTGTAATACAAGTGCATGACACTCTTGTTTTAGAAACACAAAACAGTTTGTTGTTGGTGACGGTCTTCAGTGTTGTCACAGGGCAGACTCGTTGTGAAACTCTTGATAAACTACAGTATGCGAAATTCATCGAAGCGCCCACCCATCTAAAGATAGCTCTACTACAATTTGCATTTAACTCGGGATGCAACAAAATGTAGTTATATTTTAAAAAAATGGTCAGGTGCGAGTATGACCCGCGCACTGATGGTTCGGTACAAACTTTAGACCGTTGACGATTTTTGTCTATTATCGACATTGATATTGGTAAGACGTCGGTCCCGTGAATTTCATGACTTACGAGAATGTTTTAGCTTTAATTTTGAAGTCGGATAACTAACGACAAAACAAATATTTCTGCATGTGATGCGTTTACTGATTAACAAGTTTCTCATTTTTCCTTTACTTGTACTGTGAAACTTCGCATCTTGCCAGATTTCATTATTCTAGGTCAACGGGAAGTACAGTATAAGTTTTAATGAGTAAACTTGCATGTATCAAATTACGAGACAAAAATGGCTGTATCACCCGACTGCTTTGACTTAGAAGCGTAACGTTTTTTACACGACCAAGGAGCTATAGACCTCAGTATGTGACACAAGTGTCAACTTCATACGTCCTCCCGTTCCTTAAAAGACGGACGGACAAGCAGACAGTCGCATAACAAATGACTAAAAAGTTTTTTCCATGGGATCTAATTACCAAGTTTCGAATTTTGTCCATTACTTTTGCTGTGAAACCTTGCTTCTTGCGAAATTTCGATGTTCTTGGCCAGCCAGAAGTACCCTATAGGTTTTGACGAGGGAGTTCACGAGTATCAAAATATGGCATAAATGGCCGTATCTTTTGACTGCATTGACTTAGAAGCTTCAATTTTTTACACCGGTCTACTCGTTCCTGATAAAATGGGTTTTTAACTGTCGGGCGAACAGACAGACAGACAACAAAGTGATCCCATAAGTGTTCCGATTTTACCGATTGAGGTACGGAACCCGAAAAATCTGAAACTTCGTGTTTTCACAGCACTAGATGTCCAGCATCGAGTGGAAAAAATGTGAACTCGATCTCACTGGGAAGAGTTCGTGTTGGTACCGTGCATTGAGATCACCAGCTGAACGCGGCGTGTGCAGCTGCACATGAGAGTATTCAAGTTGGTCGGCAGTGGGTCAGCGGGACAAAGCGGCGAGCCAGCCACCTGTTCCGGACCTGTCGGTTCGCTCTCACTTCACCACATCCACTCCTCTGGTCAGACACTCTCTGGTGTTGGGTGTTACTTTGCTTTGCGTTTTATTGTTCAAGGCTCAGTGTGATGGTTGTAATTCAAAAGCTCTTCATTACGTTACGATAAATAAACATTCACACAGCAAGCATGAAATGTATGGTAAATGACAGGATTTTATTAATTTTGTTGTGTCTTTATCTAGTAAAAGCATGTTTGGCTACTGCAATAAAAATGCTTTGCACATTCCTTGGATTAGGTTGTCCAAAGGTATTCGTCAGATTAGGAAATTGAAAGAAAATATTGAGATACTAAAGGATTTATGCTGTTGTTAGAAACAATGCAAATGGCTAGCCACCTCTGAAACAAAACACTTACGATTCTTCTAAAATAAAACGGAAAGTTGTTACAAATACGTGGTTACTACTTGCTAGAAGAAATTAGTCATCAGTTAAAGCTACAGTAATTTTTCTTGGCTCGTACGGCTACTCAAGTGTGATATTTATAACCGCAGTATCGTGAAAGAAAGTAGGAAGTTTCAAAGCAAAGATATAACGTGTTACAGAGAGATACAGCAGATGTTTAAAAGTTGTAGCTGTTTATTTATTAGTAACAGTTGCAATGTAATATTGTTAATTACCGGTTTCTACTGTCATGAGCGATCTTGAGATTTCTTTAGCAAGCTCGACCCAGGGGCAACCGTTGTGAAATTCTTCACTTCTCTTTATTGATAGGTCGTTGCGTTGCAGCATTGACAAATGGTTCAAATGGCTCTGAGCACTACGGGACTCAACTGCTGTGGTCATCAGTCCCCTAGAACTTAGAACTACTTAAACCTAACTAACCTAAGGACATCACACACACCCATGCCCGAGGCAGGATTCGAACCTGCGACCGTAGCAGCAGCGCGGCTCCGGACTGGAGCGCCTAGAACCGCACGGCCACCGCGGCCGGCGCAGCATTGACAAGTTCACGGAAATGCCAGCCTTTCGTTTAAATAACGCGGGCACATTCACTACCGACACTGTTTGGACTGTTTATTCAAGCAACCGACGAACGGTCACCCGGCTCAAACCCAGTGGTTAAATCGAATTCATTCATTCATTTAATTGGAAGTGACATCTAAATGATGGGACAGAGACAAGTAAAAATGAGGTGATCTTTATATTCCACTTAAATGTGAAAAACAACTTCAACAATGGGTGGTTACTGTGTTTTCTTCTTCTTCTTCTTCTTGCCGGCCGCGGTAGTCTAGTGGTTCTAGGCGCGCAGTCCGGAACCGTGGGACTGCTACGGTCGCAGGTTCGAATCCTGCCTCGGGCATGGATGTGTGTGATGTCCTTAGGTTAGTTAGGTTTAAGTAGTTCTGAGTTCTAGGGGACTGATGACCACAGATGTTAAGTCCCATAGTGCTCAGAGCCAGCCATTTCTTCTTCTTCTTCTTCTTCTTCTTTAAGTGCCTCTTCCTCCAAGAAAATTGGCAATTAGTAGCATCTGTTGTTTGGTCCAAGACCTTTCTGAAAAGCGATTCTGTTCTCGGTACAAATCACTAAGTTCTCTAGCCACGATAACTTTCTACGTCCTAAACAACGTCTGCCATCATTCTTTGCTTGAAGTTTCAGTTGCAACAGGCTATACTTATTACTGCGCATTATATGGCCGAAGGTTTCGAGCTTTGTTCTCTTCATGGCACTGAGAATTTCTAAATCTTTGTTCATACTCTTCAGTTCTGGGACATTTGTGACATTTTCTGTCCGTGGTATCCTTAACCCTAGAACACTAAAGTGGGGAAAATTTTACATTGCTACTACACCATCGTGCCAAATTAAGTACGAAATATCCTGTTTTATATCCTTCTGCAATAATAAATTTTACGAGGGTTTAGTAATCTAGGGCTAATATCCTTCGATACGCTCACATTTCAATTTCTTACGTAATATTGCGGTAGTTGTCCATGACTCAACTCCATAGTGGATGATACTGAATATGTAGCATCGAAATACTTGCGTCATGGCTTAAGTTTTCCAGTCAAGCTAAAGATTTTCGTAAGGAATAAGTACGAGATGGTTTACCGTTGCCTTCCTCGCGCAGTTCTGAAACCTCTATCGACATTGTGGCTTCGCTCCCAAATGTGTGTCACACCACAATATCAGTCGACATCTAGACTGGCGCCGAAGCGCTGCCCTCCGGCTTTATGGATTCTAGTGTCATTTCGTCCACTGGGGACCATATTCGTCCCTAAAGGCTAATCAGACCGAAGCCGTTGATCTTGTGGGGTTTTCAGGTTATTTCCTGCCGCCCAACACTGCATGAATACGCTGATTGTACACTCCACAACCGTAGCAGGATGTACAGTGAGATGACAAAAGTAATGGGATAGCGATATACACATATTCAGGTGTCGGTAATATCGCTTACACAAGGTATCAAACGGCAACGCATTTGCGGAGTTTTCATTTGTACTCAGGTGATTCTTATGAAAATGTTTACCACGTGATTGTGGCGGGTCGACAGGAATTAACAGATTTTGATCGCGGAATGTTAGTTGGAGCTGGACTCATGGTACATTCCATTTCGGAAATCGTTAGGGAATTCACTATTCCGAGGTCCACAGTGGTAAGAGTGTGCTGAAGATTTCAGGCATTGCCTCTCACTGCGGACAACACAGTGGCCGACGGCCTTGACGGCGTTTGTGAAGTCAGTGCTAACAGACAAGAAACACTGCGTGCAATAAGAGCAGAAATCAATGTGAGATGTTTGACGAAAGTACCCGTTAGGACAATGCAGCGAAATTTGTCGTAATTGGCTATAGTAGCAGACAACTGACTCAAGCGCCTTTGCTAACAGCACGACATCGCCTGCAGCGTCTCTCCTGGACTTGTGACCAGCTCGGTTGGACACTAGACTACGGGGAAACCGTGGCCTGGCCAGATGTGCCCGGATGATTTTAGCTGATGAGAGCTGATGATAGGGCTCGAGTGTGGCGCGGACCCCACGAACCCATGGGCCCAGGTGTCAACAAGATACTGTGCAAGCTAGTGGTGGCTAACTAATATTGTGGACTGTGTTCACTTGAAATGGACTGGGTCCTCTGGTCCATCTGAACCAATCATTGACTGGAAATGTTTATGTTCGGTGCCCTGTCACTGGGCCACAAATGTTCGCGATTGGTTTGAGGAACATTATGAAGAATTGGAGCGAATGATTTGGCGATCCAGATCGCCGACATGAATCCCATCGAACATTCATCGCATCTAATCGAGAGTTCAGGTTGCGCACAAAATCCTGCACTGGCAACACTTTCGCAATTGTGGACGCCTATAGAAGCAATATGGCTCAGTATTTCAGCAGGGGACTTCCAACGACTTGTTGAGTCCATGCCATGTTGAGTTGCTGCACTACGCCGGGAAAAATGCGGTCCGACGCGATATTGGGAGGTATCACGTGACTTTAGTCATCTCAGTGGTTAAATGTTACGAATCTACGATCACATAACAGGGCTGCCCTTCACGGTTGCGTTCAACCACGAGGGGGCTATACAACAATGATTTCCCCGCTAGAGCCCGGATCTTCCGGGAATCTTGTGCCACGGTTGGCGGGAAGCGTGAATGTTGCGGCGTCTCACGCCGACTCCTCATCAGCGGCTTCCGCGTCTCTGTGTCCGCCATTGCGCAGCGGCTCGCATTTTCACAGACGATCTTCCCCGGTGACGATCTCTTCCCTGGCAGATTGCGCCGAAGCTAGTGTAGCCACGGCAAGAGCCTCCGTTGCGAAACTCTGCAGCTGCCTGCTCAGGCTGCTGGTGCCGCTGCTCCTCCAACCGCACCTATTGTGAAACTCTGTGAGAAGCACTCGACGCACGTGTCGTAACGTGCCCACGTGTGCCCGTACTAGAAATCCATTTCCGATGGTCCTCGAAAGCAAGTTTCGTTTGTGAGATTACACATGCAACACACCGACTTTAAACCAAGCTGTGCGGTAGATTCTTTTATGTGTTTGTTTATTTTTTGTTTGTCTGTTGTCGATGTATTATGCTCGCAGTAAAAGGTCGGAACAACGTGATAAATTGTCTCTGATAGTGCTGTTAAAAGAATTACTGTTTGTTGCGCGTATGAAGAGTCATGGGAGAGACGGCTGCATATTTTTAGCAACTATTCACACATGAGATTGCAGGTTCGAGTGCTGTTGTCCACGTCTCTTCCCGTACACGTCGTATTCAATCTGAATCAATTCTGCTATTTCAATACTTCCAAAAATTCTAATAAAGGTCGTGACGCTCACCTTTGTTCTCATGAAATAATAACGGTTTATTGTGTCTCTTGTACAATTCTCGACATAACATCAAAAGAAGCGAACAGAAAACTCTAGTTACCCTTAGTTACAAGTAAACCACAGAGAGAGTAATATTCCGAGTCAACGATATAATTATCATAGAGTCTCTCAGATAACGTCTTTGCCAGTTAGCTTTCTCACAGTCGATTCAGTACATTACATATTTATTACACTACATCAGTTAGCCTAAATCTGCCTGCTGATGTGGCCGAGCGGTTCCAGCCGCTACAGTCTGGAACCGCGTGACCACTACGGTCGCAGGCTCGAATCCTGCCTCGGGCATTGATGTGTGTGATGCCCTTAGGTTCGTTAGGTTTAAGTAGTTGTAAGTTCTAGGTGACTGATGACCACATATGTTAAGTCCCATAGTGCTTAGAGCCAATTTAGCCTAAATCTGCCCTGAACTAAAGAATCCGTAATTGCTGCTCTCACTGCAGGAAGTAAGCTAGCAATCAATCACATTGTGAAATGACCCTGACCCACATCGTACCAACCTCGTACTGTACCATAGCCAGATAAAAGCAACCGTTTGCCTCCTTGAGCGGTTCTTCACGAAGTGAGCGAGCTTCGGACGCTACGTACAAGACCAACATTCAGCCTAGTTATGTGGCGTTCGTTCAGAATTCGATAACAGTGGACGCTGATTTGCACGGAAATCGCGCGCTTGGATCGTTCGAGCCCAGAGGAGGACTGGGGCCCCTTTACGCCTCGAAGTTCTTTGCCTCGGCGGTGTGTGAGAGGGATAGCTTTGGTGCCAAAAGCGGCATGACCTTTTCCGGCTAGCCTGTGGCGTTTGAAAACTGTGGCGTTTCCCTACCACTGTGCAGAGTCTTACTCTTGCAATGCAGTTAATAAATTATTCGGACACTCATAACCCTGTTGCTTGCCTCCCGTGGATTGCTGGCCTGCTTTCTGACTCACCCTCGGCACATCATCTCGTCCTCTGCTCAGTCCAGGTTTCAGCTGCGTCAATTAATTCTACTTAATACGCCTTCCCTCTCACGTTGCAGTTGCGATGACAATAGAATCATGTTTAGTAACATTGTAAAAATTATTTTCTGCATACCGCTGTACGGCATCAAGCGATAAGTGGACTTAAACGGATTTAGACAAAAAACCACCTGCGCGTTCATAGATTGCTGTCGCACGCTTTATCTGCTGAGTCAAATTCTGGCGTTGGTTTGCTACTTCTTACAGAAGAACTGACTATGTGCTTTAGATTGCAATAACAAAGTGTACCTGTACGACAAGTGGGACAGCTATGTTGCTGCTAGGTCTTATCCATTACACTTTTGTGAATAGTTTTTAAATACCAAATGGATGACTGTGACTGTGATTACGTAAGGTTTGTGGAAAACTTATACACATTTATCTGTTCTTCTATGGCTACTTCCTCTGCGTTACTCGAAGATCAATTGAATTTACTGAATTGTAGGAATGATAAGGTCTCCTTAGGGACAAAGCTGAACGCCTTCTTGGACAGTTAGCAAATACGCGCGCGTGTGTGCGCAGCATGAGTGGTTTTTGATCACGAGGTGGCAAATCGCATTAAGCGCCATATCATGATCATCTTGCTTCATGTCATGCTGTTTGCTCCATTTCATTAGCTTCTTATAGGGACTGAGAGTGGCGGAAAAGACAATTAGTGGGGAGAAGGAAGTATTCGATCTCTTTCACTTCTTCTTTTTCCTGGCCTTATCCACATCTCTCGGAGTCGGCGGCATGTTACTCTGTATGTGACAATTTTAGTGGTAGAAGGTGGCTGGATGCCCTTCCTGTCGCCAACAATCTCCTCTCCCCACCCCCCACCCCCCGGTACTCCCTCGGGATAAGCAGTTTGTGTACCCCATCTGTAACTTAGGCCGGGGGTGGGTATCAGCCCGTTCTGCACCTGCAAACCACATCCAGGCTGACCGGGATGCCAGCCCTCATCGTTAATCTGCCGGGCGAATTCAATATGGGGCCGGCACGCACCTGAATCCCGGAAACGGCAAGCTAACGCGCGCGGCTATGGATTCGATCACTGTCGCAGTGATGCGGCTCTCACGTAAATCCATGCCAGAAGTTACATCTAAAACTATAGTTATATCTTTGATGTTTCTAAGGAATTTGTTTTCCTTTCGCTAAAAAAATAGTGTAAGGACTCATGAATTTCATGTAAAATCTTTTAAAACTTTTTCTGGAAGAATTTCTTCATTTTGGAAAAAAATAATTTTAAAAGCAAAAGATCTTAAGCAATTTATGTAATTCAAGTTTCTGGAGCCCGAGTAAGGATTACCGCAACGGTTCTGCAGAGATACTCTAGCAGCGGCTTTCGCGTCGCGAGAAGTCACGATTGTGTCATGTTATGTTCGTCGTTCGCTGTTGCGGTTTACTTTCCCCACTAGGTCACGCCGGTAGCATTACTTTACATCACTTGATGCTTTTGTACGCTCAACCTCCACCAAAGAACGCTCGCAATTAAAGTTAACGTCATGGTGTCACGGTCTTAATGGCAAGCGGTGTGAAGAAATGAGGTAATGGTATTTCAGCTGCAGGAACAGTGCACGGTTTCTTTTCTTATCGTTAACATTACTTTGTTTAAGAGTGACTGGAAGAGAGGGTTACATCTACGTGTGGATTATGAAATGAAAACTGTAGCGTACAAGACATTCGACTACTGTATATCGTGCCAACGGCCTTGCTGCAGTGGTAATACAGGTTCCCGTCAGATCACTGAAGTTCAGCGCTGTCACGCTGGGCTAGCACTTGGATGGGTGACCATCCGGTCTGCCGAGCGCTGTTGGCAAGCGCGGTGTACTCAGCCCTTGTGAGGCAAACTGAGGAGCTACTTGGTTGAGCAGTAGCGGCTCCGGTCTCGCTCGGGAGAGCGGTGTGCTGACCACATTCACCTTCATATCCGCCATCCAGTAACGCCTGTGGGGTGAGGATGACATGGCGGCCGGTCGGTACCGTTGGGCCTTCCAAGACCTGTTCGGACGGAGCTACTATATATATCGTAGCTGTCAATTAGTTCGCGGGCCTGCCACCAGAGGCGCTCTATATTCGGTACTGGCGGCTGACGCTATATGGAACTTAACAGTGAGAACTTCTTTGCCTTAATGAAGACATATGTCGCCTTGCGTTAGTTAATTTTGAAGACATAAATTCTGAAGACAACTTTCTTCTTCGCCGCGTCCAGATATCTTTTGTGGTGAGCAAAGAACTGCTTACGCGCTCTTCATTTGGTCTATTCCGATGAAAGCTGACTACCACTGCAATTTACAAGACTCAGTGACTTGCTTTCCATCAAAGTGTATTTTGTAAATAAATGTTGTGTTATTCAGAGTTCTACGAGTGCTAATAAGTTCGCGTGCTATAGCGGCCGATTTACCTGAACACACGCATGTACGTAGTTCGGACGGTTACTGTCATTGTTGCACCGACAAAGGAAAGCATGGTACTTGAGATTTTCAAACACTAACGGAACGTCTGTATGGCTAAATTTCCAAACGCCGTGATATTTTTTTCCTTTTTTAATTGATCCTTCATTGAATACAGTCAATAATTCCTGTCTCACTACAGTATTAGTCCCATGTCATTCCATGACGCTTGGTTTCTCAGCTGTAAGACAAATATTCCATTTTATTAGGTAACAAAATTAGCCATTATCTTAAGTTAAAAGCAAAGTGTCTTTTGGTCCTAGATCAGATGCACGGGTAGTGCATGGTATACAACGTCACAAGAATTTTCTGATTGTATGTATAGATTACAATGCTTTCAATTTTAACTCAGTAGGGCAAAAAGAGTATTTTAGGTCATAAACACGCCCTCTATTCTCTATCTTCCATTCAAGATCATTCACAATTATCTGGGTTCGTTCAAACTATATAGTGACGGCTGAGAACATGTTCTGGAACATCGAGGCTCACCAAGATTGACTGCTTTCCTGTTTTAAATTCATTAAAATTGGCAACGTCAACTTTCACAAGTTTTCTCCCTTCGGATGACATCTGTTATTTTTACTTCGAGATTGAATTCCTTAGTTTACTAAGAAGATATTTGAAATGTTGGATAGCACTGATCTTTGGACTACAATCTTTTAATCGATTTTTAACTGTACCTTCATTTTTTGTTGTTTTTTGTAATTACCATTATTCAGACTTCCATCATTATTGAATGACAAATTAGCTGCAGTAGACTAGAAGATAACAAAATTTAACAGCCCTGTTACATACGTAATTTGTAAGCAAGATGTCAGCGAAGTTTCTATGGAGAAACGGCACATCTCTTTTCCGTAAATACAGTGATCTCAAAAATTCCTTCAACCACTGTTAGTGAATAAATAATACAGGATTGTGCATTCGCGTGCGTATCAGTGATCAGTATATTTGCTGGGCAGTGTCAGTCATTACACTATCATATTAGCTCATATGAATACTGTGGATCGAGCATTTACGACAGTAGATTACTCAATGGACTGTTACACTTGAACGGAAAACATGTGTAACTTGCGTGATATACACATGAATAAGCTCACTGTGGATGTAATGAAACAAAATAAGTTTAAAAAGATTAGGACTCGTCTTTCAAGAAAATTTTATGTTTGATTTCCAGAGTTATTGTGTTCCTCATATTCATGTTACACAGAATTAATTATCATGATTTTCTCAATATTTAGTGATATGTTTCCATTAACTGGTGCTTCGTTCCTCGAACGGTACCTATCACACCAGTTCTTTGAGACACAAGTTATGTTGCACGTTCATACCATCAGATACAAATTCGTGCAACCATGTACGCTCTGTTTTAACGCATGGCCAAGGAAACAGAAGGTGATTAAAAAAGGAAAAAAAACCAAACGTAGATTAGTGCTGCTACGACTCATCTAACAACTCCTTCATTGCGAATGGCCTTAAGTAAAGCGGTAAGGTGAGCTCGGTACCGGAACAGAGCCAGTTTTACGGTTTATGATGGAATCACTTTTTGTGAAGCGTGACATACCCTTATGTGTGACCTAAAATATTAAAAAAATATTTTGTACAGTAGACAGCTGTGGATATTTATAATAAATTTCAGCAAAACCAGGCATACTTGTCAACGAGGAGTTATCTGTGGTCCTAATTTCTAGAAATTACACTAATTTTCAGTGCCTGAAATCGGTAATCCTGAGATAAAAATAAGAGTGATCGAAAAACTGGATGTGGATATATTTTCTAACAAATTTAGCTCTTAATTATGTTTTAATGAAACAGACGAGAGACTGTTAATAACGGTTTCGAAATATATCCGTTTCGGAAGATTAATAAACAGCAGCTTATCAGTGTTTTCACGCCACTGATATTTTTTCCCGATGTCTGGTGGCTTCCAACGTATCGTTCTTGTTCTTACAATTATTGGAAGGTTCCCTCGGAGCAAAACAAGCTGGATAAACAAACGGGAGTGTAGCCGAGGCTAGGGAGGCGCTCGCCACCGCAGCCGGCGCGCGTCCTTGGCATTCGCGACGGCATTGCGAGGCGCCTCACGCACGTCGCAACGGCCCACGCACGAGCGTATCCGCAGCAGGCAAGGACGTGCCGGAAAGTGGCCGCGCCTGTGTCAACAGAGAAAGCCGCGTGGCCTATCGGCGAGCGAGTGCGCTACGTGGAGCGATATCGCTCTTCCGAGACAAAACGTTACAAGACCATGGAGCCGTTTAGAGGGATCATTTTTCCAGTGTTCGCTTGCTCCACTGTTAACCCTGTACTGACCTCTCGCTGGAGAAATAGCAGCCAAGTGACACGGCTCACAAAATTTTGATAGTCTTACAGTACAGAAAAATAGATGGAAAAAGAAGTCGAGAATGACATGTATATTAGGAATAGGATAACATTACTTAAGCCACAGGTGTTCAGATGCTCGCTACTGTAGATGTAAAGTGAATACAGTAGAATCATTTTCGTAGCACTGTGGTTGGACTATCGGTCACAGAATTACAGCGTGTGCTGCAATACGAAGTACTTCTTCCTTCGTTTTGTGAAGGAATGATTGGCGCAACCTGATTATGAGGGTACTGTCTGTATGCTAAGCAGCATGAAAATTTTCATTCTCTAGGAAACAGAACGTGGCTGCCTCTCAAATAGTTTCTGTCGACTGAGTTAAATCGTTGTTGTCAGCGGAAGATCACAATAAGTGGTATAGCACGTAATCTCCGATCGTTCTAGATACCGCCCGCAGATTCGCGAAAGGAAAGCGGAAAGATCGCTGAGATCTGACCGACCTGGGTAGTAGAGCGCGGAGGGGATATCACGAATTCACTTTCTTAGGCCACAATGTGTTAGAAGACGTTCTTTTCTTTTTTGAGTCTTTGATCGAATGTTTCTTTCTTTTCGAAGGTGGCAAAAATACATGAAAGTCCCTTCGGGCATACATTTGACTACTAGTTTCCAGGATGGTAAACTTTCTTCAATGTGCCGCTTGGGAAAATTACATTTTTACATACGGAAGCTCAAAGCAAATACAGTGAGGTAACATGAAGATAAAAAGGACTTTATATTACACTAAGTATAGCCAATACTTGATAAGGAAAATTTTTCTGATTGGTATGTCTTCAGTTATACTGGTTAATATAAAATAAAACAGTTCTTGAGTATTTGTACCTTTTGTGCTGAAAGAAAAGTAAACACCTAATATGAACGTGGGAGAACGAAGAACTGTTAAAAAAAGTCACATTCACAGTAAAATAGTTTCCTACTGATCTTTCTCTCGAAGGCAGAGCTCAGTTTACCAACATCGAAGTGATGATATTTAGATCACTTATAGGCAACAAACTAGGTGTAGATGACGAACAGACTGCCTCACTATGTTTCTCTGAGCTATCTTTGTCGATGAACATGGATAACACGTAAATGTGAGGAGTAACAATTTCGTAACGTCGTCTTAGCGGAGTAGCTAAGTGGTTCGGCGGCTGCTGTTCTTGAGAGTGGGATGGTGTTCACAGTTCGTGCTCCCTCTTCTAAATTACTCGTCGTTAAGCAGGTACTAAGTGTGACTATTCCTAGACATGATTGTGGTTGAATCAAATGGGGGTACGCAGTAACTGGTCTTGTTTGCTACTTTCCCGGGTTCGATTCCCGGCGGGGTTAGGGATTTTCTCTGCCTCGTGATGACTGGGTGTTGTGTGATGTCCTTAGGTTAGTTAGGTTTAAGTAGTTCTAAGTTCTAGGGGACTGATGACCATAGATGTTAAGTCCCATAGTGCTCCGAGCCATTTGAACCATTTTGTTTGCTAATCGTGCTCTACGCAATGAATCTTTCACTCCGTAGCAGGGTACACGCAGTTTCGAAAGTTACTGAGGACCATTTAACTTGTGATTCATGGAAGCTACATTAGCATATTTGTTTTTCTTTTTTAATATTTATGGTATATTCTTGTTTTTTTTTTCTTCTACGTACAGGAAGCCCTCTTCACAGTGGGTTTATAGGAACAAAAAATAGATCTAGTTTAATCTAATTTAAACCTGATGGATTAAAACTGTGTGCCGTACCAGAACTCGAACACGGAATCTTGTCTTTCATGATAATTGTTCTTATTGACTTAAGTTTCCAGGCACGACGCACCACCCTCCCTCATCTTTCAGCTTAATGCCTGCCCACTATCTCTCACCTACCTTACGAATCTGACAGAGTCTTCCTTGCAAACCTTGCTGGGCTAAGAAATACGTCCAGAGCCCTGAGGATTGTTTCCAGAATGAATCTTTCACACTGTAGCGGTGTGTACGCTATTTCGAAACTTCCCGGCATATTAAAAATGTCTTCCATTACAGAAAATTCCAACTGATTTTCCCAATGAGCAGCTGCATTCGCTATGGGCCGAACAGGCAGCGGCAGCGGCGGCGGCGGCGGCGGTTGCGGCGGCGACGACGCAGCCAGGGGTGCCCGCTTCAAGGCCGTGGCTGTCTTTTACCTCAGCTGTCGGCCGCATTCGTTGGCTTTCGCTCCCGCGGACCGAGAAAAACGCCTCTCTCTGTTTCGTTAGAATCGCAGATCAGACAGCGAAGCTCGTGACTTGCTGATGTAGATACTGCCGAAGAGACTACAGAGCGGCCTCTCCGAGGTATGCCGTGCAGCTGCCTGTTTCTCAACCTGACCTGAAGCTCTGTTTTTGGCAGCACGACGGTGCGGTGCCCCGCCTCCTCATTCTTACGACGTCCCTGTAGCTTGCGTGTACGCGACAAGAGATACGGACAGCAATACGAGCTTATATTTAAAATGAAAGTCAGAAGCAATTATTTTTCACGGAGGCCGTGGTTGTACCAAAAATCTATCTTAAATCTGACAGGCTCTGAATTTGAACTTTCGGACAGGTACATTTACTAGTGAAGTTCCTGCCTTATTCTCTCACCGAGTTAACTGATTCTCTACCAGATAGTTACGCCAGTACAAACAAGCTCGACAGAAGCAGAATTACATCAATGTACTGGATCTGTATTACTATTTCCAAAGCATCTCCAATCCATGTGAAGCGAAATTAAGAATCATTCCTTTAAAAAGGCGAGTCAGTTTCTCTTCTTTACTCTTTAACTGAAGCATGTAATGTAATCAAGCCGGTAATACATTAGGATTCCTACGATACCAGCGGGTATTGATATTCGATATCTTCGTTTATGTAAAGAAAAATCCTTATAAAAACCGTGTCCATAAAAACAATTATTTCAAGTCTAAGGAATTACATCCCATGTACTTAAAACAACTTTGCGTTGTGTATATAGAGGGCTGATGTTATCATAAATTCGTAAGTGCAGTGTTCATTCATAACTGGACTTCATATATGTCACCTATCTTAAAGCAGGGGATTAATTTTGTTAAATCAGTTCCATTAATTGTGCTAAATATGTACCAGAGATATTTCTGACGAAGATATAAACTCTTTGCTTGGCTTAGTATCTCTGCTCCTCTTCTTTGCGTGGAGACTTACTGGGAAATCGTGATAAATGGAAGTCATATCGTTTTGTGAGGTTATAGAAAGAAGATGTATTTTTAGTTTTGCTTGTTCAAATTATGCCGTCATAACACGTGAAATATTGCAGAACACCGACATTTAAAAGTTCAGTTCTTTTACTTCATTTAGGTTTTCGAGAATTACCCGATTTTCACAATCCTTCCATAGGTTAATTATTTTCCGTGCTAAAAGAAAGCCTGTGGACATTATCGTGTCTCCAAAGAAAACTAAGAACCCAAGACAATCAGCTAAGTAAGACTTTATATTTCAGTATGTGGATATGCCCTACGATGTACCGCACTTCAAGGCAAGTCATTGACTATTGCAACATTGAAGGGACAGATTACAAGCAGCATAGCATTTACGTGATCGGTGTAACGAAGTGCAGTTGACGTCCATATTGCCCTATCTTCTTTATTAAAAACCAAAGAAGACTACAACTGAACAGACATTACAGCGAACTGAAATTTAACTTTATACATAGATTATGAATGTTTCTCTGAATGTCGATCACGATTTTTAACCGCAAGAGATAGAAATACTAGTTTTCACTAGTATAATGAGCGTAATGAAAACATAAAAAAATTGTGCTAGAAATCAGAATTATATTCTTCTAGAGCAGCTTGTCCTGTTTTCTGAGGTAGTGTTAAGTGGAAATTTCGTAACGTAGGCAAACAAGAGATTAATTTTAACTGGATAGTTCTGATTACAAAGACGTTTCTTCTGTAAATTATGTGAATCAATTGTCTAAAATACAGTGTGTGTTTGTGTTAATGAAAATTGTGTTAATGAAACCTTATGATTTAATGTTCTTATCATACGAGTGTTGGAAAGAATTTGCAAAGTTATCTACTCACATGATAAGAGTGTGGAATCAATGCTTTTAACTTCCTCGACGCAAATTTCTGTGCTTCATCCTGACCGAGGCAAGAAATCGGCATATGTCCTTCGCAGAATGCAATTTATGTTGCGTTGTGTATATAGAGGGCTGAAGTTATCATAAGTACAGTGTTAATTCATATCTGGACTTCGTATATGTCGTCTATATTACAGCAGGCGATTAATGGGTTCCTGACTGCATTATAACCGTATTCCCATTCGATATTGAAGCAATTTGACAACGTATCGTTAATCACCATTCAGCCAACTTGTGATACAACAGAACTCGTCTGAATGCATGGTGGACGTTAAATACAGGGTGGTCAGAAACAGTCTGAAAAGATTGTAAGCGTGTTTTAGCGTAGGTTGTGCTGAGAAATAATTGTTAAGAAAAAAATTCGAGTTAATTAGCATTGAAGTTAACCAATCAGGCCGTGGCGCCCGCAAATGGAAGTGCCCCCCCCCCCCCCCCAGACACAATAGTGTCAGTTGTTCTCATAACGTAGACGATAGCTCACGGGGCTTCCCAGGCTTTTCTTCGGGTTAGAACTTTACTACCGTCCCATGCACAGCTTTTGTATCGCTTTCTTGTTCGGGCTTTAGGAACCAAACGAAGAACATGTTTGGCGACACCATCTCCGGCAGACCGCTTGAATTTGCGCGCGCATCGGCCTGATTGGTTAACTTCAGTGGTAATAGTCGGAAACGGCGCAACGTATCGAATTCTTTGTAACAATTATTTCTTAGCATGACCAGTCCTGAAATATCCTCACAGGCTTTTCAGACTGTTTATGACAACCCTGCATACACGAGCATCTATGTCGATAATCGTTCACACATTATGGTTGGAGGCTTCATGTCCTAACGAATCAAACAGAAATGCACGGCCACAGAGACAGTGATAAACTGCTTGACAGCAAACAGTCTGCACCGCATTGGAGTGCCGTGCTGCAACTGCGGCGTGGGACAGGTCCGGGTTTCTCTGGGCGCCAGCGGCCGCCAGCCCTGCGGCTATCCCTGGCACACTGGGACACTTCTGAGGCGGCACGACGCTACCACTACACTGGAGCTGCTGAAACATGCACTCCTTGTGTGTCTGCTATTGTGACGAAGTCAGTGTACGATTTCAAGAAACTACGTGTTGTCTAACTACCAGCATTGCTGAATAACATCGTTACGGACTCCGTTGCCGAGGCCCGAAAATTCTCTACGGTCACCCTTTGCGCAGAATTACTGTGCAGCGATCTCAGTAGCAAACAAGGTAAACAAGTGAAGAGGGAAAAATGGTTTAAATGGCTCTGAGCACTGTGGGACTTAACACCTGAGGTCATCAGTCCTCTAGAACTTAGAACTACTTAAACTTAACTAACCTAAGGACAGCACACACATCCATGCCCGAGGCACGATTCGAACCTGCGACCGTAGCGGTCACGCGGTTCGAGACTGTAGCGCCTAGAACCGCACGGCCACTTCGGCCGGCCGTTGACTAAGGACTCTGAGTGTAATGAACATTCGCTCGCCAGGCGGTGCCTCTATTAATTACTGAATACGTATTCGTTATCTTCAACTACCGTTGTAAAATATTTCTACCAAGGGACGAATATATTATATTCGATCATTTTATAATGCATGATGACGGTCAAACACGTAAGGTACTGTAACTAGAGTGCATTCTGTAAAATAAAATATGTAGTTGTATAGAGTAATTATAAGAATATAGTATGGCTCAACGGCCTTTTGCAAGTTTTTTCACTGGACACCGCATCGGCGACTTGCGAGTCCGTGAGCCAACAGCAACCGGTGTTTCCAAACGCTCACACGTCCATGCACTGACTGGGCCCTACATTGTTTAACTTCGGTGATCGGGGGAGAACTGGTGAATCCAACTTGGTAAAGCCACTGGCATTTATGTAGAGAAAATACTAAACAGGACTAGATGCACGAGACAGAATTTCTCAATAGATTGCTAAGTTAAATAATGAAAAGAGAAACAGAAGAAACCTGTGGATCTCGAATCTGGGGGAAAAAATATGAACATAGAAGCACAATCAACAGTAAGATATTTATTCATTTTGTGCAATGCTGTTTAGCTTTGCGAAAATGTGGTATTAGAATCTCGCCAATGCAGGCCAATTCCGCAGTGTACACGCTTTTCTTTCATTTAAAAACAAAACAGTGTGCTACCTGCCATCTTGTATCAGTCGTATCGACTTCCGTATGTTAATTTCAGAAACTAGTTTTGTTCTTACAAATGAAATTCTTAGCACTGAGACATTAATATGACTATTTCTTGGTAACTCAGAGAAGTTCGTTTCTAATCCACCCAAATGAAATCAGTCACAACATCTTCTATCCACATATGCCATTAGTTTCTACAATATATGACCAATACGACGCCCCCTGTTGGGACATCAGTATTTGCGGGAGAAGAACGAAATCTAGGTCATTTTCCTTCTGTTAAAAGCTTTATAACGTCCTATGAACCGTCGCATGGAAAACAGAAACCAAATCTGTTCCTTCGGAGCAGACACAAGCATCTTCACCTCTCCACTGCCAACTTCTTTTGAGCAAAACTAAACGGGCTACATGCCCGAAATTTAATTGACTAAACGTAACTACTGTCGAATGACTCAGACGCTATCGATTCTTTACGCATTGCCTTGTTGTCTTCAGCCCTACCGATTTGCATGTATTCATTTTTGACAGTGTTTCAGACTTCAGTGCAGATAACGCTACGTTGCACAATGGAATTACTAACGACCGTACCATATGTTATGTGCAAGAAGTTTATAATTTACTTCTGATGTTTTATAGTACTTTATAAGGTATAATGGTTGCAGCTTTAGTTGCAGATGTAAATCAGTAAGCAAACAATATTCGAGAATACCGTTTCTCTGGCTGATTAAATTTAGTAAAATTCTTGTAGGTGTGAAACTGCATCATGATGCAAAATAATATAACATTTCATCCAGTCTTGCAAGAAGTGCTCATAAGAGTGAGTATCGTAGTGTCAGACCAGTATTCATAGTATGTGCCATGTGCTGTAGTTGGCAGCACTGTGAGGCAGGACTAGCTGCGATGTGTAATACTGTGCGGACTGCCGCAGGCTGTGACAGCAGTCAGCGAGGATGTATGTCAGAGACGTGGGACAGCCCCCTCTGTATGCAGCAGTCGGCGCGGCGCGGTCGAAGTTTTCGTTTTTTTTGGTGGCGTCCCGTGACTCGCGACATCCTCCTGGAGACGTGGCGCCTACGGCAACGCACTCTGCCAGGGACTCTCCCACGCAGCGACGGCGTGCCAAGTGGTCCATCACGCGCTCCGCCCTGCGCCAGACTCTGTGGCGAAAACACTGGCTCCATATGGCGGTGGCTGGCCAACCGGCCAAAATCCGTTGGCTTCTTATTTCCACTTTCCGGCATCGATGCTTATCAGGTGCTAAAAAAGTGTTCTGCACTGACTGCGTATCTGCGAAAGTCGGCTTGCATTCAAAGGCAGCAGAGAATGAAAGAATGAGCCTTAAGTAAACCAGTAACCGGAAATAAAGGCAGTCGTTCGAAATCACACATCTTCACACAATTATGAAATGAAAGTCTGCTGTAGGATATTGTGTTATTTCATCTCGTGCACGCTTGGATCTTTCTAAGAATGCTGTTGAGTAGGTATCGCAACTTCCTTTGATAAAACACTGCATATTTCAATAGGTTCCAAGAGAGCTAAATAGAGTTCATGTCAGCATGTACGGCAGTTCATTCCATTCTCTCGATTAATCCCTACCCCGGACGAATGAATATGTTCCTGAGGAGGATGCAGTGTAATCGTATTCTATTGTTTCGAAAGAAGAACCCATCGCCAAAACATTGTAGAGCTGGGCCACATTTTGGTGGGATTATAAGCACGCGACATGCATTAGTAAATGTCTGCCTCCACACGCTTTTAACGACTACCATCAGGTTTTAGATAAATCGTTGGTAAAGAGAATGCGATGCGATTCATTCACGTCCCACTCCAGACATTCCCTTGCCTACCTTCGTCACGCGTCATCCGGGAAGGATGACAGGGTATGGGGTTTGTACTGTTACTCGCAATCGACACGCCTAGTCCGCCCCGGTAGCTGAGTGGTCAGCGTGACAGACTGTCAATCCAAAGGGCCCGGGTTCGATTCCCGGCTGGGTCGGAAATTTTCTCCGCTCAGGGACTGGGTGTTGTGTTGTCCTAATCATCATCATTTCATCCCCATCGACGCGCAGGTCGCCGAAGTGGCGTCAAATCGAAAGACCTGCACTAGGCGAACGGTCTACCCGACGGGAGGCCCTAGCCACACGACATTTCCATTTATCGACACCTAGAGGCCATACTGATGCGTGCGATCAATTGCGTACTGTCTGAGTCGATACAGCTCTCGCAATTCGCTGACCTGTTGCATTCTTCTCGGAATCCATACCTATTACGTATGTACTGAACTGATTTCAGCCATACGAGGTGCACACATCCCTTACCGTTATGTATATGTATTTCGCTATGTAGGTAAGACCCACCGGCCTATCATAGTTCAGGAGATATGACGTGACAAACAATGAGATCCGTGAAAAACTATCGCACCATGCCTGACGTTTAAACTTATTAGTTCTGTGCTGCTAGCTCTATTCGCAATAAATTTCGCAGAAAATATCGACATATGCCGCTAAATGCATCTACAAAATTATATCACTGTACCCCAAGTAGTTCAGGATATATGACGTCATAAACTGTGAGACGCGTGAAAAACTGCAGCATTGCGTATGACGTTTAAATTTACTATTTCTTTGCTACTAATTCTGTTCACAACACTTTCGCAGACTGTATGCACGTAATTCGCCAAATTTACTTACAAGGTTATATCGTTGTATGACAGTTCAAGAAATATGACACCAAAAACACTGAGATGTGTGCCAAACTGCCGGATCATGCATGACGTTTAAACTTATTACTTTTTTATTACTTACTCTATTCGCAACACATTTTGCAGACAGCATGCACACGTACCACTGAGTGTACTTACAAAATTATATCGTTGTATGACGCATAGTTCAAGATAAATGACATCGCAAACACTGAGATGCGTGATAAACAGCCACATCTTGCGTGTAGTTTTAATACATTATTTCGCTACTAAGACGCTCCTACTGTCGAGTCATCTTATGGCCTGGCACAAGCCAGCACTTTTGACGGCTTTCAACTGTGAAACGCAGATGGCTGTAGACGAGAGCGTTAGCCCTTTATAGAGCTATGAAGAGGCGTCGCCGTAGAGACGTTTAGAAAATCGTGCAGCAGACAGGCGAAGCAGCTGTACTCATACATTTGTACGTTAAGCATATTTTTGTAGACTATTTCATGGTTACAAAGGAGTTTTCGCGAATACATGGAAATGAATTTTTATGTATATTATACACTCCTGGAAATTGAAATAAGAACACCGTGAATTCATTGTCCCAGGAAGGGGAAACTTTATTGACACATTCCTGGGGTCAGATACATCACATGATCACACTGACAGAACCACAGGCACATAGACACAGGCAACAGAGCACGCACAATGTCGGCACTAGTACAGTGTATATCCATCTTTCGCAGCAATGCAGGCTGCTATTCTCCCATGGAGATGATCGTAGAGATGCTGGATGTAGTCCTGTGGAACGGCTTGCCATGCCATTTCCACCTGGCGCCTCAGTTGGACCAGCGTTCGTGCTAGACGTGCAGACCGCGTGTGACGACGCTTCATACAGTCCCAAACATGCTCAATGGGGGACAGATCCGGAGATCTTGCTGGCCAGGGTAGTTGACTTACACCTTCTAGAGCACGTTGGGTGGCACGGGATACATGCGGACGTGCATTGTCCTGTTGGAACAGCAAGTTCACTTGCCGGTCTAGGAATGGTAGAACGATGGGTTCGATGACGGTTTGGATGTACCGTGCACTATTCAGTGTCCCCTCGACGATCACCAGTGGTGTCTGGCCAGTGTAGGAGATCGCTCCCCACACCATGATGCCGGTTGTTGGCCCTGTGTGCCTCGGTCGTATGCAGTCCTGATTGTGGCGCTCACCTGCACGGCGCCAAACACGCATACGACCATCATTGGCACCAAGGCAGAAGCGACTCTCATCGCTGACGACGACACGTCTCCATTCGTCCCTCCATTCACGCCTGTCGCGACACCACTGGAGGCGGGCTGCACGATGTTGGGGCGTGAGCGGAAGACGGCCTAACGGTGTGCGGGACCGTAGCCCAGCTTCATGGAGACGGTTGCGAATGGTCCTCGCCGATACCCCAGGAGCAACAGTGTCCCTAATTTGCTGGGAAGTGGCGGTGCGGTCCCCTACGGCACTGCGTAGGATCCTACGGTCTTGGCGTGCATCCGTGCGTCGCTGTGGTCCGGTCCCAGGTCGACGGGCACGTGCACCTTCCGCCGACCACTGGCGACAACATCGATGTACTGTGGAGACCTCACGCCCCACGTGTTGAGCAATTCGGCGGTACGTCCACCCGGCCTCCCGCATGCCCACTATACACCCTCGCTCAAAGTCCGTCAACTGCACATACGGTTCACGTCCACACTGTCGCGGCATGCTACCAGTGTTAAAGGCTGCGATGGAGCTCCGTGTGCCACGGCAAACTGGCTGACACTGACGGCGGCGGTGCACAAATGCTGCGCAGCTAGCGCCATTCGACGGCCAACACCGCGGTTCCTGGTGTGTCCGCTGTGCCGTGCGTGTGATCATTGCTTGTACAGCCCTCTCGCAGTGTCCGGAGCAAGTATGGTGGATCTGACACACCGGTGTCAATGTGTTCTTTTTTCCAATTCCAGGAGTGTACCAAAAACACAGATCGTTTTTTGTTTTTGTTCTATAGAAATTTGGCCAAATGAATACCCTGGCAACGCCGAGTTTGTCAGCTAGTCTTGAATACTTTGTGCCATAAAGTACTGTTTTAGAATGACGTTACTGTCACTTACTCCGATCCGCTGCGCAGTTTTCCGTACAAAACCCGTTCTGGCCGTAAAGTGACAACTCACAAAGGATATTGACGAGATTTCACTCTGGAATGAAACGATTTCTAAGAGTTTATGGTGAGATAAGATTAGACTCTAAAGTGGGTGTTCTAAAAGCGTCCGCAAGAAGCTATCTATCTTACACAGATAGTTTTTAAATATACTGAGCGCGTTGTAGGAGAGTTGTCTAGAACATCTTGTAAAGACCAAATTTCATATTTCCGCAACTGACTCACGATACATATTATACTGATTAACATCCATTGTCATTACCAATATTTCTACCACGTAATAGTACAAAGTATGAAGAAAATACTAGGCCCAAAAACAACCCGTACAACGACTTCAAGGGTTTAACATTAGTACAGAAAGGAGTCAAATGCACGGATACACACGAATTCCACAACTGGCAAAGCAATAGTAAATGTCTTATGGGAGAAGGACTCTCTCGTAGTGACGCTGATGCCTGTAGCTTTGGACTTGTTCGCCTTTGCCACAAGGCTTGGTAATAAGCGCACCTAGAGTAGATTTGTGGTCTTTAGGAATCTTGCGTTGATTGACTGTTCCGTCGGATCACGGTAGAATATTTTACACATTATGGATGAAAACACTCACAACACTAGTGTAACATTCTACAATATTTGTTATTTATTTCAAAAACCGGTTTTCGGCTGTTACGCCATGATTAGATACAAAGATAAGTACGTGGTGCAGTGAAATGTTTTGGATCAAAGACCCTAAACTAGTGCACCTACAGAGTATTTCCATTTACAGAGAAAAGTTAACTTTAATGGACATATGGTTATTAAGGTCCATCAACCGAAACTTCGTAATGAATGACCAAGCATTTTTCTCTTATCCATCACTTCTGACTGCAGATACTAATCGTAATCCCAATCTCGCCATTCTGTGAATTACCCCTCCTACTCTCAGGACCCATTTTCTTTTATTTCAATTGCTGCAATTGCTATTGTAATACAAAATTTTACTTTGTAAATCAACAGCTGCTTCACTTACCTGCTTAATCTCACTTGTTTGCATTATCTGATCATAACTTAGGACCTATTAAAGACAAGATTATTTTGTGCAGACACACCTTTGCAACATGGCACAAAAGTTTATTGTTTAATTTATTTTCTTCTAAGAACAACTGTTGTAATTTGTAAATAGTTCATCAGTTAATGTGCCAGATATTTTATCTTAGTTAAATAATCTTACATCGCATTTACACTGAAATAATCCGTCCTGTTTTATTCCTAAACTTAGCGTTAACATTTCTCTGGAAACGGAGGTGCTCTGTAGATGCACTGCTTGAAAATCTTTGATACAATAAAATGTCACTGCATCACATGCTTATCTTTGTACCTGATGAGGGCGTAACACCCGAAAACCGGTTTTTGAAACAAATAATAAGTACTGTAGACTTTTACACTAATGTTGCGTGTGTTTTCGTTCGTAATGCATTAGGAATATTATCAAACTGAAAATAAATTAACACTACGAAATTATCTGAAGTTAACTATCGGCCCACTGAGACATCTGTACGGCCTACATAGTAGTCACTGATCAGAAAATCGAGCTGCCAACTCATTGGCAAGAAACGACATTCCTTAGAGTACCACTTCTTTTAGGTTACCCAATTTAACTGTAAAATCAGCAGAACACGCACAGAAGAAGTCCTCTGAGACGGCTGCTGCGTTATTTCCTCGAACGGAAGGTCCTTGGCCCGAGCATCGCTTCTCTGGAACAGCGCCGCGTCCGCAGGGGACAAAGTGGTGGCCAGTGGCGGCGGCAGCCGCGGAAAAACGTGACCACGTGGAGCGTGCCGAGGTCGCCCTGTTCCCGGGCGAGCCGGCGCTCCACCGCCTTCTGTACCCCCTCCTCCCTGTGGATTCGCAGTCTGCGACTCTGGTACTGCTGGTGCGTAAATGCCAATGTTGTCGTAGTGCGAAGATTGGACTAATACCAACGCTTTCTACAGCAGCACTTACGTAGCCCATCATCTCCAGGCTGAATGATTTGCCAGCTTTTCGAGACTAAAGATGGAAAATTAAGGGAACACTTCTACAGGTAGTAAGGCTTTCAATCCTTGATAAAGAACACTTTTTTTTCGTACTGACGACGCTGCGTACAGCCACGATAACGATGCTGCAGATGATTCCACAATATATTACGCGGCAAAAGAATTTAATTTAGAACATAAACTGACGGAAAAAATCGCAACACGGAGAAAGAGTTGTGTGACATAAGCAGCAGTTGGTAGGCGTCTTTCTACATCTGAGAGATAAGGTCTATTCAGTTTCGTGCCAGTCGCATAAGAGGGGCGCTAGTAGCGCTACTATGAGGATGCAGATCACAATAGCTTTCAGTGCACGCTGTAACGGTCGTGAGAGTTAGTTACCTTTGAGATGGGATGTGGTGCATGAATGTTAGTGAAGAATGCCTTTGAGCCGACAAAGAAACCATTATCAACATCTCTCTGAGTTTGAACGAGATTGTGTAATTGGGCTACGAGAAGCTGTATGTTCCTTCTGCGATGTTGCAGGAAGACTTGGCAGGAATGTAGCCACTGTACATGATTGCTGGCAGCGGCGGTCACGAGACTGTACGGTCACAAGAAGACCGGTCTCCGGACGACCAGGGGGCACTACCGAGAGCGACGACCATCGGTTCGGCGTATGGCTCTGGTGCATCGTACTGCACCTGCGACAGCAATTGGAGCAGTAGTTGGCACCACACTGACACAACGAACAGTTACAATCGGTTAGTTTAACACAGCTTCGAACCAGACGCTTGCATTCCACTGACCCAAAACCACTGTCATTTGCGACTTCAATGGTGTCAAGCGAGAGCTGACTGGAGGGCGCGTTGGAGGTCTGTTGTGTTTTCTGATGGCAGCTGGTTCTGGCTTATGCCAGTGACGGTCATGTGTTGGTTAGAAGGAGGTCAGGTGAGAGCCTGCAACCAATCTGTCTGCGTGTTAGACACACTGAACCTGCACTTGGAGTTACGGTCAGTGCTGCGATTTCGTATGACAGCAGCAGCACTGTCGTGGTTTTCCCATGCAACCTGAATGCAAATTTACTGGTTAGTCTGGTGGTTCGACCTGTTGTGCTGCCATTCATGAGCAGCATTCCTGGGGGTGTTTTCCAACAGGATAACGATCGCTCACATACCGCTGTTGTAGCCCAACGCGTTCTACAGAGTGTCTGCATGTTGCCCTGGCCTGCTCGATCACCGTATCTGTCTCCAACCGAGAACATGTGGGACATCATCGGACGACAATTGAAGCGTCATCCGCAACAAGCATTAACCGTCCTTGTATTGACCGATTAAGTGCAACAAACTTGAAACTCCATTCCATAAACTGACATCCGGCACCTGTATAACACAACTCAGGCACGTTTACATGCTTTCATTCAACATTCTGGCGGTTACACCGATAATTAATGTACCAGCATTTCACATTTGCAATAGTTCCCGCGCTTGCATTGACCTGTGACTTTGCAGTGTTAATCAGTTATATATGTTACCTACATTCCCAAAATTTCACTACCCTACATAAATTTTTTTGGTGTTGCGATTTTACCCGTGTATATGCTGCTCCGTTCTGGCACAGGCCAATCAGGACCGACCGACCTCCGTGTCATCCTCAGCCATCAGCTCCTTATTTGGTATCACGAGGCTGAGTGGGCTGCGTTCCAGTCCTCATGCCAAGAAAAAATCCCTGGCCATATCGGGAATTAAACAAGTTTCCACCTAATGGCAGTCAGTTAGTACGGAAGTATATGGTATTTTAAATGGGTAAGAATACTGATATATCACTGACTGATTAACCGCCTATTTGCAGTGTCTGAAAGTCTACTGAAAAACTGTATGGCTTTCCTGGTAGTCCGTGCTGGTAGTTGGCTCAAATCAGAGACTGATAGTAAGGTGAAGCTAAGAGTTCACCGAACCGTCATATGAAAAGATGTGGAAGAGGGAGAGAGAATTTGTAACAGCAGACGATCGTAAATCTGTCGATATAGGAATTGAACGTGCGTGGTAAATGTGATGGACAAGAAGAACTATCAAAGATACTTAACTGGTTCTTTCATCGCTTCTTGGTAGAACAACTTCATTATTATAAACGGAAAGCATAATATTGTGTGCGTTCATTTATTTTTGTTAACTGGTTTACGCATTACAAGGCCCTCATCGTCATCAAAGATGGTACAGTATTTGTGAACGACTTTGAAAATGATGTTACACATCAAGAATGAGGCACGAGCGTAGAGTAAATGTCATCTTTAACAATATTCTGCACTTCGATTTATTAGTACTGTACAGGGAAAATACACTATGGTTACTTACTATGCATTTCTACACCCATCGATACGCTCAACTGTGTCAGCTATATATCGGGAAGAAGTCATAGTGTAACAATGAGCGCGTACAGACAAGGAAGGTGCGAATGGTTACAGGTAGGTGTTGACTGTATAGTGAAGCATACATGATGGACTATGATAAATAGCATACATTCGAAGGAGGGCGTCGTAGGCTTTGTATCTCACGGAAAACTCTTTAGACTATTACAGCAACAAGTTTTCTGTGAGCAGTCTACTCCCTAGTCAAGTTCATATGGTTCCTGTAAAAACGGAAAAGATGAAATTAAAATAATAAGAGCTCTCACAGGAATATGTAAATAGTCCCACACTCCGCCAGTGAATGATTTTGAAGGAAAGTTGAGTGTTAGAAATAGAAGTACGCTCCTCCACGCGCTGCATAGCGTTTCGTGGCACGTGTAAGCAGGTGTATAAACAAGTACATTCTTAGAAGAAATACTGCATTTTTTCAGAGGCAAAGATCAGCACGTTTACTGTGAATATACTTCGTCCTTCTTTTCACGAATATTTCTGCGAACCATTAGATTGGTCTTCCCTGGAATTAACTGTACAGGCTCAATGAGTCCAACGTATTTGCTACGCGGACCTTATACAACCAGTGTTGTACGTATAATAGAAAGTACTTTCGCGTCTGTACGCTCTGTGACAACTAGAAGTTTGTTGTGTGAGACGATCACTTTCAATCTCTCTCGAATAATATTTCACTTATACTTTGAGTACTGGTTGTAATACTTGTTTACTGTGCTGCCCATCTCTTACAGAGGAAAGCCTGCTACATGAACAGAGAAATTTCACATCGCTACTACCGGCCGCTATCGGCAAAGTACCGCTCTCGTAAAGGAACATGGTACGTATAACAACGTAAAGTGGATGAGGTTCGACGCATGCGCTTGTACTTAGTCATTGCTGCAAAGCGGTTGTAGCAGGGACTGCTCGGGGCAGCGGTGGAGGAAAGCGCCAGGTAGCGAGCGGCAGGGTCGGGTGCGCAGAAATGCCAGCGAGAAATGCCACGGACGCAGGCGCGGAGCCGTGCATGGCTGCAAGCCGCCAGCCTACAGGCCAGCCCTGCTGGCAACCACTCTCCTCGTCAAGCTGCACATTTTCTCGCCATTTTCACGCTCTGCTGTTTCTGCAGCTTGGTTGCTAACGTTTCGTTTACTTGTCTGGCGTTCTCATTTGTCGAAGTTACAACAGGACGCTTTGTGAGAGAATATCGTGTCTCTGCTGTTTTAGCAATCTATCAGGACTTGCATTAATACCTGGTTAGTTACCTGACCGTCTATGCTACACTGTACCACTCACTCTCAACTACACTACTGGCCATTAAAATTGCTACACCTAGAAGCAATGCAGATGATAAACGGGTATTCATTGGACTAATATATTATACTAGAACTTACATGTGATTACATTTTCACGCAATTTGGGTGCATAGATGCTGAGAAATCAGTACCCAGAACAACCAACTCTGGCCGTAATAACGGCCTTGATTCGCCTGGGCATTGAGTCAAACAGAACTTGGATGGCGTGTACAGGTACAGCTGCCCATGCAGCTTCAACACGATACCACAGTTCATCAAGAGTAGTGACTGGCGTATTGTAACGAACCAGTTGCTCGGCCGCCATTGACCAGACGTTTTCAGTTAGTGGGAGATCTGGAGAATGTGCTGGCCAGGGCAGCAGTCGAACATTTTCTATATCCAGAAAGGCCTGTACACGACCTGCAACATGCGGTCGTGCATTATCCTGCTGAAATGTAGGGTTTCGCAGGGATCGAATGAAGGGTAGAGCCACGGGTCGTAACACAACTGAAATGTAAAGTCCACTGTTCAAAGTGCCGTCAATGCGAACAAGAGGTGACCGAGAAGTGTAACCCATGGCACCCCATACCACCACGCCGGGTGATACGCCATTATGGCGATGACGAATACACGCTTCCAATGTGCGTTCACCGCGATGTCGCCAAATACGGATTCCACCATCATGATGCTGTAAACAGAACATGGATTCATCCGAAAAAATGACGTTTTGCCATTCGCGCACCCAGGTTAGTCGTTGAGTACACCATCGCAGGCGCTCTTGTATGTGATGCAGCGTCAAGGGTATACGCAGCCATGGTCTCCGAGCTGATAGTCCATGCTGCTGCAAACGTCGTCGAACTGTTCGTGCAGATGGTTGTTGTCTTGCAAACGTCCCCATCTGTTGACTCAGGGATCGAGACGTGGCTGCACGATTCGTTACAGCCATGCGGATAAGATGCCAGTCATCTCGACTGCTAGTGATATGAGGCCGTTGGGATCCAGCACGGCGTTCCGTTTTACCCTCCTGAACCCACCGATTCCATATTCTGCTAACAGTCATTGGATCTCGACCAACGCGAACAGCAATGTCGCGATACGATAAACCGCAATCGTGATAGGCTACAATCTGACCTTTATCAAAGTCGGAAACGTGATGGTACGCATTTCCCGTCCTTACACGAGGCATCACAACAACGTGTCAGCAGGCAACGCCTGTCAACTGCTGTTTGTGTATGAGAAATCGGTTGGAAATTTTCCTCATGTCAGCACGATGTAGATGCCGCCACCGGCGCCAACCATGTGTGATTGCTCTGAAAAGCTAATGATATGCATATCACAGTATCTTCTTCCTGTCGGTTAAATTTCGCGTCTGTAGCCCGTCGTCTTCGTGGTGTAGCAATTTTAATGGCCAGTAGTGTAAGAAAATATGTTCATTTGTGTTGTAGTCGAAGGGAGTTGTAAGGCGGTAAATACAACCCCAGTTCATTGCTGATGCGGATCGAAGACTATTGTAACTGGACACATCAATGATAAATTTGGTGTATTAGTATTTAACTATTTTACATCTTCTTTCTACCACCGCGCCGAGATCGTTGTTGTTCCCTAATGTGTAGGTTCTGCATACCGAGACACCCGGTTCGAAAACTTATGGTGGAGGATATATTCAGAAATTTACTGTGCAGTTTCCGGTTATCGGACTGTGCGCCACTGTACTGGGTTAGGTCCTATGTATTTTCAGAGAATTTCCCATTTAGTGTGGATGAGTGAGACACTTGACAGGTCCCCCCTGTGCTATTCGAGGAGAGTGACAAGCCATGACGCTGCATCGTGCATAATGATCACATCACCCTCACAGTTTCTTTCTATCAAAATACACAGATATATTTTTTCTAGCATTAGCGCACACCTAGCACCGTCAACGGCACCATCAATAATATTCGATATTAAAAATATGCCACAATGTGGAGTCACAGAAGGACAAAATTAAAGTTTTTTCGTTCAAGAACCCCTTTAAAGACTAAGATAATGAATAATCGGAAATTGTGTGCTAGATGGGGACCAAAACTGTTCACCAATGTTCGCATTACATCAGTCGCATTCCGCAGATATATGTGGAAAGAAGGATGAGTATTTTATTTAACCGCAGTACAATAAAATGAGTTAACTTCGTGAAATATTATTGTACTACAGTGATAGTATGATCGCAGTATAACCTAAAATACCAATTGCAATGTAACTTAAAATATCAATTTTTAGAGCTTTTCATTGGGGTATAAGGAGTTCCCAATGAAAGATTTTTTTTAACCTGTCTTAACTTCGGAACAACACATCTATTCTAGTTGCGCGCATTTCCAGGCCCTGTGGTAAAGACTAGCAAGTCCAAAGCCTACAGATATCAGTGTCACTACGATAAAGTCCTTCTTCCAAGGGAACAACAGCGATTATGGGAAATAAAAATGTAAAAACGCAGGAGACCGTACATTCTGCCGCAGCTTTGAAACATGTACATTTTAAGTTCCGTGTTACTACAGTTCAGTGTAATAATGCACAAGATATTTAATGCTGATTGTACTGGTGATATGTTACGTGTAAACACCGGATGAATCACAGCCTGTTTAACGTCAAAAGTTGAACTCGGTTACCTTCCAACTTGGGCTGTCACAAACTTACTCCCACTATCACAAGCACACGACAGGGTGTATCATGGAAGTTCAGATGTATACAGCCGTTTAAGCTATCTGCGTTCCCCACATTGCGAACTATAAACAGTGTTGGGGAACTCAGCGGAGCGCCTACATGATCTGAGTAACTGGGAAGGAACTGATACTGTACTGTGTCAGTTCGATGATGCACGCCATCACAGTGAGTTCCTCTTTATTTCATCTTAGCGTCCAGGTAATCTCCTTTCCTGCCATGTTTTCAGTTTTGAAAAACTCTGTTTATTACGGGAAATGTGATCTTCAAACTGTCACAAAATTATCGCAACTTTCTTGGGACCATTCTTCCTTTGAATTTTTTAGCTTTTACCACAAAATTTTTTAAGAGTTCTCTTTGGCATCTAGATATTATCCTCTTCTTGGTCGATATACTGTTGGTGGTGTACACTGGCAAAGTTTTCGCTGTAGGTGTTCATATTGTGATTGCCAGATACTACAACAAAAAGCACTGTAACAGAAATAGGCGCTTTTTTATTTTATTATTGTATGAAATCATTATTTCATTAAGAAAATAAAAAAGAATTTCTTCCAAGATTACTGTTTTCAACTTTCTGTAGTGCCTAAAACTATATATGTAACAACAGCGCATTTATGGGTGAATTTTCTTTGCATGAATTTGCCGTAGGTAACAAATAATGCTAGAATAATCCAGAAATGTTTCGACGAATTGTTAAGAGCCGATAGCTAATATAAGTGAATTACGAGATCAATCTGTAACATTTCCGTTACTAGACAGCATAGGAAATACTGGGTAAGTGGCACATTCACTAAACTGTCTGTCAGTAATAGGCCAGTGTGGTCAGAGTTACGATAGCGATAACGCCACATTGCTTCTTGTACTTCTGCAGTAACCGTACAGAATGAGCGTTGCAACTGAAAACCTAAAAGTAACATTCGTTCAGTAACGTTGTTTTCAGTCACAAAAAAAATCTCAGAGATATTGCCATTGGTCATGACATTTGTGCTGCATATGAACTGAAAGCGATGAGTGAAGATATTATGCGGTACTGATTTGTTGAAGAGTGAAAGAACGAATGTTCATGATCACAGAAGTGTCCGCAAGAGCAACGAAGTGTTACAGAAAATCGATAATTTTACGATTTTTCGATAGTCGTACAAGGTCTCGCTTACTCCTTGAATTGTTTTTTTGATACTGTGCCCAAAAAATTTGGGTGCCACAACTTCTGTTCGCATAGGCTTACAAACCTCTTACGTGACTGAACTTCACGCAGAGGGAATTTGTTGCATCCTCATCTACATGATTACTCTGCAATTCCCAATTAAGTATTCATCGAACCGCCTTCAAGCTTTATCTCTGCCGTTCCAATCTTGAACAGCGCGCGAGAAAAATGAACGCTTAAATCTTTGCATGCGAGCTCTGATTTCTCTTATTTTATTATGATGATCATTTCTCGCGCCAATAAAATATTTTCGCTTTCAGAGGAGAATATTGGTGATTGGAATTTCATGAGAAGATTCTACCGCAATGAAGTCGCCTTTGTTTTAATGACTGCCACATCAATTCGCGTATCATATCAGTGACACTCTCTCCCCTTTTTCGCGATAATTCAAACCGAGCTGCCCTTCTTTGAAATATTTCGATGTTCTCCGTCAGTCCTGTCTGATTCGAATCCCATTACTCCAGAACGGGACAGGTAAGCAGAGTGTAGGCAGTATCTTTAGTAAACCTGTTGCATTTTCTAAATGTTCTGCCAATAAATCGCAGTCTCTGATTCGCCTTCCCCGCAACATTACAGTGTGATCGTTCCAGTATTCGTAATCCCTAAGTATGTAGTTGCATCGCCAGCCTTTAAAATAGCTCTGAGCACTATGGGACTTAACATATGAGGTCATCAGTCCCCTAGAACTTAGAACTACTTAAAGCTAACCAATCTAAGGACATCACACACATCCATGCCCTAGGTAGGATTCGAACCTGCGACCTTAGCAGTTGCGCGGTCCCGGACTGAAGCGCCTAGAACCTCTCGGCCGCCGCGGCCGGCGACAGCCTTTAGATTTGTATGATTTATCGTCTGATCGAAATTTAGCAGATTCCTTTTAGTGCTCGTGTGGATGGCTCCACGTTTTTCATTATTTGGCCTCAAATGTCACTTTTAGCACCATAGAGATACATTACTCGCTAGATATATGAAAACATGCTTAGATATAAAAGGTGATTATCCAGAAAGGTAATACATACACTTTGAAGATTTTCAAATACATTTTTCCTTATTCCAGTATTTTACTAATTTCCAGGGGATCTTTAATACCACATCTGCGATACAGAGCGTCTGCGAGGCTTTGAACGGCAAGTGGCGCTGGCGACAGTGTTGGTAAGCCAGTGTGTGGGGTGGAGAGGTGCCAGCGGAGTCGGCTGCAGCCGCAGGGCGTGAAGGTGCACGGAGCCGCCGAGTGTGGTGTTGCGGCAGTCCGCGTCAGATGTTGTATGCAGATTGGGGAGCGTAGGCTGCAAGCCGCCGGAAGCTCTTCTCCTTGGCGGGTGTGCCCAGCCTCCGCCGCACGCAACGTCCACCGCACACCCTGCACGGTACTCTGTACTGTACTCACTGCTGGCCGCTACTCAGTAAGCCGACCCTGACACACATCTCCCTATCCCACACTCATCTCCTCAGTAGCCGTCGCTCCGGAGCCTCCGCACGCTGCTGCAGCTCTGACTACTACTGTGATTCATTATCCACTGTGCTAAAACTATTTCGACAGAAGTACCAGAGGATTTCCTGTATTGGTCTATTAAGTATTGGCCAACCAAAAAAACTAGATTTCATAAAGGTTTACTGCAGCAGCTCCATTTAAATATATTAGGTTGCTGCATAAGTTCGTAGCGTTTTTGTTTTGCGTGTTGCTATTCTGGCTATCATCAGTTTATTTATCGACTGTCATTTTTTATTTGAAATCACTGTTGCCACTTGAGTGACACATTTTCATTTTGTCATTTCGATATAGTGAATTGAGCTGTGGACATTAGTAAATGGAGTGCCAAGCGGAGAAATCGCCACATTTCCGACATAATCTTCTGTTTGAGTACAATAGAGGAGTGACTGCAGCGGAGGCAACCATAAACATTTGAGCCGTGGAAGGGGATAATGCCGCTGGACAGAACACGGCAAGAAAATGGTTTTCTCTTCCTAAGGATGATAGTTTTGACATTAGTGACACTCCACGCTCAGGAAGACTTTCGGTCTTTGATCAAGATCGTTTAAACGTATTTATCCACAATGATCCACGTCAGTGTAAGGCAAATGTGATGAACAGTGTTCATTCCACCATCGTGCAAAATTTGCATGCAACAGAGGAGGTTCAAAAATTAGGTGTGTGGGTGGCCATATTTGCATCCGTGGTTACTCGTCATCAGTTGACTCGTGAACAAAACCGACCATTCCTATGCGGTATCGTTACGGGTGACGAGAAATGGTGTCTTCACGCTAATATAAGGAAAACAAATGAATGGTTCTGCCCAAACAAAGCAGCAACACCCCATACAAAGACTTGTGCGCATCCACATAAAATGTTATGCGCCCGGTGGAGCGGCGACGGTGTAGCTTCCCGAGGTGTAACCATCACTGCTTACATTTACTGCCGCGTTGTGTAGCCGCGCGGTTTCGGGCGCCTTGTCGCGGTCCGCGCGGCTCCCTCCGTCGCAGAGGTTCGAGTCCTCCCTCGGACATGGGTATGTGTGTTGCCCTTAGCGTAAGTAAGTTTAAGTTAGCTTAAGTAGTGCGTAAGCTTAGGGACCGATGGCTTCATCAGTTTGGTCTCGTAAGACCTTACCACAAATTTCCAAAAAATTACATTTACTGTTAACAACTGAGACGTCTTGCAGGTGCAATGCAATGACTATGGCCAGGAAGACTGCGTGAAGTGATGCTGCTCCACAGTAATGCCCGCCTGCATTCTTCAAAAATGGTTCAAATGGCTCTGAGCACTATGGGACTTAACTTCTGTGGTCATCAGTCGCCTAGAACTTAGAACTACTTAAACCTAACTAACCTAAGGACACCACACACATCCATGCCCGAGGCAGGATTCGAACCTGCGACCGTAGCACCGCCTGCATTCTGCTAGACTGACAAAAAACATTATAAGAAATTGGTTTGGGAAATCATTTCGCAGCTACGTTATTCATCCGATCTTGCGTCCTCAGATTTTCACATTTTCCGCTCTCAATAGAACAACCTTGAACTTCCTTTCCGGATGAAAATGCGCTCCGAACATGGCTTGACGATTTCTTCGTCTCAGAACCACGTGATGTCTACAGTGCGGGAATCGACAAGTTAGCGTAGCGTTGACAGACTGTGGTAAATAATGAAGCAGGATATATTACTGATGACTAAAGTCTCTGTAACGTGTTTATTGAACTTAAGGGAAAACGCTACAAACATACGCACCAACTCAATAATCAGGATATATGGTAGGTAGGCACATAAGATATAGTAAATAGGTGTTCCTTAATATGATATTACCATGCTACTAGTACCTTATCTTTACGATAAACCACGCTAGTACACGTAGCGAGGACTAGAGGGACGTGGAGGAGAAGTGGGGGAAGGAGAGAGAGAATTTTCCCTCTATATGGTAAAAGCTAAGGCACCATCTAATAGATATCACTGGTATAACGAATAATGTAAGCCGCTGGCAGTTTGAGAACAATGAGAATATTGTCCAAACTGACGAGTCTATGGTACGCTAGCATGCGACGTTCTTAAAAATGAAACCTCACACGGAACTGGAGCCGATCGCGGTGGCCACGTGGTTCTAGGCGCTGCAGTCCGGAACCGCGCGACTGCTACGGTCGCAGGTTCGAATCCTGCCTCGGGCATGGATGTGTGTGATGTCCTTAGGTTAGTTAGGTTTAAGTAGTTCTAAGTTCTAGGGGTCTGATGACCTCAGATGTTAAGTCCCATAGTGCTCAGAGCCATTTGAACCATTTGAACGGAACTGGATCTACAAGATCTTTCTCACATGCTGGATACTTCTGCGTTTCTCAAGTGCTGGATATTTGCTCTAGGCGGTGTCTTCAAAACATTGGGTGAAATAAGCTTATATCGGTAAGTGATGTGTTAATAAGACCGAAAACTATATGAGGAAGATTAAAATTCTACGTCGCATCGTCATAAATGCAATAGTGGCCTATTAGTTCAGACATGAAAGGTCAAATTTTACTTTGGAAGGCAAATGTTTGTCTCTCCAGCCAGGCTGAAGATTAAAATTTAAGCAGGAAATTTCGGCGGCTGACTTATTTCTCTTCGTTGCGAGCAATGGTCTCAGATTTGCTCTGTCTTTCTGTTCCAAGGAAAGGCAGCGAAAATTTACAGGCAAAGATACTTAAGTCAGCTGTAGAAATACTGTAAATAAAAGTGAATTCGTGAAAGTGGGTAGACACTTGAAAACATATCTATCCTCAGACCCGTAAAATCTGATAAGTAATATCATTATTTCGACTGTCGGCATTCAGCAAAAACATTGTATAGTCCAGCACTCGGCAGAACAGAACTAAACTTTCTGTAGAGACACCTCACCGATTCAATAAATAATGAAACACACTTTTTTCTGAAAACGGGTTGGTTTTATTCAGAATTCCAATATGCCATATTATTCCCCATTCTTTTGGCTATGAAATTCTATTTTTCAAAACATAATCTCCGTTATAAAGGTCGAGGTACATGAAAGGGAAGCAGTAGTTGGGAAGGGAGTGGGACAGGGTTGTAGCCTATCCCCGATGTTGTTCAATCTGTATATTGAGCAAGCAATAAAGGAAACAAAAGAAAAAAATCGGAGTAGGAATTCAAATCAATGGAGAAGAAATAAAAACTTTGAGGTTCGCCGATGACGTTGTAATTCTGTCAGAGACAGCAAAGGACCTGGAAAGAGCAGCTGAACGGAATGGATAGTGTCTTGAAAGAAGGATATAAGATGAACATCAACAAAAGCAAAACGAGGATAATGGAATGTAGTCAAATTAAATTGGGTGATGCTGAGGGAATTAGATTAGGAAATGAGACGCTTAAAGTAGTAAATGAGTTTTGCTATTTGGGGAGCAAAATAACTGATGATGGTCGAAGTAGAGAGGATATAAAATGTAGACTGGCAATGGCAAGGAAAATGTTTCTGAAGAAGAGAAATTTGTTAACATCGAGTATAGATTTAAGTGTCAAGAAAGTCGTTTCTGAAAGTATTTGTACGGAGTATAGCCATCTATGGTAGTGAAACGTCGAAGATAAATAGTTTAGACAAGAAGGGAATAGAAGCTTTCGAAATGTGGTGCTACAGAAGAGTGCTTAAGATAGATGGGTAGATCACATAACTAATGAGGAGGTATTGAATAGAATTGGGGAGAAGAGAAATTTGTGACACAACTTGACTAGAAGAAGGGATCGGCTGGTAGGACATATTCTGAGGCATCAAGGGATCACCAATTTAAGTAATGGAGGTCAGCGTGGAGGGTAAAAATCGTAGAGGGAGACCAAGAGATGAATACACAAAACAGCTTCAAAAGGATGTAGGTTGCAGTAGTTACTGGGAGATGAAGAAGTTTGCACAGGATAGGGTAGCATGGAGAGCTGCATCAAATCAGTGTCTGGACTGAAGACCACAACAACAACAACAACAACAATCTCCGCGCAATGCGACGGCCTTACACAGTCTTACTGGGAGCGCCTGTGTGCCCGCATGGTACCGCTCTGCTGGTCGACGTCGGAGCCAATGTTTTGCTGGGTCAATAACGTCCCGATCACCCAGGTACTGCTTCCTGCGGAGTGCATCCTTCATTGGGCCAAACAGATGGAAGTCGGAAGGTGTGAAATGGTTGTAGGGTGGATGAGGAAGAACAGCCCATTGAAGTTTCGTGAGCTGCTCTCGAGTGCACAGACTTGCTTGAAGCCTTGTGTTGTCATAGAGAAGGACAAATTCGTTTGCATTTTTGTGGCGACGAATACGCTGAAGTAGTTTCTTCCATTTCCTGAGGAGTGCCCAGTACACTTGAGAGTTGCTCGTTGCACTACGGATACGACATCAAACAGAATAACTCCTTCAGAGTCCCAGAAGACCGTCGCCATGACTCTACCGGCTGAGCGTGAGGCTTTGAACATTTTCTTTGGAGGAGAGGCGGTGTAACACAACTCCACGCACGGCCGTTTTGTTTCCGGTTCGAAGTGATGAACCCATGTTTCATCGCCTGTGACGATGTTCGACAAAAATTTGTCACGATCACCCCCATAATCCGCAAGAAATCTAGCAGAGAAATTTTTTGCCGCACGGAGTGGCCGCTTGGTTTGTGGCGTCATGTTGCGGACTGCGCGGCCCCTCCCGCCGGAGGTTCGAGTCCTCCCTCGGGCATGGGTGTGTGTGTTGTTGTTCTTAGCATAAGTTAGTTTAAGTTAACTTAAGTAGTGTGTAAGTCTAAGGACCGATTACCTAAGCAGTTTGGTCCCTTAGGAATTCACACACACAGACACACAGATGTCCTTAGTTGCTCTTTATGGTCTTTTGATAAGGACGAGATAACCAGTTAGATACACGGTTTTGAGTGTACCCCAGCTGGTGGACGAGAGTGTCAGCACTATCAACAGAGACGTCCAGTTGAGCAGGAAGGTCTCTGATTGT